>NC_133620.1:242495957-243695957 GCF_048593235.1 Sminthopsis crassicaudata | reverse complement strand
TTTTTGGTATAAAATGATGAATTTTTGAGTTACTGTTCCTGAAAACACTGTAATCTGCAAAGGGGTTTTAAAGTCAGACTGAAGTAAAGTCCCAGAAGAGCAGAAAGATATAGAGAAGCACACAGAATCAGTGCTGTACATATAAGGCTGGTGGAATGAAACTCAGATATGGTAACATCACCAAAAGCAATTATTGACTCAGATTTTATCCATCTCAAATCTCAGCTTGTCTCACTCCCATTCATTCATTCTTTAAAAAAATCATTGAGTATCTATATCAGACAAGGAATTGTGACTAGGGTTTAAGTGAGTGAGTAGGAAAGTTACAGACTTATCTATTATATGTTTATCATGGATCTAGGTATTGAGAATGGTCCAAAGAAGCATAGAAACATTCTTGTTTTCTAAGAGTTTGAGATCTTTCTGGGAAAACAAGATACACATATAGAACAGTTAAATAATATTACCAGTTTTAAAGTCTATGACCTTAATACATAAGACTCTATATGATTAAATGCTTAAACAAGTGAGATGGAAGCTAAGTGTTATAGGATTTCAAAAAAGAACAATGCTGACTAGAGTGGTTGGAGAAAAATCATGCTATATGATTCTGGGCAAATAACTTAACCTCTGCTTCTATTTCCCTAACTGTAAAATGGGGAAAAAATTGTGCTTTTCTTCCAGGGTCGTTGTGAGTGTAAGCACCAAATGAGCTCGGATTTGTAAAGCCCTTAGTGTGGCATCTGGCATATAGCTTGTTTTTTTCCTTCCTTGTGTATGTATTTTATCTTCCCTACTAGATCATAAACTTCTTAAAAGCACCTTTCTATTCCCCACAGCACAGCAGTAGTTATAAAGCATTTCTCTCCGCTAGTAAGAGCAACTCTCCCATAAATACTAGGAGCACACTTTTCTATAAAATCCACAGTGGAGATGTTTGGAAACAAGTTTTAAAGTATAACAAAAACAATGCACATATACAGAGTATACATATAACTGGGCTCCACAAATAAAGGGTCACGTTGTTCTCTGTTTCTCAGGAAAGTCCTTATGAAATCCTTATGAAATCCATTGTGGGACACAATGTTGGGTAAGTCACTTTCCTTCTCAGTTTGGCTGGATCCTTTCAAAGTATAGGCCAGGCTTCTGCTAGGCTGGGTCAAGCAGATTAGTTGTTAGCTGAAGTGGCTCCTCATCAAACTTGAACGTTGCTGGCTTAGTCCTTTCTTCCACTGAGTAAGGGTTACTGGAAAGGGCCAAGTAAATCACTCCAACATGGGGTTGCTTCTGCCAAACTGAATCAGGTCTGCCTCTTGGCTATTCAGTTTTTCTTGTTCTTTGATGGACAGCTGAAATTTTTTTCCAGTGTTAGCCATTGGCTTGGTTAAGAGATACTGAGTTTTATTTGACCGGAGTTGTCACAATGCTCTTTTCATCCAGGACAATGACCCTTAGTTTAGAATCAGTAGAAATCTGTTCCTTTGACTCCCTCAGAACCCTGATTTTTGAGATTCTTGTCCTCTTCAGAGAGTAGGTGTGAGAGAGGTCTAGATTTTGATGTTTCCTTGCTAAAGATAGTAAATGTGAGAGAATCCTAGATTTTGACATTTCCTTCCTAGCTCAAAAGCCCCTTCTCTCAGTTAAGGAGAACGAGCCTTTCATAGGGTAATCAGTACCAATTAATTAATTCCATTTTCTTAGTCCTTTTGGGGAATTTATGTAGATGAGTGACTGAAAATAAAGGTGTAAATGTATTCTCTGTCCTGGGGGCAAATTCATTGCCTTGGTGGCTTCTTTTGATGCAGTTGAACTATTGGAAACTCATAGCTTTTCCAAAGATAGGGAATTTTTATTTTGAATCTGAAGGTCATCTCTTTTGTATTTGTGTCTTTTGCTGAAGTCTCACCTGGACACCTTCTCTTATATCACTCAAGTTTTACTGAATGAATGAATGAATTGATGTTTAACACAGTGGGTAACAAAAACAGTGGATCAAGTCCAATATTTACATGCATTCCCAGCATTCTTAGCAGATGCTGTCACTAAGCAGGCTTCAGAGCTTATGCAGGTGTTCTATTGTTTGCTTTTTAGTTTACAGATGAGCTAGAATTGGGAGTTGCCTCACGGCAACAGAGAATCTGACAACTTCAGGGATCCTTATTCCTACTTCTCATCACTCTGATATTTCAGAGTAAGGCTTAGGACTTCTAAATACATATCCCTTTTAGAGTTCTTTGGTACCCCCGAAGGATTAGAAATATCTTTTTCACCCCAATACCATTGGTTCAAACTCTCATTCTTACAAATTCTTCCTAATATCAACTACAACTTATGATTAATATCTTACTTATATTATTATATAAGCATATATATTATATAACCACTATTAGAACCTCAGTATCAATTTAAACCAATTATCATCAGTTAAATTTTACAAAGGGACATTTACCAAAAAGAAAGAACAAAAAGAAAGGTACTATATTCATTTCTCCACCTCCCAACCAACACCTAGAGATTATACTTTCCCCTAAACTAACTTGGTCCCTAGTATGAGTGGACTCAACAGTTGGTGCAAAGCATTCACTCTACTAAATTCACCTCTGGATGTAACATAGATAACGGATGAAGTTGTTTCAGAAAATTATATTTTAGCTGCCAATCTCATTGCTGGGAAGATTGCTTTTCACTGCAGTGCTGAATATAAGCTCTGGTATGGACTCTGGTTCTTAGATTTATTGAGAATTCACAAGCTTATAGCTTAGTTCATTCCATCTCTAATACTAATATTAGATTCCGAAGGTATAAGTAACCTGGGTAGATAGACAGTAGTGCTAACAATTTACATTCATTCCCCAGTGTTCCTTCTCTGGGTGTAGTTGTTTCTGTCCATCATTGATCAACTGGAAGTGAGTTGGATCTTCTTTATGTTGAAGATATCCACTTCCATCAGAATACATCTTCATACAACATTGAAGTGTACAGCGATCTTCTGGTTCTATTCATTACACTCAGCATCAGTTGATGTAAGTCTCTCCAAGCCTCTCTGTATTCTTCCTGCTGGTCATTTCTTACAGAGCAATAATATTCCATAACCTTCATATACCATAATTTACCCAACCATTCTCCAATTGATGGACATCCATTCATCTTCCAGTTTCTAGCCACTACAAAAAGAGCTGCCACAAACATTTTGGCACATACAGGTCCCTTTCCCCTCCTCAGTATTTCTTTGGAATATAAGGCCAATAGCAGCAATGCTGCATTTCTCTGATCAATAGTGATTTGGAACACTCTTTCATATGAGTGGATATAATTTCAATTTCATCATCTGAGAATTGTCTGTTCATATCCTTTGACCATTTATCAATTGGAGAATGGTTTGATTTCTTTTTTTTTTCCTCCCTTCTTTTTTTTTAATATAATGTAATTTTAATTTTATTTTATAATTATAACTTTTTTTTGACAGTACATATGCATGGGTAATTTTTTACAACATTATCCCTTGCACTTACTTCTATTCAGATTTTTTCCCTTCCTCCCCCAACCCCTTCCGCGAGATGGCAGGCAGTCTTATACATGTTAAATATATTACAGTATATTCTAGATACAATATATGTGTGTAGAACCGAATTTTTTGTTGCACAGGAAGAATTGGATTCAGAAGGTAAAAATAACAGTTTACACTCATTTCCCAGTGTTCCTTTTCTGGATGTAGCTGATTCTGTCCATCATTAATCAATTGGAATTGGATTAGCTCTTCTCTATGTTGAAGATATCCACTTCCATCAGCATACATCCTCATACAGTATCATTGTTGAAGTGTATAATGATCTTCTGGTTCTGCTCGTTTCACTCAGCATCAGTTGATGTAAGTCTCTCCAAGCCTCTCTGTATTTCTCCTGTTGGTCATTTCTTATAGAACAATAATATTCCATAACATTCATATACCATAATTTACCCAACCATTCTCCAATTAATGGGCATCCATTTATCTTCCAGCTTCTAGCCACTATGAAAAGGGCTGCCACAAACATTTTGGCACATACAGGTCCCTTTCCCTTCTTTAGTATTTCCTTGGGATATAAGCCCAGTAGTAGTATGGCTGGGTCAAAGGGTATGCACATTTTGATAACTTTTTGGGCATAATTCCAGATTGCTCTCCAGAATGGTTGGATTCTTTCACAACTCCACCAACAATGCATCAGTGTCCCAGTTTTCCCACAGCCCCTCCAACATTCATCGTTATTTGTTCCTGTCATCTTAGCCAATCTGACAGGTGTGTAATGATACCTCAGAGTTGTCTTAATTTGCATTTCTCTGATCAATAGTGATTTGGAACACTCTTTCATATGAGTGGAAATAGTTTTAATTTCATTATCTGAAAATTGTCTGTTCATATCCTTTGACCATTTATCAATTGGAGAATGGCTTGATTTCTTATAAATTAAAGTCAATTCTCTGTATATTTTGGAGATGAGGCCTTTATCAGAACCTTTAACTGTAAAAATGTTTTCCCAATTTGTTACTTCCCTTCTAATCTTGTTTGCATTAGTTTTGTTTGTGCAGAAACTTTTTAATTTGGTGTAATCAAAATGTTCTATTTTGTGATCAATAATGGTCTCTAGTTCTCCCTTGGACACAAACTCCTTCCTCCTCCACAAGTCTGAGAGGTAAACCATCCCATGTTCCTCCAATTTATTTATGATTTCGTTCTTTATGCCTAAATCTTGGACCCATTTTGATCTAATCTTAGTATGTGGTGTTAAATGTGGGTCCATGCCTAGTTTCTGCCATACTGATTTCCAGTTTTCCCAGCAGTTTTTGTCAAATAATGAATTCTTATCCCAAAATTTGGGATCTTTGGGTTTGTCAAAGATTAGATTGCTATTTTTATTCACTATCTTGCCCTGTGAACCTAACTTTTGCCACTGATCAACTAGTCTATTTCTTAGCCAATACCAAATGGTTTTGATGACTGTTGCTTTATAATATAGCTTTAATTCAGGTACACTTAGACCACCTTCCTCTGACTTTTTTTCATTAGTTCCCTTGAAATTCTCGACCTTTTATTCTTCCATATGAATTTTGTTGTTATTTTTTCTAGGTTATTAAAATAGTTTCTTGGGAGTCTGATTGGTATAGCACTAAATAAATAGATTAGTTTGGGGAGTATTGTCATCTTTATTATATTCGCTGGGCCTATCCAAGAGCATTCAATGTCTTTCCAATTATTTAAATCTGACTTTATTTTTGTGGCAAGTGTTTTGTAATTTTGCTCATATAATTCCTGACTCTCCTTTGGTAGATATATTCCCAAATATTTTATAATATCGACTGTTATTTTGAATGGAATTTCTCTTTGTATCTCTTGCTGTTGGATTGTGTTGGTAATGTATAAAAATGCTGAGGATTTATGTGGATTTATTTTGTATCCTGCAACTTTGCTAAAATTCTGAATTATTTCTAATAGCTTTTTAGCAGAGTCTTTGGGGTTCTCTAAGTATACCATCATGTCATCTGCGAAAAGTGACAATTTGATTTCTTCATTTCCTACTCTAATTCCTTGAATCTCTTTCTTGGCTCTTATTGCCGAGGCTAGAGTTTCTAGTACTATACTGAATAGTAATGGTGATAGTGGGCAACCTTGTTTCACTCCTGATCTTACAGGGAAAGTTTATCACCATTACATAGGATGTTTACTGAAGGTTTTAAATATATGCTCCTTATTATTTTAAGAAATAGTCCATTTATTCCTATACTCTCAAGCGTTTTTAGTAGGAATGGATGTTGGATTTTATCAAATGCATTTTATGCATCTATTGAGATGATCATATGGTTTTTATTAATTTGATTATTAATATGGTCAATTATACTAATAGTTTTCCTAATATTAAACCAGCCCTGCATTCCTGGTATAAATCCCACTTGGTTATAGTGTATTATTATCTGGGGATGATTTTTCTGAAGTCTATTTGCTAATATCTTATTTAAGATTTTAGCATCAATATTCATTAAGGAAATTGGTCTATAGTTTTCTTTCTCAGTTTTCGATCTACCTGGTTTAGGTATCAGTACCATGTCTGTGTCATAGAAGGAATTTGGTAGGACTCCTTCAATCCCTATTTTTTCAAATAGTTTACATAGCATTGGAGTTAGTTGTTCTTTAAATGTTTGGTAGAATTCACCTGTAAATCCATCTGGTCCTGGGGACTTTTTCTTAGGAAGTTGGTTAATAGCTTAGTCTATTTCTTTTTCTGAGATGGGACTATTTAGACTACTTACTTCTTCCTCTGTTAATCTGGGCAAGCTATATTTTTGAAGGTATTCTTCCATTTCATTTAAGTTATCAAATTTATCGGCATAAAGTTGAGCAAAGTAGCTCCTAACTATTGTTCTAATTTCCTCTTCATTAGTGGTGAGTTCACCCTTTTCATTTTCAAGACTAACAATTTGCTTTTTCTCTTTCCTTTTTTCAATCATGTTTACTAAGGGTTTGTTTATTTTGTTGGTTTTTTCATAAAACCAACTCTTAGTTTTATTAATTAATTCAATAGTTTTTTTTTACTTTCAATTTTATTAATCTCACCTTTTATTTTTTGAATTTCAAGTTTGTCTGGGGGTTTTTAATTTGTTCCTTTTCTAGCAATTTGAGTTGTAAGCCCAATTCGTTGGCCCTCTCTTTCTCTATTTTATGCAAGTAGGCCTGTAGAGATATAAAACTTCCCCTTATTACTGCTTTGGCTGTATCCCACACATTTTGGTATGATGTCTCATTATTGTCATTTTCTTGGGTGAAGTTATTAATTATGTCTATGATTTGCTGTTTTACCCAATCATTCTTTAGTATAAGATTATTTAGTTTCCAATTATTTTGGGGTCTATTTTCCCCTGGCTTTTTATTAAATGTAATTTTGATTGCATTGTGGTCTGAAAAGGATGCATTTACTATTTCTGCCTTACTGCATTTCATTTTGAGGTTTTTATGCCCTAGTATATGATCAATTTTTGTATAGGTTCCATGAACTGCTGAGAAGAAAGTATATTCCTTTCTGTCTCCATTTAGCTTTCGCCAAAGATCTATCATATCAAACTTTTCTAGTATTCTATTTACCTCTTTGATTTCTTTCTTATTTATTTTGTGGTTTGATTTATCTAATTCTGAGAGTGCAAGGTTGAGATCTCCCATTATTATAGTTTTGATATCTATTTCCTCTTGCAGCTCTCTTAATTTCTCTTTTAAGAATTTAGATGCTGCACCACTTGGTGCATATATGTTTAATATTGATACTGCTTCATTATTGATGCTGCCCTTTAGCAGGATATAATGCCCTTCCTTATCTCTTTTAATTAGATCAATTTTTGTTTTTGCTTGATCTGAGATGAGGATGGCTACACTCCTGCTTTTTTGGTTTTGCCTGAAGCATAATAGATTCTGCTCCACCCTTTTACTTTTAGTTTGAATGTCTCACCCTGTTTCAAGTGTGTTTCCTGTAAACAACATATAGTAGGATTCTGACTTTTAATCCAGTCTGCTAACTGCTTCTTTTTTATGGGGCAGTTTGCCCCATTCACATTTATGGTTAGAAGGACTAATTCTATATTGCTTGCCCTCCTATTAACCCCTGCTTATGCTTTTCCCCTTTCCTTCCCTTTTACCTCCCTACCCAGTATTAAACTGGTGAACACCACTTGCTTTTCATAGCCCTCCCTTTTTAGGATCCCTCCCCCCCCTAAATATCCTCCCCTTATTTTACCCCTTTTCCTGGAAATTTCTGTATTCCCTTCCCCTTAGCTTACTCCTTCCCTTTCACTTTTCAATGAAGTGGAAGAAGTTTCACCATAAATCGAATATGTCTATTGATACACACTATGTTCATCTCCCTCCTTTCTTTCTCTCAGATATAATAGGTTACCTTTGCCTCTTCATGATCACTTTATACTTTTTTATGATATAATTTCCTTTCCACCTCTAGTTTCTAAGACAAATTGTACATATGTTCTTTACATTTTTTTTGGCAGAAGTATAGTTCTCAAGATTTCTTTTTACCTTTTTAGAAATCTCTTGAGTTCTGTATTTGAAGATCAAACCTTTTATGTAGGTCTGGTTTTTTCATCAAAAATAGATGGAATTCATTTATTTCGTTAAATGTCCATCTTCTTCCCTGGAAAACGATGCTCATTCTTGCTGGGTAAGTTATTCTTGGCTGCATACCAAGTTCCTTAGCCTTTCGGAATATCATGTTCCAGGCCCTGCGTTCTTTTAATGTGCTGCTAAATCCTGGGTTATCCTTATTGTGGATCCTCCATGTCTGAATTGCTTTTTTCTAGCAGCTTCCAATATCTTTTCCTTTATCTGATGGTTCTTGAACTTGGCCACTATATTTCTTGGCGTTTTGATTTTAGGGTCCCTTTCAGTAGGTGATTGATGAATTTTTTCAATGTCTATTTTACCCTCTGTTTCCAGAATGTCTGGGCAGTTCTCTTTGATAATTTCCTCGAAAATCTCTGTAACCCTTGCCAGTTCAAAGGAGTTACAAGAAGAAGAGATCTTTGCCCCTTTATCCCAAATGCATTTGGAAGTGACTGATTGAGGGGGAATGAAGAAGGGATCCCGAAACTCTAAAAATCCTTGAAGGAGAAAATCTCCTTCAACTCTGCCTCAGTGAGGGACCCCACCGAGGGAAAGGAGATCTAGGTGGGGTTGGTTCTAGTCCTTAGCAATCTTCTATTCTATTCAAATTCCAACTCAAGCTGAAGCCCAGGTTGTAGATGAGCCAATTTGGGCTGTCCCAACCCTCACTAAGTCCATATAATAACTTCCTTCAATGAAGGTCTTTTGCAGAAGGACCTTTGTAGCTCCCTTTGCTGCCAGGACTTTCTGTTCACTGAGAACTGCATTCTCAATGCAAAACTCCATTTTCCATAGATCTGCCACTATAGAAGTCAGTCTCTTGGTAAACTGATTTCTGTCTAACAATAAACTCTCATTTTGCAACTAATAATTTGGGAATGAGTGTATTCTTTCACTCCTAAAACCTGCAGTCAATTTATTTATTTATTTATTTTTTTATTAACTTCTTTTTTTTTTTTTAATTTTATTTTATAATTATAACATTTTTTGACAGTACATATGCATGGGTAATTTTTTACAACATTATCCCTTGCACTTACTTCTATTCAGATTTTTTCCCTTCCTCCCCCAACCCCTTCCGCGAGATGGCAGGCAGTCTTATACATGTTAAATATATTACAGTATATTCTAGATACAATATATGTGTGTAGAACCGAATTTTTTGTTGCACAGGAAGAATTGGATTCAGAAGGTAAAAATAACAGTTTACACTCATTTCCCAGTGTTCCTTTTCTGGATGTAGCTGATTCTGTCCATCATTAATCAATTGGAATTGGATTAGCTCTTCTCTATGTTGAAGATATCCACTTCCATCAGCATACATCCTCATACAGTATCATTGTTGAAGTGTATAATGATCTTCTGGTTCTGCTCGTTTCACTCAGCATCAGTTGATGTAAGTCTCTCTAAGCCTCTCTGTATTTCTCCTGTTGGTCATTTCTTATAGAACAATAATATTCCATAACATTCATATACCATAGTTTACCCAACCATTCTCCAATTAATGGGCATCCATTCATCTTCCAGCTTCTAGCCACTATGAAAAGGGCTGCCACAAACATTTTGACACATACAGGTCCCTTTCCCTTCTTTAGTATTTCCTTGGGATATAAGCCCAGTAGTAGTATGGCTGGGTCAAAGGGTATGCACATTTTGATAACTTTTTGGGCATAATTCCAGATTGCTCTCCAGAATGGTTGGATTCTTTCACAACTCCACCAACAATGCATCAATGATACCTCAGAGTTGTCTTAATTTGCATTTCTCTGATCAATAGTGATTTGGAACACTCTTTCATATGAGTGGAAATAGTTTTAATTTCATCATCTGAAAATTGTCTGTTCATATCCTTTGACCATTTATCAATTGGAGAATGGCTTGATTTCTTATAAATTAAAGTCAATTCTCTGTATATTTTGGAGATGAGGCCTTTATCAGAACCTTTAACTGTAAAAATGTTTTCCCAATTTGTTACTTCCCTTCTAATCTTGTTTGCATTAGTTTTGTTTGTGCAGAAACTTTTTAATTTGGTGTAATCAAAATGTTCTATTTTGTGATCAGTAATGGTCTCTAGTTCTCCCTTGGACACAAACTCCTTCCTCCTCCACAAGTCTGAGAGGTAAACCATCCCATGTTCCTCCAATTTATTTATGATTTCGTTCTTTATGCCTAAATCTTGGACCCATTTTGATCTAATCTTAGTATGTGGTGTTAAATGTGGGTCCATGCCTAGTTTCTGCCATACTAATTTCCAGTTTTCCCAGCAGTTTTTGTCAAATAATGAATTCTTATCCCAAAATTTGGGATCTTTGGGTTTGTCAAAGATTAGATTGCTATTTTTATTCACTATCTTGCCCTGTGAACCTAACCTATGCCACTGATCAACTAGTCTATTTCTTAGCCAATACCAAATGGTTTTGGTGACTGTTGCTTTATAATATAGCTTTAAATCAGGTACACTTAGACCACCTTCCTCTGACTTTTTTTTTCATTAGTTCCCTAACCTGCAGTCAATTTAAAGGGGATTCTTAACAACTCTCTTATAGCCACTAAACTAGACCACTCAAACAGCATCCTGAGCATACAGGCAGTTGACAATCAGACCCTTCTGCTAAAACTACTACCTGATTCAGTAACAACAGGGACCTGTGCTGAAGGCTTCATATCACTTGCCTGTGAGAGAGGACTCTCTCTCTCTTCTATACCCAGAAGACCACAAAAGCTCTTAAGAAGTAGACAAAAAGTAGCCCAGAAGAGATCATAGAAGTCCAGTTCATGTTTTGAAGTCCCCTTGGTGAGTGTTTCATCTGAGTATACTGCACAGACTTAGAAGGCCAGTACACATTACAAATAAATGTTTGATCATCATCAATACCATAACACTAATTTATTCTCATTCTAATCTCCTGGACAACAGATCTACTCAAAAGCAGAGGTATTCTGGAACCAGCTAACACAATGGAGCCCATCTGATAGTTAAATTTTCAATGAGAGCATTTATATCTTGGAAATTGGCAAATAATATTCATTTAGCTAAGGAAAAAAGTGGTTGTAAAATAGAGACTGTGTCTGGCTTTTTGTCTATAATTCTTGCTACAAGTGGACTCTGATAACTGGAAAAATTATGATGAATTTTTCCTATAGGGATTTATATAACTTAAGAGATAATTTGGTTTCTTTCTCCCATTTCTAAATTTTAGGAAGTGCTCCTTCCTGAGAGGTTGGAGAAAAATCCAACCTAGAAATGACTGAGTGAACAGGTAACTTTAAAGCCACTGTTTCCCAACCTAATTTCAGGGACAGTTATGTGATATCATAGAAAAAAATGAGGTTTTGAAACTCAAGTTTCTGGGTTCAAACCTTGATTCAGCTATTAGTAATAATTGTGTGACTTTTTGGCAAGTTATTAAAGTTCTCTAAATGTCAGCCCATCATTTGCAAAATGAGGAGATAAGACTAAATGACTTCTTAGGGCTTTTCGGGAGCTAAATGTATTATTCTGTAGTTCCATAACCTCTTCAGAGACAAGAAGACAAGTTATGTTCTTGACTAATTTTTGTGCAAAGAGACAGATGGGCAGGAACCTGATTGATTACATTTACAGTGGAGTTCTCCAAGCCTGGCTGAGTGAGCCATGTGACGGTTCCTGCCAAGGCAAGGATGCTCTGTTATCCTACCCTTTGCAATACTGAGCCTGGGTCGGCGGCAGAGATTTTTCTCTGGAAAGTATCTCATGCTGCCACCTTCTGGGAGCTACTGAAAACCCTGAGAAGAACTATAGAGGTTCATAGATGAATTACTTAGGATTATAGACTTTGTTGTGGAAGGAATTTCAGATGTTATCTTGTCCACGCCTCTCATTTTATAGCTGAGTAAATTGAATTAAAATTAAGTGATTTACCCAAGATCATACAGCCAGTAATTCAATCCACATCCTCTGACTGTCAATCCAGGAGTTTTTCTACTTAACCATGCCTATTTGAATAATAATAATAGTTAGAAATTACATAGTAAAGGTTTGCAAAATGCTTTATAAATATCTCATTTTATCCTTACAACAAATTTTATAATTAATCCCATTTTATAAGGCAGACAGGCAGACAGATTAAAAGGATTACTCAGGGTTACATAGATAATAAATTTCTGAGGTGGGATTTGAACTCAGATCTTCCTAACTGTTCTAAATCATTGCACTCCTGATTGACTTTACTGTAACAAATGATGTCTGCTAGGGTCCTGATATAATCCATGACCATGTATGAGATTATAGGCACACTTTCCAGGTGCTGAAGGAGAAGGGGTAAGAAATGGTTTTGAACTCACTGTGATTAATCAGAAGTGGAAAGCATTTTGAACAGAAAGTTGAGACAGGACAGAGACACTTAGCTGAATTACTGTCCACTGAGGAACTTTAGCAACCAGTTGCTTGAGCACTGGCATTGTCATCTGGAGAAAATCCAAACAGTGAGAGAAAAAGCAAAGGAGAAAACAGCTAAGAAAAATCAAAGTCTGCTAGGAAGGAAGAACATGGACCCCAGGGAGCAGTTTTCTAGGATCCTGTGGGAATGGAAGTTGGCTGATCAGTTAAGAATTTATGGTAGCAGAGTTGTTGGCAAAAGAGCAATGACTATCTAAAAGTAGCCATCTCTAGGTAGGGGACATGTTGGGGATAAAGGGAGGGTGGAGTAGAGGAGAGAGAAGGAAAAAGAAATTTATGTGATAACTAATATCTAACATTGTACACAAGAGATTCACACTTTCATGTGTAATTGATGAGGGTGTAGCCCCCTTTAAGATTCCTTTCTGATCTCCAGCCCCCTTTGGGACTGACCTTTGATTTACAAGATCTGGTCAAAACCACCCTTTTATATTCCAAGGGGAAAGATCCAGATCTGAGCCAGTTTGGCCTCATTCTAATGATCCACTCAGATAGCCCAACCCCCACCTGGTGGGTTCTGGCTATCTAGGAATCAACCTGGGCTCCACCCTTAGCCCCTTTAAGCAAATAAAAGAGCCAAGTTGGAATCATCCCTTGGCAGCCACTTTTGTGTATTTCTTCCACTATCTAAGACGTTTTCCTAAGCAGACTTTAACCTTACTTCCAAACCCTACAATAAACCTCCTTTATCAATCTAGGTTTTTGGGCCTATAAATTCATTTACAGGGGACTCTCGCCGCCTCTAGACCTCATTTAACTTTGTATCCTTGCACCGAATCCAAAGGGGGTTGCAGGGGAGCTCCATGTGACTCCCTGTACCCCAAACCTGCCACTAGACCTCAATTAAACCTAATTTTATTGAGGTATAGACCTCATCATTAGGTATATACCTCATCATAACCATCTTTTTTGGGGGTAAAATTCTACTACAATGGAAATTCTTGTTTTATTTCATAAATTAAAAATAAAATAAATGAAACATGAAAAAAATATTACTGATGACAGGTAAGGGGAACAGTGAAAAAAAGAACAATGAGATACATAACATCAATGTGGAGAGTGAAGCTCATCTTTCTTCTGCTCATTGGGGCAGGGTAATGGGGTTCCAGGCTAAGGAAGTATTTTAAATGACAGAGATTGTAAGATCCTTCCTGGGCTCAGAGGTAAGTCCTGTCTTTTATCCTTTACTGTGTAAATAAATCTGTTCTATATTTTGAAGCATTTTGAATTTAAGTACTCGCAAAGGAAACTTTTCAGAAGCAGTAGTGGTGTAGTAGATAGAAAACTAGCCTCTGCACCAGGAAGATCTGGGTTAAATCCTGTCTTTGACATATACTACTAGTTTTGTGACTCTAAGTCATTTAACCTTTCAAAACTCTAGGGAAATATTTAAGATAGTAAATTGTAAAAAAAAAAAAAAAAAAAAAAAAAAAAAAAGGTGCTGATCTATGGTAATAGAGAGTATTTCCTCATCTAGAAGTTCCCTGTCACAAGAAATTACAAGTATAGTCCCATGAACACTGTTACTGATTCGGTTTTTTCATAAGCTTGCAAATGCAACTTTCATTTGAGTTTAGAGAACTATGTATTTTCATTGGGTGTTAGTGATAATAGACTAGATGTGAAGTTTCTGTGTTTTCTGGTGGGAGCAGCATGTGGGAAAGGAGGTAAAGATCTTAAATTTACCTTGAACAATTGCAAAAATTTATATAGGTCTTTTTGTGTCATAATACCTTCAGCCTTCCATTTCCTGCTGGGCTCAATTTGTCACTAGAGGAAAGGTCCTTGGGGGCCAAGCAAGGCATCTTCTATTTGCCCCAAAGCAACCATTTCCATTTGTGCTAGTACAATGAAATTTCTATCTCCAGCTGCCAGTCCAATCTCCTAAATGGGATGTGCACTCCACTGCACAGAAATCTCCACTGCAAAGAAAACAACAGAATATGTAGTCCTATTCAATGAGCATTCTTACATGTAGTCATATTCTTTCACATCTCAGTGACTCTGAACTCCTTTAGATTATTCAAATTCTAATCTATATGCCCTGCCATTTGATTTTTCATTCCTAACCTCCTCAACCCTCCTGCTCCAAAGTTTCACTCAGCTCTTCAACTGTGCCCTCTGGAAAACTTGTTCCACAGGCAACAAACTTATGTTAACAAACTTCATCTTAAATCTTTTCTATTTACTAGCTCTAATAAAATCTCTCCTCCCCTTGATGATACAATCTCCCTAGACCCATTTCCTAGTTCTAACTATACCTTCACTCATTCTTCTTGGCTCATTGGTCAAGGTGAGGGAGATAGAATAGTCCATGCTCCCTATTGCCACTTTGAGATGCATGCTATTCATATCTACCACCCAATTAAAATTCTTATAGCTATTATCTATAACTTTTCCATTCTCCTCATCCTACCCTTCCTAGGGGACTTCAATATACATACTGATTCTCTCATTTCAAATAATGTAATTACTTAGTTCTTCAGTCTATTCTGCTTCCATGATCCATTCATCTCCCCTACTTCAATCTTACATATAGTCTCCCTCTTGATTTTATCCACAAATGTACTATCTCTATGCTAATGATTCTCAAATGTCCTTATCTTGATCCAATTTCTACTGATCTCTACTCTTCAACTCCTTTTTAAATATCTCTAACTGGATGTCTAGTAGACATCTTAATAAGTTAAAAATTGAACTCATTGTCTCCCCCCCAAGCCCTAATGCCTTTATACCTTCTCAATTATTGTAGAGAGCAACACCATTCTACCATTCTCTCATGCTCAGAATCTAGGAGTCATCCTGGATTCCTCATATTCCTCAACCTCCATATCCAATCTGTTGTTAAAGTCTCTTGATGTCACCATATCTTGAATTTGCTCCCTTCTTCCCTCTGACACTACCAGCACTCTAGGGCAGACTTTTATACCCAGATTATTGCAATCACTTGTTGCTGGGTCTGCCTGCCTTAAATCTCTCCTCACTCCAATCCATTCTTCATTCATATATTACAATGACTCCAGGGGCTTCCAATTGCCTCCAGGGGCATATAAAAATGTTCTGTCTGTCATGATAATGCATGTTACAATGATTACAAGATGTGCCCTCATTTCTCTTCTAGATTGGCTTAATTAATTCAGTTTTAATATATGTTAAATTTGAAGTGACAGTGAAGCCTTCAGGTAGGAATGTTTAGGATATGATATACACTGGAATTCAAGGAGAAATTGGAAGTTCAAGATAGATGTTTGGGCTGAAGATTTAGATTTCATAAGAGGGAGAGGAGTTAAAAAAAAAGTAGACAAACATTGTTAAATACCTATAAGATACTGATTTCTTTAACAATAGTTTAGTGTACTTTTTTGTTCAGTGAATGAAAAAAATTAAAAAGTTTAATATAATTATAAAGTTTAGTTTAAAAAACAGCTCATATGATCATGGGACAGTCAAACAGGGCTGTGATATATACTAGTAACTGTCCTTGTCTCATTTAAGTAAGACTGTCCCTCCAAATTGCTTAGATACTTAAAAAAAAATCCTTTATCAGAAGTTCAATGCATTTCTTGCTCGAAATAGGTCTTGTGGAAAAGAAGTTAAAAATATTTCGTAAAATAAGGTTTTGGTATTATCCCTCAATTTTCTTTAAGCTTTCTGCCTCTCATTATATATTACAAATTGGCTTGATTATCCCAGGCAAGCTAATATTCAATACATAATGAACCATTTAATTCTTTTTCTTTGTATTTAATAGTTATGTACCTAATATTGCATTTATATAATTTTTCAAATTATATTCTGGGATTTCCAGTCATACAGAATCATTTTTGTTTAAAAAAAATAACAAGTCTTTGTTTCAGGGAGAAGTTTGGTATTAGCAGAAGCACTATATAGTTTTTCCAAGATATTCTATCTAAACCTCTTCCTATTCAGTTCTGAGTTCAGCTCATTGTCCATATGCAGTGTCTGCTGAACATTTACTAATGTATAAGCTCTATGGGTTGTCCATCCAAGCATATGTATTTATATAATAGGCATTTTCATTCATTTATTTCTTGTATGATAATTACTTTATACTCGAGTTATTATGGATCTTATTTAAGAGACTCTGAAACATTCTGGAATTTGATACCAAATTATTAGTTGAAAGGAAGTTGAGGATTATTCAAAGAGCAATCAAGAAGCAGGAGGTGGGTCTGGGTGAACTGCAACATATTGTCAATCAAGAATTGTGCAGAAATGGCATAAAATTTAAAATCAGAGAAATTTATGAATAGAATAAAAAGTAAATCAGTTATTTGCCAAAAGTAAGGGGTAACCAATGACTAGAATTTGATACTTATAACTATAAAGAAATCTAGAAGGAGTTTCCATCCCCCCATAATATTTTCTATGGCAGTTCATAGGAGGATATGGACAAGAACCAAGAGTATATTGCTTTTGATGCTGTAGGACAAAGTACTGACTCCCAATGAGCTTACACATCCATCAAAGTAAGTAACAAAATACAAAATATATCAACATAGCCAAAAAGGATTGTGCTGTCTCAAATAAGAAAATACCTGTCATTTCAATTACCAATCCCCAGGACCTCAAGGGAATGCAGCTGGAAAGTCTTTCATCTAAGTTATTTAGTTTCATTCCCTTAGTTGTAATTATAACTCTTTATAGCATGCTAAATAATTCCTCCCCCTGCTGGATGTTTACACCTTTCAAATATTTATAGATTGTCATCATTCCTTAGTCATCACTTAGAAAAGCAGCATATATTTAGCTCCTATAATATTTTCTCATAAATCAATTCGCTCAATACTGTATTGCTTTTCTCAGCTCTCCAGTTTTTCTGTAGTCTTTTGATTGCATGGTAATCAAAGATGAATGAGACATTTCAGGGGTAATTTCCCCAAAGTTAAGATGAGAAGGATTAAAAACTACTGGCTCAAGTTAACAATCTCTCATTTATTGAGATTGTTCAGACTACCTTTGTCAGTGTTTTCATCATATTACACTTAATGTTCATGAGTTTTCAGGACCAGAGGCTCCTCAAAAACTCTTTCTATTGCCATGGAAATGGCACCACTCATTCCTTTTAACATACTTGTGATTTCATTAACCCCCCCAAATCAATGAATGTTAGATCTTGAAAGGACATTAGACTTAAGTATAATACAATTATATTGGAAATAAGAAAATAGGCTCATGGGAATTCAAAGGCCTGTCTGAGGGCAAATAGATAATGGAAGATATAGATGTTTTGAATATGTGTTTCTGAAATGTGTCTGGCATTTTAGATATTGAGTCACATTTCAAGCTTATTTGGATCCATTTGTTGTTTTTATTACTTAGTGTCCCCATTGATGTTATCAGAACTTCCCAAATTAGTAATATCTGAAAGTTTCATTAATGTGTTATTTATATCTTCTTCATTGTTATTAATAATGTTATATTTTTCAATACTGAATTTATGATCATTCATCCTTATTCCTCATGTAATAACCTGCATCCCATTTTAATATGTACAAATGACTTGCAAATCTCTTACTCATGAGAGATTATTGAGAGATTATTGACAGTTTTGCTATAGTGCAAAATTTGTACAATGTTATAGATATCTTATATATATATATGTATAGAACAATAAATATGGATATATATATATATATATCATATTTATTGTTCTATATATATATACATATATATATATATGAACTAGATAATATTTCTTCGTGAATTAATACAGTAAATTGCTCATAGAATTTTAGAATTGGAAAGACCTTTCAGATGATCTAGTCCAAGTTCTTTATTTTGGCAATAATGAAAAAACTGAAAGCCAGAAAAGTAAATATGTCCAATGTCACTTAGATACAGATATCAATTTGTGATCTCATCATTGTGTAGATAGATAGGATTTTAAGTTTTACAAAATACTTTGTAAATATTATCACACTTAATTCTCATCATAACCCTGGGAAGTAGGTGCTATTATTATCACCATTTTACAGATGAGGAAACTGAGGCAGTGAGACATTATGACTTGCCCAAGGTCATATGGTTAATCAGTATCTGAACTCATACTTAAATTCAGCTCTTTCAGATTGAAGGTGTAGAGTTTTATTCTGTTGTGCTACCTAACTTCCTATTAGAATATAAGCTTCTTGAGGTCAGGGATTGGTTTCACTTTTTTGTTTGTTTGTTTTCTCCAAACTTAGCACAATGCTTGATATATTTAATAAGTGCTTGCTGACTAATTGGTTGACACATGTTTCCATAAATCCTCTTCAGAGGACCTACTCATTGCATCAGTAATTCTTTTAATGTTTTCAAAAATTATACTTGTATTGACTGACTATGTGTTATTTGTGGCTTTTAGGTTTGATAACCTCTTATATCAACCACATGTGCTTTTTATAATGTCCTTTGTGTTACTTTTGGTTTATAAGACATCTTTGGAAATATATTATAGCCTGCTTACTTCCACTGTGCATCTTTCATTAACTTTCAAATCATTTTGAATTTTCAGAAGCCATATTTCATGATTTGTAGTGACAAAGATCCTTCTCTGGTGTCTTATTGGTTTGGAATTGACCCTGAATTCTTGAAGGCTGTGACAATGGAATTTAAGCTGTGATAAGACTATGAAACCCTAAAGGCATTGAGCATGATCCCACTGACAGGAAGCTCATCACCAGCAAGTTGGCCCTAGATGAAAAATTGTCTTTCTACAATATCCCATAGAATCCCAAAGTCATACAACCAGTTAATGGTAGAGTCATTATCAAGACAATGTTCTGGACTTGTATCTTCTTGGAATTTATGTGTTGTTATCTCATTTACTGGCTTCATGACTTATTACATGTGTAACTTTGGGTGAGTCAATTAATCTCTCTGTGCCTCAGTTTCCTCATTCATGATATGAAGAAATCAGATGAGATTATATATAAGATTCATTCTAAGATCCCATCACAGTGTTTGTCACAAAGTAAGCAATAAGTTCTTTTTCACAGATTAATCTACTTATTCTCATCATGTATAAAGTGAGAGAATTCAACTAATATCAGTGGTTCCTAACTTTTTCATGTATTTTCTTATGTATGTTTTTTGCTGCTACTCTTTTTTCCTACAAAAGCATAGTTGACTGTGTAGAATAAACTCTTTTTATTAATCTTTATAAAACCCTTTAAAGTTTGTAAAAACACTTTATACACATAAACTCATTTGAGCCCCTTAATAGCCCTATAAAATATCTGTGACAGATATTATCACCTTCATTTTATAGGTGAAGAAATAATAACATCAGAAATGTTAACTGACTTGCTCATGGCCACATAACTATTAAGTTTCAGGGAAGATTTTCAGCTTAGCTATTTCTAATTTTAGAAGTCTATCTGCTATATCTCCCATTCTGTAGGATGTATAAAATTTTGTGATTAATTTTCAACATATTTGAAATCTCCATAGTTACCTTAGGTTTCTTAAAATTTCTTATTTCATTAATTACTGATGACAATTATACTGATAATAGCTAATATTTACACAATGCTTTAAGGTTTATAAAGTGCTTTATAAACATCATCTCATTTTATCCTCACAATACCCTGGGAGGTAAGGATTACTATTATCAGCACTGTTTTTATGGAGAAGGAAGCTGAGGTAGATGGTAATTAAGTGACTTAGACTACTAAGTGTCTGGGGCCAGAATTTAAACCCAGGTCTTATTTATTTCAGGTCCAGGACTTCAGCTATTGTATCTCTGAACTACCTAAACTGATGTGCTCATTCCTTCCAAAGCTACAGATCAAAACCCTTTAATTCATTCCTCCTTAACTTGTGTGACTACTCTCCATGTTTTCTCATAAACTTTACATATAAAGTTGTAAAGAGCTGAAACTCTGAGTTGATGCACTGAAATCAGACAACCGAGCACTTACGGCTAATTACTGATGGGACAATACTCTATTAGAATATGCTTGGAAAATGGCCCTTCCCAATATTCTGTGATGGCCCAATCGTTTGGTGCATACAGAGAATTGTGGGAAGGATTAGGGGGTGGAGTAAGACTAGACAGAGTCACTTTTTGGTCGGTAGACAAAGAGGAGAGGTCATGGAGATCCTGTGCCCATCCAATTCACTTCTACCTCTAAAGACCAAGAATAAAGACTAAGGACTTTTGCTTATCCTGACTCCAGATGATTCTAAGGTATCCAGGGTGCTAACTCAGTCCTCACATAAAGTGTATCCAATATTCTGAAGATATTGTAAGTTTACATTTGATATAAATTCTTGCTGTATTTAGTCTATCCATCTACTATCTTGCTTTAGGACTTATGCTACATCTTTAGATATTAACTTTTTCAAAAGGGTCAGACTCATAACCAGCAGATCTGCAAGTGATCCCTGCAAGTTAAATTGTTTTAAAATGTAATTAGAAAATGTTTATAAAATAAATAAAAATACAATCCAATATAGATAATGTTAATTTGCAGTTTTCTAAGTCAATATATGGCTTGCATTTGAGTTTGACAACACTATTTTATGCCTGCCTTATACATAATCCAGTGTTGATATACAGCAACTTATTCATTTTCACCATGTGCCTTTCCTCTGCCATTTGGGGCATCCACAACTTTAAATCTTTACAGATTATGGTTTCCCACAATTTGTAGCTATGTCACATCACCAAAGGAGATGCACTTAGATGCATAGCCCATTAAATTGGTCATCAGTAAACAAATTCTGGACATACATTGTAAATGGATGATGAACTGTACTCAGAATTGAATAGGAAGAAGAAAAAGAGGACTGGATTACATTTGGAAAACTAAAATGTCTTTCAATGATCCCAAACTGCTTCCTGAAATAAACTCCTATTTTTAATACTGCTAATTTTATAAAATACTATGATACACACCATAGTATGTTTAGTTGACATTTATTCTGATAGTTAATGAATATTTATTTGGAAGAAGTACAGTCTTATTATTAGAATGAGATTCTTGAAGTATTCATTAATGGCTTAAAAATATCCATATAAAAAAAATTAAGTGTTTTCCTAATTTATTTGTGACCTAAAAACATTACACATTTATTCTACTGTGGTCCTTGGCATCCAAAGGAATTGTCATGGATAGTCATTGTTCCTCCAAGTGTGTACCTGAAAAGATAAGTATAAATCCTTTTTTATGTAACTATTTGCATGTTATCTGCCTCCTCTTCCCCAGGCTGTAAGCTCCTTGAGGGTAAGAGCTGTTTTTTGCCTTTCTTTATATCCCTAATACTTAGCCCAGTGCCTGACACATAGGTGTTTACTAAATGCTGATTAACTGCTGTCTTCTGAATATTTGTAGAGATACCACTTTTATAGCCACCTGGTGAACTCTTTGCTATGTATAACTTTTTCTAAGACTATTGCAGAAAATTATTAATAACAGGGCAGATAATATCAGCAATAATAGCTCAGGAGACAGTGTAGCAATAGTGAAGTCAGAAAGATAGAAATTCAGGTCTTGCCAATGAAATAATGGCGCTGTGATCTAGTTTAAATTAGTTAATCTCTAGGTGCCCCAAGCAACCAAGACTTAAGTTTAAAAACACTTGCTGATTTGTTTTGTGAGGAGTTTCCTCAGTGGGAGTACCTTACTTACATCAATGAATCACTGGTCCAGACCAAACAAAATGAATTAACAACAATTAAACCCCAAATAACTGACATTTATATAATACTTAAAAGCTTAACATTGTAATTTCCTTAGAACATCCTTAGGAGGTAGGTATTATAAGTAACATTAACTGAAATTGAGGCAGAAAGGTTAAATAAGTTATTCATGGTTGTAAAACTAGTAAACATCAGAGCCAGGATTTTAATTTATTTTTCTTAGATTTGTTTCAATTCAACTAACACATATTTATGAAAGTGCTTACTAAGTGTTGAACAATTCCAATGCTGTTTCCAAAACACTGTTTAAAAAGAGCCCCCCCAAATCCTGGATATACAAAACAAGTGAGTCATCCTGTTATTGTGTTTCCCAGAGTCAGGATCATGGCAGATTCATCTTTCTATAGATTTAAAATATTCTCTTATTCTTACTCCAGAATTCTCTTTTCTTCATCTTAAAGTAAGAAAAGTAGTATTAGCATCATAAATGTGAAAGGGACCTCCTGGCCAACTAAAGCACCCTTTTAATTTAATAGATGAGAAACCTGAAGCCCAGGGACCTGTTCAAATTCTTATAGGGAGTAAGGATAAAAGAAGGGATTTGAATCTCAACTCTTAAATCCAAAGCTAGTGCTTTTTTTATATCATACTTTTTTCTTATATTTTACATAATTTATTTTGTTAATGTCTCCCTGAAATCTTTATATTTTTCCAAGAGTTTTTCGCTGTACTGCTTTTCCCCTCAATCCTACTTTATTTTTCCATATACCTACACATAAATAGTTTTCAGCATATATTTTTGTAAGATTTTGAATTCCAGATTTTTCTCCTTCCTTTCCTTACTTCCAAAGACAGAAAGAAATCTGATATAGGTTGAGCATATTCAAACCTTTTTGACATATTTTTTCATATTAATCATATTATACAAGAAAAAAATCAGACCAAAAGGGGAAAAACACAAGAAAGAAAAAACAAACAAAAAAGGTGAAAACACTATGCTTAGATTCATATTCTGTATCCATAGTTCTCTCTCTGGATGCATATGGCATTTTCTATCCCAAGTCTATTGGAATCATCTTATAACACCACATGTGAATCTCTCCAGGCTTTTCTGACTTCAACCTGCTCATCATTTCTTATAGAAAAATAATATTATATCACATTTATATACCATAAATTCTTTAGCTATTCTCCAACTGATGGGCATCCACTCAATTTCCAATTCCTTGGCCATACAAAAAGAGCTGCCATAAACATTTTTGCATATGAGACCTTTTCCTTTTTGTATGATCTCTTTGGCATACAAACCAGTACTTTCACATTACTCTTACATTATATCAAGTGAAATCTTTTGACCAACATGAAGATGTCTTCCTTATCAACATAATGTCTCCTTATTGTTCTTTATAGTTACTAGAAGCTTATCTTTACTGAATTTCTATTTAATAGTATTAAGTAATTGTAAAAAGTATTATCAAATTGTCTACCATCTTAGAGATGGGGTAGTGAGGAAGGGAAGAAGAAAATATGGAACTAAAAATTTAAAAAATTAATGCTAAAAATTGTCTTCACATGTAATTGGAAAAAATTACTATTTAAAAAACTCCAAGTACACATGAAGTAAGGAGACTTAAGTTTAGAGTTTTTATTGCTTGTTTTGTTTTATTATCATTCAGGTTTACAAACAATTCATTTTATCCTCACAACAAGGAGAAAGGGGGATAGTTGTAATTATCACACCCATTTTAAATGAAAATGAGGGAAATGCAGAAGATAGAGTTTAAATGACTTGTCTAGGATTTTAGTGTATGTCTGCTTCAGGATCTGAACTCAGGTTTTCCTCTAAGTCCAATGCTCTATTCAAAGAGTGGACATTAAGTGACTTGTTCAGGATCACTTAGATAGATAATAGATTTCAGATTAAAGACTTCAACCCAGGTACTTTGATTTTTTTACATAGTGTTCTTCCATGCTCCAACTTATTCATGTTCTTCTAACATGAAAATTCAAATGTAAACAAAAGATAGATTAATTATCTATTTTCTAAAAAAAAATTCCCCTTTTCCTTATTTTTTGCCAAGTAGACTAATAAATCAGTTGTTATTGTGGTTACCCAGAAATTCTTTGCCCTTCATTCTGTTGTAGGACTGGAGAGACTTAGATTTCAGTAATGCAAGGATGAATCTATCCCTAGAGTAAAGGTCCTATGGTACTTAAAACTTTCTTCTCATTTACTCCAAATATTTTAAAAAATAGCTATCTTTGCAGTTTTCAATTTGATAGACTCAATGATCATTAAAACTTTAAAATAAATTGCATGCTCATTACAAAATGTACCACTTGCTGGGTGTTTTTTTTTTTTTTTTTTTTTTTTTTTTTTTTAATCATGCTTTCCTGGAAAACTGGTTGTCATGGTAATCCCTTCAGATAGCTGAAAGAATGCAAAAGAATATGGGCCAGTGATGTAGTGATGGGTAATTGATGGACAGTTAGAGTGTTCCATAGATATGTGTGCAATGAAAACAGATTTAGAGAGAATCCCCCTAGCAAGTTCAGTAGACTCCTGCAGATGATTTATGAGAATATTCAGCCATTTTGCATACATTTTGCATTTACTTATCTATGAACATTGCGTTTCCTATTCCTGATCATGGAATATAAACTCCATGAGGGCAGAGATATCTTTATATTGCTAGAACAGTGTCTGGAAGATAATATGTATTGAATAAATGCTTGGTAAATTAAATTCAAAAACTGAATGAGTTATGATTTCACACAGTAGAGGAAATTACAGATCTAACAAATGGTATAAGTGCCTAAAAACTATCTTTGGGCTGAATCCAAAAGAAATGATAATAATAATAATAATAATAAACATTTACATAGCATTTACTATATGTCAGAGTTTGTGCTAAGCATGTTACAATCATTATCTTATTTGATCTCACAACAATCCTGCCAGGTACATGCCCAATTTCACAGATGAGAAAATTGAGGCAAGAAGTTAAGTAATAATATTATTAATTATTTGCATTTAGTAATTTTTAGTCCTTCTCAACTCATCATGACTCCCTTTTGAGGTTTTCTTGGCAAAGATAACCAGACTGGTTTGCCATTTTCTTCTCTAGCTAATTGTACAGGTGAAAAAAAAAAATAGAAGCAAACAGGGTTAAGTGATTTGCCCAGGGTCACTTAGCTAGTAAGTGTATGAGGTGAGATTTGAACTCAGGTCTTTATATTTCCAGGTCGAGCATTCTATTCTCCTTGTCACCCAGCTGACACAACAACAACAACATCAACAACAACAACAACAACAACAACAACAACAACAACAACAACAACAACAACAACAACAACAACACCCCCCAATATTTATATAGTGCTTACTATGTTCCAGTTAACTGCACTAAGTGCTTTACAATTATTATCTCATTTGATTCTCACAACAACCTTGTTATTAGGGTATATAATGTTTTCTTGGTTCTGTTTATTTCATTCAATTTTTCCATGTTTTCCAAAAAATCAACCTGCTCATCATTTATTACAACCCAGTAGTATTCCATCTTAATAATTTACCATAGGTAATTCAGTCATTCTGCAATTGATGGACATCATTTCAATTTCACTTCTTTGCCACCACATAGAAAGCATAAATATTTAGAACATATTGGTTCTTTTCTTTAGACCTAATAGTGGTATTGCTGGGTAAAAAAGATTTATAGTTTTATAATTCTTAAACATAATTCCAGATTGTTCTCCAAAGCAATCTGGATCTGTTTGCATCAGTTCACAGCTTCATCAATAGTGTATTAGTATCCCAATTTTTCCACATTCCCTCCAACATTTGTCATTTTCCAATTCTATCATTTTAGCCAATGTAGGAGGTGTGAAATGATATTTCAAAGTTGTATTAACTTGCATTCCTCTAATCAATAATGATTTAGAACATTTTCCTCATATAATTATAAACAGTTTTGATTTTTTTCTCCTGAAATTGCCTGTTCATATTCTTTAATCATTATTCATTTGAGAAATGATTGATATTCTTACAAATTTGAAGTTTTCTTTATATTTGAGATGTGAGGTCTTTATCTGAAAAATTATGTATTAAAAACTTCCCCCTACATCCCAGAATTTTCTGCTTTCTTTCTAACCTTGGGTACACTAGTTTTATTTGTACCAAATCTTAAATTTAATGTAATCAAAATATTTTACATATCACAAAAGGCTCTTATTTATTCATAGATTTTCCCCTCACTCATAAATCTGATAATAATATATTCCATGTTCTTCTAATTTACTTATGATATGCCTAAGTGATGTATCCATCTTGAACTTATCTTGGTAAATAGTATGATATATTGTTCCATATTAAGTTTCTCCTGGATTATTTTTCAGTTTTCCCAACAATTTTATTTTACCAAATGATGAATTCTTATCCCCAAAGTTTAAGACTTTACATTTATCAAACACAAGATTACTATAGTTATTTACCTCTCTATATTATATTATCTACAATATTTTACTGATCCACTATTCTATTGATTAGCTAGTATCAGATAGTTTTGATAATTACTACTTTATAATACAGTTTAAGATATGGCATTGCTATCCCTTTTTCCTTTACATTTTTTCATTAATTCATTTGGTATTCTTGACCTTTTATTCTTTAAATGAATTTTGTTGTTATTTTTCCTAGCTCAGTAAACTAACTTTTTGTTCATTTTTTTAAAAATGGTGATTGGTTTAGGTAGAATTGCTATTTTTATTTCATTGACAGCCCACCCACAAATAATTATGATTTCTTTAGTTATTTATATCTGGCTTTTTATTTATTATATTGTCCATGGTTATTTAAAATGAATTATCATTTCTTCTTGCAGAGCTTTGTTGATGATGTATAGAAATTCTGATGATTTGTAAGAATTTATTTTATATCTTGTTACATTGCTAAAATTATTGTTTAAATAGCTTTTAGTTGAATTCCTAGTATTTTCCAAATACATCATCATATTATCTGCAAAAAGAGCTAATTTTTTTTTCATTGCCCATTCTGATTCTTTCAATTTCATTTTATTTTCTTATAGATTACTAACATTTCTGGTATAATAATAAATAATATTGGTGATTATAGGTATTTATTCTCATTTCATTACTGATGTTATTGGGAAGTCTTCTGGCTTATCCCCATCTTAGCTGATGAGTTTAGGTAAATGTTTCTTATTATTAAAAAAAAAAAAAAACATACCTATGCTTTCAAGTGTTTTTTTTTTAATAGGATTAAGTATTGCAGTTCATCAAAAACTTTTTCTACATCTATTAACATAATCATGTGATTTTTGTTACTTTTTACATTAGTAAAATCAATTATATTAATGCTATTCCTTTTATAAATCTCTCTTGATCATAACATATGCTCTTTGTAATATATTGTTGTAGTCTCCTAGCTAGTATCTTATTTAGGATTTTTGCCTTAATATTCAGTAGTGAAATTGGTATAGTTTTCTTTGTTTTGCTCCTCCAGGTTTAATATCAGTACCATATCTTTGTCATTAAAGAAGACTGGGAGGATCCTCTTTGCCTATTATAAATAATTTATTCAGAATTGGAATTAGTCGATTTTTCAATTTTTGGTAGAATTCACTTTTAAACCATCTTGTTCTAAGGCTTTTTCCTTAGGAAACTCATTTAGGATGTGTTCAATTTCTTTTTCTAAGAACAGGTTTATTTAGATATTATATTTCCTTTTCTGTTATCTTGGGCAATTAATGTTTTTATAAACATTCTTCCATATTACTTAAATTGTTAAATTTATTGGCATATAATTGGGCAAAAAACTTCTAATAATTCTCTTAATTTCATTCTTACTAGTGGTATAGTCACCCTTTTCATTTTATTTTTGATACTAGTGATTTAGTTCTTTTCTTTTATTAATTTAATAGTTTTTATATTCAATTTTATTAATTTCATTTTTAATTTTCAAGATTTTCAATTTGGTGTTAAATGAAAATTTTTCATTTGTTCTTTTTCTAGTTTTTCTTTTAAATTACATACCCAATTCATTAATATGCCCTTTCTCTATTACATTATTGCAAGCATTCAGAGATATAAATTTTCCTGTGATTATTGCCTTTGCTGCATCCCATGAGTTTGACATGTCATCTCATTATTATCATTCTTTTTAATAAAATTTTTTATTTCAATGACTCATTCTTTAACTTAATCATTTTTTAAGATTAGGTTACTTAGTCTCCAATTAATTTTTAATCTATATTTCCATGGTTCTTTACTAAATGTAATTTTTCTGATCTGAATTATGATTTGAAAGGCTATATTAATATTTCTGCTTTTTTGGCATTTAGATATAAAGTTTTTAATGATCTAATGTATGGTCAATTTTTGTAAAGGTGCCACTGAGAAAAAAAAGTATATTCCTTTCTATTTCCATTCAATTATCGCCAGATATCATATCTAGGTTATCTAAGATTATATTAATTCCTTGACTTCTTTCTTGTTTATTTTTGGTTAGACTTCTTAAAGGATGTTAAAATACCTTACTATTGTAGTCTTGCTATTTCATTTATCTTTAATTCATTTACCTTTTCCTCTAAAAATTTGAACACTACAGCATTTAATGTATATGTGTGTGTAGTACATTTTAATGTAATGTAGTTTCCATGCTTATCATTTTGAATTAAACTCTTTTTAGCTCCAGCTTTGTCTGAGATCATAATTACTATCTCTGCTATTTTTAAACATCATCCAAAACATAATATAGTCTATGTTAACCCTTTATATTTACTCTATGTGTTTCTCATTTTTAAATGTAGTTTCTTGTAAACCACATATTGTAGAGTTCTGGTTTTTGATCCATCTTACTATCTGTTTCTGTTTTATGGATGAGTTCATCCCATTCACATTCAAAGTTACAATGGCTAGTTTTATTTTCCTCCTCTGTTTTATTTTCCCCATTGTGTATGCTTCTTTCTCGCTTTTTATTCTATCTTTCTTCAGAAGTCTAATTTATTTCTGATCACTGCCTCTATTTCTCTGTAAATTAAGAAGACATTTACACCATAATAAATGTATATGTTGTATACTGGTTCTTATAAGTCAGGTTTTCTATTCAGTTCTAGACTTTTAGCTTTGCTGGGTGGGTTATTCTTGGTTACCAACTCAGTTTCTTTGCTCTTTGGAATATCATATTCCATATGCATTGGTTTTTTACTGTAGAAGCTTCTAAATCTTGTGTTATCCTGACTGTAATTCCACAATATTTGAATTGCTTCTTCTTAGCTGCTTATAATATTTTCTCCTTGACCTGGGAACTTTGAAATGTATCTATAATGTTCTTGTGAGTTTTCCTTTAGTTTTTTTTTTTTTTCAAGTTTCTTTTCTTTTATTTTTTTGGTGAGTTTTCATTTAGGTGGTGATTGGTAAATTTTTTTTTTAAATTCCTATTTTGCCCTCTAGTTCTAGAACTTCATGGCAATTTTTCTTAATAATTGATTTAAATATATAGTGTCTAGACTCTTTTGTATTATATTTTGTATTTGTATTTTTGTATTTCAGATAATCTGACAAATTTTTGTGTTATCTTTCTTTAATCTGTCCTCCAGGTCAGGTTATCACACTCATAAATTTGTACTCACTTCTTAGCTGCAGCCCCAATATAATCAGCAAACCTTCTTCCTCCACCTTTCAGGACCAGGAGAGAGCCATAGCCTTCCCTAATCAATCACAACCCTTACATCACTCTGGGGCAAAAGCTCTGGAAGTACCAGTGCCATCTACATAGCTTTTGTTTGCTGTTTGGTGATTCTAAGCTATCTGCTGGAAGGTAATTGCCCTTCAAAAAGGCAAAATACTATGGGGCAGGTCTTTTTTAACTTTCTCCTAAATTGTTTTAGGCTAGACAATTACTTTACTTTTACTTTTAATTATTTTAAATATTAATTGAATTTAATTATTTCTGCCACTCTAAAATTTACTTTGAGACATTATTTTTTGTTATTTGTGGGGGAATTTGAAAGAGCCAGGTAGTTTTCTGTCTTATTCTGCCTCCTTTTCCCAATTGACTTATATGCTTTCTTAGGAAGTTCTCTTCTCTGGAGGTGGAGCTAAGATGGGGGAGCGTAGACAAGTCTTTGTCTGACCTCTTTTTTTGGCTTCCTTCTATCAACACCGGATCAAGTCTCTGAACTGGTTTTGGGGTGACAGAACTCACAAATATCTGGAGTGTAACAAATTTCTAGCAGAAGATATTTTAGAAGAACTTCAGAAAAGGTCTATTTCAATTGGGCATTGGGGAGAGAGGCCCAAACACAGGTGCAATGGAGGGACCCAGGAAGAGTGGCTTCCTTTAACCAGAGGAATGTACCAGGAAACTCTTAGCCAAAATTCAGTACCATTGGCTACCATGTCCTGGTTCAGAGCTAGTGGATCAGCAAAATACCTGTGAGTCCTTAAACTCCAGAATATTTTGGATTTGGTCATGCCCACCCAGGATGGAAAGGAAGCCAGTAGCACTGGCCTCAGGATAGTGTGAAGCCACTGTTGTCTGTAGAGGAAGATTGAGACAATCTGTCCTTTGCCCTAAGAGCAGGCCTCAATCTTTTAAAAAACACAAAAAAAGCAAAAAGAGCTTAGACCATATATAGCTTTTATGGAGACAGGGAAAAATAGATTTCAAACCCTGAGAACACTAAAGGCAAAATGTGTCTAGATGAAGGGTGATATGAATTGGTCTCCATCTTACAAGGCTCACTTGGAAGAATTCAAAAAAGGATCTTAAAAGAGAGTTTGAAGAAAAATAGGCAAAGGAAATGAGAACTTTGCAGGATAGTTTGGAAAAGGAAAGACAAATTATCTGAAGAAAACCCCTTAAAGATAGATTTGGTGGGGGGCAGCTAAGTGGTGCAGTGGATAGAGTATCAGTCCTGAAGTCAGGAGAATTGAGTTCAAATCTTGTCTCAGTCACTTAATACTTTCTAGTTGTGTGACCCTGGGCAAGTCACAACCCCAATTAGACAGCAAAACTATACTAGTAGGGATATCAATCTTGCACTATCAGAAGTAGATATATCAAACCACAAAATAAATAAGAAAGAGGTTAAGGAGGTAAATAGAATTTTAGAAAAGTTAGATATGATACATTTGTGGAGAAATTTGAATGGAGACAGAAAGGATTACTTGAATTGAATAGAATCTTTGTAGCAATACATGGAAACAACACAAAAATTGACCATGTTTTAGGGAATAGAAACCTCAAAAGCAAATTCAGAAAGGCAGAAATAAGAAATGCATCTTTTTTCAGATCATGATGCAATAAAAATTAGATGTAATAAAGGGCCAGGGAAAAGTAGACCAAAAACTTATTGGAAATTATATAATCCAATCCTAAAAAATGAATGGGTGAAACAACAAATCATAGATACAATTGATAATCTCATCTAAAAGAATGGCAATAATGAGAAAACATGCCAAAATTTACAGAATTCAGCCAAAGCAATTCTTAGGGAAAGTTTTATATCTTTAGATACTTACTTGCATAAAATAGAGAAAGATCAATGAATTGGGCAAGCAACTAAAAAAGCTGGAAAAAGAACACATTAACTCCTCCCCCAATTAAATACCAAATTTAAAATTCTGAAAATAAAAGGGGAGATTAATAAAATTGAAAGTAAGAAAACTATTGAATTAATAAATAAAGTTAAGTGTTGTTTCTATGAGATCCCCCCCCCCCAAAACAGATAAACTTTTGGTTAATTTAATTAGAAAAAAGAAAGAAAAAAACCAAATCACTAGTATCAAAAATGAAAAGGATGAACTTAACACCAATGAAAAAGACATGTTTTTATATCATGTCTTCAGGGGTGTCAAATTGCTGTTGTTCAGTTATATCTGACTCTCTGTGACCCCATTTTGGTGTATTTTTGGGGGCAAAGATTCTGGAGTGGCTTTCCATTTCCTTCTCAAACTTATTTTGCAGATGAGTAACTGAGGCAAACAGGATTAAATGACTTGCCTACCAACATTCAACTGAGGCCAGTTTTGAACTCAGGAAGGTGAGTCAGCCAGCTGCCCAATGTCAAATACATTATCTTATTTGATCCTCACAATTGAACCCAGGTGATATATTGTTAAGAGGCAGCATGGATTAGTGGAAGGAACTTGATATTTAAAATAATAAGACATGTATTGAGACTCAGAATGAGAATTACTGAATCTGAGAGCCTCAGTTTTCTCATCTAAAAATAGGCATAAACCACTATTTTTCTCAAAGAATTGTTATAAAGAAAGTCCTTAATAAGCTTTAATAAGCCTTAAGCACTATACAAATAGAAGCATTTCTTATCATTTTATAGATAAAGAAACCAGTTTTGGAGAAGACCAGTTACTTGCCTGGGATCATGCTCCTAGTAGGTTACAGGATTATTGCTTTAGAGCTAGATGGAAATTTAGGGAGATCCATTTTACAGATGAAGAGACTGAGGCACAAAAGTTAAGTAACTTCTTCCTGCTAACTTACCATCTAGTCCATCTCCTTCATTTTATATGTAAGAAAATAGAGTTCTAGAGAGAATATGATTTGCTTATGTTACACTGGTAGTAAGTAAACCTTAGAACTGGGATTTAAATCCACGTGGGATCTCTGACTCCAGAGACAGGACTCTTTCCAGTGAACTCCACTATCTCAATGTTAGAATCAATGGTTAAAAAATAGCATTTCTGACTCCAAAGTGTTCTTTTCATTATTCCACAAGACCATCAACATTCACTCAACTCAGTCAATTATAAAAATTTATTAAGTGCCTATTCATGTACTAAGCACTGTGCTAAGCATTTCTTCCTCCCCTTCTTTTTTCTTTTTTTTTCTTCCTCTTCCTCCCTCCAGTCTTTTAGTACAGGCTAGATTGTTGGAGAGAGAATTCATGGATAACCATAGAACCATAACAGAGATTTGGAAGGTACTTCCAAGATCAACTAATCCAACATCCTCATTTTATGGTTGAGGAACCTGAGAGGGGATATGATTTGCCCCATTATTTGCCCAGAGTCACACAGGTAATTGGACATGTTGGAAAAAGGATTCCTATATAGGATGAAACTATTTAGATTAATTAATTTAAATTAAATTAGTTGTCCCTTTCAGCTCCATGATTCAGTGATTCTGTAATTCTTTCTCCATCTCTTTTCCTTCTCTATGTCAGAAACCATAAACATAGCTATTTGACATAATAAGATAGAGCATTTGCCTCTCTCTAAACAAATAGCAAAATTATTATCAATTGATCCATTAAGTAATAAAAAGTATTAAACACCCATAGTATACCTAGCAGTATGCTAGGCATAGGAAAGAAAAGCAAAGACAAAAGCAAAAAAAGTACCTGCTCTCAAAGACCCTGTATTTTATTGGGACTACATTTGAGTCATTATCAGTCATAGTTTTTAAAATTAAATTTTATTAATTTTTCATTTCATTTTTATTTTTTGAGATTGTATCTCACTATCTCATCCTGACTATAAATACAATTGCTACTTCTACATCTTATTCTGATATTGATTGGCATGGAAATTTTTAATCAGTTCTGTTTTTAAACAGTTTCTGGATCCTCTTGGGCAGCCTAGGGTGCCTGCCTTCGTCCCTCCTTCCCTCCCTCCCTCCCTCATCCCCTTCCTCTTTCCATTCCCTTTTCCCTTCTTTTTTCCTCTCTTCCCTCTTTTCCTGCCTCCCAGTTATATATAAAACATTTTTTAAATTTCTTTTTAAAACTTTGAATTCCAGATTCTCTTCCTTCTTTCCACTCCAAATTGAAAAAGCACTTGTGAAATTATGGAAAATATTTCCATAAAAGTCATGTTGTGAAAGAAAACATAGATCTTCCTCACCAAAAAAAGCCTCAAGAAAAATAAGTAAAAAAAAAAAAAAGTATTCTTCAATATGTACTCAGATACAATCAGTTCTTTCTTTGGATCTGGATAGAATTTCTTATCACAAATCCTTATATCATTGGATTGCTGAGAATTACAAAGACATTCACAAATGATCATCCTACAACATTGCTATCACTTCATATATAATACATTTCACTTTGAGCTTATGAAGGACTTTCCAAGTTTTTCTGAGAGCACCCTGCTTATCATTTCTTATAGAAGATATTATATTATAATTGTAGAGGACCACAGACAGGGGGAACTTTTGGTGAGGTATAAGACCTTTCAGCCCAGAAGGAACCTGCTGACAATGTCTGATTCAGCTCTTATCTCCCCTAGGAGGTGTTTCAGCCTCTCTAAGAAGCCAGGAGTGTAACAACTTGTGATCTATTTGAAGTAGAGATACTTGCAGTAAAGAGGCATTTACATAATAATAGCAAGATGCTTATAGTTTAGTGCTCAAATGAAGTGTAGTGATGTAATTGTACCAAGGTATTTAAGGCTGAGAGAAATTGAAATAAATAGACTCCATATTTGAACATTCACGGGGGTCCCTGCCTCAATACTTCTCTTCTAAAACCAAGGACTCAGGCTGGTACTGAGATCCTCCAGAGAGTTAGTCTGAACAGTAGACATAATCACTTACCAAAATTTATTTAGCCATTCCCCACTTGATGGGCAGTTCCTCAATTTCCATTTCTTTGACCTGAGGAAAAAAGCTGCTATAACTGTTTTTGTACATATAAGTCCTTTTCATTAAAAAAAAAAAAAATCTTTTGGGATTCATGCCTAGTAGTAATATTATTAGGTCAAAGGATATGCATGATTTATTATGACCTTTTGGGCATAGTTCATATCTTCTGATCCTTTATCAATTGGGGAATAGCTTTTTCTTTTTAAATAAATTTGATTCCGTTTCCTATACAATTGAGAAATGAGGCCTTCATTAGGGAAACTTGCTTCAAAATTCTTTTCACAATTACTATTGCTTGCTAGAGGGAGAAACTTTTTTCAAGAAATATATCAGTAAAAAAAAATTAGGAGAAACCAGGAGATCGTTATATACTTCAACAATACTGTATGAGGATATATTCTGATGAAAGTGGATATCTTCAACAAAGAGATCTAATTCAGTTGCAATTGATCAATGATGGACAGAATCAGCTACACCCAGAGAAGGAACACTGGGAAATGAGTGTAAATTGCTAGCATTTTTGTTTTTCTTCCCCGGTTATTTTTACCTTCTGAATCCAATTTTTCCTGTGCAACAAGAAATTCAGTTCTGCACACATATATTGTATCTAGGATATACTATAATACATTTAACATATATGGAATTGCCTGCCATCTAGGGGAGGGGGTGGAGGGAAGGAGGGGAAAATTCAGAACAGAAGTAAGTGCAAGGGATAATGTTGTAAAAAAATTACCCATGCCTATGTATTGTCAAAAAAAAAAGAGTTATAATTATAAAATAAATTTTAAAAATTAGGAGAAAGAAAGATAAAAAGAAGGCTTAGAGAACATCAAGTGTGACATTCTGATTTTACAAATTAGGAAACTAGAACCAATAGTGTTGACTATCAAATGTTACACAGAATTACGTTCAATTGTGGCTCATATGATGTATGATATTCTACCCTTCCATTGTCATTAAGACATAGGTAAAGGGATTAGCTTTAGTGAAAGACAGAGATTAATTTTCTATGTCAAAAAGGAGTGATGATTCGAGAAATCATGAGGATTATAGAAGGAAAGCTAAGAGGGTCATATTCAATGATTTCAATAAACTCAGTGAAAAAGGTGACTGGGTCATATTCTACAGTTACTTGGGGCTGGAGTGTAATTGCAGGTGAGGGAAAGAAAGGTTTAGAACAATTGATGTGCCACGAGAGACAGAGTCAATTAAAATAGAAGGGGTTTTGAGAAGGCCAGATGAATTGCCAGATTGCAAATGAGTTTAGGGATCATGAATTTGTAGTGGGTGAAGTTGGCTGGAATAAAAACAACTTTCTTTAGTGAATTGCAGGAGTCTTGAAACAGAAATGAAGAAATTGAGGGTTAGGAATTAATGGATGAAAGGGAAGTTATATTTAGGATGGGAAAAATAGTGATATAAGTCAGAAAACAGGTTCAAATATCCTCTCTGGTCCTTATTATCTGTGTGAGCTTGATCAAATCATTTAACAGCTCTAACTTCTCACTTTCCTCACCTGTAAAATGGGGGCAAGTAGATTAAATGAGCTTCAAGTTCCTTCTAGCCTTAACCCAATGTTTTCTATATAAGTCAGGAGGAAGGGATGTTCAGGAGGGCAAGTAGATTAGATTGAGATAAAAATTGTCAACATGGATATAATTTTCTACTTTTCATTAGTAATTGATGAATATTAATTGATTAGCCATATACTCAGATGCATTTTCAAAATTCTAGGTTGCTACTCATTCATTCTAAGACTTTATAGAATTATAGCATCCCAAAGCAACAAAAGTGGGAGAAGAGTTGAGAATATTTGACTATCACAATTCTGGGAAAACCCTTTACAATTTCAGGGTATTTGCCAAGAATGAATTCTAATTGGTTTAGGTAAGAATTCATTCTGCAGGATTTTGAATAGACATGAAGACTCTTTAAACAGAGGTTAATAATAAAGGATGACATCTCTATCTTTATTAAAGTATATTTAAATAGGGGTAGATCCAATTTTTATAATGGTTCAGAAGTGGAAGTAAGTTAATAAAGTTGGTATATGATATTGAGTTGGGAAGTAAAAATACTGTACTGAAATATAATTAAAATGAAATGTCATACTAGACCCATAATAATACTAATATATAGTAATAAAATAAATAAATAGCAGCAAAAATAATATTTTTGGGGGGCATCTAGGTGGTACAGTGGATAGGGCATCAGTCCTGAAGTTGGGAGGACCTGAGCTCAAATCTGGTCTCTGGCACTTAACACTTCCTAGTTGTGTGACCCTTGGCAAGTCACTTAAGCCCAATCGCCAAAGCAAAAAAAAATAATATTTGGGGGGCATTTATATATAAGCCACAACTGAAGTATCCATCCTTAATTTTTATTTTTTTTAACATTTTAAGTTTTATATGAGCCCTATATATAATTATCTCTGTTTCAGTTAGTACAAACTCTTATATAATATCCTCAATAAACAGTTTTTTTAAATGAGTAACAAATATGCAAAATAAGTTAAATTCAGGTCTAAGTTTAATAAAGAGCAAATAGTTAAGAAATGAAAATTTTATTAAAGGACTAAGCTCTTATTTTTTATTGAGAAACATAAATGATTTTTTATTTTCAGACAGTTTTTTCTTTTCTTGAGATTATCCTTTTCCCCAGCATTAGTTTTCCATATGTTACATTTTTTGAACATTAAAAACATTTTCCCCTTCAATTTTAGTTTGTATTTTTAGTATAGAACTTTAAATTGAACGCAGAAGGCTGACTCCAGACTATATAATGCTGAGATATAGCAAAAAAAAATGGTTGTGAAATATTCTTTTGTGAATAAGGATTAATAGTTAAATATTTATTTTTATCATTCCATTTGTGGCCCCATTTCTTTTTTGTCTGCCTATATTTTAGTTAGTTACAAATGTGATGATTTCTTGCTAAATTCTCATCATATTGATTTTAATTTGTCCTCATCAAGGATCCAGTTTCATAAAGCTTATGATCTTTGCCAGCTTTGCATTATCTATAAATTTGTTTACTGTAACAGGTACTCCACACTCTCAGTCAGGAAAATATTTAATAATATTTGATCTAGAGCAAGCCTTGGATGCAAAAACTACTCCCTAGAAATAAATTAAGCATTTTCAAATGCTGTGCTCTCTCCTCCAGAGAAAGAGTACCACTTACTAAGTTTTGCTTCAGTATAGTAATCAGTAGGTTCAGTAACTTGAAGAATTTTTATTGTTGCCTGAGAGGTCTCATATATCCAATGCATAAATTCTCAATTTTGTGAGATGAGGGGTTGGGTGTGTAGGAGCATTTATGGACTACTTCAGCAAAGACTTGGCAGGATATGTATCCCTGACACATCTACCTGCTCCTAGTAAAAGGGAAATATGGCAGAATGAATAGGGTTGGTGTTGCTTGGCTAGTGAGGTAATTCCTTTTTTCCTTCATTTAACAATTAAATGCCAAAAATAAATGATTTCTGCAGCCTTCTGATTCTAGAAACAACAGTACAGAAATAAGAAATAGTCATAAGATAATAAGAAATTCATCCATGACCTATCCATATGACCTTTCCAGACAGACACTTAGTAATTATAACAAATAGTACTGAGACAATGACTCACTCAGTAACTGTGTGATTGATGGGAATACCAGATGCAGTAAGGTACAGTGGAAAAAGCACTGTGAAATATGAGTTCCTGGGTCCAAATATCATCTCTGCCCTATCTGACTACATCTCCTGGAACCCCAGTTTCTTATCTGTAAATGGGAGATTTTTGATATGATCAGGACAGAGTTAGGAGTATTTCTGTGAAATTTCCCCATTCTCCTTCTAGCTAATAACAAACAGTTTCCTTTTTTAAATGCCAGTTTCTGCAGTCATGGTCTTGGGCAACTTCCTGTAATTATGTTCCTATGTATTCAAATATGGTTTTTTTCATAATAGGTGTTTGAGGAATCTGTGGAACTCAATTGTAAGCCCATTAACACTGTAATAGTGTTGGTACCTGTCGGTCTTGAAGATATCACTTAATTTCAGTTCTGACTTATCTTTGGAATGCACATCCTATATACCTGGAGTTTGTTTTCTGGTAGAAATGGTGTACTTTTTATCTTTGAATTGAGTATTTTTACAAATTTAACCCATTCATATCTGTAAGAGTACCCCTAAAATTACTATTTTCTATAAATTACCTTACTGGGCAGATACACTGATCATAGAGTAAGCCTGCTGGCCAAAAGGAGTCAATCAGAAGGCTGCAGTGAGCCAAAGTCTTGCTTACTCCCAGAATCCTTTATTAGCGTTCTCCAACTGACCTTGTTGTAGTGGCACTCCCTCCCTCCCCCAAACTGGCTAAAACCAGTCTTTTAGTAATCTGTTTCTGCAAAGCATCCTGTTCAATGTCCACCTGTCTCTGGGAAAGTTTGTCCATTCTTTTTCCCAATCCCTCCTTTACCTTCTCTTTTGTGGTTTTACAAGCATGAATCTTTGGGCTATGGGCTCTTTTGCACTAGGTACTAGAGGCCTCAGCACTAGTATCTGATTTTCTTCCTAATAAAACTTTTCTGCTTTCAACCCAGCTTGGACTCCTGCATTTTTAAGGAGTGGGCTTCACTCCTGAACATCCCTATATATCAATTTAATTCTACATATACAAGTTTTCAATTTAGTTTAACAAACATTATTAATGTATATTACATTCACTATGTTCATGGAATCATGCTAGATGGTGAGAATAGTAAAATGAAAAAATATGAAACTTTCTGCTTTCAAAGAATTTATCATCCAGACACCACCACCTTCTGTGTTGGGAAATATTTCCCAAGGCATCCCATTCCCCTTTTGGATATCTTCAATTAAAGAGTATTTTTGGTATGGGGGACAAGAAATGAAAAGACAGGGAAATGTAGTGAAATAGGCCAGTGTAGCTAGATTATAGAGTTGGGGGAGGGGTACAAGGTGTAAGAAGATTATAGAGGTAGGAAGGGGTTAGGTTATGAAGATATTTAAATACCAAACAGAGTTTTTTATATTTGATCTGGCAATCTTTTGGAATTTGTTGTGTAGGAGTTATAGCATGGTTAGACCTGTACTTTAAGAAAATTATTTTTGCTACAGAGTGAAGGATGGGTTAGAGAGGGAACAGACGAGCCAGGGAGATCAACCTGAGATCTCTCTTGCCTGGATTCTGGTCAACCACTTTCTGATCATTTTGACATCAAGCTACCCTTTCCACTCTACTTGCACTCTACCCTTCCAACTCTACTCGGGAGAACTGATCATCAAATCAACACTACCATTCCTAACATGCTAATCAACGATCCTATGACTACAATTGCTAGTCTTTCAAACTTTTTTGTCCAAAATTGGTGATACCTATCCCACAATTATGTTGTCTTCTCTTATTAGAATGTAAGTTCCTTGAGGACAATGACTTTTTTTTTTCTAGTATTTATAGCCCCAATATTCAACACAGTGTCTGGTATGTGATCAATGCTTAGTAAATGCTTTTTCTTTTATTCAATTAATTGTTTTTTATAACACACTTTTTACTCGTTTTTCTCTGACATTTTGTATTTGTTATCCATTACAGTTTGCTCAGCCTATAATTGTATTTGTTCTTTCTCTTTTCTTCCTTGATTTCTCCCCTTCTTTGTTTCTCTCTTTTCTTCTATTTTCTTGTGTTAGCAGTATATACCTATACTTTGTAAATAACCAAACACACATATTTGAGAGTATATGCTCAAAAATATCTTGCTGAGGGGGTGCAGTATTAGAAAAGACTGGAGATTGCTGATCTATAATGCAATATAGCTAATGAAATGTGAACTCCTTCAGGGCAGGTACCCTTTTTTGTTTATTTCTCTGTCTTTGTATCTAACAAAGTGCTTGGATTTTAGTATTTAATAAGTGCTTATTGAACAACAGAGGTAAAGACCAGATGGAATTGTATAGGAATAAGTACATTTTAATAGAGCTCTTACATATTCATATGCATACACTTTACTCAAGAATACACACCAATTTCAAACTCCTCAGGTAGAGATCAGTATATTACAGAATACGAAAGCTTTATCTGGATTTGAGACACAGGAGGAAGGAAAGAGTTTTTGGGAGGAAGAAATTCTGTAACTATTCTAACATGTATCAGTTGTAATTTGGCTTTGGCAGTTGTATGACAATGGGACCCCATTAGTTTTTGTCTTCCTCCTGCTGCAGCTAATTTATCTTCCTCCCTAGGCAGGCAGCTGGAGGAGGAGGGAAAGTGTAGACAATAAATGTTTGATGATAGGGCAACTCCTCAGAGTTCTCCCAAGAGAACTCTGACCATGTCAGTGTGTCAGCTCATGGGAAGGAAGATAAGCCTCATTCTTGACGATAGAGCCAGCATGGGACACAAGCGGGTAAGGATTGCTAGAACTATCCCACAGGACCAAGGAAGAGGAGCGTCACCTTCATGAAAGATCCTATTCACACCCCAGAAGCTGGGTTGTCATAAGGGTAAAGTAGGGCCTAGCAGTCCAGGCTGAAACGTGAGGGTTTAAAAATGCCAACTCCAGGGTTCTAAGAGGTGACGCCTCCTGGGCTCTGGAAGAAGCCTTCTTTGACCCTTCCTTTGTCGCCCTGGTCAGCCTCTTGCCCATGGGGAGGAGAAGGTATCAGATGGGCGGGTTTAAACGTTTGCGGTGGAAATCCCGAGGCCGCCTGCTCCTCCCTGTGAGTGTGTGTGTCTGCTTCTCTCTGCACTGAAGCAGCAGCGGCGGTGGTGGCTGAGGCAGCAGCAGTGGCAGCAGCAGCAGCGGCGGCCGGATTGGACTAAAACATCAGTGCGGTGATAGTGGAAGCTGCCCTGTGCTCTCTTGGAGGCCCCTACACCCTGTCCCAGGTCGCCCTCAGACTCCCAGTGCTGCCATGCTTGAGTGCTAGTCTCCACCTCGGGTTTCCCTTCCCCCCAGCTTCCCTTTGGCTCTTTGCTTCCGTGGGGGGCAGAGGCGAGGGCCGTGTGAGTGAGCTGGGGTGGCCGCCGCTGCCTCCCACCTCGCAGCCCCTGCCCTCTCCCTCGGCCCTCCTCCTTCACCATCTCTTCCATCTCCACCTCCACCTTCTCCCTCAGCAACCTCCGTGTCCGTCGCCGTTTCTTCAATGGGCAATTTGCTAAGCGGGACCAGCTTCAAGGAGCCCACCACCGTGGAGGATTGCGACTCCACCTGGCAGACGGACTCCGAGCCCGAGCCGGACGAGGAGGAGGACGGCCGAGAGAGCAGCGGCCCCGGCTACCGCGAAGGCCCCGGGCACGAGTCCGAGCAACCCTCGGGGCCACCTAATAGGGCCAGCCCGTGGTCAGAAGACAACGCCGCTGTACCTGACCGAGACGCGGACGCCGGCGGTAGCAAGGAGCAGGTACGCCCCAAAGCCTTCCCAGTGGTCTGGGGAAGGGAGTAGGGCCGTTCGGGACTCCTTCAGTCTCTCCCCAGCAGTGCCATCTCCCTTGCTCCCCCTGCATCCTCTTGGGGAATTTGAGAGCATCTCTGTCCCCGAGTGGACCATTTGGCTTTGCTGCCCCAGCCAGATGAAGGAGGGAGGGAGGATTCATTAGGAGGGTAAAGGAAGAAGCGTTCTCATATTGGGTTGGAGACTACCTCAATCTGGATGCATTTTATTTTATTATTTCATGGGCTGAGTGGGGTGCAGTGAGGGTTTCTTCTTTCAGCCCCATTCTTCCCTCCTTGCCTTCCGAAAGACAGAGTCGAGTCCAGGCGTTCTTTTCTCCCCTGGTACACTCCTTTCTGAGTCACCAGGAAGTTGAGGGGAGCCCTGCAATTGCAGGCGGGTTGAGAAGTAGGCGTGCAGTTGTGGCTATGGTTGTGACTGGAGGCCCAGGCCCATTGCACATCTGTGTCCATGAATTGTATTGTTTAAGAAGTTCTTCCAAAGATTACCTAATTTGGTTAGGTGCTTTCCCTGCACCTGGAGGAAGAGAGAAAGCAGAAGAATAGAAAAGGACTAGTCAGTTAGCTAAAAATAGAAGGCTATGAAACCTCTTCACACTTGTGGAAATTCTCTTAAAACTTATAGATGCAGACTTTTATATGTAACTTTAAGGCTTAACTAAAAGGCTTCCCTTACCACATTCGTGTATGGTGGAGTACTTAGTAGTGCTAATTTCTCCATTTTACAAAGGTTTAGAGAAAATGCCCAAGGTCACAAGGGCTAGAAGATGGCAGAACTGAAATTTCTGACCCTCACTCAAATTGAGTGCTCTTTCCACTGTGCAGACCATTCTAAAGTCTTTTTATTTTCTCCTCCTGTCAAACTCTAATATTTCCCCACTTAAAGTCAAAATATTAGAATAGTTCTTCATTTACTCAGTGCATCTTATCTAAGAAATTCAAAACAGGTTTTCAGGAATTGTATTAAGCCTGTTAAAACAGACAGTTTACATGACTACTTTTATATTTAAAATGAAAATTCCGTATGTAATTTGGCCAGTGGCTTTTTTTTTCCAAGTAAAGAAAATCTTCAACAATCTCTGATAAATTACTCAAGGACTTCTAGTTAAAAGAGAAAAGAAATGGCATATACTACTCACTTGGAAAATCACCCCAAAAGCTGTTTCACTAAGAAGGGATATGCATATAAAGGATTGTATATTTCTATTGATCATTTTACTGATTGAGTAATTTGGGCCCAAGTAACTTGCCTAAGGTGACAGTTATACTTGCTTCACTAGAACTCACTCTTCTCATTCCAAAACTGCTGCTCTTTCCAGTATACTTTACTGCCTCTAAATTAAACCAAAAATAAACCTTTTCTGTTTCTATCCATTTGAATTCAATGAAAGTGTGTGGGTGAGAAACAAGGGTTGATCACTCTTCTTCCTTAGATCTCCTTTACTAGTACCATTTACATTGCAAAGAGTTTCCAGTTTGCTAAAGAATTCTCTGGTGTATGAATCCTTTTGGCACTACCACAAGAACTTAATTTTCTCTGACCCTTCTAATGGTTATAGTGTTTTGTAGTCAAATGGGACAATGGATAAATTTAGGCTTATTTCCCTCAAGGATCCTGTTATCCTGACCTAAGGATAGGAACAGATCCCATGTTTCCCTCTTTCAATTTCTAGTTTCGAGAACTAAGAATAAACAACAATCTGCTGTTCTATGTGCTTGGCTCTGCTTTCTTGATATTACGGAGGGTATTGAGTATTTGGGCATTGTAACTACCTCTCCACACCCTCAATCTCTTTACTTCATATATAATCGATTCGCCTCTTATTCTGCAGTTTTCCCTCTTTCATTTATCTTTCAGGATAACCAGAATCAGAACAAAAAATAAATAGTGCCTCATTATAATCAGTACTATCTATATTAGTATTTCCTAAATGGACCATAGATAAACAGCCATAGAAGGTAAATTTTTCTCAGTTCATGACATATCAAGAAGCAGTTTGGTATAGTGGATAATAAGCCAGTCTTGTAATCAGGAAAATCTGGGAATGACTCTTGCCTCTTACATGGATTAGCCTTGTTATTTCTTAGGCAAATTCTCCAGGACCTATAAATTACAGATGAAGGGTCTATATTTATTGGTGGAAAGATATGACAAGTTGAGAGTTCTCCATAATACTAAAATCACAGGTCCAGGTTGACAAATAAGTGACAATTTATACATCACTTGCAAATCTTTTACTAACAAAGATTCCTATTCTTTAAACCTGTAAACTTTAAAACTTTCATTCCTTCTCCTTACTCATGGGTCTTGTTTCTTAATCTGCTTTGCAAATAGTTTAAATCAAAACTTTGGGATTTCTTCCATTGCATGCTATACATTTAATTCTTGCTTTTTCCTCCTCCTTTATTGTTTAAAGTTTGTTTTTGTGGAATGATAGGATTTAATATGAATCTTTGAGATTTTCTTTGGTCTTTTGAGTAAGAAAAATTGGGTTTTGATTTCTGACTCTGGCCTTTATTAGTCAAGGGGCTGAGTAAATCACTTTAGTTCTTTAAGCCTAAGTATCCTTTTTTATGGATGAAATGAGGATACTTACAGAAGCTTCTTCATAGGGATAGTGTGAGTACCACATACATGAGTTATTATTTGGTATCCATGGTTATATAGAGAGAGGATCATAATAGCGTACATTCATAGGAAAGAGGTACCTCAGAGACCATTTAATCAAATTTAAACAAGATAACATTTATAAAGCACTTGACAGTGCCTGTCACATAGTAGGAACAGCAAAATGCTAATTCTTTCCCCCTTCCCTAGACCACCCTCCTCATTTTACAAATAAGGAAACTGAGATCCCTAGTTGTGAAACATCTGAGGATGTAGAGGTAATGTTTGTCAGAAGTAGGATTTGAACCCATTTCTTTTGATTTGAGAAGCAGTGTTCTTTCTGCTGCACTGAGAACAGGATTACATGATGTAACAAAGCAAGATATGTTTTGTACTGTTTTATTATAGAAGTGACTTCTTCCTATAAGATTATTTTATGTGAACTTATAATTGCATTGGTATATGGAATTCTTGGTGAGCAAATGGTTCTCATTGATAGAAATTAGCAACTCTCTGAGACTTAAAAGTCTAAGATACTTGCTTAAACTTAGAGAGATTTAGTAATTTGCCTGCCTTTGCATGCCCTTAGTCTGAGGCTGGACTAAAATTCAAATCTTATTGATGTTAAATCTACTATAGTAGACTATTCCTTGATTTATATATAGGTATTTGGTTTTTGTTGACTTTTATCTATAGTTTGGACATTTGAAACCCAAAGTAATGTTTCTCTTTGGCATATGCATATGCCTATTATTTATGGAAGATATTGCATTTGAGCATATTGGGAATTTCTGAGATAAAGATTTTTACACTTTTACTGAGGCCAAGCTGTAAATATTATTTTGTTAATTATAATGTCAATTTTTGATTTATTGGTGCTGAGGCCAAACAAATTTGGGGATTTGCTAGGTACAACTGTCTTTATATGTATGATAGAAGCCAGAATTTAAACTTCCTTGTGTTTCTGATAGAGTATCTAATGTTAAAAACTAAAGGGTCTAGTATCAAATTGTATGTACTTGTTTTGAATTGTGAAAATCATAAGATTTTCTCTCTCTGCTGCTATTATAAATGAAAGCTGGAAAAAATTGGTCATGAAAGCCTTAACCAAATGCTAATGCTGCAGGTGGGATGCCCATCTGTGTGTCTTGAATACCAACTCTCCGTCTCCTAATACTAAACATGATAATATATGAATATAATAATATCTTATACTTTGTATAAGCATCTTTAGATATCAAAGCACTTGGAGGCACATTTTAACAAAAAAGAATATCTTCAAATGAAAAGGCATATATTATATTATATTATATCTATTATGTACCAAGTACTGTGGATAAAAGAAGGTGGGTGGGGGTAAGGGGAAAACAGAGGAGGGGCAAGAAAGTACCTGTTCTCAAGAAGTTTACAGATGTGCAAATGTACAAGCAACTATGTAAAATATGGTAATATCTATATATTTTATACATATGTAAAGAGGATAAATCAGAGATAGAAAAGAAATTGGCATTAAGGGGAATCAGGAAAGGCTTTTTGTAAGAGGTGAGCTTTTTAGCTGGAGCATGAAGGAAGTCAGGGTAACAAGGAGATGGAGATGAAAAGTTAGGGAATTTCAACACTGGGGAAATAGTGTACTCAGAAATGACGTAGAATAAATCTACTGTGAGAAAAATCAAGGAAGTCAAAGTTAGTGGATCATAGAATATGTTCAAGAGAGCAAAGATATAAGAAGATTGGGACAAAGTATTCCAATGTCAATTAAAAAAAAACATTTAGCTTGAGAATTTAGATTTGGGACAGATTAACTTGTTTTGCATGGATTTATGAAATTAGTAATATTAGAAATTAAGGTATCTAAGAGTAAGATCAAAAAGTATCATATATGTTATTTCAGTTTGTAGATTAATTTCAGTGGAAAAGCTTTTGATTGCTCAGCATATATAAGCATATTAGCTTTGCTGATTTATGATACAGTATAATTGATTAAGAATTGTTCATACCTTCATATTTTTCTTGTTGTGGTGCTATAAAATATGCAGCTTAAAATATTGTTTAGGTTTGTTAAAAGCCTCTTTTTCTTTCATAAATATATCTTGTTAAGAACAGTTAAGTATTACAAATTTAATAAGTATTTTCTTTATAGAACCAATTCATTTTCTTAAGAGACTTTAGTTATATGAAATACCAAAAATAATTTTTTTCAGATAACCAGTTATATTACCTGCAGTAAAAAATGTGGTGATTTATTTATTTATTGCATTTCTGTTGTATATTGATCTGTCACATTTGGCCTCATGGGTTCTGGCTTCTCTTGGGTAATTATGAAATTTTATTATGTAACAGGAAATTTGTGTGAAATTCATAATGACCCCAAATTAGAAAAACATTGACTAGCGAAGAATTCTTAGATGCTGTTAAGAATCAAAATGAGCTTGTGAATATACCTATATATGCATGTGTGTGTGTGTGTGTGTGTGTGTGTGTGTGTGTGTGTGTGTAGGGTTGTGAATATACCTATATATGCATGTGTGTGTGTGTGTATAGGGTTATTTCAAATTAATTATGGAAATTATTCAATGAAATAAATGTGACGATATTTAATAACATAAGCCAATATTCTCTTTCAGTAAATAGGTCTTCTTTTTAAATTTCAGAATGATGATTCCACTGAGTCGGCTGCAAAACCAAAGAGAAGCTTTTATGCTGCAAGAGATTTGTACAAATACAGACATCAATATCCAGTAAGAGTGTTATATAGAATTCTAGAGTATCTGAGTTGGAAAAGACTTAGAAGTTATTTAGGCCAACTCAATTTGAGGCATCTATTTTTTCCTTTGATAAATGTTTTTGTTTTCAACTTCATGGATACTTCCAGTGATAGAGAATGCTATTATTCGGGACAACCTTAATTGGGAATGTCCCAGTTGTTAGGAATTTCTTTTGTACATCAAACCAGAATTTGCTTCCCTCTAAATTATAAATTATAAATGAATCATATCAATCCTAGTTGATCCTCTTGGGATAAATAAGTTAAAGTGATAGTTCTTCTAATAGTTGGTTAAAGATTGTTTCCCCAAAGTCTTCTGTTCTGTTGAATAAACATTCCTAGGTTCCTTTAATCTACATATGATATGATTTTATTTACTTTCATCACCCAGGGATTATTCTTCTCTAAATTGGATCCACTTGTAATCAAATATGATTATAATATATGATATGCAGTATTAAATATAATATTCCAGAGGTGATTTTATTGGGATAGAGCATTGGGTTCTTTAAAGTGGTTTTATATTTCAAAAACTATTTCAATATAATTTATTTCCTTTGTAATCCTATGCATTTTTGCTTTATTCATTTAAAAATATTTTTAGACTTCAGTAGAAGTCTAAAAACATAATTTTTAGGCATCATCAGACTTTTAGAGGGATCCAGAACACACAAAAAAGGTTAAGAATAACTAGGGTAGAGTTTGCCATTGCTAATAATTTCCCTTTATAAATATGAAATTTCTATCACTAAAACCTAAAAATGCATTTGCTCTTTTGGCTGCCTCAATAATATATTTTGAGCTTATAGTCCTTATATAGCTATAGATCTTGTTACATAAATTACTATTTGTTCATTCTACATTTTATGTTATTTATTAAATCTTAAGTTATTAACATAACTTACTATAATATTTCTCCTTTTTCTTATGTTACAACTAATTAACTAAAGAGGTGCCTATTTATTTACTGTGTTGTTATTATTGTTTCTTTCAGCAGAATTTTAAAGATCTCCGATATCAAAATGACTTAAGTAATCTACGTTTTTATAAGAATAAAATTCCCTTTAAACCAGATGGTAAGTAATCAAATATTTTTGATATGAAACAAATTTTAAGTAACAACAAAGATGATGATCCATTAGTTTATCTGCATCATGCATTCTTTAAAAAAAGATGTTTATTTGATATTTTTTGTTTTTTTTAATTATGTGGCATAAGTTATCCCAAATGCCCTTGCTGAGAGAGTTGTTCCATTTGCAAATATCATTAGGGTGTATTGCTTATCTTGGTTATTCTCATAGTTGAGAGTTATAGAGTAATAATGATTAAAGAGAGTCTCAAATTGAACCCATCCATTTCTACCATATAATAATTACAGAAACATTTACTTAGTGCCTACCATATTCAGGGCACTGTATACAATTCTGACTTTTTCTTGAGTATATTTTTGAGTAGAATTGCTCTCATCATTTCTGAGGAAGCTTGTTTAAATGGTAATAGTTTCCAGAAGGCATCATGCCATAATTCCCTAGGGTATTTTTTTTGAAACAGGGAAGGACAGAAGAAAGATATGATATTTATCTTGTCTCACTATCCTAAAACTAATAATCTCACACTATATATATATAGCTGTGATATATTAGAAAGTATATTGAATTGAATGTTAGAAGACCAAGGCTAACTCTTTGAGTGACTAGCTATGTCACTTTGGGACAGATAATTTTACATATTGGAACCTCAATTTCTTCATTTATAAAATGGGGCATGATGCCAAGTTTATTGGTAATGCAATGGAAATCTAATGGTAATAGGAAAATGTTGGATTTAGTTGAAGCCAGAAACAACCTGGTTAGAATCGCCTTCAGATCCTTTTACCTCTATTTTCTTATCTATAAAACTGAGAAAACAATCCTTATTGAATGTACCTTACAGGACAATTGTTAGTATAAAATGAAATATATATATATAATTATTTTATTAATCCTAAAACATGTTATGATAATGTCTCTTTGCCTTTTTCATTGGAGTTCAAATATAAAAGATGTTTGGCAAGTAAATAATTTGATATTATTATTACATATTTATAATGTAATATACTGCTAGATAAAAATAAAGACAACAAAGATGAGAAAATGAGAATAAGAGTAATACTAATGATTATTCCTCTTTCTCCTTCTCTTCCTCCTCTATCACAAATCTAAATCAGTTTTCAAGAATGTAGCTAGTTCCTGCATCATGGCTTGAATTATTCTTCAAAGTCCCATAAAGGAGGGAGAACTTGTATTTCTTGCTGTGATAGCTGGGACTCTCTAGTATGTGGACAGAAATAGGATGATTGGGATGGGGGTAGATAGAGGTGAGTCCTGAGCCCTCTAGATGACATGTATTCTTCAAATCTTATTTTAAGCCTATAAAGTGATGGTTCCCAACCTTTTTTTTTTTTTTTTTTTTTTTTTTGGTTTGTGGATAGTGTTTGGCAGTCTGGTAAAAACCTATGGATTTCTCAGAATTGAGATCACAATGATCCTAAATGTCTGAAGCTGAATAATTCAATGAAGATGAGTTTACTGATTCCAAATCTTGTGCTCTATACACTTTGTCACTTAGGTGCCTCTTATTTTCAATTGGAGATTATATATATATATATATATATATATATATATATATATATATATATATATATATATATATATATATATATATATATATATATATATATATATATATATATATATATATATATATATATATATATATATATATATATATATATATTTAGTTATAACTTTGGTTTATTGACTCACTGAAATCTATTTAGACTTCTTGGTGGTTCATAGATGTCAAGTTAAGAATTTTTGCTCTAGAGCAGTAGTGTCAAACTCAAATAGAAATAGATTCCTGTGGCCCATATATTAATTTAGAAAATTCTAAATTAACATTCTCTGTATTGTGTTGTTATTTATTTTGTTAAACACCTCCAAACTGCATTTTAATCTAATTTTAATTTAATTTAAGAAGTGGTTTTGACATATAGGCTCTAGAGCATCTTTCCTAAGTGTATTAGTTAGACACATTGGTATACTGGACACATTTACTTGTTCTTATTTTAACTGTACATTCTTAGAAATTCTTTTGCCATTGTAGAATTGGTTCAGGATAATTTGTTGTGGTTTTTACATTATTATCTGCTTCTTTCAGAAAAAAGGGGAGGCTATGTTTAATTTAGGTTAGGTAAGGATTCCATAAATTTTAATGATTCTTATGGAAATTGTTCTATGAAAACCCTTGAAAATAGTTATAGCACTTTCCTTTGGATTTAGTAACTTTGTTTTTTGTCTCATCCATTAGTTTTTGATTAGGCTGATGATAATCAGAGAATCTTTACATGGGTTGTTAAGTAATCCTTATAGTAAAGACCTAAGTTAGGCTCATGGAAGTATTAGTGCACTCATATGTTTTCAGCCGAAATTTTATATAAATCATTTCCCTGGATATCAGTACATATATTATATAAAGTAATTCACATGATAATGCTCTTTACTTTTTTTTAAACATTGTATCTGTAAATGTTACCTTTTGAATGGTGGTATTCCAAAGGAAAAATACTCCAAAGATAGGTATAAAGGCTTTCCTCCTTATTTTTAGCATGTCTTGAACTATAGAAATTCAGAATTGTTTCTGCTAGTAACAACAGTTAAAGAGGAGAGAAACTTAGGTGGTTGGAGGGAACATGCTCAAAAATATTTGGAGAAAGGAAAAAGAAGACATCAGCGGGGGTGGGAGAGAATAAATGAGTCATATGAAAAAGATTTTTAAATGAATGAGGTTTTTTAATATCAGAAAATATGTTTTCAGTTGAATAGCATATTGATCACTTGGAGAATTATTTTTAGTATCTTTTCATATGTTTTATATTTATTTATCTATCTACATATGGCTTCTTCCTGGTAAAAATGTCAGCTTCTTAAGGGAAGAAACTAGTTTTATCTTTGTATCACTAGTGTTAATACAGTATGTGATACACATAATAGGCACTTAATAATTTTGTTGAATTAAATTGATTTACATATTAAAATCTATTTGGGGGGGGAATCCAACATTTACAAAATTACTTATTTTATCATTCAATGAAATGTAGCATTTTGCCAACATATTTTGTAACTTTAACTTCATCTATCTATCTATCTATCTATCTATGATATTTATATATATAATTACAGTTACATATGCATATAACTATGTAACTATATAGAAAGATATAACTATATCTATCTGTATAGTGATACTATGTTTAAGTGTGAAACCTGTTCAGTTATTTTTTGACATAAATCTTACAGTTTATTTTTCAAACATTTCCAAATGAATCTGACTAGTTTCCTAAATATTTATGTTCAGGTGTTTACATTGAAGAAGTCCTAAATAAATGGAAAGGAGATTATGAAAAACTGGAGCATAACCACACTTATATTCAATGGTTGGTTACTTATTGGCTATTTTAAAGCATGACTAATTATTTGTGTTCACCAAATTATATAAAATAAAACTTCAATTTTTATTTCTTTTTTTTGAAACAGGCTTTTTCCATTGAGAGAACAAGGTTTGAACTTTTATGCTAAAGAGCTAACCACATATGAAATTGAGGTAATATTTATGAAAGTTTTTTTGATGTTCATTCTCTCTCTATATTTCTCTTAAAAATATACACACACATACATACATACATACATACATACATACATGGTTAACATATGATAGTTGTACAGTATATGTACTCCAGAGTAATTTTAGCTAAATTTGTTTTTCTTTAATAGGAATTCAAAAAAACAAAAGAAGCAACTAGAAGGTTCTTCTTGGCTTATAAAATGATGTTAGAATTTTTTGGAATGAAGCTGACTGATAAAACTGGAAATGTGGCTAGGGCTACTAATTGGCAGGAACGGTTTCAGCATCTGAATGAGTAAGTAAAGCAGTCCTTTATAAATCTTGGGCCCCATCCTTTCCAACCATTGTAATGATTTGCTCCTTGAAAATCTGCATTGGTGACAGCCAGTTCTTTCATTTAAAATATTTTAATAGTCTGTTATTTGTTTACATATTCCACCAAATACAGGGAAAATTTTCCCTTTTATGTAAAAAAACCAAAAAAGAGTTTTTCCTGTTAATTTCAAAACTCTTTTTAAAACATGTAAAAAATCAATATATTTGGGACAGGTTGACAAAATTTTTTTGGCTGAGATTTTTAGTATTTGTCATTAATTCTTATAACCAAAAGCCATTTTATTAATATTTTCTTGGTCTGCTTGCAAACTGATTTTTCTTGTTAATTGGAGGATGACATCTTTGTTGGACTGCAAAACAGCTTTAAAGCATTTTTAGAACACTATAATTAGCTGAACTAGACAAGTAGAGATAAAGGGGAAAAAAAACACCCATTAACACTAACCTAAACATTTTTTCTTTACCAAAACACTTTTAGAGCTTTATGCATCATTAAATTAAGTTTTTATTAGGCTCTTTATTTTATGTGTTTGGTCTTGATTTTATTAAATATGGGCATATGCAAGATATTTTATTAGCTCCTTTATGTAGCATTATTGAATATAATTAACTTCATTTTTGAAAGTTTCATATAGTTAAAAAAAAACCTTGGAGATTTAGATCTAAATACTTTATGATCTTGACTAGAAGATCAGCAAGCATTTATTAAATGCCTAATGTGTGCCTGGCATTGTGTTATGTGCTGGGTATACAAGTACAAAGAAAGAAACAATCCTGTCTACTAGGAACTTACAAGTACATTTGAATGAATAAATGAAAAAGCACTTGCTAAGTGCTTACAACTTGCTAAGCATATATAAAAATATGCAGCATAAAGAATTGTTAATGTGGTTATCTGATTTGTTTAGCATTTTTAAAACATAGTATATATTTCTGCCTGTCATGGAATTAGTTACTTGTGGATCAAATTGTCTTCCTTATGAAATTTTAATTAATTTTGTAGAAAACTCAAGAGTTATATGGAACTAATTTATTATTCTTTAGCTGTGTCAGGCTGTGGACTCAGCACTGTGAAAAATAAAATTGCTTCTTTGAAGTAGATCTGGAAGAATTTTCCTTTCTTAAATACTCCTTCCCTGTTTCCAAAATCCAAAATATTGTTTGGGAATTATTTTTCCTTAGACTTCATAACTCCCTCCTCTCCTCAGGCAAAAAGCACTTTAAACCAAAACCAAAAACAAAAACTTCCTATTTCTCAATCAACTGCTATGGTCATCAGCCCAGGATCCTCAGGGCTTTAGAAGCCTCTGTCAGTTTCACTGCTGGAGGAAGAATTTTTCATTTAGGGGATACTTTATACAAAGTACTATACTTTGAAGAAGCGATGGGTGACTCTTTATTGGCTATAGTCCAGGGAAGAGGAATTATTATAATAACATTTTTTCTTTTATCCCTACTGCTTTGCTGTCCCTCCCATATTTCAACTTTTATGTTTTTCTTTCATCTTCTCTGGACTTTTAGGCAGATCTTGACTAGAATGAAGTATATAAAGTAAGTGTTAGGAAGCAAAGCCCTTTCTTGTATGAGTCAGAAGAGGCATGATGTCAGTCAGGGGTTCTCAAACTACGGCCCGAGGGCCAGATGCAGCCCGCTGAGGACATTTGTGCTGCCCACCCAGTCATGGCAAATGGGCTGAGGGGCGGAAACAGAGTGTGAGTTTCTGTTTTTACTATAGTCCGGTCCTCCAACAGTCTGAGGGACACTGAACTAGCCCCCTATTTAAAAAGTTTGAGGACCACTGGAGTCTTTTCCAAATCCAAAACTTGAAAGAAAAGCAAATCTATACCTATCTATCTACATGTGTATGTGTATATATAGATATATAGACATATCTATATATCTGTATTTAGATATAAGTACTAATCTAGTTAAATTAAATTATTTTAATTTAATTAATTAAATTCAATTGAATTATTTAATTAAAATTAAATTATAAAATGTTAAATCAATTTTAGAGTAAATGCATAAAGAAGAAAGGAAAAATGGGAGAAGAAAATATATTAAATAATATAAATTTTTATGGGACCATGGATAGGGTAGCTATTTCATTATCCTCACTTTATATTTTAATATACTGTCTCATCAGTTAATAAACATTACATTCTTAGAATGTGCCAGATGCTTATATTCTTTTTAGGGGAGCAATATGTACTTATGGGAATATATATGAAATTGTTACAAGATATTTTTGGGGGGGCATGACTTGAAACCAGGTCTTCCAGATTCTGAAGCTATCTATTCATTATGCCTTTTACTAATCCTTACTGATTTTCTGAAGGTGTTTGTTATTGAGTATAAGTAGTACAGTAGGAAATAAGAGAAGGGAGAGTTCAGTCTTCATTGGAATAGTTGGAGAAGGCTTCTTGGAGAAGAGGAGACTTGCACTGGGATATGGAGGATGAACAAAAAGGAGTTGCAGAGATGCAGAGGAGTAATGGTATTTTAGACAAGGGGAAAGAACATAAACAAAGGTGAGATGAATAGCATGTGAGTGAGGAATAGTGAGGAAATTGACTAGACTATAGTGAAGGGTTTGTACTGGGGAGTAAAGAGAACAAGTTGAAGATGTAAGGTGGAACCAAGATATAAATAAGGTTGGGCAAGTATCAGAGTGCTAAAGGGGGAGGGGGTGGGTGGGAGAGAGAAAGGGATAGAGGGAGAGACAATGAGGGGAGTGTGAGTGTGAAAGGAGGGCATCTCTGCATGTGTAACAGAAGAGGCGAAGGAGACAGAATGCTAATCTGCATTTGTACAGAGAATTTCCCAAAGTAATGAACCACTGGTCTGGTCCCAAATAATCACACACTTAAAAAACTAATTTCTAAAATTTATTAATTTGTTTTTTTTCATAGTCAAAAATACCAAAGATTTGGCAAAAACATGTCACTAAGTATTGCTAGGAACTATTATGAAATCAAATCTATTTGTTAGCTATTAGTGGATAAATTATAAGAAAGGCATAATCATAACTTGCTATTTAAATAAATTTTAGAGAGCATACTTGAATAGCCTTTCCTCTGAGAATACCTTCTATTGACTCTCCATATTTTTCCTCATCTTCCTTCTTGTTCTTTTTCTTCTTGTTGTTCTTTTCTTGTTTCTGTTCTTTTTTCCTCCTCCCTTCCTCTCTTCCTTTTCCTCCTTTTCCAAGGGTCAGCCAATTTATAAAAAAAAATTTGGATTCATATCCTGCCTCTCATAACGTCCTTGCAGTGTGACCTCAGTTAAGTCTTTAATCTTTTAGTGTCCCATGGAATACTTTGAGATTATGTTGCTGACTAGTTGCTTCTCCATATCTGGTGAAATTTATAGGTTTAGATAAAACAAAACAACAAATACAAACATATATATGGGAGAATGCTTGACATAACGTCTAGAAGGCCATACTTAGTTAGAAAGATCTGAATTCAAGGCCTTCTCCTGATTCTTATTAGTTTTGTGATCATTGGCAAATCATTTAAGATTTCTAAGGCTATAAGCCCATAGACCAGTTATTGCTTTGGATCAGTGGAGGGTACTACATGAGGAGTTCTCTACATGAAAATGATTGTCCAAAATGAAAGGAGTAAGGTATAAATTATTAGGAAAATTTAAGATACTTTAAAATCAGTACAGCCATACTAAAGTATTGATTTTTTTTTGTTAAAATATTAATCCTTTCATTTAAATCAGGAATGTACTCCATATGACATTAAACTAATAACATTCTAACAATTTAAAATGGCATTAAGGTGTCATTAAAAATCTTTAGAAAAATGGTCTTTTATTGGGATTTTCTTGGTAACTACATTCTGGTTTATGAATTAATTATTTTGAAAGATACTGACGTGATTTACATATAGTTATTTAGTAAACTTTACAGTTTGTCATTGCTATCCTGAAAGTTATCACTTCTCGATTTTTCTCAAGGAACTGTTCCTTTTTCCCCCCCATGCATAACTACTGATCCAAAGAAATCGACAAGACAGAAAATGTGTATATGTGTACATATGTGTGTGTGACTATATATGTGTGTACATGTATCTTTGAGGTTTGGAGGGTGGGAATAGTGAAGCCCATCTGATATTTTTGAGTGAATTTTAATGATGTCAAAATATGCAGAAAAACAAGGCTCTTCTACCTCAGAAGCTTTATGAAATAATTCATTGAAAGTGCTGTGCTACTGAAGGAAAAAAAATCTGCCTTTGAATGATATGAATTGCTTAAAAATAGAACCTTTGCTGTATATTATCCTCTCCCTAATGATTCTACCTGCCATAAGAACTCCTGTCTTGATGAGTTTGCATATTATACACTTTAGGTATTGGTTAGGCCTGGTCTTGTTTAAATATTTTGGGAGAGGAGAGTGTACTTATTAAGCTCTCGATTATCTTTGCTTTTAGAGAGAATCACTGGTGCAAAACATCAATTAATTTGTCTCTATAAGGGCTTTTTTTGGGGGAATGTTTAATATTTGTTAGGCATCAACTTGTAACTCCAATTAGACTGCCTAGATTGATATAAAAAAAATAGGATTTTGCATTCCCCATAAATACATCAATTAATCTAAGTAGATTGCAACTTAGAAACTTGCTAGGTATTAGGGAGAAATCTGCTATTGTTAAATTACTTGCTATAGTTAATTGAAAAATGAACAGTACCATGCAGGTAATTGAGTTGGTTGTTTGATGCTTTTAGCTTTTGAAAACAAAGTTTAGGTTGATGACTCAACAGATCAAGATGATGTAAGTAGACTTTCAGACTTAACTAAGTGTTGTTCCTCCCTTGACATTCTATTTTCATCTCTGTGTCTTCTCATTGGATGCTCCCTATGCCTGTAACATACTCCTTCCTTCCCACCTTCACATTTAGAATCTTTAGTTTCTTTTAAGACTCAGCCACACATGTCACTTTTTATATGACGTTTTTCCTAGTTCCCTTAGCTGCTCATATATTCTCTGTCCCAAAATAACCTTGTATTAATTTTGTAGAGGCTAGAGTTCTGTTCTGGACCTGTGACTTCACTGATATTAGGAATACTCAGATGAGTAAACTTCTATTTGAGATTGGCATCTTCTCTGTCATATATAGTCCTACAAAGTCTCCTAGAGTATTGAGAGGTTAGTTTAGTATGTCAAAAATAGGACTTTAACCTTGGTCTTCCTGGATATCTATCGCTCTGTCCATGCTACTTTTGTTTTGTATGTATATAGGTGAACCCATGTACACACACACATACATATATATAATTCACCTTTGTATTTGTGTAATTTAAATATATATCTAGTATGTGTGTGTTAGTATACACATATATGTCTATGTGTATAAATATCACATAGAAAAATATTTGTGTATATATAAATGCATATGTATGCATATTCTGTTGTTTAGACCAATAGAATAAATATAAATTCTACTTAGGACTAATAATAATCTTGAGGGAGACTATTTCCTGGCTAAATCCTCATTGTGGATTAATTCTCTGATCATCTCCATAAGAGTCTTAGACTTTCATTGGATCTCTCGATTCTGAAAAGTGATTTTTACCTTACCTTGGAAGGGCCTATTCCTCCCATTCCATGTAGTTTCTAGGACATTTTATCATATATTTCTCTCTTCATTTGTGTTCCTTTCAGTTTCAGTATTCCATTATATATAAACTTCTTGAAGGAAGGGGCTATAGTATTTGCTTGTATTTATAGTCTTCTTGTATAGTAAAGTGTCTAGAACTTTTTATTTATCTGAATTCAGGTTAGGGAATATTTCATTAATTTTCTTTGTCTTCTCAGTGCCAATAAGGGCCTGATACATAGTAAATATTTAATAAATGCTTGTTGAGTGATAGATTAGCTATTTTGATTGATAAACATATGATTTCCAAAAGTGGATCATGCTTCAATTCAATTTAATTCAGTCGAAGAAAATGCCCCTGATTTCCTTGCTTTGGGTAGATTTTTAAATCTTATAAACTATTGTAGTTAATCTGTGAGTTGAATGAGATTCTGCTTTTGTTCAAAGTTCATTTAAAACAACTAATATCAGAAAGGGAGAGAGAGAGAAGAAAGGAAAAGGGGAAAGGGAGAGAGGAGATGGGGGGGGGAGGAATGAATGGAGAGACATGTTAATTATCCATTCATCCAGATCTCTCCCTACAATATTAGACCACCAGAAAGCAAAATACCTAGACCAAACCAGCAAAACTTCTTGTAGAAATGTCATTAAATGAGCCATGATTTTGTGTTATTTTTCTGCCTTTGTGGAGAGAGTTAGTAGGAAAGTATTTAGTTCAAAAGATTTTTAAAAAATCATAGTTAAAATATTGTTTGCTCGATGTCCTTTATACCAGGATAAAAGAGCTCACATAATAAATTCCTGCTTTAGTTCAAAGAGAAAAATTTCTCTCTTCAGATAATTCACATGCTTTCTGTTTCCAAAAAGCAAAAATCTGTTATTCAGTCTTTCCCCCCCCCTTTTTTTTTTTACTTACCTGGCAGAAAATTTAGGACTAATTTTATCATTTTAATATTTTATTCTGCTCAATTTAGGTGCATAAAAGCTTCTATATCCTCTTCTTCCTTTCAATTTACTTTGTACTGTTTATCTTTAAATATGTTGTCTCAAATTGTGTTTTATTGTATAAACAAGTACTAGAGGAAGTAAACTATACATTTTACATGAACAAATATTCTATAATGTTATTTTGGGTATAAGTTGGCTCTTAGAGGATATCATGAAACAATGCTGAGCTGGTCCAAAATAGAGTGAATCCTTACTCCTATGTGGTTATCCTTTTATTCATATATGATTGACTTTTTGCTGTAATCTACACAGAAAATCTTTTAAGCCTTCTCCCCCATTCCATATTCCAAATGTCATTCCCACATTCCTTGCAAGTGACCTTTTTCTTCCTGATAGAACCCAAACCACTTGTTCTGAACATCTTCATCCTATCCATTCCACAAAACTTTATAGTTTTGAATATTCTATTCTTTTTTGTTTCAGACACAAAGGATAAAGAGATCCTTCACCTTTCCAAAGCTAGTCAGTATATTTGAACCCATGGTCATATTAGTGCCCAACCACATTATGCATTTGTTCTATTCATCATATGTTTCCCTCTCTTTTTATCACTATTTCCTAAACTATTGGATTCTACCCTGCTATCTGTATTTATACCTATATCTTTCCCACTTTTAAATTTATAATACAGTAAGGGAGGAAAAATAGCCCTTAACTTTACCCTGCCACCCATTCAAGCTGTTGTCTTACATTTGTCTTGATCTTTCTTGATAAGCTTTCTGAAAAAATTATATGTTGCATTTGCCTCTACTTCCTTACCATTCATTCACTCCTCAGTCCTTTGTAGTGTGGCTTCTACTAAAAAATGCTTCCATAGGGATTACTGCTAATTGCTTAATGGCTCAGTTAAATGGTCTCAATTTTTATCCTTTTTTACTTTCTTCACCTTTCAAAATTTGACATTATTGATCAGCCCCTTTCTCTCCTTTCTTTTTTTCTCTAATATACTTGTCTCCAACCTCTTCTGAGTATTAAAATTGGTCCTTCCCAGTTTCTTCCATTAATTCATCATTCATCTCCTGCCCCCTAAGGGAGAATATCCTTCCAGGCCCTTTCCTGGCTTTTCTCATTAACTCCTATGACATATTACAATGCAACAGTTTTCCTGATTTATACATCTTAGTCTGATTTCTTTATTGAATTGCAGTCCCACATTTCCAGCTGCCTGCTAGATATTTTAACTTGGATGTCTCATTGGTATCAAACAAAATCTGATCTGTCTCAAATTTAATTAACTATTTACTACCTCTTCCTCCCAAAAAACCCCAATTTCTTTCATTTCTCAAAACTTCCCCCAATTTCATATTATGGTACCACTATTTTAAGTCACCAGATTCAAATATTTAGAAACATCTTAGATTCATCCTTCAGCCTCATGCCCTTAATGTAATCACTTGCCAATTCCTATGAATTTTTACTGACATCTCATATTCAAACTCTTCTTTCCACTCACTTGGCTACTATACTAGGACAGCGTCCCATCACTCCAACTGAAGTTTTTTTTTTTTTCTCTTCAGATGTTCCTAGAAAACTTTTGTTTGGATTTCCCCTTTGCTTTTATTCCCTACTTTTCTATTATATTTCTTTAAGAAACAACATGATATATAGGTTCTAGATTGGGAACATGATATGGATTTGAAATAAGGATTGACCTAAAAGGAAAAATTTGAATAACTGAACTGCAACTTAATAATAAATTCTATTATAGGCAAATCTCCTATCTCTCTGAACTTTAGTTTTTTTTTTTTTTTCTATTTGGGGATGTTTGGGGAATAATAGCTGTGGTACCTGACTCTGAGGGTTGTTTTCAGTATCAAGTGAGATAATAAGTACAGTGTTTCATAAGTTCTGAAACTCTATGAATCTTCCATTTTTTAGAATCTTCAATTTAGAACTGAAAAGACCTTTACATGCCTTCTAGTCCAAGTTCCTCATTCAGCCTTACACCAGAATATAAGAGGCAAATTCAAACCTAGGTCCAGACAAGATGGAACAGGTGTAATGCCTACATGACACAACTGGGTATCATCATCCCTATAAAAAAGGACTTCTTGTAAGTCTCATTATCATGTATCATGGCATGAAGGAGACTGTAGGTTTATAAAAGTTATGCTTGAAAAGACCTGTGAAACGGCAACAGTAAGATTATGCTATGATCAATTCTGGTGGATATAGCTCTCATCAACAATGGGGTAATTCAGACCAGTTCCAATGGTCTTGTGATGAAGAAAGTCATCTGCACCTAGAGAGAGAGATGACAGTGGATCTGAATATGGATCACAACATAGTATTTTCACTCATTTTGTTGTTGTTTGCATTTTGTTTTCTTTCTCATTTTTCTCTTTTTGATCTGATTTGTTGTGCAGCATGATATTTATGTGTATATATATATGTATATATATATATATATATATACATATATATATATATATAGCTTAATAGGGGTAAATGTCAAAAATTATCCATGCATATATTTTGAAAATAAAAAGCTTTAATTTAAAAACAGAAAAGATCTGTAAAATGGAAAAAATGGAAGAATGAATTATGTTTGTTATCCAGAGATCAGTCTTTAAGTAAGATTGTAGAGACATCACCAGAAAGTTGGCCATCAAATGGTAATTAATTTTGACTATGACCTTTCATAAAGAAGTACAATGTTACAGATAAAGAAATAGCTGTACTTGAAATATTTTGGTAAAAGATATGTGAATAATATAAGAAATGAGAGATTTAAATGTAATGATTGGATAATGAGAAGTGCTAGATTTTAAATAAGTTCTGATTTTGGATCTGTTATTCACTATTTATACACCCTTGGACTTGTCACTTTTTAAATAATAGTTTTTTATTTTTCAAAATACACTCTAAGATAGTTTTCAACATTCACCCTGGAAAAACCTTATGTACCACATTTTTCTCCTCTCCCTAAACAGCAAGTAATTCAATATATGTTAAACATGTGCAGTTGTTCTAAACATATTTCCACCTTTGTCATGCTACTCAAGAAAAATTAGATCAAAAAGAAAAAAAATATGAGAGTGATGTGGGTGGTAGCCCCCTTTAAGATTCCTTTCTGATCTTCAATCCCTATGACTGACCTTTGATTTACAAGACCTGGTTGAAAGCACTCTTTTGTATTCCAAAGAGAGATATCTGGATCTGAGCTAACTTGGGCTGTCCTCAGTCCCCATTCTAATGATGTGCTCAGGTTTCCCAACCCCCACCTGGTGGGTTCTGGCCCTCTCTGGGTTCAGCAAGCAACCAACTTGGGATTCCACCCATAGGCCCCTTTTACTAAATAAAAGAGCCAAGCTGGAATCATTTCTTTGCAGAGGGTCGAAACATGCAAGCAGCATGCTTTGCATCAGACTCTCTGTCCGCCACTTATGGTGTATTCTTTCTCCATCTAATAACTTTTATTAACCAGACTTTAACCTTGCTTGCAAACCCTACAATAAACCTTTTTTTAAATCAATCTAGGTTTTCAGGACTGTAAATTCCTTTACAGGGGACTCTGCATTTCCGCTAGAACTCATTTAACTTTGTATCATTGCCCCGAATCCAAAGAGATTGTAGGGGAGCTCCATTTGACTCCCTGTACCCCGAACCTGCCACTAGACCTCAATTAACCCTAATTATATTTAGGTATCCCTTATTTAGACCTCATCATTTGGCTAGACCTCATCAAGAGGAAAAGAAAAACAAGCAAGCAAACAACAACCATAACAAAATACTATGTTGTGATACACATTCAGTCCTTATAGTCTTCTCTCTGAATGCAGATAGCTCTATCACAAGTCTATTGGTATTGGTCTGAATCACCTTATTGTTGAAAAGAGCCAAGTCCATCACAGTTGTTGATTACATATTCTTGTTGCTGTGTACAATATTTTCTTGATTCTAACTCACTTCACTCAGCATCAATTAATGTAAGTCATCTTTCCAGTCCTTTCTGAAATCATGCTGATCATTTCTTATGGAACAATAATATTCCATTACATTCGTATAACAAAACTTAATTCAGCAAGTCTCTAGCTGATGGGCATCCACTTAGTTTCCAGTTCTTTGACACTAGAAAAATGGTTTTGCTACAAACATTTTTGCACATGTGCTGGATATGTCAATTAATCTCTTAAAACCCATTTCCTCTATTGTAAAAGGAAGATGGTTTCTGAAGAATCTTCCAGCTCTAGCTATAGGATCCTAAAAATTTAAGATCACTTAATGATTCAAACTCTTTGACTATTAGTTTTCTTATCTATAAAATGAAGGGGTTGGATTAGATGATCGCTAAGGATTCTTGCAGCTATAAAACAATTCTATAATGATCCTAGAAAGCCACCATCAACTTGAAAATCATTTTCGTCATTTTTTTTATCACATTCTTTCTCAAATAGCATTTATTCAGATATTTGCATATTTACTTAACACCTGAGGAGTGAGAGAACAAATGTGTACCAAGAATTGAGTTGTAGAAAAGATTTCTTATTTTGCATTTTTTCATTTCATTAGCAATAAAGTATGGTGAAGAAGAGAACTTTGTGAAATAAACAGAATCAAGTAATAACCCCTTATTCTTAATATTACGAATCCAGTGAGATTCCATTCTGCTTTGGCAGATCACAAAACTCCATCTCCCATATTATATGAACCTCAGCTTTACAAATACTCTTAGTCTGGTTAATTCCTCAAAGTCCAATTGATTTGCCATTATTAACTTCACTTTACTTCAATAAGGATTTGTTGAGTATTTCTCATATGTTAAACACTGTAATATATATTAGGAATAGAAAAACAAACACAAAAACTCTTCCTACCCTCATACAGCTTATATTTTACTGATAAACATTATAATCATGGTAGAAATGGTTGCCTATATTGAATTTATTTGCAAGCAAATTCTACTTGCTTTTTAATAAGTTAAACTAGATGCATTCAAATTGGACCATATAATTGTCACTGGCTGGAAGGTAGAAAGGCATGATACACTTTTAATTTAGTAGTGCCCAGAAAAATTTAATGCACACACTATTAGAAAAAGATTGGAAAATGTACAATTATAAAGTAAATGGCAGAGTGTCCATTAAAAAAATAAATTCCATTCACATCTACTTATTTTTTTGTTTAAAAATTTCTTTGACATAGCTCTTGGTCTGAATCAGGGACATCAACTGTGGTTCTGAGAGCCAAATCTATTTAATGTTTTAGACTTATTTTCACTATTACTTATGAAAGAGAACAACTATTTTCAGAATTCCCTCCCCCTGCCCCACACTATTTTTTTTAACTAATGCTGAGACTCAGCATTTACACAGTGAAATAGAAACCCAGAATAGTCACTGTTGTTTTCTGATGTATTTCTTCAAGAGTTATGCCATTCATTCATCTGTCTGCTCTTTTCCCAATTGTAGGTTTGAGCTGTGTTAAAATAGAACAGAGTTGTAGAAACAACATGTTAGAAACAAGTCTTTTTGTTCCACTTTATATATCTATAATCCAGTAGCATTGCTGCTCTTTGCAAAAGACAATCCCTCTCCCAACCCTACATATTTTATTAGCTGTCTTCTATGCATGGAATGCTCATTTCCACCTCCTGGTTTTCTTCAAGCTTCAGTAAAAATAACATTTTCTGCAAGAACTGTTTCCTGGTCCTCAATATTAATGCCTCCCCTCCCCACATCCCAAGATTACCTTCAGTTTATCCTGTATATATCTTGTTTGTAACTAGCTGTTTGCATATTATGTCCTCCATTAGATCTGAATTCTTTGAGGGCAGGGGTTGTTTTTACTTTAAAAAAAAATATTGCTTAATTGGCACATTGTAGACAGTAAATACTTGCTGACTTGTAGAATTCATGGATAGAATGATTGTTTCTAAATGGTTCAATACAATCAGTCCCAGAAAACCATTATTCATATCAAGTGGAGCATCAAGGTTTCCTTCAACATAGTTGTGTGCAGAAGTACTGATTGAAACAGTTGAAAATATTTTGAGGAAAAGCCATTAGGAATAACATGGAGGGGCTAAGTGGAATTGGGGAAGGAGAGCATAGAAAGACAGAGTATGTTTGGAAAAAAAAAAGTATGCTGAGGTATTTAAACGTCTGAAAGCTAAGTATGCTTAGTTATATAAAAAGACTTTGGTGTTGAAAAGAGAAGAATTAGATTTTTAAATGGGAGCACTCTTTGAGATGTGGAAAAAATAGTGGTGATCGCTAGTTTTGGGGAATGCTGAAGAGAATAACAAAGAATAAAAGAAAATAATAAGGTCATTGGATTTGCAACTGATGCAAATAAGGTGATCCTTTTTTCCTTCTTAATTGTTTTCTTTGCTAACCAATTAGAATTGCTCAGAAAATGAAGTGATTTTCCCTCTTTATTCTTTTCCAATTGCTTAATTCTGCTGATTTTGCTGATCAACTCCTCAAAACTGCAGCTGGCAGCATTCAACTGTGTCAGCCCTTGTTATGCTTATACAAATCACAATTACAACAACAGTAGCGTTTTTACAATTAAGTGGTTAGTTATACTATTGATTCTCAGTATTTAATAAACAAATATTAATTCCTTCAACATCACTGGGGATAATTCTTATTCTGTATGTTTTTATAATGAAAATCATTATCATTAAACAAAGAATATGTTTTATAACAGAAGCTTGTTTGATTTTTCACACAAATTAGAAAATGTATTTTGATATCAAGGCTTTGTAGTATGTTATGGGGGAAAGATGTTGGTTCTGGAATCACAAGACTTAAGATTTGAATCATAGTTCAAATATAGCTTCTTCAGGCATTAGTTTCTTCATTTGTAATTGAAGAAGTTGAACACAGTTATCTCTGATATTCCTTTTAGTTCTAAATCTGTATTTTATACCTTGTTAGAGTAAGGACTTTGGCTTCATTGGGTGAGGAAACTTTATCAACCCAAGTCAACAGCTCTGTCTCTTAGTTTTAAAAAGGTGCCTAGGACACTGAGAGGTTGTGTCCTATCCATTTAGCCACTCAGACAGTGGCTTGAAAGGCAACACTACCCACTATTCCATTTTGTTTCTCATACTATTCTAAATAAAAGGCCCTAATTTATTTTTCCTTTAAGGATCCTTTTCCTATTTAAGGTAATTTGACATTTTTTTCTTCTCATTTGCCATAAAACTTATGGTTTTAATTTCTTGTTTTTTCTGTCTGCTCTTTTCCTTATTGCTGTTAATAATCTTTTCCAGGTCTCAGCACAACTACTTAAGAATTACCCGGATTCTAAAAAGCCTTGGCGAGCTCGGATATGAACATTTTAAATCCCCTCTTGTAAAATTTATTCTTCAAGAAGCTCTTGTAGAGAACACTCTTCCAAATATCAAGCAGAGTGCTTTGGAATATTTTGTTTATACTATTAGAGACAGAAGAGAAAGAAGGAAGCTCCTTCGGTTTGCTCAACATCATTATATCCCTCCAGAACATTTTATCTGGGGCCCTGCTAAAAAACAAAAGCCTGAAGGAAGCAAAGCAGCAAAGACCCCTACATCTCCTGTCTCTGGCCACAATATTCAATCTTCTATGCACAAAAAATCCAAGGAATCTAAGAATAACCCCACAGCTGTTCATTTAAGTAGCAAAGCAGCTGAAGAAAATAAGGGAGAATTGAAGGAAAATGAAGAAAATGCAGATAGGCCTGGAATGGAGGCTGGTAATGAAGTTGCTAAGCTGAAAAATAGTGAAAAGGACAGCAGTGCTGAAAATCCAAATTGTAAGCCAGAAAAAACTATTAATAATCTCTTAGATAAAAAAGAGACTTCTGCTTCTCTTGAAAAAGGTGAGGACAGTGAATGTCAGAGCCCAGATTGTGAAAATTCAGGAGTTACAAGAAAAAGCTCTTCTGATGAGAATAAGAACTGTTCTAGTAACTGTTCTGAAAATACGCAAATCAGTTTAGATAAGGAAAAAACTATCATAGAGCCCATCCCAAAGAATAAAGATGAGATCAAATCCTAAAATTGGGATCTAGACGTCTGCTTGTGACTCCTGTTGTAAACAATTTTTGTTGTTTTAATTTTGGAAGTCTTAAGACAAGATGCATCAGATAATGCTTTTAGGTTCTGGGTTTTCAAATTCAGTTTTGTATACAGTTTATAATAGCTTTAAAATAACATACTTGGTACCTTGAAACAACTGTCTGTGTTTAACATAGAAATAGTTCCTTTTAGGATAGATTGCATTCTATATAGGGAAAACCAAAATAGCTCTGTTGTGTTACATTGCTTCATCCTTAGTTTTGTTTTTGTTTTTGTTTTTGTTTTTTAGAATAAAAGAAAGTAGAGGTCTTTGGTCTTCTCAGACATATTCCAAAAGCAATTTTGTCTTTGGGGAGTACCTCCAAAAAAAAACCCCCTTATTTTGAAAATCTTAAATGAAAAGGCCATTCTTGGTTTAGTTACACTGATATATCAAAATCCCACTTTTTAAATCTTTGTAAATTGATAAGATAAGTTGCCAGGGAGCATTAAGAACTTTCCAAATAAAGGATTATGATAACCTTCAGCTTGAGTTAAAAATAGAATGTTGGCTGGAGTGTAACTTTAAATTCTGTAGATTTTCTCTTAAACAAATCATAGGTATGTTTTCCTGAGTTAAACACTTAATAATAAATTTGGATGCCAAAGACACAGAGAAGCATTATTTCTGAGGATGTTGTGTTTGCTTTTAGGCATTGATCCTGTAACTTTAATAATTATGTAAAAATGTAAGGAATAAAGAGGGAGGGATTTTTAAAAAATTCTTTAAAGCCTATTTTTCTTTGTAAGGCATTTAAAAAAATAAAGACAGATATCTCTATAAGGTGCCTTATAAGATTGATACAGTGATGTGGTCTTCTAAATATAGTGAAAAAAGATTATATGATTCCCCTTTCCAAAGGGTAAAGTTTTAGAACTAGACAACAAAAAAAAAGATTGAAATTATTTGCATTTGGTTTGAATATATTTAGAATGCAGGACACCAACAACAAGATTTCATCTCTGCAAGCATTTAAGCCATCAATGTAGACCTTAGTAGATTGGTAACATGAGTTGCTATAGACTAAAAAAAAAATCATAATGGTCAACATTTTGGTGATAAACCTCTCCAAACTTAGATTACGTCACATATAACAGACACACAATACACATAGTCATATTTGAAGCCTTTAAGCACATCTTCAAGATCTGCCAGAGATTGAGCTGCACTAGCTTAGCTTTTGAAGATCTAAGAGTAAGCCAAGGAAGTCATTGAAGTAAGCTTTTCATGGAGGTTTTAGTGTATCTTAGCTTCAAAAATCTGTATGACAATTTTAATTGGGTTATTTGTAGAAAATGTGAGTAGAAAAGAGAGAATAATAACCACGTTAGTAAGATTTTTAAAGCACACACCTTGAACTTTCCCTTATCAATGGGAATAACATTTTTGTTTTATTCATTTCTTTTGGGGAAAAGCTTTTTTCTTATTTCTCTCTTTTTTTTTTTTTTTGACTAGGGGCATTTTAAAAGTTATAAATCCAGAAAATGCTTTAATATATATATTTTGAATTCTATTATATGTTTCTACTTTCTTTCAGTGTTACATTTTGGTGATCTTAGAAAACATTCAGCCACTATTTCCTTACCCCACCCAACTCCTAAATTCAGTGGGTCATTAGAGATATGTTTGATATTTTTTGTAATGTTTGTGTTTTTTCAAAGTTTAATTATGAGTTTTTACACAAAATGAAACCCCATATCAATGACTATTATCAGGGAAGGATGTCATAATTTTCTGAAAGGTGAAAAATGATAGTTCTTAATGTTATGCCGATAAGTATGATTTTGACCATTTTGTTTAAATTTTGTAAAGTGCCTATTTTTGCTTTCTCTTGTTTTATGCAATGGGCCTATGGTTATATTGAGCTTTTACATATCCCTTTCTTTATTCTATGCAGGAAATATGTAGAATAATGTGTGGTGCTTAGCATAGCACCATGCTTTTGTGGGTACCTCATAAATGCTGTACGATGTGAACTGGGGGATAGAAGAAGCTCCCATATTTGTTTGTTCAGTGATAGATAATACAAGGACAATGTTGATGAGGAATAATTTTTGAGAGCTTATTAAAAATAACAGATTTATTTAATTGTTGAAAGTACCTTTGCATTTTGGACTTATGCTTCTATACTCAGTGTTTATAGCTGTGGTCTCAAAATATCAAGTAATCATCTAATATTAGTAATCACAGCTAAGTTATTAAATAATCATTTACAACAGAATATAATTTTTTATTTAGTAATTATAGCATACCATAACTCATTGAGGTGGAAATAGATCCTACATTGTCCACTGCAACAACAATAACTGACATTTAAATGGCTCTTTATAGTAAATTATCTCATTTAGTCTCAATGACAAACATAGTGAATTAGATAACTACAGGTATGATTTATTCTCATTTTACAGATGAGGAAAATGAAGCTCCTTGAGAGAACATGATTTATCCATATTCACATGGGTAGAAAATATCAGAGACGGGATTCAGGCTTAAGCTCTCCTGATTCCAAGTCCAACACTGTCCATTACTCTTTAAAAATATTTTTGTTGGGGCAGCTGGGTGGTGCAGTGGATAGAGCACCAGCCCTGAATGCAGGAAGACCTGAGTTCAAATATGGTCTCAGACACAACACTTCCTAGCTATGTGACCTTGAGCAAGTCACTTAACCCCAATTGCCTCAGCAAAAAAAAGAAAAATTCTAATTAAGAGTTCCTTTTCTTGTATATTATATTGTCTAACATGTTTCATGAAATTTTCTAACACATAGTGCTATAGAGAAAACTGAGCTTCTTCTATATGGACTCTGTCTTCCTCACACTAGGGGCTTTTTGAAATATGTAGTTAAGGTAAAAGAGGGTTCTTGAGAGGAGAATAAAGGCTAGTGAGAGAATAGAATTATTTTTTTTCCAGCTGTACAAAGTGCCAAGTATCTTGAATTTGTTTTTCTATAAAAAAATACTCTATGAATTTAATAGCTTGTTTTATAAAATATGCAAAAACTCATTTCTATGTATTTGAAACAGGAATCAGTCCTGTAGGTCTGGCTTTGTCATCTTATATTAAAATAAATACACAACTATTGTTATTACTAAGGCATATTGAAAAGCTATTATTACCAAAAAATTCAGTGAAGCATGTCTAAAGTGCCAGGAACATTATTGAGTCTTCGTGATATATAGTCTTTACCCTGTACCTGAGGCTACATGGATATGCATTTAGATATTGATATAATGCTAACTTTATTTCAGGACAAATAGATGTAATTCTGTATGGATTATTCCAGGATATTTGTGATAATTTGCCATTTCAATTTTTTTGTACTGGAAATGAAAAAAAATCTATACTATTAAAAATCTATTCCATTCACCATACAGCTATGGTGATTGTTCCCATAAAAAAGTTCCAAGGAATTTTATTAGAGATTTAAGTGAAAATATCAGTTTTCTTTAATCCAAGTGTATTATGCACTTCGGGGAAAAAAAACCACTTTAACTCTGTTTTTAATTCATGTTTTTAGGGTATCTTTTTTTTTCAGTCTATGGAAGAAAACAAATCTTGTGACCACAGATTAATAAAATCATTAGGGAGGTTTTAAGCAACATTTTTTTTTTTGCCAATAGGAAGGTTTCCATTTAGCATTTTTTATTAGTCATCATGGATTCAGATTTTATTTAGTAAAATCTGTATTTTCCTTTAAGCTCTTTTCTGAAGAGCAGTTTTGTTGGGTTTTTTTGGAGTGGTGGGTAGGAATAAAAACCAATGTAGCATATTATGTATGCATTGCTTTAATAAGATTAGTAAGAAAAAGCTTCATATTAATAACAAAATTGATAAAAGAAATTTAATGTTTCTCTAAAAATCAAATATTGCTAAGTTAAAATTTTGTCAATTGACTTATCTCCAGTAACTAAAGTTAGTAAACCTGTCATCACATTTTAAAGCATTTTCAAGTATTTCCTCCTACCCTAGAAAGAAAGAACAATATGAACTGTCCTGTCTTGCTTTGTCTTGGTTGTTGACTGCACCTGTAGCTGTGATTTTAGGCTTCGTCTCTTAGAGGGAGGCCCCTTTTTGATTCTAGGAATAACATCTCTCCATACTGAACAACACATGCAGTCTATTAGGCAATGTCCAGGTTGAAATTAATTATTTTAATTTTTCTCATCAGAGCAGATCTAAATACCATGATAAAAGAAGTTATAAATACAGTAATATTTAAAATTCTGCCAAGGAAATAGATACAAAATGCCAACTTAAAAGCTCTTAAAATTAGGGTGACTAATATTTCAGTTGCAGTTGTAAATAAAGATGGCTTTCAGTGAAACATGAAAAATCTGGGAACCCCCAAATGAGGGATTTTATGTTTATTTACTCGTTCTTCTTTCAACTTATAATTCTATATTGCTTATAGCACTGACTCATGTGGGTAATTTCTGGGTGACAGTAAGGTTTTCTCTGCTTACTCTTTCCCAATTCTGAATATTCCACCTACTCAGCAAATGTGTACAGGAATATTCCATGTTTTTAAAAATCACATATGATTGAAACTAGTAATGATTTGCTTATAAATAAGCATTTCTAGAGGTTTCCAGATGTGCCTTACATAGTGTAAGCAGTTTTTATTAAGAAGCTGATACTTTCATTCCTTTAAAAATTATAAGAAACCATATTGTGATACAAAATTATAATATTTAATATCTTGAATGAAATTGGTTTCTATGCAAGTTCATGTTCTTTTTTTTCCTTTTGGAAAAATGGCCTCTTGGTGAGACTGCATTCTTTCAAAGAGGGAATGGGAAAATAAATTTATTTTCCATAAAGTTAAATAAATACATTGTTTTGGGGGAAATAGTTGTTAAAAACTATTTTTTGTTTTCTATTAATTAGCATATTTTATTTTTAGCTTTCAACACCTATTTTAGATAAATATCACACCTTTGTACCGGCTGATAAATGGTTCAGGGAGGTCAGAAAGGAAACCTCTTTTGACTAATATGTTAGAAGTTTGACTCTTAAATTGTTCAAGGCATCTTAACGCTACTTTAATAACTGCTTTGACATATTATGATTGCATGATTGAATCCTGCTTTTCAAGATAATTATACTACTAATAAAAGAAATACTAACATATTTGCTTTTTTTCTGACTTGTTGACCTTTCTCTGCCTCTTTCTCTGTCTCTCTATCTCTTTCTCCCTCTAAATTATTTATTTTAGTGAGTATATGCAAGATGATGAAAAATGTTTTCCTGAATTAAAACCATCCCATTAAAAGTATAGATTTCATATATATATATATATATATATATATATATATATTTACACATATGTATATATATATATATTTCACTCTATACAAGACAACATAATTTTGACTCAGTTGAAGTGAATGTCTGTTCTTATATCATATAAAATGATAAGTAGTTGGTCATCATCTTTTTTGTTGTGTAGTATCCTGAGATCAATGTGACTCCTGTTTTACAAATTAAAATTGCATGTGAATAATTATTCTCTGGGAAATACATGGCCCTATAATTTTTTTTGTTTCTGAGTCAGAAATTATTTTGGCAGTCCTATTGCAGTTTTTAAGTCAGTAAAAGGATTCAATGTGCTTTAAAAATAGAAGTGGAAAGACAAAAGTTGCAATTGCTGTGGATTCTCAGCATTTAATCACAGTGCTTTAAAGGATATATGCTTTATAGGATATATTTAAACCTTGAGATTTATTCTTCATTCTTAAAATCATGGAAGGGTTAGTGTTAATACAAGGAAGATGGTTTGCAAGACCTTAAAGCTGTGCTTCTTTTAAATTTTTCTGTCTCCAGGAAAACCCAACTTTTTCAAAGTATGTGGAATTAGACATTTGGGATTTATTGGGTACTTGCAGAATTTACAATCTAATAGGGAGGGAAGGACAAAGAAACCACTAAATATGGAAACATTTTAATTCATATTTATATGGAACTTTTAAAGTTTACAATATATTTTCTACATATTGGTTCTATGAGGTAAATAATATGATTATCCTCATCAAGAAACTGAAGTCCTTAGGAGTTAAGTGATTTTTACCATAGTCATAAAGTTAGAAAGCATTAGAACTGAGATGCATAGCTAGGTTCTCTACCTTTAAAATCATTGTTCTTGAATTAGGCTTCTTAACCTTTGTATGTGTGTCGGGGACTCCTTTGTCAGTCTGCCAAAGCCCATGGGATTCCTTCTCAGAAAAGGTATTGAAGAAAATATTAAATGTTAATTAGAGGGGGCAGCTAATTGGTCCAGCAGATAGAGCACCATCCCTGAAATCAAGAGGACCTGAGCTCAAATGTGACCTCATGACACTTAATACTTCCTAGCTATGTGACCCTGGGCAAGTTACTTAACCCTAATTGCCTCAGCAAAATAATTAATAATAATAATAACAATCAGAGGTTAGAGAAAATAGAGGGTTTTTTTTTTAACTCTCCAAGTTAAAACTTTCTGAAATCTATGGACTCCTTGAGGGTTCACAGATTGCAGTTTAGGCATCCTTCCAATGAAGATGATGAGGCAGGAGAGGGGAAGACTTGCTGATGTGTGGGTGGTTCTGGGATGTGGAGAAATGGTTGCTCTTATTTAAACTACTTGAAATATAGGAATATAGAAAAGGGGTTAGATTTGTTTCATTTGGTCTCAGATGATTAGAGAAAGAATCACGATTGAAAGCTACCGAGGAGTAATTATATGCTTCACATTTTAAAAAAGAAACAAAAAAAAAAAGCCCAACATCTTTCTAACACTGAGAAACTACCCAAAAATTGAATGGACTTCCCCAAGACTTAATGGGTTTCCCCCCTGGAAACATCTTCCAGTAACGTTTGAATGACCAATTGTTGGATATTTTCAGAGGAATCTTTGAAACTGAAAGTATTTGGAGTAGCTGGTCTCAATGTTCTTTCCCAGTCTGAGATTCAGTGGTTCTCTTTGGAACACAAACAAGCCTAATACAGAAACATACTTAACCATCATAGCCAGTCAAATGCTTGGAAGTAATTGCTGCATTTATTAGAACTAAAAGAGAATAATCTGGAAAATCTTCCTCCAGGGTATCATTATTGAGTAATGTTTTTCAAATTGTGATTTTACTAATTGTGATATTGGTCTGAGAAATAATGGAAATAGAAATTTATAATCTCATTTTGTTAAACCTGTCCCATTCCGTCCCCAACCCCCTCTTATAGTTATTAAGTAACCAGCTTCTCTAAGACAAGTTTCATTTCTCTATTCCTATGTCAGCCAATTGGCTTAGGTATTAACACATATTTCTGTAGGCAAAACTGTCTACAAAAAGGAGGAAGAATTAAGAGAGTTGGATGTCATAGATTAGTTTTGGATTCATTTCTTATAAGTAGCACTTAACACTTTTGTGACTGAATAAATTTCTTAATCTTTATGGGCCTCATTTTTTCTCACTGGTAAAAAGAAAAAGTTAAACTTGATAACCTCAAACACTCTTTTAAGCCCCAAGGCTTGTGATCCTAAGCAAATGCTTGTTCAGAGTGCTTGTTAAGAGACTAAAGAATTATCCCCCACACTTCTGAGTCAAATGCATAGGAAAATGGACAGATCTAAATCATTGTGTTTACCATCAAAATTCGAGGTGTAAATAAGGATAAATTACTTACACTCTTCAACTGATTTCAAAGAAGGGTGTTCCCTAAGTGAGATAAATGGCAGGCTACAATCAATTTACTTTTCTATTTTGGAAATGGTACTATATCATATTTATGTATTTCAAGGGAAAATGGTGGTGTAATTATTTTTTTAAATGTACATATTTTCATTTTGCAGTGGCAAATGTGTTATGATCGATGGGCCTGTTCTGTACTCTGTATTCTTTTGCAGTATAAAATTACAGAATGCCATGCATGTTTGTTAGCACCAATACCATATGTATGTGGTAGGAATTGTAACCAGTTTCTGGATTTGTATGGTACTATAAAATGCTTATTTTATAATTCTGTAACTGTATGGCAGTGTTATGCCAAAAATGTATAAAGAGCGATACTTTCTGTTGCTTTTTGCTAGATTTTAAAATATTGTTTCTAAAATAATATAATATGAAGTTCCTTTCAAGTAAATATTTTAATAACTGCCAAAATTATATCCTGTTATAATAATTATAATAAAGCCTCTTCAATTTAGCAGCAGTGTTTTAGCATATATATTATATTGGTCTTGCATGATTAAACTTATTTTTGAAGAGCTAGAATACATGATTGACTATTTTTCCTATGCCTTCCATGTGATCATACTTAGTTTATACTTTTTCATTTTTAAGGACACACTCTTTGATAGTAGTTACTCATTTTAAAGCTTAATTTTTATTTTTTAATTAAATTTTTTTATTATAGCTTTTTATTTACAAGATATATGCATGGGTAATTTTACAGTATTGACAATTGCCAAGCCTTTTGTTCCAATTTTCCCCCTCCTTCCCCCACCCCCCTCCCCCAAATGGCAGGTTGACCAATACATGTTACATATGTTAAAGTATAAATTAAATACAATATATGTATACATGTCCAAACAGTTATTTTGTAAAGCTCAATTTTTAATAAAAGAAATACCACAAAGGATAAAGAGTCAGCCAGGTAAACTTGGGTTCAATTCTTGACTCTAACTCTTACTATCTGTCTAACTTGGGCAAGATTTTTAATCTCACAGTATTCTAGGAAAGCTCTAAGACTATAAGTGGCAGAAATAGGGCAAACCCGCATTGTTGGATGGAATATCTATCTCTCCTGAAAGTTCTCAAGATTAATGAAATCACAGGGTGAGTTCCTATCTTATTTTATTAATGACAACAAAAACTAACAGGATAAATTCAAAGTTGGGTAGGGAGAAATATAGAGAAAAATTAGTATGCATTAAATTTATGATATACCTAAAGTATGCAACTTATTATTCAAGTGGGGTCTTATGGGAAACAGCTGTTTAGAGTGTTGAGTGGAATTATCAAAATTGTACACATGTACATTTCACTTTCCTTACATGATTTGGAAATTGTAGTCATGGTTAATGAAAGTGTGTGTGTGTGTGTGTGTGTGTGTGTGTGTGTGTGTGTGTGTGTGTGTATCATAGGATCTAGAACTAAGCCTCCAATACATGATATTGTGGTATACTGTAGGCCCTTAATAAATATCTATTGAAAAAATAAATGAAGTTATAATTGATGACTTGGGAGTGGGAATGGGAGAAAAGGGAAATAACAGTTTTTTAGGGATAGAGAATTTTTAATTTTGTCTTTGTATTGCTAGGACCTAAAGGTATCTAGCACAGAAAAAGTACTTAAAATGATTATTGGATTCAGTTAATTAAAGATATCATTACAAAAGACTAGTGAAAATTGATCAGAGAGGTAGAAGGTTATATCAAATTAATTTGAACAAATTGAAATTATTTCTTGAGGATTGCATTTAGTTAGTTGATTTTTCTACAAGAAGTAGACATATTTTTATTTATTTTAATTCTAGTGTACATTATTCTGTAATATCAATAACTGAAGAATTACTACTTGGGCATATTCTTTGCAACTGAGGGATATCTGTCAGTTTTATTTTTAGAAGGGACAATGTATTTTAAAACCTTTTGATTGCCTGTGATTGGAATAACTGATTTTATTCACCTCAAGATTAGGTAAGGGAGTAGAAAAGGAGATAATCAAAGCAATGTGAAGAGTGGTAAAAGTAAACAAATTAAAATTGATAAGTCTTGGAATTGGCTTTGTCTGAAATCATTTGAGCTCTTTGGATGGGTGATATTGGAAAAGTGGGGAAATCTAACAAAATAATTGTAGAAACAGGTTGAGGTAGGGGAGAGAGTCATAAGAGATGCTTATACCAGAACAATGATGATGTATCATTGATCTTAGTGGTAAATAGTTTAATTTATAAATAATTTATGTGAACAAATATATTTATGCAATTTGTGATGATTGTATAACTATGAATGATACTTTCATTTCCTACTAAATAGATACTAGATATAATAAATATTTTTATATGAGAACTAGTCATAGGATTAGGACCTTTCCAAGATTATAATGTTTTAAAATTAATATACCTATTTTTGTTCATTTTTAAAAGTAGCTCTATCAGTGTTAATGAAAAAGAAAGGGCTGAGTATTTATGTAACTCTGCTTGCCATATGCTTGGCAACTATGCTAAATATTTTACAAATATTATCTTACTTGTTCCTCACAACAACATTATGAGATTAGCTTTGCTGTTATCTCCATTTTGCATTTAAGGAAACTGAGACAAATGAGTGACTTTTCCAGGATCACACAGCTAGTAAGTGTTTGAAGCCATATTTAAATTTAGATCTTCTTGATTCCAAGCCTAGCCTTCTTCTTCTTCTGTGGCATCTTGCTGCCTACAAAAGACAGCTATAGTAGTAAATATTGCTTCTTCCAAGTTATGACTCAATAGGAAACTGTTTATTTTTGTATAGGTCCTCTGTACTCTGATATCTTAATTCTTCCTTATTGAAATGGTAATTTTAACTTCAAACACTCCAATGAGGTATTAATTTCATAGCCTGGGAAGACCATTTAAATGCTAACACACTTAAATAATGTCTTGCTAATTAAAACTTTGAACAAGGTGGCCCATTTGCCTATTTTCCCCCAAACCCCTGAAATTCAAGATTTTTACTGTCTAATACAATAAATAAGGATTTAAAGGAGTAATAATTTGCCAATGAATATTCTTTATATATATATTTTTTTTTTCATTACTTTAGCAATTTGAAGTATGTAAATAGATATTTGGTGTCTTTTACTTCAAAAGATACAGAAGAAGTCATTTGAACCCTTTCTTTATTTTATCTTTTTAAATTTTCTGGACATAAATCAACTAAAGACAGTGGCACCTTAGCTAATCCTGGCTTCTGGAATCACAAGTGCATATCGGTATGAAAAATAAAATTACATTCTAATAACCAAGAGTTTCCCAGTAGAAGGAATCAATTTTAGAGAGGAGGAAACCAAAGTTCAGTAGTGTTAAGTAACTTTCTTAATGTTAGGCAGTTAATTGGTTAGTTGGTATTTTTTGTTCTCAAAAAGGACCATAATGATATCACTAAGTTAGAGTGAAGTTATATGCCTGACTATGGCTGATCAAACCTATACAAGCTTGAAATGGTCTATCATGGATGGGGTGGGTCATCTCCAGTAGTCCTGATTTATATCTTGCCCCTGATGAGAGTTAGGAAAGAAGGAACCCCTTTTGGATTGGTGCAAGGATAGTTCAGTGATGGCACAAGAGTCCCTTGTAAAGGAATTTACAGGCCCGAAAACCTAGATTGATAAAAAAAAATTATTGTAGGGATTTGGAAGTAAAGTTTAGTTAGTAAAGTTGAGGGTAGAGATAAAAGGGCACCAGAATAGTTCCAGTGGGCAGAAACCCTTGACATGATTGACATAAGGATGCCATGCTTAGGACTTCTGCAAAATGTGGACTCCAAAGTAGCCCCTTTTATAATGGGGGCTTTTGGTGATCTTGAAGGTGGGTGAAGTCCCAGGCTCCTGGTGGGTTTTTAGCCAGGGTCAGCATTGAATAGAATTCAATGGGTTTATACTGTGGCGGTTGGGAAAAGTTAGCTCAGATCCAGTGGGGGCTGGGGAAAGCCTGGATATCATTGGAATTCAAAAGGGTGCTTTTTGACCAGGATTTGTGAATCAAAAGATCCTATCTTAAAGGGACCTCAACCCCCATCATCCCTACACCCAAATGGCTTCAGAGGAGAAAGTATGTCTGGTGACTTTGCACAGCCCTCCTCACTTAAATCCAATTCATTCGAATGTCATGCCATCACCCCTTCCTAGTATCATGGTTTTCTTTAAGAATGAAGGAAAAACAACAGCTACAAGTGGGGCACAAATAGTCCATGTGAACATTTGGGATAGATTTTCTAAATTATGCATCTCACATTTCTTTTAAGCTGCTAAAATTCTGCTTTGCTCCTAGAGCACAGTACCTTCTTTGATGTGGGCACACCATGCTGGAAGGTCCTATGCCAGTGTTTGTTTCCTTTGCTACAAACTCTAAAGTTCTTCAGAGAGACCTCAAGTCTTCTTGTTTCTTCTGACCACCAAAGGAGTGCCTTCCTTGTATGAATTCTTTATGAAATAGTCTTTTAGAATACAGTACACTTGGCATTTGATCAATGTATGCAACCTATTAGTTGCATTTTTTTTTTTTCATTTGATCCTCACAACAACCCTGGGAGATAAGTGCTATTTTTATCTGACTTTTACAGATGAGGAAACTGAGTCTACAATTATTTTATCTGATCTTCACAACAATCTTGGGAGGTAAGTGCAATTTTTTAATCCCCAAATTTCAGATGAGGAAATTGAGGCAAACAGAAGCAAACAGAAGCTAGCTTAGATCACACAACTAGTAAAGATCTGAAGTTGGATTTGAATTCAGATCTTTTAGTCTCCAGATCTAGTGCTCTACCAACCTGACACCTAGGACTTTAAGTTACAAAGTAGTTGCTAATCTATTTTGGCAGAATAAGTTCTTTATATTACTGAAACCAATGGTCCAGTCAAAGAAAGAAAACCAATGTAATAAATATTTTGTTTATAATTATGTGCTTAGAACACCCATGGCCTTCCTATTTTCATGCTATAACAATAAGTATTATACTTTTTCAAATTACTTTTAATAATTGTTTTAAAGCTTCTGGGTGATCTTCAGAATTTTCCTAAGACAATTAAAATGGAAAAAATCAGTTTCCTGACAGGATGTTGATGTACTCTCCAGTTAGTAAATACATATTTTAAATTAAAATTTTAAAAAATAGCAAAGAAAATATTTGTTTAATAATTTAGATTTTTTAAAAAGTGGTTTTGAGGTGATTGTCTATAGTTTGGTGCAGTCTCTGGTGTTGGGGCTTGCCTGAAAATTATATGCATAGACAAAGAAAGCACAAGACTGAATCACACTGTTCAGCCAGAAAAACATTTGAAGCATATGGCTTGGTGTTTAAATTCCCTTAGCAGCATATGACAGATTTGACTCTTGCCCCTGAGTTTTATTGTTTACATGTAACTTTTGCTCAGTGATAAGTCCAAACTTAAAGGCAGGGTCTGCCCAATTTTTTTTTTACTATCATTCCCAGAAATCAGCACAGAACATGACATCTATTAGGCACCCAATAAATGTTATTTCATTTATTCAGTAATATCTAGTGAATGACTATTCATTTGTTCAACAACCATTCATTAAAAATTACACCCAAGCACTGTTTTAGACCTTAGGGAAAATACAAAAAGAATTGAGGACAGATACTACATTTTGAAGTCTAGTATTAGGAAACACAATACCTGCACACAAATACACACAGTGTGTTATGATACAAGAGCTACTATTCAGAATAGCCTATAAGAGCTTCAGTGATATATAAGATGCAGATAATTTTTACATTAATAAAATATTTAGCACATAATAATTAGTATACATATATTTAACATATTTAGTATTTTCTCCTTTATTGTCAACTCTTCCATGTATAGGAAAAAAACAGTAAAGAGCTAGTTAATTTCCCCAAAGTATGTTTAAAAGAATTTTGTCCACTCTAGGTAAAACTCTGCTGATAAAACATTTCTCCTTACTTTCAATTTTGAAACCTCTTGGAAATCCTTGGTAATTGCACAAATGCTATTGCTGATTCAAACCAAAAATACATGAAATTCTGCTATGAGAAACATTTAGCAACATGAGAACTTATTTTAAAGGGTCCATTAATGTGACAGACTGATCTCAGAGGAGCAGTCACACAGGACCACAGAGCAAGTAATCCACAGAAGAGACATATTTGGTGTGAAAGGGCCAATTACTTTATGAAGTTGCTTGATAATTAGAGCCAGGGAATCTTGTCAACTTAAAGTGCCCCACTGGTATATATAATCATTTCTGCAAATTTTAATGGATGTGATTGAGACTTGAAGACTGATAGTTTTATGACACAGAAACATTCTTCTGACTTTTCCTTTGAGAGGTCATCACATGGCAATACTTGTTGGCATTTCTTGGTGCCTTCCATGAGATTTATTCTTCACAGTCGATTTTTTTGAGGAGATTGAAAGGTTTCTTTCTGACTCAATATATTACACCAATTTTGCCACATTATTGTACCCTGCTTAGATATAACCATTAGCTGCTAGAAAGAACAGTACACTGGGAGTTAAGAGTCCTAGCTTTTAGAATTCCTAGAATTTTAGCTCTAACATATTATGAGTTAGATGACCCTGAGTGTAAGGATGTGGTTCCCACAAAACAAGAGAAGGGAATTGTAAGGGCCCTTTAAATGGGTGGGCACAGCACAACAGGAGATTTGAGTGGCCCAGAAGTAATCTCTGTGGATATAGGACTGCCCTGTGGGTGGGATCCTGTCCATATTGAGATAGCTTTGTAATGGGTGATGGCTCTCTCCCTGATTGGCTGTGTGTGTGACCTCCCAGGCCCTTTATAAGCCCACTGCAGACAGCAGTTGCTCTCTTTAACCTGGCTCCCTAGCCTGGGTGGCCAAGCCAAGCTGAAGGATAGCCAAGAGAGGTAAGAAGTTAACAAGTCAGGGCATCAAGTCAGGACATTATGTCAGTAGGTATAATAAAGGCTTTTAAGATTACACGTGGCTGTTCTTGAGTGCGCTACCAGTTATTAAACTATAGATTCAAGAAATCATGGCCAGAGACCTTTGAAGGCCTCAAAAGGAGGTGAGCCAGGTAGAGTTGACACTGCAAAGGTCAGTGGTCAAAGGTACTCTGCTGGGCATAGGACAGACTGGTAATAGTAACTGCCAGGAGGGCATATTACACCTGAGGAAATTACTTAGCCTCTTTATAGGACCTTTAAAAGGATTACAGAAATGATAGCTGGTTTTGTTGCTGGTACTATTTTCAGCAGATACTTCTGCTATAAACAATTGCCAGATTAATTTTTCTGAAGTATCTTCTTGGTTATGTTATTCGCCTGCTTAGAACCTTTCCATTGAAAGAAAAATAAATATATCCTATTCAGCTTGGCTTTCAAAGCCTTCACAATATGATTTTACATTCCAGATATTGTCCACTTTTTGTAGCTAAAGTTAACCTCTCAGCTTCAGTCACAACCATCTAAATTTGCAGCAGTAAAAATGTACACTAATGGGACATTTTAAGTAGGGGAGAAATTTTTTCACCCATACTTCCTATAGCTCTCCTGTGCTCTATGCTGCAGTCTGAATGGACCACTTACCATTCTCTGAATGTGACTTTATGTTTCTATGTTCCCTTCTTCTCTCCTTCCTCCTATTCCCATTTACCTTTGCTAATAGCCTTAATTGCATCTGAAACACTTTCTCTATCCCTGTCTATTCTTAGTCCATGTCAAATGTCATCAAACTCTCATGGAGACAATACTAAATTGGGTCAGGAAGACCTAGGCTATCAATCTCTCAAACCTGAACAAGTCCCTACATTTCCCTGACTCAAGTTTCCTCATCTAAAAAGTGGAGGATTATATTAGCAATGAAATGATTGATGTCAAGTATTATAAACCTTAAAGTCCTATATGAATGTGAGTTATTGTTATACTATGATGTTATCATGTTATTATTGCTATATTATTTTATTCATCAGTCAAATTGAAAGTGAACTTTCTCTCCCTTGAACTCTTGTAACACTTTGCCCTGCTTTTAAAAATTGTATTTTAGTATTTTGTTTTTATGCCACATTCATTTCCAATTACAAACCTGCTCCTCCCATCCCAGTGAATCCCTTTTGTTATTCAGTTGTTTCAGTCATATTTGACTCTTTGTGATTCTATTTGTGTTTTTAGTGGGGGCAAACATACTGGAATGATTTGCTATTTCCTTCTGTGGCTCAATTTATAAATGAGAAAACTGAGGCAAATGTGGTCAAGTGACTTCCCCAGGGTCACAGTTAGTAATCAAACCTTGACTAGGGAAAAGAGACCTTTCTCTGACTCATTTCTTATCTAGACTTAATCGATGACTGGACGTTGCCTCAGTCAAACTGAGACCTATTAGACCTTAGTTTAAAAGGAACATCTCCCACTGCATCCAGGGTCATCTCCTGGATCCTGATCCATATCTGGCAACTGGAGCCAGCTGTAAAGCCCTCCCTTACATAATTCTGATTCACTTGCATGTCATACTTTCACTTCCCTTGATGTCATGTTGTTCTTTGAGAATGAAGGGCAAACAACAAATCTTACCTTGCAATGATGGAGGAGAGGAGCAGAAAAACCTCTAAGTAAAAACAACAAAAAAAAAAAATCAGCAAAGTCAGCTGAACACATTACCAGCTTTTCACAGCTCTGCAACATATCATCCCTGACATTCCCTTCCTCTCCAAGAGAAAAAAAAGGAAAGTTTCATACCATTTTTGTAAGATACATCATATACTAAACTTAAGCTTTTTTATATGTATGCCTTGTTTCCTTACCATTATTATGGACTCTTTGAGGGCAGGCATCCTATTTTGTATATTTTTCCATCTCTCATCCAACTTACCAATAATGTCTTGAATTGTCATGTTTATGACATTATGAATTATGTTTAATTAAGATAGAATGATTCTCTTAAATTCAACATGATAGCTTTCCTCCAAGATAAAATATAAATTTTGCTAGTTGCTATTAAGAGTTTTTCACAAACTGACACTGTTTTCTGCCTTCCAATATTCTTACACTTTATTGTTCTCCCTTCTCAAATACTTTGATATAGCTCCATCAGTCTATTTTCTATTCCCCACACAGAACTCCAATTTTCTTACTCCTTTCCTTGGTACTGACTTTCCTCCATATCTGCAATCACTCCCTCCTCATTTCAACCTTTAAGATGAGGCTCAAATCTTTTGAGGTCAAAGACCTTCTGCAAGAGGTCTTTCATTGTCTCCCTAACAACAAGTGCTTTCCCCTGTTATTGCATTGCATCCAATGTGTCCCTAATTATTTATCTGTCTACATATTAGAATGAGAGCTCCTTGAGAGCAGGCACTTTTTTTTTCTTTTCTTTGTAATCCTAGAACATAGAATAATAATTCGTATACAGTATAAGATGCTTCATGAATGCCTACTGATTGACTGAAATACAGGGCTACATTTTCCTCAGAAAACTCTGAGTTAGGACTTCCAGCCAAGATGGCAGCGTGGAGGCAGACAGCTGCTTGAGCTCCTCGTTTTCTCTCAGAACTTACTTCATGACAAGCCTCTGACTTAATGCTTGACCCAGAAAGAAATCCACAAATTATCACCAAGAGAAGACATCCTTGAAAGTCGCCAGAAAAGGTCTGTGTTTGTTTGGGGGAGGGTCAATCAGACTGGGCGCAGACTGAGGGCAGACAGCCAGAGCAAGACAGGCAGCTCACACAGCTCAGATCGGAGGGGGAGGGGTGTGATCTCTGCCGTTTCTGTGAAAGGGCTTTTGCCCCAGTGTGGATGCTCCGTCTTGGCAGCAAGCCAGGAGCGGTGGAGAGGGTGTAAACACCGGAGGTGAAGATTAAAACCCCAGAAAGCCAGCGTCTCTCAGAGCCCAGCCACCCCCAACCCCCACCTGGACTGACTCGGTGCATTCTCAGAGCCTCAGAGCGCAGACTCAGTACAGTCATTGCTGTTCTGTTAGTGGCTCTCTGCTGCCCTACCCCCAGTCTGTAGAGGAAGCCCATTAATACCATCCAGCCCTATCCCCCGCAAAACAGACCAATTGTTTCTCTTGTCAGTTTGTTTTCTTTGATTCCTACTCTGACAAAATGAACAAAAAATTCAAAAGGGCTCTAACCATTGACAGCTTCTGTGTGGAGAGGGAGCAGACTTCAAATGCTGAAGAGACTAGGAACAGACTGTCCCCAGATGTATCCCCTGGGAGGGATATAAGCTGCTCCTCAATACAAAAGAACCTCATAGAGGAAATCAAAAAGGCTCTCACAAGAGAGCTGGAAGAGAAATGGGAAAAGGAAAGGGAAGCTTGGCAAGAGAGCCTGGAGAAGTCATCCCATGCATTCAAAGACAGAATGGATAAAGAAATCAAATCATTGAGAAACAAGATTAGTGAGCTGGAAAAGGTAAACAACTCCAAGGAAAACAGGATTAGTGAGCTGGAAAAGGTAAACAACTCCAAAGAAAACAGGATTAGAGAGCTGGAAAAAGAAATCAGCTCTCTAAAAAATAAAATGGATAAAATGGAAAAAAATTCCATAGAAGATAAAAACTCAATTGGACAATTACAAAGAGATATAAAAAAAGTGAGTGAAGAAAATACATCATTGAAAATTAGACTGGAACAAGTAGAAATGAATGACTCAAGGAGAAACCAAGAGGGAGTCAAGCAAAACCAGAGAAATGAAACAATTGAAAAGACAGTCAAGTACCTTACCAGAAAGACAACAGACCTGGAAAACAGATCCAGGAGAGACAATTTGAGAATAATCGGACTCCCTGAAAAATGGGAGGAAAAAAAGAGTTTGGACACCATTTTCGAGGAAATTATCAAAGAGAACTGCCCAGACATTTTGGAAACAGAGGGTAAAATAGACATTGAAAAAATTCATCGATCACCTACTGAAAGGGACCCTAAAATCAAAACGCCAAGAAATATAGTGGCCAAGTTCAAGAACCATCAGACAAAGGAAAAGATATTGGAAGCTGCTAGAAAAAAACAATTCAGATATGGAGGATCCACAATAAGGATAACCCAGGATCTAGCAGCGTCCACATTAAAAGAACGCAGGGCCTGGAACATGATATTCCGAAAGGCTAAGGAACTTGGTATGCAGCCAAGAATAACTTACCCAGCAAGAATGAGCATCGTTTTCCAGGGAAGAAGATGCTCATTTAACGAAATAAATGAATTCCATCTATTTTTGATGAAAAAACCAGACCTACATAAAAGGTTTGATCTTCAAATACAGAACTCAAGAGACTTCTAAAAAAGGTAAAAAGAAATCTTGAGAACTATACTTCTGTCAAAAAAATATGTAAAGAACATATGTACAATTTGTCTTAGAAACTAGAGGTGGAAAGGAGATTATATCATAAAAAAGTATAAAGTGGTGGTACTACATCTCATGAAGAGGCAAAGGTAACCTATTATATCTGAGAGAAAGAAAGGAGGGAGATGAACATAGCGTGTATCAATAGACATATTCGATTTATGGTGAAACTTCTTCCACTTCATTGAAAAGTGAAAGGGAAGGAGTAAGCTAAGGGGAAGGGAATACAGTAATTTCGAGGAAAAGGGGTAAAATAAGGGGAGGATCTTTAAGGTGGGGGAGGGATCCTAAAAAGGGAGGGCTGTGAAAAGCAAGTGGTGTTTACCAGTTTAATACTGGATAGGAGGGTAAAAGGGAAGGAAAGGGGAAAAGCATAAGCAGGGGTTAATAGGATGGCAAGCAATATAGAATTAGTCCTTCTAACCATAAATGTGAATGGGGCAAACTGCCTCATAAAGAGGAAGCAGTTAGCAGACTGGATTAAAAGTCAGAATCCTACTATATGTTGTTTACAGGAAACACACCTGAAACAGGATGAGACATTCAAACTAAAAGTAAAAGGGTGGAGCAGAATCTATTATGCTTCAGGCAAAACCAAAAAAGCAGGAGTAGTCATCCTCATCTCAGATCAAGCAAAAACAAAAATTGATCTAATTAAAAGAGATAAGGAAGGGCATTATATCCTGCTAAAGGGAAGCATCAATAGTGAAGCAGTATCAATATTAAACATGTATGCACCAAGTGGTGCAGCATCTAAATTCTTAAAAGAGAAATTAAGAGAGCTGCAAGAGGAAATAGATAGCAAAACTATAATAGCGGGAGATCTCAACCTTGCACTCTCAGAATTAGATAAATCAAACCACAAAATAAATAAGAAAGAAGTCAAAGAGGTAAATAGAATACTAGAAAAGTTTGATATGATAGATCTTTGGCGAAAGCTAAATGGAGACAGAAAGGAATATACTTTCTTCTCAGCAGTTCATGGAACCTATACAAAAATTGATCATATACTAGGGCATAAAAACCTCAAAATCAAATGCAGTAAGGCAGAAATAGTAAATGCATCTTTTTCAGACCATAATGCAATCAAAATAACATTTAATAAAAAGCCAGGGGAAAATAGACCAAAAATAATTGGAAACTAAATAATCTTATACTAAAGAATGATTGGGTAAAACAGCAAATCATAGACATAATTAATAACTTCACCCAAGAAAATGACAATAATGAGACATCATACCAAAATGTGTGGGATACAGCCAAAGCAGTAATTAGGGGAAGTTTTATATCTCTACAGGCCTACTTGCATAAAATAGAGAAAGAGAGGGCCAACGAATTGGGCTTACAACTAAAATTGCTAGAAAAGGAACAAATTAAAAACCCCCAGACAAACACAAAACTTGAAATTCAAAAAATAAAAGGTGAGATTAATAAAATTGAAAGTAAAAAAACTATTGAATTAATTAATAAAACTAAGAGTTGGTTTTATGAAAAAACCAACAAAATAGACAAACCCTTAGTAAACCAGATTAAAAAAAAGAAAGAGAAAAAGCAAATTGATAGTCATGAAAATGAAAAGGGTGAACTCACCACTAATGAAGAGGAAATTAGAACAATAGTTAGGAGCTACTTTGCTCAACTTTATGCCGATAAATTTGATAACTTAAATGAAATGGAAGAATACCTTCAAAAATATAGCTTGCCCAGATTAACAGAGGAAGAAGTAAGTAGTCTAAATAGTCCCATCTCAGAAAAAGAAATAGACCAAGCTATTAACCAACTTCCCAAGAAAAAGTCCCCAGGACCAGATGGATTTACAGGTGAATTCTACCAAACATTTAAAGAACAACTAACTCCAATGCTATGTAAACTATTTGAAAAAATAGGGATTGAAGGAGTCCTACCAAATTCCTTCTATGACACAGACATGGTACTGATACCTAAACCAGGTAGATCGAAAACTGAGAAAGAAAACTATAGACCAATTTCCTTAATGAATATTGATGCTAAAATATTAAATAAGATATTAGCAAATAGACTTCAGAAAATCATCCCCAGGATAATACACTATGACCAAGTGGGATTTATACCAGGAATGCAGGGCTGGTTTAATATTAGGAAAACTATTAATATAATTGACCATATTAATAATCAAATGAATAAAAACCATATGATCATCTCAATAGATGCAGAAAAGGCATTTGATAAAATCCAACATCCATTCCTACTAAAAACGCTTGAGAGTATAGGAATAAATGGACTATTCCTTAAAATAATAAGGAGCATATATTTAAAACCTTCAGTAAACATCATATGTAATGGTGATAAACTAGAACCTTTCCCTGTAAGATCAGGAGTGAAACAAGGTTGCCCACTATCACCATTACTATTCAATATAGTACTAGAAACTCTAGCCTCGGCAATAAGAGCCGAGAAAGAGATCCAAGGAATTAGAGTAGGAAATGAAGAAATCAAATTGTCACTTTTCGCAGATGACATGATGGTATACTTAGAGAACCCCAAAGACTCTGCTAAAAAGCTATTAGAAATAATTCAGAATTTTAGCAAAGTCGCAGGATACAAAATAAATCCACATAAATCCTCAGGATTTTTATACATTACCAACACAATCCAACAGCAAGAGATACAAAGAGAAATTCCATTCAAAATAACAGTCGATAGTATCAAATATTTGGGAATATATCTACCAAAGGAGAGTCAGGAATTATATGAGCAAAATTACAAAACACTTGCCACAAAAATAAAGTCAGATTTAAATAATTGGAAAGACATTCAATGTTCTTGGATAGGCCGAGCGAATATAATAAAGATGACAATACTCCCCAAACTAATCTATTTATTTAGTGCTATACCAATCAGACTCCCAAGAAACTATTTTAATGACCTAGAAAAAATAACAACAAAATTCATATGGAAGAATAAAAGGTCGAGAATTGCAAGGGAACTAATGAAAAAAAAGTCAGAGGAAGGTGGTCTAAGTGTACCTGATTTAAAGCTATATTATAAAGCAACAGTCAGCAAAACCATTTGGTATTGGCTAAGAAATAGACTAGTTGATCAGTGGCATAGGTTAGGTTCACAGGACAAGATAGTGAATAAAAATAGCAATCTAATCTTTGACAAACCCAAAGATCCCAAATTTTGGGATAAGAATTCATTATTTGACAAAAACTGCTGGGAAAACTGGAAATTAGTATGGCAGAAACTAGGCATGGACCCACATTTAACACCACATACTAAGATTAGATCAAAATGGGTCCAAGATTTAGACATAAAGAACGAAATCATAAATAAATTGGAGGAACATGGGATGGTTTACCTCTCAGACTTGTGGAGGAGGAAGGAGTTTGTGTCCAAGGGAGAACTAGAGACCATTATTGATCACAAAATAGAACATTTTGATTACACCAAATTAAAAAGTTTCTGCACAAACAAAACTAATGCAAACAAGATTAGAAGGGAAGTAACAAATTGGGAAAACATTTTTACAGTTAAAGGTTCTGATAAAGGCCTCATCTCCAAAATATACAGAGAATTGACTTTAATTTATAAGAAATCAAGCCATTCTCCAATTGATAAATGGTCAAAGGATATGAACAGACAATTTTCAGATGATGAAATTAAAACTATTTCCACTCATATGAAAGAGTGTTCCAAATCACTATTGATCAGAGAAATGCAAATTAAGACAACTCTGAGGTATCATTACACACCTGTCAAATTGGCTAAGATGACAGGAACAAATAACGATGAATGTTGGAGGGGCTGTGGGAAAACTGGGACACTGATGCATTGTTGGTGGAGTTGTGAAAGAATCCAACCATTCTGGAGAGCAATCTGGAATTATGCCCAAAAAGTTATCAAAATGTGCATACCCTTTGACCCAGCCATACTACTACTGGGTTTATACCCCAAGGAACTACTAGAGAAGGGAAAGGGTCCTGTATGTGCCAAAATGTTTTGGCAGCCCTTTTCATAGTGGCTAGAAGCTGGAAGATGAATGGATGTCCATCAATTGGAGAATGGTTGGGTAAACTATGGTATATGAATGTTATGGAATATTATTGTTCTATAAGAAATGACCAACAGGAGAAATACAGAGAGGCTTGGAGAGACTTACATCAACTGATGCTGAGTGAAACGAGCAGAACCAGAAGATCATTATACACTTCAACAATGATAATGTACGAGGATGTATGCTGATGGAAGTGGATTTCTTCAACATAGAGAAGAGCTAATCCAATTCCAATTGATTAATGATGGACAGAACCAGCTACATCCAGAAAAGGAACACTGGGAAATGAATGTAAACTGTTATTTTTACCTTCTGAATCCAATTCTTCATGTGCAACAAAAAATTCGGTTCTACACACATATATTGTATCTAAATTATACTGTAATATATTTAACATATATAAGACTGCTTGCCATCTGGGGGAGGAGGTTGGGGGAGGAAGGGAAAAAATCTGAATAGAAGTAAGTGCAAGGGATAATGTTGTAAAAAATTACCCATGCATATGTACTGTCAAAAAATGTTATAATTATAAAATTAAATAAAAAATTAAAAAAAAAAAAAAAGAAAACTCTGAGTTAAGTTTTGCAAGTATTATTATTTCTGTTTCAAGATTCCAAGACTAGGATCCTTGGAGCCTAAGTCTAGAGCTGAGAGGGATCCCACCAGCTAATCCAACCTACTAATTTTATAGCAGAAAAAATGGATGCCTAATGGCGTGCAGTTAGAGTACATAAGAGGTAAGGTTTGAACTCATCATCTGACTTGCAGAGCCAATATTCTTTCCTCTTTACTGCTCCCAGTACTCTTTCTGCCGTGTTTTGCTATAAGAAGTGGGAGGAGAACATATATCTTTTAACATCTCACTCTTTGCACCATTGGGAAAATTTCCTAAAGGAATTTGAATTCTGTCCAAGGGGAAGAAGTAGAAAACATATCTCTCAAGTCTTTTAAAAGTGAACCAAAAGAAGCAATAAAATATGTCGCAGAAATCATCTTAGCAGAAAGATCAGCTGAAATGCCTTTTCTATTTCTAATTTCATATAATCATAGAATAAATGGGCTGAGAATTCCCCTGCAGAAATGATAACTATTAATCAGATCTTTTTATATACACATACCTTTTTTCGGTCAATGAAGCTTGGTTAGCAGCTCAGAAAGAAAATACTAAAAACTGGCATTTATATAGCCCTTCAGAGTTTACAAAACCCTTTTGAAAGCTCCTCACAAAAGTTCTGTGAGATAGATGTTATAAGCATTGTTATTCCCATTTTGCAGATGAGGAAAATGGCTTAGATAAATGATTTGTTCATGGTTAAATAGCTAACAAATGTTAAAGGTTGTATTGGAATCCAGGACACTCCCAACTCTATATCCAACTCTCTTTCCAAAGGCACTGACTTGAATAGGTCAACCTGGGCTTTACCCCAGGATAACATATTTTACACTGACAGCACTTGATATCTTTCAATAGCCTAAAACAACTTAATTAATAAGTTAATAAAGACCATTAGTTAAAATATGAAAATATCAAATAGTAGGGTAGGATGAATTCCTCTCTTGCTCTATCCTTCTCTCTCACTTCTTCAGCAGTGAGTGACCTCATATAATAATCCTGTGGCCTCTTTCTACCAAAAATAAATATACTATCTTTTCTCCCTTGATCAACTAAGTCCACAGCTTTGTACCACCTGCCTATGGGGGTGGAGAGGAATGGAATATAATTCTGTGACATTTGCCCTGGGCACCATTTGTAATCCTTTCTTAGGTGCAAAAATGTCTAGTTATGGCTTTAATTTACCGTGAGTATAGCCAGTATTTTACGTGACACAGGTATGGGGAGGAACTGGTCAAGTAACAAGTACACGTTTGCGTTTCCTTATGTGTTATATAGGAAATACATGATGATTTCTGTCTGTTGCCAGTGCAACACTGAGAACTTTGGTTAGTTTACTTATGTAAAATAGAGAGGCATTCCCCTCTATTTCATTTTAGTCTCTGTTTATAATCATTATAGAGATAATTTTTCCCTTTTAAGTTAGATTTTTTTGGTCATCTCCAGATCTAAAATTTAAAATAAATAAATAAATAAATTGCATGGTATCTTGTTTGTTTTCCTTATCTCTATCAAGCTTTAGTTCCTGAATTGGGACTTTGGGTAAGGTCCAGGAGCCATTCTTTCCTGCAATTTTGTTGATAGTAATTGGCCCTGCTGGTCTTACCCACTGTCTTCTTGGGGTTTCCATGTCATGCAATTAGATCTTTCTATGTCTGAGAGGTTCAGAATGCTAGATAATTACAATTTTTTTATTATCTCAGGGTGCTAAGGACCTTGGAGTACCCTGGGTAGCTGGCCTATCTTAGTCTGAGTCATGGCAACTCATTGGTCACTACTACTTCCCAGAAATTCCAAGGTATTTGTGGCTTTCCAATCACCTTGAGGCTTTCTGAGGTGAGTTTCTGTTTCTCGCTGCTACTGGACACAGAATTGCATATATTTCTGAATGGTCTTTGGTCATTTTGGAGTTCTAATGGTGTGTTTGCTTGTATAGTGTAAATATTGAGGAACAGTCTCTTTTCTTGCCCATTTCTTGATGGCTAACCTTTTATACAATTCTGAAATGAAAATATTCACTTATTCTATTTTCCATTTGTATTTCTTGATCAATATTTATTTCGATGAGAATTTATATGGCAGCTAGCAGTCTTACTCTACTAGACTTCAGAGCAAGCATAGATATTCTCGACGTTTTTCTCTTGGCATGCTGTATGGTGAGAAAATATCTTCTGATTTTCTGAAGAACCATAAGGACCAACCAATGACTCATTAGAGACTGAGCCAGAGCTGAGTATGCATACAAAAGTTTAAGATCTATTCACCTCTTAACTCACAACTTTGGAATAAGGAGATTTTTGAAATAACTGTGAGCTTCCAAATAGGAGGAGGAGCAATAGCCAAAGATGCCATATATCCCCACCTCCATATTCCCATGAATATATGGTTCTTTTTGTTTCTTTTTTCTCCCATTTATTCTTTCTTGATCATAGTTAATTGGATATTTGGAGATGAAATTGACCAAATTATGACCCTGTGAGCTTTGAAATATTGGGAATGCTATCAAAAGTCTAGCAACTGAAGTTAGTAATAGAATCTACTGGTAGCTGCAGCAACCAAGTAACCTGCTGGACCTTTCCCAGCAAAGAGTTATCCCAGAAGACTAAGGGAACAATTTGTCTATTAGCTGTATGATGCCCAGAAGTGAACTTAGTGAAGATTTCATGAAGGGAGAAAAGCAATTCCAGAGCTAAGAGGCATTTCTCAGCTATATTTATTCCCTATGTGTTTCAGGAACTCTCAGGCTTTCAGTGAGAGCCCATTCTTCTTGGTGATAGATTTTGTATATGTTCAGGGCAGGGAACATGTCCTTTATTGGGGAAAAATGCTGTGCCAACTACATTAAATTTGAATCAGAACAAAAAAGATGCAAAGGGAGGAGGTTGTGTTTTGGTCCTTGTTACACATTTTCAGTTAATGTCATTTTCTGAGAGCCAATTAATGTCAACTGTTTTATATTGAGGATATGTTAAGTAATTAATCCATATTAGAGAAAGCAGACTTGTTGGGAGTTTGTAGTTGATAGTATTAGAAACTCTAACTCCTTAGAGTTATTTGTAAAACTCCAAGCAAAGTAGTCATTTCCCTGCCCAAATTGCCAATGGGAAAAGTAATAGGGAAGGTGGATGGACAAGACAAATGGAAAAACAAATGTTCTCAGCAGTAATTTCCTTTTAATAGTTTTTATTTAACAGACATATTCGTGCAACACTGACAATTGCCATACCTTCTGTTCCAATTTTCCCCCTCCTTCCCCCCCCCCCCGCCCCGAAGATGGCAGGCCGATCAATACATGTTCAATATGCTAAAGTATAAATTAAATACAATATATGTATACATGACCAAACAGTTGCTTTGCTATCCAAAAAAATCAGACTTTGAAATAGTGTACAATTAGCCTGTGAAGGAAATCCAAAATGCAGGTGGACAAAATTAGAGGGATTGGGAATTCTATGTAGTGGTTCATAGTCATCTCCCAGAGTTCTTTTGCTGGGTGTAGCTGGTTCAGTTCATTACTCAGCACTAACTTTTACTATATATGTGAAAATAAGATGATTTAATCAGGTCTTCATATTATGGAACTAATTTCACACTGGGTCTCATTTTCTAATTTTGAGGTAAGAGTATATGTTTTTATTTATGACTATTGGCCTATGATTTCTTATACTTTTATAAAAATATTGTTTCATGTTCTGGCAGGGGTGCCATAAGATGTGTGCTAGATACAGAGTTTCAGGACATCATTTTAAAATTCATCTCTATCACTTAACTACTTGTGTGATATTGGAAAAGCTATTTAAACATTCTGGTTCTGTTTCTTTATCTATAAAATGAAGTGACTTGGTTTAGATGACATTTTTAAGGGCCCTTCTAGCTCTAAATATCTATTTATCTATCCTTCTATTTTAAATAGGAGATCCTATATGACATTGGGGATTGAGAAGTTCTAGTAGACCTCTTCTTCCTCCCCCCCCCCATGTTCTCTTGTCCTTTTCTCTCTATTTTATCCCTATTTATATATCCTATGTTCCATTCCTTCAGTCCTGTTTTCACTGTTGTTAGCTGAATTAATTTTCTTTCCCCCTCTCCTTCTTCCTCCCCCTCTCCTTCTCTGTCTTTCTCTGTCTCTCTTTCTCTCTCTGTTTCTGTCTTTCTGTCACTCTCTGTCTCTTACTCTGTCACTCTCTATCTCTGTCTGTCTCTGTTTTTCTATCTCTGTCTCTCTCCCTGTTTCTCTGTATCTATCTCTGAATCTGTCTGTATTTCTTGTTCTCTCTCTCTCTCTGTCTCTGTCTCTCTGTCTCATCTCTCTCTCCTCTCCTCTCCTCTCCTCTCCTCTCCTCTCCTCTCCTCTCCTCTCCTCTCCTCTCCTCTCCTCTCCTCTCCTCTCCTCTCCTCCTCTCCTCTCCTCTCCTCTCCTCTCCTCTCCTCTCCTCTCCTCTCCTCTCCTCTCCTCTCCTCTCCTCTCCTCTCCTCTCCTCTCCTCTCCTCTCCTCTCCTCTCCTCTCCTCTCCTCTCCTCTCCTCTCCTCTCCTCTCCTCTCCTCTCCTCTCCTCTCCTCTCCTCTCCTCTCCTCTCCTCTCCTCTCTTCTCTTCTCTTCTCTTCTCTTCTCTTCTCTTCTCTTCTCTTCTCTTCTCTTCTCTTCTCTTCTCTTCTCTTCTCTTCTCTTCTCCTCTCCTCTCCTCTCCTCTCCTCTCCTCTCCTCTCCTCTTCTTCTTTTTCTCCTTCTCATAAATTCTATTTAAACCGAGAGATCTGTGTTCTGTTCTGTGTATATCAATGTGTTTTTTTGGGGGGAGAAGGTTTTGTAAGTAATTTTCTTTATTAAAATTTTTAAAGGAAAAAGTTCATGCCCTCAAGAAATTTACATTCTACTCTGAAGGGAATGGGGAATACTCACACAATGCATAAATGTCCTCAGATAGTTCGGTGTAAAATGTATATCAGTCACTTACTTGTCTAGGCCTTAATATAACTAGATAATAGGATCACAGAACAAAAGTCCAATCCCCTCATATTACAGATGAGGAAAATGAAGTCCATGGAAGAATAAGATAATATAGGTAGTATCAGAGGCAGGATTTGCATTCAAGCCCTTATACTCAGAGCTAGTGCTTCTTTCCCTTTAACATATGGCTTATTCCTATGATCCTTTCTAATCCTGAGAAAAAAAATTTAAAGAGTATAATGACAAAAATAGGGTTGTTTTAGGGTGAAAACAGAGAATCTTTCTTGGTACTACCTGTGAATTATATCTATTCTGCCTATACTTAAAATTAGCTCTGTATGGAAGAGACAGCAATTATACATTCTCCCTTTAAAAGTTTCAGAGAACCCCCTTGTTTGCCACCCCATTGTCCTGAGCATATATGGGATTATGATCTATTTTATGGCATTATATGAGGCAAACTACCATGGCTGAGATTTGTAGCATCTTCAATCAGCACAGTCCCAAAGTGCTGAATGTAGATTTTCTTCCAAATAGGAGAATAAGCTGAAAGCAGAATAGCAAACAATTCTATCTAATTTATCTTCATACAGCTCTCAAAATTGGGAGCCTAAGGCCAAGGAAGCAAAATATGCTATGCACCCATCTTCTGCTCATTGCAATCTTCAAAACAGAATGGAAAATTAGCCCAGGAAAGGAAAGTGTAAATCATTCTTCCTATGTCACTGTCTTTTATAATTCAAGAAATAACAGTGTCACAGAAAGCTGAAGAGGGGGATTCTCCTGTCTTCAAAATCAAGAAGAAGAATGTTTCACATTGAATTTTAAACTGTAGAAAATCTTTAAGGTAAAAATAGATGGAACAGCCCATGGAAGGGTATTGTAGGTAGTGCAATAAGATAACAGTAAGTTTGTAAAAACATTTTCTATACATCATGTTATATAGTCCTCACAAAAACCCAATGAGATAGGCACTAATATTATTTTCATATTATATAATGGCCAACTGAGGCTGAGAGAGTTTGAACAACTTACCCACAATCACAGAGTTTGTGAGTATTAGAGGCAGAATTTGAAACAGGTCTTCCTGAATCCAAGTTCAGGGATCAATACACTATACCACAGTGCCTTACATTTTAATCTCATTCCATCTTTACCACTCCATTCTTTACTGGAAACTTGGACACAACTTGGGTTTCTGGACTCTGATAAATGAACTCTTTGTCTCATCTTGACTATAATTAGGCTTCCATGTCACTTTTCAAACATCTCTATGTGTTTGGGCCTTCCTTCCCTTATTTTTCCTGCTCTCTCTCTTGTGCTGTTTTTCCTTATTAGAACATAAATTCCTTGGGGGTGAAGAACTATCTTGCTTTCATGGATTTGAATCTCTATGCTTAGTAAAGTGCCTGGAACATAATAAGTGCTTAGTAAATGCTCTTTCCTTATCTTATATTTATGTTTATAAAATTCATTACATAAATTAATATTATTTCATCCTTACAACAACTTTGCAAGGCATATAATCCATATATTATTATTTTCATTTCACAGATAAAGCAGTTCAGAGAAGTTTATTAAATGTGCAAAGATCCTGCTCTCCTTTATACCAATGGTTTGCAGCAAAGGAGAGCCTTGGGGAAGGCTCTAGACTAACCTCAAGACATTTGTGATCAATCTTTAATCAAAGGGTGAAAAATGGGTTTCAGTCCATTCTTTTTGCAGTGTCAAGCATGAAGTTTGTTTCCAACACATCCACCTATTCATATTCCCCCCCAAAAAAATATGACCATCTGCCTCTCCTATGCAAGCTCCCAATTTCCTTCCTCCTGATCTCAGTCATTTAGAACAATTTTAAACTTATCTATATTGTTGAGGGCTCCACCATACTTTCAATCACTCATATTCATAGTTTCACAATTTTCAACTGCTCATTCTTGCAGCCTTTACGTATCCATTTAGTGTCACAGTATCTCTCTTATATGTCTACTTTCTCCACACATAGCCATTATATTAGTTCAAAGCTTTTATCTCTCCTTTCATTGGGATTATTTCAATAGTCTTATAACTGGTCTCTCTGTCTCAAATGTCTATCTTTTCTAATCTATTCCATTTTAATTAAAATTTTCTTTTTAGTTGCATATTTTCTACCTCACTCATTGGGAAAGCAAGAAATACAATACTTATTATATGTATAAAATTGTGTAAAATACATTTCCATATTAGCCATGTTGTGAGAAGAAAAGCAAAAGCAAAAGTAAAAAATCCTTCAGTCTGCACTCAGTTTATCAGTTCTCTCTGGAAGCTGATAGCATTTTCAAATTCATGATTCCTTTGGAGTTATTTTGGATTATTTTATTGATCAGAGTAGTTAAATTTTCCACAGCTGATGATCATTTCTAATCTATTCTTCATGTAGCTGCCAAACTGATTTTCCTAAAGGACAAGTTTGTCTATGTCAGGGGTCCTCAAACTACAGTCTGTGGGCCAGATGACGTTTATGCTGCCCTCTGGGTTGTGGCAAAATCAGACCGGAAGTTCGACCTGAACTCACCTTAGCAACGCACACTTCCGGCACTGGGCTGAGGTGGCGGAGACAGAGTGTGAGGCGCTTCAACAGTCTGAGGGATAGTGAACTGGCCCCCTATTTAAAAAGTTTGAGGACCACTGGTCTATGTCATTTCCTTACTTAATAAGCTCCAGTCGATCCATATTAACTCTAGGATCAAATATTATTTAATATCTACCTTATAATTTTAAATAAGTTTTATAATGTACACAATTATCAGTATGACAGTTCATGCATATAGCTTTTAAGTAAATATATATATATATATATATATATATATTTTTTATATATATGCACACACATACATACATGGGGTGTGTTGTAAAAAAATTTATATACTAGGGATGCAAAATCATAAGAGTTTGGAAGCTTCTGTTATATATCACATCTCATAATAGAGAATGTCATTACTACTTTAGAATACAATATGTTCTACATAGGACTTGCGCCCACATACTATGTTTAAAGAAACTTGTCTACCAGGGCAGGTATTAAGCCTTTGGAAGAATCATCTTTATGTTTTCACCCAAGAGTGAATTTAGGTCAAGGAGATATGTGAAAATTAGTCATACTCTCCTTTGTAATAAGAGATGCTAATCACAGTCCCAAAGCTATTGAGTTTAATGAAACATAAGTGTGTGTGTATACCTTACCTGCCTATATATTCTGGTCAAGCCAATATAAGGATTTCCATTGTAAAAGGAATCTGGGTGTTTCAAATGGAGAATACAAAGACCAAGTGAAAATAATACTTTCCCTTAAGGATCTTACACTCTACTAAGAATGAATAAAGAAGACATTTATTTAATTTCCATTATATCTTTCTAGAAGTTTTGGACACCAATATAATAACAAGGCTCATTAGCAGCTCACACTTTCAGTGAAATGTAACACTTTATGATCACTAACTACTAATTTGCAAACACTTTTCATTTCTCCAGATCTTAAGAAATAAGATCCCATTGTCATGCTATGCCATCATTTGATATATATATTTATGTATATATGTGTGTATGTATATGTGTGTGTGTATATATATGGCATATACATATGTACACATTGCATACATATACATAATGTATTAAACAAGTAGTAGATATATACACACACATATATGTGTGTGTGTATATATATATATATGTATATATATATATGTATATATATATATACATATATATATATATATATGTATATATATATATATATATATATACATATATATATATATATATATATATATGTATATATCCTGTATTGTTATTGTATGTTGTATCCATTAAAACAGCAGCAATAACATCTGGAAAGGGCAACAAAAATACTGTGGAATGAAGGAGAAATACTGATAAGAAACCTCAAAGTAAAAGTGAAATGTCAGGTTTTTACTAGATATAATTCTAGTTTCTGTATATTACAAGCTGCAAAGATTAGAGTGTCTAGCTGGGCACTGTTACATATATTCTGTAAGTGCACATAATAAAATTTCACAGGATAATGCCCAAATTTAAGGCTGTCATTCTAAACATGCCATACAGTATTTAAAGTTCCCTTGATTTAGTCATATCTACCTATGATTTTGCTGTCACCTTACAGCTTTAATTTTACATTTTCACCTTTGAAAAGATTGTAATTCACTTCTCAAAGAAATCAAAAAACCCTGTAATATAGGTATAGTGCATCAGTTAATGTTTTCTAAGCCATAAAACCTTAATTAAGTTTGTTTAGTGAATATTATTTAGTATAATATATTTAGTGAAGATTAACACTTAAAATACTGAAGCAGTATTTGAACCCAAGTTGTCTGGCTCGAGAGCCAATAATCTTTTCACTATATAATTGTCTTCAAGGAACTCATATTAACTTGTAGTGCATTATAGTTTCTAATGACTACATTATAACTATTCTTCATTTGATTGCCTCAAGATCCAGGAAAATAAAATACCATCCCATACTACATCCTCATTAAAAAACAAAAAAACAAAACAAAAAAAAAAACCCAAACACTACTTTCTTTCTTTCCAGATGCAATGTATTTTTTGTTATTTTCATGGACATATTAATATCAATGCTATTTTGTGTTGAATACATTGAAACTATTTAATTTTGTTTGATCACTCAAGTTTTATTCTGAAGCTTTATTGGACAGAGATTCTAAGTTCTCAAAGACTCTACAGATAGCATATTTTCTTTGGCAAGTCGAAGCCATTTGGAAAGTCTTTAAATAACAAGGTCAGTAATTACATATCCTCTATCTCAAGATCAATCTAGCTAAGTTTCGAGAGGGTCGTCACCAAGTTGACCATAGGGTGATGAATTTTCATCCCTAGACAAAAGACTATAAGAATAATTAATAATTTTAATAACCATTTTATAGCATTTGCTATGTGCCAGCTACCATGCTTTATTATTATTATCTTATTTAATCCTTATGACAACTCTGGGAGGTAGGTGCTATTATTTTTTTAAAAAGTTTTTTATGTTCAAAACATATTCTTAGATAGATTTCAACATTCACCCTTGCAAAACCTTGTGTTCCAAATTTTTTCTCCCTCTCTTCCCTACCTTCCCCTAGAAGGCAAGTAATCCAATATATATTAAACATGTATAATTCTTCTCTACATTTTCTATAATTATCATATTGCACAAGAAAAATAAGATCAAAAAGGAAAAAAAAAAGAAAGAAAATAAAATGCAAGTGAACAACAACAAAAAAGTATTTTTGATCCACACTCAGTCTTCACAGTCTTTTCTCTGGGTACAGATGGCTCTCTCCATCACAAGACCATAGGAACTGGCCTGTATCACCTCATTATTGAAGAGCCATATCCATAAGAATTAATCATTGTATAATCTATGTACAATGTCCTCTTGGTTCTCCTCACTTCACTTATCATCAGTTCATGTAAGTTTCTCTAGGACTTTATGAAATCATTCTGCTGATTGTTTCTTATAGAACAATAATATTCCATACCAGTCATATACCATAAGTTATGCAGCCATTCAACTGATGGGCATCCATAAAGTTTCCAGTTCCTTGCCGCTACAAAAAAAGGGCTGCTATAAACATTTTTGTACATGTGAGTGGTAGGTGCTATTATTATCCCAATTTTACAGTTGAGGAAACTGAGGTGGGTTTAAATGACTTGCCCAGGTCATCACACAATGAGTAAGTATCTGAAGCAGGATTTGAACTTGGGTCTTTCTGATTCCACACCTGGCCCACTATCCAGTACGCTGTCTAGGTACCATGGAGCATGTCATTGGAGGCAATACCCATACTGATGAAATCATAGGCATTTTGAAAATTGAAGTAGAAATTTTCTTCAATGGAAATTATTGTAATCAAGTTTTTGCGAAGGTCTGGTCTAGCTCCTCTTGTCAGGATAAGCAAAAGTCCTGGCCCCACGTTGGGCGCCAATTGTAGCGTGCTGTTGTCTCCAGAAGCAGCCAGATCGCTCTCTAGGAAGAGATCTGCTGTGTCTACTCAAATCTTTCAGACAGATTCTTCTTCCTGTAGTGAACCATTGTCTCCAGGCAGTTGCTGTTAACTCTTGTCCAGAGAAGTGACTTCCCTTCCTGCAGAGAGCCGACTTCCCTTCCTGCAGAGAGCTGCGTCAAACCAGATGTAGTGCAGAGTCTTCTCCTTGAATCCTGGCTCTGAATCTCCTCCAGCTCTTATCCTTCTCCAGGCAGACTGCTTTCCAGGCCCACTGTTGCCTCTTTTATCCTCCCAGAGAATGGGCGTGGGATAATGCAAGGGCTTCTGGGAAGAATGACTTCAGCCAATGAGCTTGCTCCTTCTATCAAGTCAACCTGAATTCTCACCTTGTAATTGTCCAGACAACCTGATTCTCACCTTGTCACTGTCCAGACAACCTGAGTTCTCACCTAGTAATCCTAACAAGTTTTAAAAATCATATCTTTGTATTATATCATATCTTCCTTTTTATTATATTGTTTAAGGTTTATTACAATATGTTATATTTAGCAATTATTATAGCATTATCATCTTGTTTGGCATATTCACTGACTCTGGAATTTTCTTCCTCTTCACCCACCTCCTGGATTCCCTGTCTTCTTTCAAGTGCCAATTAAAATTCTACCTTTTATAGGAAGCCTTTTCTGTTTTTCTTAAGGCTAATATCTTCGTGATGAGATTATCCTCAATTTATCTTATTATAGTTTGTATATATGTAGTTTTTTGCATATTGACTCTTTTATTAGACTAGGGGAAACTCCCTGGGAGCCAAAATCATATTTTGCTTTTCTTTGTATTCCTAGAGTTTAACATAGTATCTGGGACACTTAATAAGTTTATTGACTTATTTAACTGGATGTTAAAAAATTCTTCTGAGAATATCACAAAGGTTTTATTTGCAAATAGTCCTCTAAAAACTCCTTGGTAAAGAGGAAAAAGAGAGTGATTCATAGTATCATGACAACATTACTAGACAGCTTCAGAAAGACCTAGATACAGATCTTATCTCTGATGTTTAAGAGTCATGACTAGGCTAGCTGCTTCAACTTTTAACAGATGATTCCCTATCTGTACGTTATATGCATAGTTTGGTAATAGAATTCTCCAGAAAAGCTGACTTTTTGATTACTGGTCTGTGAATATGCCTTTTCTTGAGTCAGATCTATGCTGGATAGAATAATAGATTTGGAATCAAAGAGACATAGGTTCAAATCCTGCCTCTGATACTTAATAGGTATATAGCATTGAGTAAATAACCTCACCTATCTGAACGTCATTATTTTCAAAATGAAGAGTTTGGACTAGAATAATGGTTCCCATTTAGTATTTTTTATTATGATATTAGTACTAAATGGTATTTTAATGGCCCCTTAAACAGTAAATAAGTATCTAATTATTACAAATATATATATATATATATATATATATATATATATATATATATATATATATATATATATATATCCTCTATGTCAAAAAGTATATGCATCTATAGGTTTGTTTCTGCAGTAATTTGAAATGGCATATATATATATATATATATATATATATATATATATATATATATATATATATATATATATAAAAATGATTTTGGTGATACAGTCATTAAAAGTTAATTATTTCTAAGTGTAGCATATTCTTGCAGTTTTTCAACCTGTCATCAAATTGTTTCCAAACTACCATAAGGGCTCAACATTTGAGTAGAAAATTAATTCCCATAATGAGATACACATGCATACCCTTATTTGAATTTTCCATACTATACCATAGAAGCTATTTTATTCCCTTTGATTTACCTAGTAATTGTACTCTATCAACTGAGTAATTATGAAATCTTGCATTTTGAAGCATAAATATCAGACTGTTTGAAAACCATGATCACTGAGCCATTTTAAAAACATCATAGATCACCACAAATGTTTTGCAGAAACAAAGCTATGTTAACTCTCATTGCTGTGTTAAAACTGTTTTGTGATGTTAATTTATATTCTGTTCATGTTACTATTCTTCTGTCTGATAGAGTTTCAAATGAACTGGTTAAAAGACTAGTTAGTCATTAGTGAAGTTTCTATTCTGTAAAATAAGTTGTATGCCTATGGTAGGAAAGAAGAAAATTACTTGAAAAAGTTCTTTCCTTATAAAGGTCATTTTATATATAAACATTATTTTTTAAAAATGAAGCAAGATATGCAATGTAATTTAAGTACACTTATTTAATACAGAACTTGTCATTAGTAAGTATATTAAGTATATATTATATATCGTTAACTAGCTATTCATTTTTGTTAATTGGGTAGGTGACTAAAATTTTTAAAAACAAATTTTCATCTCTTAGCAAGAGCTTAGTTTGTAAAATTCTACCATTCTCATTGCATATTTGTATAAATAAACATTTTCATAATAATCTTGTTTTAACTCAAAATACAGGAATACATTTGATAAATTTATCAGACTGATGAAAGTGTATTTATCTGGTATTCAGTCAAATAATGCAAATCTTTATTCAAATAAAAGATCCAACACTGAAAGGTTTTTTCAAAAGACTTACATGAACTGATATGGAGTGAAATGAGCAGCACCAGGAGAATACCATACAGAGCAACAATGATATTGTACAATGAACAACTGTGTATGGTTTATCTAGTCTCAGAAATACAATGATCCACAATTCCAGAATATTTGAAAAAACAAAAACAAAAACCAAACTATCCACCTCAAGAGAAAGAACTGATGAAGTCTCAATATAGGTCAAAACATACTATTTTCACTTATTTTTTGGTTTAAATTTTCTTCCACAAAATGACTAATGTGAAAATATGTTTTGTATACTTGCACATATCTAACCTATATTAGATTGCTTACTGTTTCATAGAGGCAGGGAAGAAAGGAAGAGAGATTAGGACAAAGAGATGATCATTCCTAGACACAGGTAACTCAGTGGCACTGGATCTGTGACCCAGCTCTAAGATATGATGAGTTGGCTAATATTCTTGCTCCCTGCCCTATCAGCCTAAAACTATGTACTGTGCAAAGAAGAGGAATGGAAAGAAGGGAATAGACATTTATTGAGCACCTATTATTTACTAAGCCTTATACTAAGCACTTTACAAATTTTTTCTCATTTAAATAACAGCATTATTTGTAAGTGAACTATAGCTGTGTGGTTGTGACCTGGAATCAGAGCAGGGTATCATATCCAACCCACAGTACAATCTGAAGGCTGAAGTGGAATAATCTAGGCAATAAGCTCAAAACAAAGGAGATTTTGCAGTTCTCTTGTTCTGAATCTACAGAGCTTTTAGGTAGCTGATGGTAATTGGTCCAGCAGCAATCTAATGAATCTCAATCAGGGGAAAACCTAGAGTTGTGTTGTTTACACACAACTCCAGTTCAGAAGCTTGCAAAATTGAGACAACAACTCAGGGTGAAATACGTTTTCCCCTGAATAAGACAGTTTTAGTCATTTAAAAAAATTATATCAATAATATAAGCAATCTGTAATGTTGCTTATAGATCTTGCAACCTGAGCTGTTCCTGAGATACCTGAAAGACATACCACTTAACAATTGGAAAAAAAATTGCAGCAAGACTCTAAAGAACACAAACCAGATTTCTGCTTGGCTCTCTGGGGATAGTCCCTAAGCAAAACCTGGCCCTAAAAAAAGCCTGAGGATAGGAAATAAACTTGGGATCATGAAGCAAGGGGGAAAAAGGAATCATTATAAAGAACTATTCTGCTATTGTTCTCTAAGAAATAATGAAAAAGATGATTTTTGCAAACCTAGGAAGACTTGTAAGAACTAAAATAGAAAAAAGTGAGCAGAACCAGGAGAAAAATTTATATATTAGTGAAAACATTTTAAAGACAAAACAACTTTGAAACACTTAACTCTGAGCAAAGCAATGAGCTAGCATTATTCAAGATGACTAATGATGAAACATGATATGATGCATCTTCTTTGGTCCAGGATGATGGACTCAGAGTGTAGCTTGGGCATGGCAAATGCAGCAATTTCTTTTTGTTTGACTATATGTATTAGTTACAAGCATTTTATTTTTCTTCCTTTTAAATGGGATGGGGGAGAAGGGAAGTGGGAGAGAAAGCATTTTGTTCCTAAAAAAGAAAATTATAAAAAAAAATCCTTATGCTTTTTTATTCACAAATTGTTGTGAGAAAAACCATTTGCAAAATCTTTTTTTCCCCATTTGGATATCTAATTTCTTTGTTTTATTATTATTAAGTTTGCCCCATTTATACAGGTAGAAAACCCATGGATAATAATCTTAGTGAGCTGCCTTGGGGGAACTGAGACTAGTTTGTGTCAGAAGAATTTGAATTCAGGTCAGGAAAGGTCTCATGAAAAAGACAGTATTTGAGTTGAACTTTGATGAAAACCATGCATGACCTTGTAGATGATTGTTAATGGGAAACCTGTATGGTGAGGCTTTTATTAAATTTAAGGATTGTTATGATGAAAACACAGACATGCACAAAACCAAAACACATTTAAAAACCCAGCCTTTCAAATGTTTTTGAGTGAGCAAGGTTACAGTATAAATCCATATATGTGTGTGTGTGTGTGTGTGTGTGTGTGTGTGTGTGTGTACATTTTTATCTTTATTTAAAATCTCTTTTATAATCTATTTCTGACTCTCCATCTGACTGGCTTCAATTCATCATAACTGTGATACACAGCAAATAATAACATTTTAGGTCTTAAATTTTTCATCTGTTACTTAGAGATAATAATAAATAGCATCTGCATCAAAGGGCTGTTGTAGACAGAATGAAATAGCATCAAGTGATTTGCAAACTATAAATTTCTCTCTCTCTCTCTAGGTGTGTACACACACACACACACACACACACACACGCACACACACACAGAGGCAGCTAAGTGGTATTGTGGATAGAGTACTGGACCTGGAATCAGGAAGTCTCAATTTGCTGAGTTCATATCTGGCTTCATATACTTACTAGCTACATGACCCTGGGCAAGTCATTTAACTTTGCCTCAGTTTCCTCATCTGTACAGTCAATTGGAGAAGAAAATGGCAAACTTCTTCAATATCTTTGCCAAGGAAACCCCAAATGGAGTCACAAAGAGTTGGGCATGACTGAAAAATGATTGAAACAACAAAATGCATATGCAGACCCCCACAAAGCCTTATTGTAGTTTCAAGCTTTAATGTATGTGTATATGTGCATATTTATATGTATACATGGATATATATATATATATATATATATAAAATGAACCTATATATTATGCTAGTTGCACTCTGCTAATTTTTAACTTATTCCCCTATCCATAAAAGCCTTAATCCATTCCATTTGATTATTTAGCTTTATTAATCTATTTATATTTAATTTTCTTAATTTAGGTGGATTTATAAGTAAATATTCTTAGAAAATAATCTATTGCTGAAAAGTTATTTTCTTTTTCCATTTTTATAATAATTATTTTACTTGCTCATTGACATTTTGAGGATGTTCTTACTTTTAATGTCATTTCATCTACTTGTGCATTCAGTTAAATTCCATTATGAATCAAAAGTAATTCAATGTCACTGTGACTTCCAATGATATAACCTCATTAGGTATACATACTTTTACTTACGGCTTACTTTTCCTATCCTTTTATTTGGAGATTGAGTCATATTTTCCCATTAGTTTACCCTACTTCCTAGATGTGATTAGTTGCTTTTGTCAGGATCTCTACTGGTTCAGTGTGTGGACTAAAGAGCAGCACTGCCTAGTAGTGCCAGATGGCAAGCTGTGGGAATGACTAGAGTGAGAAGAAGAGGGTCATTGCTCACTGGGAAATAATTCTCCCTTCTGGAAATTTTCATGACTTTTTCAGGTCACTAATACCTCTAGTTTAGAAGTTTATTTCCTCAGTTCCTGAGAGAGTTGATATGTATTTTTGCTTTTCTAGAATATTATCTGAGAGTCATAGACTATCTTAGGCAGATGATAAGGTGTTGACTGATTAAAAACAACAGCAACATATTTATAGAAAACTTAGTTTTAAAAAATGCTTTATATTATTTTTGATATTTATAACAACTCTATGAGATAGTTATAATTGTAATATCCACTTAATCAATTTTGAAGATGAGATTTATGAAGGTTAAGTGATTTACTTAGGGTTCAAGAGATAATATAGACATGATGAAGAAATTGAGCCTGGATTTTTTTATTACTCCAAGTTCAACACAATTTTTAGCATTTAGTACAGAGATCACTCTGCCAGAACTCTGACCCAAATTCCAAGAAGGTGCTAATGTGCAGGAAGAATACTTCATATGAAGGTAACCCAAGGGGTTATATCTCCTAGAGGGTTATTGGGTAACCTGAATCTTACCCACAAAAGCAGATGACAAAAGGGTTCAAGTTGCATGAGGAAATAGCCTTTGATATCAGAAAGAAAAATCTATTTTAATAGGGAAGTACCTTTAAAACTAAGACAAATTTTCCTATCATATGTTTGGGGTAAGGGAAAGAGAAAATAAGGAATCTACTATTTCTTTCCCAGGGCCATAAAGCTAAGAAATAGTAGATTCCTTATTTTCTCTTTCCCTTACCCCAAACATATGATAGGGGCAGCTAAGTGGCACAGTGTATAAAGCACCAGCCCTGAAGTCAGGAAGACCTGAATTCAAATCTGATCTCAGATTCTGAACACTTCCTAACTATGTGATCTTGGGCAAGTCACTTAAGCCCAATTGCCTCAGCAAAACCAACAAACAAAAATAAATTATAGACCAACTTTTTTGAGGTGAGACACTTATCTTGGGCTACCAATTCAGCATTTGGGGCTGTGCATTTTCTCATAAACTTTTAGTTTAGTTTATAATGTGGTATAGTACATTGTCATCACACTACTGGTGGAGACACAACATTGAAAAGAGATCAATAAATTGGATTTATGGTCAGGATGACCTGGGTTCAACAGGTCACATCAGATCAGATCAGTTAACCTCTTAGAATACCACTACCTCTCAAGATTTTGAGTTGCAGAGATTGGGATGATTTGCATTGGTGGAAGGACTTTGTTTACCAGGAACCTCCCACAGGAGGTTTACAAATTCAGCAACCTGTCTCCTTCCTTCCTTCCTCCCTCCCTCAGAAAAACCCTCAAAAAAAAATAAAACAACCCACTAACAAAAACACTATAATTCTGAAAGACATAATGAATTTACCTGTTTTTTCATAATTCACTTCTCTTCTGCTACCCCCCCAAAATGGGACGCATGAAAAAGCACATATGGCTATGGGGGGAAATGAGAAGCACTATGGAAGACATGGTCAATGAAAAAAAAATAGTATTATCATGGAATGAACCTCCAGACTTCTGATTAGAAGACTTGGAGTTGATTCCAGGCTCTGACACTTATTGTCTATGTCCTCCTAGGAAGGTCACTTTATTTATCTATCTTTCTATTCATTCGTTTGTTTTTTTGAGCTTCAGTTTCCATATCTATAAAATGAAGATTATAGATTTAAAGATGGAAGGGAATTTCAAGGTAATCTGGCCCGAAACTTTGATCTTACAAAGAGAGATTAAATGGCTCACTAAAATGATATTGATGGTGGCAAGTCATAATGCCCGGGGATTTAACACATGCCTTCTAACTCCATCTCTCTCATTTTGCATTACCTATCTTCCTTTCAAGAAAAAAAGTTCTATGCAAACCTCTAGATACAATTATTTGAAAAAGCTGTTATTTTTTCTTTTTTTGGCCTACAGAAATTTTTTTTTTATTTTAATAGTTTTTATTTACCAGATATATGCATGGGTAATTTTACAACATTGACAATTGCCACACCCTTTGTTCTAATTTTTCCCCTCCTTCCCCCTCCCCCAGAGGGCAGATTGAGCAATACATGTTCAATATGTTAAAGTATAAATTAAATACAATATATGTATACATGTCCAAACAGTTGTTTTGCTGTACAAAAAGAATCAAACTTTGAAATAGTGTACAATTAGCCTGTGAAGGAAATCCAAAATGCAGGTGGACAAAATTAGAGGGATTGGAAATTCTACATAGTGATTCATAATCATCTCCTAGAGTTCTTTTGCTGGGTGTAGCTGGTTCAGTTCTCAGTGCTCTATTGGAACTGATTTGGTTCATCTTATTGTTGAAAATGGCCACATCAGAATTGATCATCATAGAGTGTTGTTGTTGAAGTATACAACGATCTCCTGTTCCTGCTCATTTCACTCAGCATCAGTGCATGTAAGTCTCTCCAGGCCTTTCTGAAATCATCCTGTTGGTCATTTCTTACAGAACAATAATATTCCATAATATTATTCATATACCACAATTTCTTCAGCCAATCTCCAATTGATGGGCATCCATGTAGTTTCCAATTTCTGGCCACTACAAAGAGGGCTGCCACAAACATTCTTGCACATACAGGTCCCTTTCCCTTCTTTAAGATCTCTTTGGGATATAAGCCTAGTAGTAACACTGCTAGATCAAAGGGTTAGCACAGCTAGATAACTCTTTGAGCATAGTTCCAAATTGCTCTCCAGAATGGCTGGATGTATTCACAATTCCACCAACAATGTATCAGTGTCCCTGTTTTCTCACATCCCCTCCAACATTCTGCATTATCTTTCCCTGTCATTCTAGCCAATTTGACAGGTATGTAGTGGTATCTCAGAGCTGTCTTAATTTGCATTTCTCTGATTAATAATGACTTGGATCATCTTTTCATATCACTAGAAATAGTTTCAATTTCTTCATCTGAGAATTGTCTGTTCATATCCTTGGACCATTTATCAATTGGAGATTGACTTGATTTCTTAAAAATTAGAGTCAATTCTCTATATATTTTGCAAATGAGGCCTTTATGGGAATCTTTGACTGTAAAAATGTATTCCCAGTTTATTGTCTCCCTTCTAATCTTATCTGCATTAGCTGAAAAATCTGTTATTTCAAAAATGTATTAGTACTAACCTATACCTAATCATTTCCTACTTCTGATCAAAACAGAAGTCCTAGGCAATTGTTTAAGGTTCAGAGAACTTAAAAGTCTCACCTAAAGTCACACAGTCATGTCAAAGGTAGGATTTATACTCAAGTCTTCCTGACTCCAAGCCTAACATTCTTGCCAGTAAGTACTGGCAAGTCATTCTGCTATGATTCCTTTAAGGGTTATAGGATGAGCACTTAGACTATAATTTCACTAGCATTGGGACCTCCCAGGGAAGGTATCTCTATCTACCAATGTCAGTTGGCTGATTCCTTCTCTATAACTTGTAGTCAAAAAGAATTATTGAGAGAACTGAGAGATAATCTTTTGCCCACAGTCAGTATGTCAGAGATGCAACCTAAATCTTCCTAGTTTTGAAGATGGATCTTTATCCACTATGTATCATCATCACTATTACTGTCCTCATAAATCTTCATTATGGTTATTATTGCTGCTATGATCCTTATCATCATCATAATCATGATGATATTTGTAACGTACAAGAAGATATAAAACTGATATGCATGAAACAATATCAAACAATAATTAAATAGCATTTAATTAGGTGCAAATATACCTGTATTTGGAAAAGTAAAAACTTGTTCCAGAACATAATTTCTGCCTAGAAATCTGGTAACTTAAATCTTGAAAAAATCTTGACCTGTGAAGAGAGAGAATTTGTTTCACATCAACCTTTTTATCATTTTCAGATTTTATTTATTTATTACCGTCTCATCTCTTGGCCATCTTGATTCTTTTGTTTCCACAGGCATTGCCCTGATATTTTATTTTAGAATATGTTGGATGCATATTTGTACTATAGTCATTTTTCCTTTTGCCCACGGATCTATTGTGTAATATTGCAGAGCTTTGCTGAAGTTCTTCAGTTTTTAAATAGCATAGTCCCGGCCATGCCTGTGTAGTGATATTTTCCATTGCTAATGTCACTAAATGCCGCTGGCAGCATAAATAACTTTATTACTAAGCTGTAAAGTAGAGCAAGTTATTAATATTGCATGAATTGAATTCTATTCAACTTTTCTTAATGGGGAGAAAATTTACCTCATCCCAGCAAATACCTCTTTAAAATTGCTGAGTTGCACGTATTGAATGAACTGAATTAGGAAACCCCATTGCTTCTGGAAATTTTGATTGGAAGCTCAGTTTTAATAAGTTCAGGTTTACCTTGGAGACTCTCATTTTCCTTAAGAATTCAATTGATTAAGGCAGCCTAACTCTCAGCAGGAACTACAAGAAATTAAATTTTACTGTGAAGTGTAAACAGGTTTGCGATTGATGATATGACACTCTCGGCAATATCAAGAGACTTGCTGACTGCTTTGTTGTGGGAAGTAATTGACACTGAAAGTTCCTAAAAATTGAGGTTTATAGGGGCAGGCCCAAGTCAATGAGACTTTATTACATCTGAAGCATTTTAATAGAATGGAAGTTGCCTCAAGATAGCAAGCTTTACCCCATTGAAGCCAAGTCTAAACAAGATATTAACTCACTCAAAGGTAAATATGACTTCATTTGAAAGAGTGGAAACAAAATGACTTTATAGTATGAAGTTTCTTCTTCAGGGACAAAAAAAATTACCTACCCTTTTTTGTTTCCGATATAGTTGAATTATTATTTTTATTATCATTAGTGTTATTGCTTGAGCCAATGATTCTATTATACTCTTAGTCAGAAAATTCTTTCTATACATTAAGGATCAGCACCCGATGTGAAATTTATAGTTTTGGAAAGTACCTAGAGCAATGAAAGGTTAAATGCTTTATTGTTGCACACACACACACACACACACACACACACACACACACACACACACACATATATATGTAGGCTCATATAGAAAGTATGTGTCAAATACAAGATTTGAACTCAGATTTTTCTGACTCATTAACCCATTCTCCATCCACTCAATCATACCTTCACTTGAACATTGCTTCTTTCCTTTAATACTCAAAATGTCTTTAGATTAAGAGCTAGAGCTAAAAGGGTCATCTACTCCATTTTACAGATGATGCATTTTATATCCTTAGAAGTAATTTGCCCAGGGTCACAACCCTAGTTAGTATCTAAAGGAGGATGTGAATGAAAATCTTCCTGACTCCATATCTAACATTCCAGTTACTCCCCCTGACTAACTAGTTCTTCTAGTGAGAATAGATTTCATTTTACAAATTGAAGCTCCTTTGTACCTTGGTTTATTATTTGGTAGATTGGAAATAGTACTAGGAGTCAGGAAACGCGGGTTCTGACCAATTTTGTTTCTAACTTTTGTGATCTGGAATAAACCACTTAAATCAAACTGTGCTATAATTTTGTTTTGTTTTGTGTTTTTTCACTTGTAAAGAGAGCTGGTTGGATTAGATATTCGCAAAAATCATTTCTGGGTCTAAAATCCAAATTATAAAGGAGAAATTATTGTTATTATTTTAAAACAAAGTACTATTACTCCAAGTAAGTAGCATGACTGCAATAATATTTTATTGGAATTTTTCTTTACTCTCCTCTATATCTCGATCCAGTCACTAAGTGATATTGGATAGGAGTATGTTTTCCTTAATATCATACATAAATTGTTAAGCATATAATTTCCTTTGTCCTTTTCATCATCTCTAATTTTCTTAAATTTCTTATTATGCACTACTCAACATTCACCATTATAAAAACCCTATTTGAACATATTTTTATTTTTAGCCTTTATCAACACTCAGGGCAACAATTTCCATTTTGTACAACTTCTTGTTATGTAATAGTTGTTACTTTTGTATGTCCCAAAATCATCATTTACCAGTTTCAAGGAATGCTGTACTTTCACATCAATTAAAGAAAACTTTCATCTCATTATATTGTCCATTACTGAGTCCCCTTATTGATTTATTTGTGTTCCTCATGGTTCTTGAATATTCTGACAGAGTAGTTATTTGTGTACTTCTGTGGCTCCCCCTTCCACTTAATAGTGGAAGGCTCCTTGAGGTCAGGGATCATAAATGTTTCACATGGCTTTGTATCTATTGCTCCTCCCCATACTTCATACCTTAATGTCTTGTTCACAAAACAAAAATTCTGTTGAATGAATAAATGTTTATCCTATGCTCTTCATGACTTTATATTTTGGATCATACTCCTATTTTTTCTTTCTTTTCCTATTCTTCTTTCTCCTCACCTCCCACTGTAAAATTGATGTTACTTTTATGTCACATACATCTCCTGATATATTATCCACAGTCCTATATCTATAGAACCTGCCTTGGAACAGTTATACAGAAATGACCCATTAAAAAGTAAGCACATCTCACAATAAGTCCAATGTTTTGAACCTTTTATACCAACAAAAAATATGTATTTCATCACCTGTTCTCCAGAATCATGATTATTCCTTTCAATTAGTCTCAATTCAGCTGATTTTTAGTATTGTTCTCTTGATTATATTTTATTTATTCTGCATTCCTTCTAAGTACAATTTTTCTATGTCTTTCCTCTAAATTTATCACATTTTAAAAAGTTTAGGGCAAAATAATATTCTATTACATCTGCACACTACCATTTGTTTGACCATTTTCCCATCAGTAGGCACCTTCTTTTTTCCAGTTTTTTCCCTACCATAAGGAATACAGCTATGGCAATGCTATATGTAGGACCTTAGTTTCTGTTACTGACCATGTTGGATATATTTATGCCCAGTAGTGGGATCACTAGGCCAAAGGACAGGATCACTTTAGTGACTTTTCTTATGTAATACCATTTCCCCCCCCCCAGAATGGCTGTTTTAACTCAGTTTTCCAATAGTATAGGAGAATGCTTATCTTCCCTCAGCTCCTCCAACACTGATTGCTGTTTCCATTTTTTATCCTCTTTGTCAATTTAATGAAAATAAGGTAAAACCACCCCAATTTTAAAATGTTAATGGCTTTTTTTTAGTGTTTTGTAACATTTTAAAGTATAAATGTTACATTTCTTCTTGTGAAAAGTATTTGTGTCTATCGTTTGATTACTTACCTATGGAGGAAAATCAGTCTTTATCTTTCCAGGCTGAAGTATTAGATACTATTTTCTTTAAGCTTCACACAGCCATTCCTTCTTCCTTTTGAATATTTCTGTTACTCTTCTATGCATTTCTGTAGGCAGACAATTAAAAGGAGGAAGAAAATGGGATGGGTTGCATTTTGTAAATTGTGCACTGTATTCAATAATCCTAAACTCTTCCATGAAGGGGACAGAAACCATTAACATTTACACACACACACACACACACACACACACACACACACACACATGCACACACACACATGCACACACGTGCGCACAGGCTTTTCAATACCAATATTCTTCCAATCATGCTATAAGGCTGTGAAATTATGAAGAACCATACTCTTGGAAGAATCAAAATTATGACTTGGAAGAATTAAGATTATGATTTACAAGTGGCAGTTTATTACCAGTATAAAAGATACCATCCAAATTATGTATATGTTTTTGCATTAGTTACGAGTTGTTCTTTATTTTATCACTTCTTGTGAAAGCAAATCCCCTACTTTGGGAACCAATTCCCTTTCCCCCTTCCTCCACAAATAAACACTGAAGAAAGAAGAATGATTGAAAAAGGGCACCTTTCTCATCAAGTAAGGGCAACTTTCACCTTCCTAATAGAATCCTAGAAAAATCCTCCAGCCTAGTTCTGTGGTCTTTTACTTGCTGGAGGGAGAACACACAAGATACATAAAGAGAAAAAAGATTATATGAATTGTATCTGCTGGAAGATAAAGTGAAGAAAGCATGCTAGTGATAGATCAGCTTCCATGTCAAGCTTTGGCTAATTAGAACTGAGGAATTAATTAGGAGTTCAAATGTGCTCTGTGGCCATGGGCAAATCACAATCTCTTCGCTTCACTTTTCTCATCTGTAAAATGAGGATAATCATAACACCTACTTCATAGGGCTGTTGTGAGAATCAAATGAAATATTATACAGTGTTTCCCAAACCTGATAGTGCTAAAAATAAAAAGCTAGTTATTATCTTAAAATCATAGGCTATGTGATAAAGAACAAATAATTTTAAAACCAAGTTAACAGACACCTAAAAATGTCCTTTATTAAGAGGATATGGTATGGAACTGCCTATCCCTAGGGACTCATTTTATGTCAAACTAAAAAAAAAAAAATCTTCAGGAAAATCTTCTTTACCTGAGCTTTGCACAAATTCTGACCTAGACAAAGCATCTTAGAATCCCACAGGCCTAGCTGTTCTCCTACAAACTTCCACACTCATCACTCACTCTGATATAATCTACAAGGGCTTTGGATGGCAACTTCTTCCTTCTCAAGTGCAATATCTCTGCCTGAGCATTCAGGGCTCTATGGTGATAGATGTCATAAAAATGCATAGACCGTGTGAACATCAAAAGGTTTTGATGGCTCAACTGGAAAAAAAAAATAGTAGTGGGCAGAGTAATGCTAAACTGTCAAAGTGGGAGATGATCTGCCTCGACATGCAGACTCCCTAATAACCATTCTCTCCTTTTTTTTTCCCTTAGAAGAAAGAAAAGTATCTAGTCTTTTTGGAAATGTTATCAAGAAGGGGGGAAATTTAATTCAAAGGAAAATTTTAGACAGTCAATCTTAAATGGATTTTTTGAGAAAAATGAGCACTGATAGCAGGAACACTTTTGACAAACTGGGGGAAAAAGATCATGATGTGGCTGACAGTTTCAAGCTCTACAACTTCAATTTTGGACCTGAGCTACAGCATTTGAAGCTTTCAGGCTTGACCGAACACTGACAGTACGAACATGTTGACTCTCAAGACGACTGACTGCATGGATTAAGGAAGCTTTTAAAAATATCTCTCAGGTTTCTAGCAACTGTGCAAATGGATAAGTGCCTGAGATTTTTGACTTTCTTTCGCTCATCTACCTTTACTGGCTTCATTTTTTAACATGTGGAATTAGATTTGATTGGTTAGTGAAATGCAAAATATTTTATTTAAAAACAATCAGGATAAATCAGAGAAGCCCATTAAGAAGAGCCAAAGGGGATCCAAGCAAGACAATAGGAAAAGTCAAGTCTTTATTATTTTTGCATAGAAAATTTAGCACTGACCTTAGAAAGAAGCACCATAAGGAGGCAGCAAATTCTCCTTTCGATATTTAGCCTTAGTTCATGTCTTGCTGGCTGGCAGTTTGCTGAGGTGACAAGCCCACATTTATAATATGTTGGTTTGAGCTCATAATTAACTTTTCTGCATAGCTCCAAGGAAAGAACACAGACATTTTGATCTATCCTTTGGGGTCATGAATAGAATTCGAATCCAAAGTGCTTCTCATGGAATTCTAAATAATCTTTGTTAATAGTTGTACTCTCATTCCCTTTTCAGTTATTATTTTGGTTGAGATAATTAACTTTTGGGTTGTATTAAATTTTATCCTTGCATCTTATCAATACTTCGGGGGGGGGGGAAGGGGGAGTGAGGGGTGGTTGAAGGACATACTTTCTTAGTAACAAAATGACTATCTTGTTATTCCTTAAATATATTACATTTCCCTTATTTATGTCTCACACATGTTGTCCTTAAGGTTTGGAATGTATTTCTTTTTTTCTTTTTCTTTTTCTTTTTTTTTTTTTAAACTTTTGCCTCTTAGAATTTCTATTTTCTTTCAAAACTCAGTTAAAAAAACCTTTTGCTACAGATTTCTCCCAGATGCTAATATCTGCCACCCTTAATGGTCTTTATACAGTTCTATTAAATTCAGGTTTGTTTGAGACAAAGTCCTGAAAATCTGCAACTTCAATCCTTGTATGTAAATGGTTTTTAAAATTTCCAATATAGTGCAATAGGAAAAAAAATAAAGTTATATACACAGTATTACTGTGTATATAATCTGTATTTCCTTATGAGAGTGTATATGTAGTCTTAACCAATAGAATGAAAGTCTCTTGAGGATAAGGACTGTTTCATTTTTAACTTGGATCCTTAGCACTGAACACAATGCCTGGGACTGGATAGAAACTTAATAAACAATTGTTGGTCAATTAATTATTTTCCCCATAATTCCTCTTAACACTAAGGATGATTTAATGGTCATATTTAAGACAGTTAAGAAATATGTAAACAATCATTTTGTTTTCCTTTTTCTAATTAAAAAAAATTAAATATTAGGTACCACAGTGTAGTAGATAGAGAACCTGCTTTGAAGTCAGAAAGAATTGGATTGAAGTCCTGCATTTGACACATGCTAGCTGTGTGATACTGAATAAGTAATTTGGATTCTCAATTCTTTCTCTAAGACTATAAATAGCAGAGAAGATACCAACCTCCAAGTGGTTTCCTAATTTTGGTCTTCCTTATACCAATAATTTCACTGGTCTAATTCCTATCTCTAATATTGAATAAAAGGCTTTTTCTGACCAATCAAATTATAGAAACTCATACAAATTTAATTTGAAAAAAAAAGTGATTTTGGGATAATTTTCTAGATGATTTTTCGGAAGTTTGTATTACTATGAGTGAGTGATAATGTTTTAGCCATCATCTTGTGCCACTTGAAACTGAGCCATCAATAATAAAGAGAATATATCATCAATCAATTTAAGTTTCTACTATACATTAGGCACTATATTAAGTGCTGTGAATAAAAAGACAAAAATTCCTGCCCCCTATTAGCTTACATTCTATCAGTGGAGACAATTTGTCAATGAAGTTGTCATGAAAAAGATACCAGTGGCAGCATGGTGTAATAGATTAAGGACTGGGAATCAGGATGAATTGGATTTAATTCCTGTCAGTGACATTTAGTTACTGTGAGATCCTGAACAGTCCATTAGACCTTTATGTGCCTCAAACACTAGAATTTTTGTATGGAATCACAATCTGGTTGTAATCTGTACTGGTGGAATGAATCTCCTTGATAGATGAAATCAAAATTTTGGCAGATGTCCATGCCTTGAAAAATATAGTTGTATATTACATACATGTATCTAGAGGAAATATAATATAACAGAGTTTCTGTTTCTAACTCTAGTACTTGAGCACTATTTGTAGCTGAGCAAAACCAACTATGGATTTATTATTGAAGGTTTAGAGTTAGAAAGGACCTTAAATATTATCTATCCTAAAGCTCTCTTTTCACAAATAAGTAAATTTTGCCTTATAGAGGTTAAGTTACTCATCCCCAATTGCACAGGTACTAAGAGACACAGCCACGATTCAAGCCCAAATCTTCTGATTCTAAATCTAACATCTTTTTTTCCTATTGTACTATATTGGAAATAGAAAAAAAATCATTTACATACAAAGATTAAACTTGCAGATTCTTAGGACTTTGTCTCAAACAAACCTGAAGTTAATAGAAAATTTAACATATAAGATCCAACATTTAAGATTAATTTCAAAAAAAACGACAAATTGTTTTTTTTTTTTTTCCATGGAAATGTATACCATATGTTTAATTAGGATTGACACTAGTAATTGGGTAGCTCAAAAGAAAGATCGGGGAGAGATGAGTATGATTTGATTCTAAAAAAGCAAAATTATCTAGGAAAAGATAAAAATAGTAATTATGCTATACAAATGAGGTGCAGAGGAAGAATTGAAGAGGCATTAGATGGAGTTGGGAGAACTAGTAGTTCTGAAAACTACTCATATTGGGAATGCATTAAATAAAGAACAATACACCCACCCCCTCACACATACCCCATATGCTATGAAGAGTATAGCAGCCTCCAAAATCTATAAAGGAACAAAGGGGAAAGGAATAGGATAAGATTGGATACAGGAGGATATGTAGATTTATGGCAGTGAGACAAGATATGTAGATTAATGAAAAAAGAATAAAGATAGGCATAGGATAAAGTGGGGTACAAAAGGTTATTTAGATTAAAGGAAGTGGCATAATAGATGTAGATCAATGGAAATGGTATGAAGAAGGAAGGAAAGGGGGGGAGAAGATAATGAAGGCATTCTTGGGTGGAGGGAAGTTAAGTAATAGCAAGCTAGTTAAGGAGTAGAACTAATGTAGAAGTGTTAAGAGGAATACCAAATAAGAGATATAAACAAATACTACAACAAGAATCAGGAGTAGAATTTATTAGAAAAAAAATTAGGGCTGGTTATCATTGATCTCAAAGTCAAACTTAAAAGATTCAATCAAGAGAAAAATCTATTTTATGTCAGCCACATTAATATAATTTTAGATACATGTTTACATATGTGTAAAAGCATATAGGAAAATGTATGTGTTTGTGTGTGTCTATGTGTGTATGTAGATATATTTATGTATGTAGATCTATATTGCATATCTATATGAATATAAATATGTATGTGTGTATATGTATGCATGTATATGTAAATATATCTGGGCTTAACTGTAGGAGATTAAATAATAACAAGGCAAGTTAAGGAGTAGAATTAAAGTAGAAGTATTAACAGGATTAGGAAATAAAGAGATATGCACAAATACTATAATAAGGATTAGGAATAGAATGTATTAGAAAAAAAAAGTAGAGCTAGTAATCATTGTTTTCAGAAATAGTCAAACTTATTCAATCAAGAGAGAAATCTACTATGTCAGCCATATTAATATTGTTTTAAAGGCATGTTTATATATGTGTACATGTGTGTACATAAATGTGTATATGCATATGTATGTGGGTGTATGATGTGTGCATAGACATATGTAAATGTGTAGATGAACATGAATATATATAAAAATAAAAAAAAACCACACACACATATCCGTGTTTAAATACAAGGATTCAAATTATTATGCTCCTTCCACTGACTCTCTGTGTTTAGTAGAATGTTTTATGAGTTGTTATGGTCAAAAAATTCATTACTTAGAGGTCAGTGTTCTAGTAATAAACCTTTCCTGACTATACTGAGCATACAACAAACATGGATGGAGTCTATTACCAGGCTTGTACTCAAAGTAACTCTAGCTTGATAGAGTTTATCCTGAAAGATAATCCAAACTAACTTCTTGCTTTTAGGGAAATGATTATCTAAACCATTCAGGATTAGGAATTATCTTACTTCCTTAGATATCATAGATATCAAAACTCTTTTATAATTTCCTTTAGGAGGTTTTTTTTTTCTTCTCTTTCATGTTTTAATAATTCACTAGTCAAGAATTTCTTCTTTAAGATCACCTCAAAGCTTTCCTATTTAAAATCAAAATTATTCCTTGAGAGTAGGGATTGTTTCATTCTTCACATTTATGCCCTCATGCCTAGAACAGTTTCTGACACATACTAGGTACTTGATAAATGCTTGCTGATTGATTCCTCTTTATCTGTCTCCCATGAATTAATAACATGGCAGTTAAGAATATTCATGTTCTTGAAGATGGCAGTTCAACTCTGCTTCACTTCTCACTCCCTTTTCTGTACTTTAGTACTTAGATTCTCATCTCATTGATTTAAATGCATAGATTACAACACATCAATTCCTTCTCATATGGCATAATTTTTATCCATAAATCTTCTAAAGAGTGTCTATTTAAGATACTGAAGATTTTTTTCCCTTTGGTTTCCCAAATCATTTCAATTCAACAAACTTTATCAAGCAATTACTATGTGAAAAACAAACAAACAAACAAAAACTTACAGTTGTTGAAAACTCAACAAATAGTCCTTCTCAAAGACAATCCTTTCCTTCAAAGAGCATATATCCTCTAGGGATTTGAAGCATGTGCAGAAATAAAAACAAAGTGTTAATTTTTGGAAGGAAAAAGCATTAAGAGTGTGGGTGTGGGATGTCAGGAATGATATTCCAGAGAATATAGCCAAGAGCCTTGAAAAAAGAAATTTTAAAGTTTATGAGAAGTATAGAAAAGAGTTATAGAAAAGATCTCACAGCTATCAGGAAGCTCTTGTTCATGTATTGATTATTCTTTAGTCTTACTAGATTACCCATAAACTTTTCTGTAAAGGGCTGAAGCTCTTAAAAGGTGTGCTTGAATCAAACAACTCAGCACTTAATTAGCATATGTTTGGAATTTCTCTTCTCTCAGTTAATGCTGGCTCAATTAGGGGGTGGAGTGAGGGAGGGCAAGAGAACTTCACTTGGCCACTGGATGAAGAGGAGAAAAGTGTGAAGATTCTTGATTAGAATCTAGGAGGGATCCTTGGCAAAACTCCTGGCAGCTTTGTCCATCCCTTTCACTTCTCCCCCTAAAGACCAAGGACTTTTGCTTATCCTGCCTTTGGCTGATCCTGAGGCCTCCAGGGAGCTAACTTGGACTTTACACTTTTCCAATCATATACTTTTTTTTTTAAAGCGTTTTATTTATAAAACATATGCATGGATTATTTTTCAACATTGACCCTTGTAAAACTTTCTATTCCAAATTTTTCCCTCCTTCCCCCCACCCCTCCCTTGGATGGCAGGTAGTCCAATACATATTAACTATGTTAAAATATATATTAAATCCAATATATGTATACATATTTATACAGTTATCTTGTTGCACAAGAAAAATTGGATCTAGAAAGAAAAAAAAAAAAAAAAAACAACCTGAGAAGAAAAACAAAATGCAAGCAAACATCAATAGAAAGAATGAAAATGCTATGTTGTGGTCCACACTCAATTCCCACAGGCCTCTCCCTGGGTGTATACAGCTTTCTTCATCACTGAACAATTGGAAGTGGTTTGAATCATCTCATTGTTGAAGAAGTCATATCCATCAGAATTGATCATTGTTTAGTCTTCTTGTTGCTGTTTATAATGATCTCCTAGTTCTGCTCATTTCACTTAGTATCAGTTCATGTAAGTATCTCCAAGTCTTTCTAAAATCATCCTGCTGGTTGTCTCTTATAGAATAATAATATTTCATAACATTCATATATCATAACTTATTCAGCCTTTCTCCAATTGATGGGCATCCATTCAGTTTCCAGTTTCTAGCTGCTACAAAAGGGCTGCCACAAACATTTTTGCACATGTGGGATCCTTTCCCTCCTTTAAGATCTCTTAATCATATAATTTGTAGATGATATCTTTTACACTAGAATGCTTTTTGGAAAATGCTGTTAATAATATGCTCTGGACTACTTATCTACATTCACTATTCATCTCTTCATTGCTCTTTGACTCACCCATAATTTCAAATCTTTATTTACATTTTCATGTTTCATTGAAATTTTTCATTATTTACTGATAGATAACATATTTTGGAAAAGAAGATTTTAGTGTTCAGAGAAAGAATAAGTTGGATCTTGTGGTTTAAAACTATAAAGAGTCCTCAATAACTCCGGAGGGGCAGGAAAAAGGGAGAGAATTTGGAACTCATAATCTTGAAAAATAAATTTTAAGAATTTCTAAAATGTAATTAGGAAATATTTAATTAAATAAAACATTAAAGGCTAAAAATTATATAAGCAAAGTATTGAGATCAAAGGCTTTCAAGAATGAGATACAGAGAGGAGAGACTTTGAAGAGGAAGAAAATGACTTGTTTAAAGAAATCAATGTTGATTCATAAGGAACTTGTGAATCAACTTAGATTTTTAAAATATATGTAAAAAAGATAGAAGCAAGGACAGATAATAAAGGATAAACAGAAAAGTATAGTCTTGTAAAAATGAGAAGATCTAAAGCTCAAAATATTGAGATTGGCATCAATGGGCAAGAAGAAGAGAGTTTTGTAAAGGAAATACTGTGGAAGAGGAGAATATGGAAGAAGGAAGGGGATCTCTGCTGAGGACCTATGGGATAATGATAATGGATCAAGATGAGAAGATAATAGAACTACTCAACTTTTAATTGCTTCCATTTTCTCTTTCAAAGAGAATTATCTTTGAACTAAACAGAGAGAACAAAATGACAAATAGGGAATTGAAACAAAAGATAGGCATAGTAAGAGAGTTCCTATCTGCCTTTATGGAGTTCATGTTACAAGGTCCAGAAGCATTTCATCCTGAATGAAGAAATTTAAAAGTTTATGAGAAGTTATAGAAAGAACTACATGGCAACATCTCACAGGTATTAGCCCTTGTTCATGTATTGGTTATTCTTTAGTGTTACTAGATTACCCCTAAACTTTTCCAATGATATATTTTATAGATGATATCTACACTAAAATGCTTTTTGCAAGATGTTTTTAATAATACTTCCTGACTTATCTGTTGCAGTTAACTTTATTTGACCACTTCTCTTGAAGATTCTTTTCTTTCTGGGTATTCATGATACTATTCTCTTGTGGTTTTCCTCCTATTTGTCTGACATTTCATTTTCAATCTCTTTTGCCAGTCCTTCAACCATATCTCATCATACCCTTACCTTCTCTCTTCAGACTCTCTGTAAGCTCTCATTGACCTCATTTACTCCCATGAGTTTCACTATCTCTATGCAAACATCTCAGATGCATATACACACACATATATATATATATGTATGTATATCTATGTCTATATATACATATCTATATATCTATGAATCTATGTTATCTTCCGCCATAGTCTCTTTCCTGAGTTTTAATTCTGCATCATCAATCACTTTTAAGACTTTTCAAACTGGATGTCCCAGAAATAGCTCAAATTCAACATATTCAAAACTAAACTCAATATTTTAACCCCCAAACCCCTAAACAGTTCTCTTTTCCAAATTTCTCTATGGAAACAGTATTTCTCCTTGAAAATAAATGGTATTCTTCTATTCTCTCAGCTTCTTAACCTTACTATTATCCTCACTTTACCTCACCCTAAATATCCAATTAGTTGCTAAATCTTGCCATTTCCAGTTCTAAAACCTTTTGTATCCAATCCTTTTTCTCTATTCACAGTGAGCATACCAGGGTTTAGTCTCTTATTACCTCTTAGTCTCCTAGTTTGAAGTTTCTTACTATTCCAGTTCTTTCTACATGCTACTGCCAAAGCAATTTCCCTACTCAAAGTAAATTTCCTCACTCAAATTCCTCAATTCAAATTCTAAATTCAAATTCCTCAATCAATTCCAATGGCTTCCCATTGCCACTAGGATAGAGCTACCTTTCTAGCTTTCTCTCTATTCTTCTCCAGCCTTCTCTTTCTTTTTCACAGAGGATACTGGTTTTTGTGCCTTTGTACTAGGCATCCCTCCCACCTTTCTTTTCTTTCCTTTGTAGATTATCTATTTTTTTAAGGTACAGTTTAAGCCTTTCCTGATGCCTTCAAGTGCTAATATCTTTCCCAAGAACTTTACACACACCTCCCACATTTATTTGTTAAAGGCCAAAGTCTCCCACTGCATCTGAGACCGTCTTCAATCATTTTGATCTATGTCTTGCCACTGGACCCATATGGCTCTGGAAGACAGAATTAGGCTGGTGATTTTGCACAGCTTTGCCTCACTTAAGTCCAATTCACTTACAAGTCAAGACATGATGTCTTTGATTTTCTTTGAGAATGAGGGACAAACAACAAACAACAACAAACTTTATAGTTAACAACTTTGCATATGTATATATTTGTATTTATTCACTTTATATTTGTCTTATTTCTATTTTTATATGTGCTTGTTGCATCTTTCATTAGGATATAAGCTCCTTGTGAATAGAGAATGTTCCAATTATTGGAATTGTATCCTAGTACCTAGCACAATGCTGGAAATCTAGCAGGAGCTTGATACATATTTGTTGATTGATTCCAGAGCACTGAATCAGCTGGAGAATGTAATTGCTCATTCAGTCTTAGTGATCTTTGAAAGATCATGGAAAAATAAAAGAGGTGCCAAAGAAAAGGTCAAACGCTGTCCTAATTTTCAATAAAAGGAAGAAAATGAAACCTGAAAACTATAGGCTGGTGAACTTTATTTTTATTCTGGGCAAATTTCTGGGACATATTATTCAAAGATGCTTAGTGAACATATATAAAAGAAAGTGGTGAAATTGCAGGTTCTGACCCCCCAAAATCTATTAAAAGATGGTTTGCGAACATTTACAAAAGGAAGAAGTGAACACAAAAAACCACCATGGTTTCATCAAGAATAGGTCAAGAGATAACCTTCTTTCTTTCTTTCTTTCTTTTGATGTACCTATTCTGATAGATCAGGGAAATCCTGTTGCTGTAATTTGTATGGATTTTTAGCAAGCATTTGAAAAAAAAAGTGTCATGCTATTCCTATGGAAATGAGAAATAGATTTGGATGAGATAATCATAGTTGATTAAATACAGAAATGATTGAATGTTTTATTATACTAGTTTAATTGGCCAATGTTGTGTGCCCCAGGAATCCACCACTAACCTTGAGTTGTTCAACTTTTCTAAAAAAAAAAAAAAATTGGTAGATTTATAAATTTGCAAATGAAAGAAAACCAAGAAATATATGTTTAACATATTTGAGATCAGTATCTATATGGCTTTTAAGAGGCTAGAAAATTTGGTTTAATCAATAGACATGAACTTGAATTGGAATAAATATAAAACCTGACTTAAAATTTTAAATCATCCACTTCGTATAAGCTGGGTGTGGATCAGTTATGTGTTAGTTTGTTTGAACTTGGAGTCTTATTGGGAAACAGCATGAACAATATGAGAAAATGGTATAGCAATTAAAAAACTTAATGTCATCTTAGGCTGGGGAGTAGGCAGATAGGAGAGTATCCTGATCAGACTAGATTAGGCATTCAGTATTAGAGTACCAGCTCATAATTTAGGAAGTATTTGGCTGAGTAGTTTCCTTAAATTTTCTCATGCTTGGTAATGTGGTGGTTGGCAGCTTCTAGATTATTTAAATAGGGTTAAAGGTGTCTGAATGAATGAATAAATGAAAAAAATTAAGCCCTTATAATAAGTACAAAGCACTGTGCTAAGCTTCAAAGATACAAATACAAAAAAGAGTCCTGTAATCAAGGAGTTCACATTCTAATTGGAGAAATAACATAGATGGAAGGTTTAACAGAGAATCACATGGAAAGGTCTGGGTGTAACAGCAAAGCTGATGTTAATGATTCTTCTTTAATGTCATTTCCATTGATAAAATTTAACAATTCATGATACTGAAGCATTTGATAGTGCCAAGGTCTTTGTTTTTTTAATTTTCAATAGCTGTGGTTTGGGGGCTCAGGAGTATCTCTATAGGAGTTTAAGGGAAATGGTCTTCAAAGTAGTAATTATAGTCTGTGGTCTGACTTTACTGACATATGCTGTCTCATGTCTGTTTCCACCATCTGCACACCTGAGTATCAATGCTTCAATTAGGTTGATTTGTTTGCTTTGTGGGTAACATTTAGAGAAGGATGGATAGACCCTTCTTCACATGAATTGTTTTCTTGTTGATTGTAAGGGATGGCCTGAAAGTAGGATTGATGGTCTGGGGGTCCTGCTACTCCCAGGTCTCTTGTATGTTGGTGGTAGTTGGTTCACAGCTATTGCTGGGGGTGGTGAGGAAGTTGGGCCTTTTATCCACAGTGATCTCTCCCCTTAATAATGACTGAATAGATTAGCAGAAAATCCTCCTTTTTATCCCCATTTAGGTACAGACAGCTGAAATGGTCTCCAAAGGGATGGCAAATTCAATTCCATATTGAATAGAATAGATTCTTCTTGATTTAGAGATATTTTACCTAGTCACTCATCTGGACTAGATAGAGAAGATGGTTTTCTCTTGCTCCAAAATGACTTCTTCATGGTGGAGCTTCTAGGAGTCATTGTCATATCTCAGGGAGGAGCATGTGACCTGATTTGAACAGAAATTACACTTATGCCTTTTTAGGGCCAGTGTCTGCTCTAGAATTTAGTTATCTTTCTTCTTTTTCGATGAGAGAGGAATTTTCTGGAATGATTCTATATGTTTGTTGTTTATCTTTCAATCTCAAAAAGGACCAATGACCCAAGCATAAATCAGTAAACAATTCTCACTGTGTTCCCTCTTCCCTGCACCTCCATCTCCCCTCCTTCCAGCTTCTCTTGAGGCATTAATAAATGCATCTTCTTCCAGAGAATGGAAGAGTTATCACTCAGAAGTTGGTTTCTTTGTCTCTTCTTTTTCTCCTTCCTTTGTCCTATTTCCCTTCCTCTTTCTTTCCCTTCCCCCACCTCAGACTTGAAAAGTCCGTTGGTCTTTTAGAAATTGTATTAATCATAATTTTCTTTACAGAAATAATTGTGGGCTTTGTAAATTTAAGATTATTGTTAATTTTTTATTGTTAGAATTTCATTTTAATGGAAGTTTTTTAAAATATATATTGACATATCTGATGAAATTTCTCCTATAGTTTCTGTGCTTATCATATTCCTTAAACTCTCTGTCTCAAGAAAAATGGGAATTATTTTGTAGATGTTCAGATTTGTAGTTCCACTGTGATTAACAACTAAGGTTATCATGGGAGTCTTGGCATCCCCAACAGATTTTGGGATATAATTGGAAGAAATTAGAGCTCTTCCTTCTTCCAGAAGGCATGATAATAATAGAGAATATGAATTGGAAAAAAAAAAAGATCATTGGATTTAGCAATTAAGAGCTGGAGAAGAAATTGGCAAAACACTCCAGTATCTTTGCCAAGAAAACCTCAAAATGAGGTCACAGTGTGGGTCACAACTGAAAAATTTTTCCTGATAAGGAAGAACTAAAAATTAGAGGTCCCACAGTGAAGGGTGATTAGAGGAAAGGATTATTCTATAACAACTCTAAGTATTTTTTGCTTGAAGAGTAATAATTTAAGTCTGCATAAACTCTCTAAGTCCCTAGTAGGTGGGGTTTATCAGAAAGGAAAAGAGAGTTGTCTAGGCTGTTGATGAACTCACGTATGTGTTAAGAGAGTAAATTCAGAAGAGTATTACATTCAGAAATCTGAATGATAGAATTTGAAAAGTGAGTGGGTAGTAAAACAATGAGTTCAGTAAGAGCAGAATTATTTCTAGGAGCTTGAAAATGGAAGGGATGAATGAAACAGGATGAAATCTTGAGAACATGGCAAGGCCAAATTAAGTTCCTTTTTTTTTTTTTTTTTTTTGACCTCAAAAATTGGGGAAATGGAAGTATATAGAAGAAGAAAGAATCTGCCTGAAGGATTCTTAACCTAGGGTCCATGAACCTTAAGAACTCTGCATTTATTTTGGATTTAACATATATTTCTACCATGTTTAACATATATTGGACTACTTGCCATCCTGGGGGAAGAGGTTGGGGAAGTGGGGAAAATTGGAACACAAGGTTTTGCAAGGGTTAATGTGGCAGAATTATCCATGCATATGTTTTGAATCATAAAAAGCTTTAATTAAAAAAAAAAAGAACTCTGCACTATAAATAAAAAGATTAAAGCTGAACAAAAGGGAAGGAATGTTTGATGGGGTGAATCTTCAGAGAAGGAAAGCGCAAATAGAAGAGTTAACCTTAATAGGGACAAGACATACCTCCTCAAAATTCTCTTTAAAATTTAAATCTAGACTCATGGCTCCTCAATCAAATGTTCTTCTCCCAGAAAATTAGTTCTAAGATTCCATTATTTCAGCTTTATGATATGAAAATTGCACAAAATACACAGTGCTAAAACAGACAATTCTCATACCAGTAAGAAACGTGTAATTTCCCCAGCAGCTGAAGCACTCTCATGTGTGAAACTTGATGGAATTCTCACCTGGTCTGAAACACTCTAATTTACATTTTCTGTTCATTAGCTATACCTGTGAGGCCTCTAGGCTTAAGAAGATATGTTTAAAAAGTAGTTTTGCCTTTAAAAATAATTTTGAATAAGAACAGACATTTTAGTTCAGTAGAGGGGACTATTCAATCTCAAAAAGGAAGCGCTCATAGAAAGTGAAATATAAATTAGGAAGTCTATTTATAGGTCAGGGAGGAAATTTACTGCAAGAAACAATACTGTTTTGTCAATGTGGTAATTGCTCTGATGTCATTCTCCAGGAGAGGCTGGCTACATCTGTCTCTCAGGATTTTATGGGTACTACCAAGGAGTCTGAAGTGTTTCTTTTCTAATGCTATATTATATATTAGCTTGAGCCTCCATTGTGATGTTACCTCTGATGTTAAGCACCAAGTAATTAATTCTTTGGTTCCATTTAACCAATTAACATTGATTAGCTTTTGCAAATGGAAATTTCCTCCTCTTCCTCCTCCTCCTCTACCATCTTCCTCTTCTTCCACCATCTTCCTCTTCTTCCACCATCTTTCTCCTCCTCTTCCTCCTCCTCCTCCTCCTCTTCCTCCTCTTCATCCTCTTCCTCCTCTTCCTCCTCTTCCTCGTCTTCCTTCTCCTCCTCCTCCCTTCTGATTACCTGGTCTTTATACAAAGCTTACAATGTTCCAAATACTGTACTAAGCTCTTTACAAATACTATCTCATTTGATTTTCACAACAACCCTGGGATATGGGTGCTGTTGTTCTCCCCCAACTGAACCTTCCTTTATAAAGAAAACCAGTGAAATAAAACCAACCAATAGAGCAATTGTATCTGATGATGTATACACTATTGTATACCTCTAATTCAACTCCTCTGCTGAGGTAGGAGGTATGTTTTATTATTGGTACTTTGGAACAAAAATGAATTATACATTTAAAACCTATTTTAAGAGATAAAATTGCATTGATACTTTTGTTATTATCATTGGAGGTGGGACTATGGGAAAAATAGGGAGAATAGAAAAGGGAATGTAGATTTTCTAACTTTGCAAAAATACAAGTGCCTTGGTTCTCACATTAGGTGCTACAAATAGACTCTGGGACTGTTTCTGTATAGTAGTACTAGAAATTTAAAGCATAAAGTCAGGACAGAAATTCTCTTAGAAAAGATTACAAGCTCTCAAAAGAAGATGGTTGATGCACAGCACAGGTTCCTGTAATGTCCAACTCATCATATGTATTCCTTTTGGATGTGAACCTTAGTAGATCATTAAAAGTTATAGCTATCCTAGAATCTCTCCTACAACGAACAAAAGATTTCTTTCACAAACATACTACTCACAAGGCTTTATAGAAATGTCTAATATTTCCACATTGAATTATAGATAAACCAGTCCCTCTCATTGGTATATATATAACTATAGAATAGGGATATGTGAACATATTTTCAAATATATAACATATATCTGTATGTGAAGAAGGAGAATAAAATACAAATGCTGACACAATATCACTCATGACTGCTGACACAGATGTTCTAAACATAGTTGATGTAACAGATACTGACAGAAGCCTCTTCAAGCACAGCTGCTAGAAATGTTTTTCCTCTTTCTTCCGATGGAGTAACTTTTGAGTTCTATTGAATGTTGAATAAAATCACTGAGAATCTTAAGTAGAGTATTTACCAAGGTTTTGATCCCATATTCTGACATAGAAGGTAAGTCAGGGTGGGCACCCTTTCTCCTCATGATAACCCAGAAAGCACACCACCTCTTAGCCTTGCCCAAGGTTCTGTTGCTGTGGCACTCTCCTGGGATCTACCTTCCTTTCCAAGCCCTGAGGTAGACTTTGGAAGAATGAATGGATCATTCCTTTCTGGAAGTGATTGGGCTGTTTTTATCTTTGTTATCCATCACCCTCCCCCAACTATTTTTGTTCCAAGTGAAATAATTTCTAGGCATGTATATGCTTATTAACCTTAGTCTTTAAATATAATTGATTAGCACAATTTTTTGGTTCCTCTTTCCACCAGTCCTCATGTTCATAAATGCTTAAATTGTTAAGCGAATTTTTGTTCTTTTAGGTGAAAAGTATATTGCTTTGTTCTAGAAAATTATTTAATGTAATTTTTTCCTTAATTACAGGTTAAAAATAATTCCTAAAAAAATTTAAGTTCTGAATTCTATACCTCCTTGTCTTTCTCCCTTTCCCCTCTCTGGGACAGCCAATTTTATGTGGTTTAAACATGAGCAATCATGTAAAATATTTCCATGCTAAATTGTTTTGTACAAGAAGACTCAAATAAAAAAAAAGTAAGAAAGACAAGAAAGAAGCAATAGAATGCTTCAGTCTTTATTTAGGTAGTATCAGTCCTTTTTCTACTATGCTTCCATAATATGCTTCACCATCAATCCTTTGGAATTGTCTTAGATCATTGTATTGCTGAGAATAGCAAAATCAACTCACAGTTCTTCATCATTTAATATTGCTGTTAGTATGTACAATGTTCTCCTGGTTCTGCTCACTTCACTTTGCATCAGTTCATACCAGTCTTTCTAAATAAAAAAAATCATCCTGCTTATAATTTCTTATAGCATAACAATAAACCTTCACAATCATATACACAATTTATTTACCATTCCCCAATTAAAGGACATCCTCTTAATTTCTAATTCTTACCCACTAGGAATATTATTTTTAAAAAATAGGTCCTTTTCTTTTTTTATGTCTTTGGGATATAGGCTTAGCACTGGTGTTGCTGGATAGGCATGTACAGTCTAGATCATTGTGCAGAGCTAAGAATTAAGATCCTAGTAACTATCATATAGGATTGTAGAATTTAGAAATGAGTATGCTGGAGTCAGCTTGAACAAATTCTTGGGAGCTAATTGTTAAATTTTCAGTGTAAACATTTGTATCCTGGAAATTGGCAAACATCTTAGGGTTTGATGTATTATTTTCTTGATTGTCTAGTCTTAACTCATGATGAAGAAACTAATAAACATAATAAATTTAAATGGATATTGTGCTTATATTTTCTCCCTCAGGAAATCATTATACATTTACCAGTAGTATAGATCATCTAGTTCAACCCTCACATTGTATGGATGGGAAAAATGAAATCCAGTATAGTGAAGTGATTTGCTAAAGGTCACTCAGATAGATAAATAAATATTTGAGCTACTTTGAGGTCCTGTGAGCTCACAAAAACATGCTTGACTACATCTACTACAAAATTTATGTTATTTTATTTTACCTGGGTTTTCATTGCTGCATATTAATTAGAATTACAGTAATATTTAATTAGAATTTATTCTTTTCTGATAAACACTTTACCACATTTTTCAAAGTGCTTGTTCTAAGTCTTCTTTTTCTCAAACTATGCTACCACTTTTCCATCCTTCTCAAAAGAGAATCTTACCTCAGGGATCAATAAAATATTTCTAAACTATCTGCATTGAACTTCTCTTCCCCATTTTTTCATATACCTTAGCATCAGCCCTCATCTCCTATTCTTTTTTTTTTTTTCAAGTATTAGAGGACAACTTGGTTCTTTTCACCAAAGGTAATACTTTTCCTTATATCTTTCTTGTCACCCATCCCCTCTCTTCTAGGAACTTGTGTCTTTGAATATTTCCTCTCTTATCCTAATTTTTAATCCTCTTCTAATATTCATTTTTCACTCTTTGATGTTTATAAACAAGACCAAGTTTGCCCAATTATTTAAAAAAATTTCTTTTAACAATATCACTATTGTCTTTATTTTTTCAATTTTTCATCTTCTCTTCAATCTGACTTTGTTCACTAGTAATGGAAATGGATCATTAATTTCTTTATCACTAAATCCAAAGGTCATTTTTCAGTTCTCATTTTTCTTGACTTTTCCCTTGCATTTGTTATTGCTGGATATTATTTCCTCCTGAATACTTTCACTTCCCTGGGTTTTTATAACATTGATTTTTCATTGGTCTCTTTCTACCCAATAGATGTATATATATATATATATATATATATATATATATATATATATATATATATATATATATATATATATATATATATATATATATATATATATATATATATATATATATACATATATATATATATATATATACACATATATATATATGTATATATATATATGTATATATATGTTATAATCTAGGGTTTTGTTTTGTGCCTTCCCATCTCTCTCCTGATGAGCTCAGTTAGCTCCTATAAAATCAATTCTGTGTAGAAATCTTCCATATTTATAGCTCTAAACTCTAGCTCTATCCTGAGCTATAGTCCTGAATCTTTTTAACTATCTGATTTTTATCTCTACCTGGATATTCCCTAGTCAAACCAAATTCAGTATTTCCAAAATAGAACTCACAAAATGCTTGTTCATTGATTGATTACTCCCTAAACTAATAATGAAATTTCTAGGGAATATTTCAGCCAAGCTTTGACTTGATACCCAGGAGATACTATAATGCTCCTTTTTTTTTTTTTTTAATTAGGGCTAGCTTCAAAGGACAGATCAGGTCTTTCTGTTTGAATCAATGCTTCCTCGTTATCCTAAAGAAAACTATTTTTATATCTTTGTTAAAAGGGATGGTTCTTTGGGAGGGGGAAGAGGAATACATGAGGAAATCTAGGTGATGTAAAAAAACAAAAGATAATATTTTTAAAGAGGTCTAGCAGAGGGTTAACTTGTCAGTCAGGCTATCCAACTAAGCAAGACCATGAAGGCCATGTTGTCCTAAACATTAAGGAGAATTTAATAGTAAATGTCCATAAATAATTTTCCCTGGACTGAGGACCAACCCAATGAAGAAATCTGGCGGCAGTGGGGCGGGTAGAGCAACCTTCTCTTTTCCAACTAGTTCTAAGGAAAATGATTCCACAAGACAGTTAAGCCAAAAGTTTACTATCTTCAGTTTCACAAATCCATTCGGTCTCATGGCCAGGGAGCTCAGAAAATTTGTCAGCACAACTCCCCAGTCTCTGGAGCCCCCTTCTGGAAGTCCTTCAGTATGATAAGCAGTTTGTTCATCAGCTATAGGTCATTGATTAAGGGAGTCAAACAATATTATTTCTTTCACCAGCTCTGCCTCATTGGAGTCAAGATGTGTTTGTGATTAGAAAAATCTTGGAATAGAAAAAGAACAATCTTAATCACAGTGTAGTGGGGATGAGTTACAAACTGGAGTTTTAAGCATTATTCTCATTCAACTTAATGCCCTGAAGCTTTGGTAATTTTTTGTCAGTTACTTCTGTTCCCTACTCCTGCCCTAGACTAATAAGTGAACTCTCTTTAGACAGAGAGCCTTTTCCTGAAGTCAACCCATTGATCCATATATTGAATATAGCTAGAATTCTCTCCGTGCGAGTCATTTTACAGCAAAGATGTGCTGGAGCATCTAGATTCCTGAAACTGCTGAATTTTCAATCTGAGCAGTTACATCTCAGAAATCAGCAAATGATATAATTCAGGTCTTGATTTATCGTTTTATTGATTGCCTAGACTTAAGAAAGCAATGGAGAAAATAATGTAAATTAAACTTAAAAGTGTGTCAAACTTTTTTGATGAGCTAGTTGTTAATTGGTAATCAGATAGCAATTTCAGGCTGATCCTGGTTCAGAAGTAAAAAAAAAATATTATCTTTCATAAGTGCTGTTTTGGGCTAGATGGGATGGGAGGAAGGGGTGATGGGGAGGGAAGATAAAACTCTTCTTATTTGAGGGAGGTCTCTAGAAGTGCCTCTGATGCAGTCATGTCTGTATATTTCTCTTAGTGTGCTTATTGAGAGAAAAGAAAACAGAAGAAAGTATATTAGGTCTACATATATCTTTATCATTTAGGTAGAACCTATCCATAGATCACCCTAGGAAGGGAACTATGAGGTCACCACTTCCCCTTCTAAATGAGACACATCTGGGATAAAATCCATTATTGCCACCACTCAGAGAATATAGAATGGTTGGAAAGGTTGAATTTAAATAGATATTTATGGCATCTTTAGCCCCAAATATAAACTTCTGAAACTGGACATTCCAGCAGATATCATTTCTTAGCCATGATTACCAAAAGTTTTGAACTTCTATAGGGTCCTGAGTATTGAAGATTACAGCAATGAATACCTTTGCAAGCTTTTGCAAGGAGATGAAGTATCCTGAAAATCTTATGCTACTATAGAGCAGGTTCTCTACTAGATTCAATATGTAGCCATTTAAATTAATGGAACTTATCAGATTGCATCTGATAGTAACAAGCAGGGGATATTTAGACACTAGTCTAGAGTGGCATGTTGCCCATACTCTCATTAGGACCACTTTTAAGGAGGTTCTTATTCTCCTACTCTTGCTTATATTTCCCTCCTAGTGGGATTCAATAGAAAGTATTCTGCTTCTGTTATGACAGTCTACCAGTGGACCAGGGATATATTTTTATCCTATCTGCTAGGTTTCCTACTGTTACTTAGACCATCCTAAAGAACATTTTTATGCCTCCCTGTTACATAATATTCACCCAGGGTCCCCAGTTTATTTGTATTTTTGAATTATGCTATTTATTCATAGTCTTCTAGGAACATTTTCAGTTTGCACTGGGCAGAACACACTAATTGGAACATTATCTCTGCTGCTACATTACCACCAGGCTGACAAGGTTACTTTATTCCTACTATTATATTTTGCTCATATATCCAGAACATGCTTTTATTTGTGGAATATAGATTCTATTCTTTATTTGTCCTAGCACTCATCTCATGAACCACAGTCGATGACTACCTAGGAGTGACAGCTGTCTAGTATGATGTTGACATGAACCGCATACAAACATGAACCTTACGACCCTAATACCTATAGAGAATTGCTAGGTATAGGAGGTCAAAATTGGCTCTTTGCCAATATTTATACCAAAAGATCCTATGAGATAGTTTGACAGATCTTTTCATTATCCCCTAGGTGGTGAATCCCATACCCTAAATATCTTCTATGTGCTCCACTATACTGGTAATAGACATTGAAGATGTAGGAGCTGTATGCTTGAATTGAAGAGTGATGATAGTAGCTAATAGATGTTGCTTAACAGCCTGGGGTATAAAAGACTGGTCAATGCATTCTCCTACCACTATTAATCAGGACAATTAACATGTTAGGAAGCTAATGGCTAGATGTCTTTAATGGAATGCAAAGCAATAATTGAGTATGGGGGCTGGAGAGAGAGAAGAAAAAGAGGAGAATGGGAAAAAAACAATAGTATGAGAATGACAGGGACAGAGAGTCAGAAATAAACTCTGCTTGTGTGGAAGTGAATGAATATGAGTCTTTGCATACAATGAATAGTGTAAGACTCTCATACAATGTCATGCACATGAATAGCTTATATTCAGCTATGGAAACATGGAAAGTTTGATAGGAATGCTTTGATGTGGCTTTTCCAGCACTTTCTAGATCCATTTTGGGTGTAAGAACCCAGACTGTTTATGACATTTAGATAGTGTTGTAGATAGAATGCTGAGTTTGAAGTCAGGCAGACCTGAGTTCAAATCTACCTCCAACATTTACAAACTGTGTGACTTGGAAAAATCCTTTAATTTCTTTCTATTTCAATTTTCTCAACTCAACCATGAAATGTAGATAATAATAGGATCTATTTTACAGGGTTGCTGTAAAGATCAAATGACATAATATTTTGCAATGCAATTAGCAGAGTACCTGTCCATAGTAAACATTTGATAAATGATTGTTTATAAAATATCTTTAGATGTAGACCTTCAAAGGATTTGAATCTCTAGGTCATGGACCCCTTTGGCAGTCTGGTAAAACTTATGGATACTTCCTAAAAATATTTTTAAATGTATGTAATCACAAAAGAAACCAATTATATTCAAATACAGTTATCAAAACATAAAAAAGTATACTCACCCTTGGTTAAGAAACTCTGTCTTTGAGTAAAACAAAATTAAGGAAGCATATTCTTGTAATCAGATAAATTTGACTCCTTCTTGTAAACACTGCATTTGCCTCTTTTCCTTTTAATGTACTGGGTCAAAAGGAAAACAAGATATGTTCTTTGTTCCTTATTGCTCCTTTAACACTTTCCTTTGGATATCATCATTAAAGACTCTCTGTTCTTTTGAAGTCCTTACTTATTAAACTACATATTTATTAAGGTAGTTTACTGTCTAATAGTCATTCTCTCACTTTTTCAAGGAATTTAGTATCTGACTCATAGTCTTCTGATCTCCAGAATCCCTAGTCTCACACCTAGGGACAATAATATTCCTATTAAGACCTTTTCAAATCCCCTGGGTTCCCAGTTCTTCAAACTCAACTTTCATTAGTTAAATCTTCATTCATTTAGCTACAATGACATTCATAATCTAGAACTTATTTTCCATAACTGTTTTCTCAGTGATCTTAAAACTTTTAAATTCTCCTTTCCAGTCACAACACCTAAATGCTTCCATTCTTCTTGCTTCACTGTTTAAGATTCTTCTTTATTGTCACCAGTAACTACTATGTAGATATGAGAATGACAGGGACAGGGAGTCCCTTGAACTTTTGTCCTTTCAATGTTTTGCCAAACCCCAATCCTAAATTTTCACTTTTTCACTTCCTCTATCTTTTAAAAAGAATTCATATTGCTTTTGAGTTGTATAGTCATACCAAGTAAGTCCAGTACAATAATCACTACCATAATAACATCTAGCATTTTATGTAGTGCTTTACAAATATTATTTAATTTCATCCTTACAACAACATTGGGAAAAAGGTATCATTTATCTTTGCTTTACAGATGAGGAAAATTGAGGCCAACAAGTTAAGTGGTTTGGTCAAGGTCATATAACTAATGAATTCCTGAGATCAGATTTTAATTCAGGTTTTTTTTTTTCCCTGAACACCAGCTTTAGCACTCTAGCCACTCTGCCACCTTGCTGTCTACCACTAATAATAACTAAAATTACATAGAACCTTAAAGTTTGCAAAGAGCTTTATAAATATCTCACTTTACTCTTACAACAATCCTGAGGGATAAGTGGTATTATCAGAACCATTTTACCACAAATTTATGTCATCTAATTTTGTCCTGTGGTCAAATGGCAATCCTTTTTATACTTCCTTGATTACTACTCTCTGTAGCCTTCTTCACAGAGGCTATTACTCTTTTCAAGTCCTCTTCATTCTCTCATCCCTTTCCCACTGAGCAGAGGACAGTGCTCATTTACAAAGAAAATTCAGACTGTGATGATGAGATCTGTATTCTCCTCTATAAATTAAAATCTATCAATGTGGTGCCTATTCTCTCTTCCGTTTGCACCAATATTAGAAAAAGGTGTCCCTTTTATTGAAGTCATACCCTTTACTTAATCCTTTTACCCATGTCTTTTTTCTATTTTCTCTGGGAATTTGTCCTTTCATTCCTTCCCTCTATCTTTTCTCATTTTGGATCTCTTTTTAATCTACTGGTCTTTTCCTTGTTGATTACAAATATGCATATTCTTCATTCTTAGACAACCTTAAACATTTTTAAACTCTTCATTTAACTCTGCCATTTCCTTGAGCTAAACTCATATAAAACATCTCTCTTTATAATCAGACTCCTAAAAAAATCTCCCATAGGCAATACCATCACTTCCTCACACTGACTCACCAACTCCCTCTTTCACTTCTCAAATTCTTGCAATCTAGATTCCCATCTCAATTCTTGACTGAAAAGACTCTTGCTATGGTCACCATTAATGTTTTAATGGCTAATCCCAGGGCTATGTTCCACTTCTCATCCTTTTTTACTTTTCTTTAGCTTTTGACATTCTCAACTAGATTTTTCTCCTGGATACTCTCTAAATCTGATGCAAACAATTTGGCTGTTGGGACTACTAAAAGGTTCTTAGTTCCTTCAGCAAGTCTTTAAGAGGCTGAGGAGTCATTGTTATAGTTTTATCTTTAACTTTCATTTACATTGTTCCTTGCAGATTGGTTTTGAAGCCAGGTCTTTTTGACTCCTTAGTTGCTATCCAGTGGTATTTAAAGTAGAGATAAAGACTATAATTTCTCTGGCATAAGTATGGAGAAACTCTTTCTCTGGAAGCTGATTGGTACCTTCTCTGCAAATTACAATCTTAAATAGTTGGCTAGATCACTAAGTGACTTGCCCAGGGTCATATAGTCAATACATGTCAAAAACGGATATTGAATTCAAGTTCTTATGAACTTTAAAATTCAGCTCCATTATATTATTATTCTCTAAAAATGATGAGCAAGCTAATTATAGAAAGCCCTGGAAAGATTTACATGAACTGATGCTGAGTGAAACAAATAGAAGCAGGAATAAATTGTATACAGTAACAGCAAGATTGTGCAATGACCAACTATGAAATGCTTGGTTCTTCTCAGTAGTTCAGTGACTCAAAGCAATCCCAATAGACTTTGGACAGAAAATGTCATCTTCAACCAGAAAAAGAACTAAGAAGACTGAATGTTAATCAATGTATGCTGTGTTCACTTCTTTTTTCTGTTTTTTTTTTAATCTCTCCCATAATTTTTCCCTTTTACTCTGAGTTTTCTCTCCCAACATAATTCATAAAACAATGTATATTAAAATAAACTAAAAAAAGTAATAAAATAGTATCTCCTACAAAAAACCAAACAAACACATAATTCAGCTCCATGATACTACAAGGCCTCTCTAATTTAAAGATACATTACTAAAAATATTTTTTGAAAACAATGCAAAATATTTTCAGAGTATCCATAACTAAATTTTATGTGGGAATAAAAATAACACTGAATTTAATATAATTTCCTTTAGAAATTTTCATTTCAATAAACAGAATTCACTTAAGTTTTCTATTTGTAACAATGTACTTCCCAGTAAACCCACACAGTAAAACACACATCAATACATGGTAATATAATAAATATATAATAATATATGGTAATATATAGCATATATGTACATAATATAATAACCAAGGCAAAATTTTAAGGAAAAAAGTCAATTCATTTGCTAAAATAAGATTCTTATATGTTTTCCAAGAGTGAATGATGTTTCAGTAATTGGGATATTTTATATTATATTATACTTATCTTGAGGATACTGAGTATATGGTCCCTTTTCTATATCCTATAGCATCTAACATAAAGCTGCTCAGCTTCCACAATACAAGGGTCATATTTTTTTCTTTTCTTTTTTTCTTATAAATTTTATTTCATTCTGAATGTAAGAATAAAGAATTTTTATAACAGTATAATAAAAAAAGATGTTTGCACATGAAGCTGAAAATCTATTATGTACAACTTGCTATTGCTTTTAAATATGTAATCAAGTAATCATGCAACTTTTTTCCCTCCTTAATTTTTCGTTTCCTCCATTAGATATGACCACCATAAGACACAAATATGTGTATATGTGTATTGTATGTATATAAGTATATATTATATATATACTTCTATTATCAGTTCTTTCTCTGAAGGAAGATAGTGTCTTTCTTCATTGGCTTTCTGCAGTTCTTAAGACAAGATTGCTATTGACGTTTACAATGTTCTCTTGGTTCTGCTCATTTTGTTCTTTATTATTCCATTTAAGTCTATCCATTGTAATGTTCTTCTCTAAAATGTAATCGTTCTCTGGGAGCAGGTTTCTTGGGGAACTCCTGGGAGCAGCCTTCGTTTCAGTTCTGAGTAATAATCACCTCAAATGAATCCAGATATTAAAGTCCAAATCCTTTATTGTTTCCATCAAAATCTTATCTACTTCACTTGGGGCTCAGCTTATTTTCTGGAAGCCTTCTGGATCTTTTTATTTTATTAATTTTATAATTATAACATTTTTTACAACATTATCCCTTGTACTCCCTTCTGTTCTGAATTTTTCCCCTCCTTCCCTCCACCCCCTCCCCTACATGGCAGGCATTCCCACACATATTAAATATCTTATAGTATATCCTAGGTACAATATATATGTGCAGAACCGAATTTTGTTGTTGTTGTTGCAAAGGAAGAATTGGATTCGAAGGTAAAAATAACCCGGGGAGAAAAACAAACAAAAAAAAGCTAACAGTTTACAATCATTTCCCAGTATTCCTTTTCTGGGTATAGCTGATTCTGTCCATCATTGATCAATTGGAATTGGATTAGCTCTTCTCTATGTTGAAGATATCCACTTCCATCAGAATACATCCTCATACAGTATCATTGTTGAAGTGTATAATGATCCCCTAGTTCTGCTCGTTTCACTCAGCATCAGTTGATGTAAGTCTCTCCAAGCCTCTCTGTATTCATCCTGTTGGTCATTTCTTAGAAACAGTAATATTCCATAACACTCATATACCATAATTTACCCAACCATTCTCCAATCGATGGGCATCTGTTCATTTTCCAGTTTCTAGCCACTACAAAAAGGGCTGCCACAAACATTTTGGCACGTACAGGTCCCTTTCCCTTCTTTAGTATTTCCTTGGGATATAAGCCCAGTAGTAGCACTGCTGGATCAAAGGGTATTCACAGTTTGATAACTTTTTGGGCATAATTCCAGATTGCTCTCCAGAATGGTTGGATTCTTTCACAACTCCACCAACAGTGGAGTGTTCCAGTTTTTCCACATCCCCTCCAACATTCATCATTATTTGTTCCTGTCATTTCTCTGATCAGTAGTGATTTGGAACACTCTTTCATATGAGTGGAAATAGTTTCAATTTCATCATCTGAAAATTGTCTGTTCATATCCTTTGACCATTTATCAATTGGAGAATGGCTTGATTTCTTATAGAGTCAATTCTCTGTATATTTTGGAGATGAAGCCTTTATCAGAACCTCTAACTGTAAAAATGTTTTCCCAATTTGTTACTTCCCTTCTAATCTTGTTTGCATTAGTTTTGTGCAAAAGCTTTTTAATTTGATGTAATCAAAATTTTCTATTTTGTGATCAATAATAGATCTCTAGTTCTCCTTTGGACACAAATTCCTTCCTTCTTCACAAGTCTGAGAGGTAAACTATCCTATGTTCCTCTAATTTATTTATAATCTCATTCTTTATGCTTAAATCTTGGACCCATTTTGATCTAATCTTTGTATGTGGTGTTAAGTGTGGGTCCATGCCTAGTTTCTGCCATACTGATTTCCAATTTTCCCAGCAGTTTTTGTCAAATAATGAATTCTTATCCCCAAAGTTGGGATCTTTGGGTTTGTAAACACTAGGTTGCTATTTTTATTCACTATCTTGTCCTGTGAACCTAACCTATGCCACTCATCAACTAGTCTATTTCTTAGCCAATACCAAATGGTTTTGGTGACTGCTGCTTTATAATATAGTTCTAGATCAGGTACAGCTAGACCACCTTCATTTGATTTTTTTTTCATTACTTCCCTTGAAATTCTCGACCTTTTGTTCTTCCATATGAATTCTGTTGTTATTTTTTATAGGTCATTAAAATAGTTTCTTGGGAGTCTGACTGGTATAGCACTAAATAAATAGATTAGTTTAGGGAGTATTGTCATCTTAATTATATTTGCTCGGCCTATCCAAGAGCACTTAATGTCTTTCCAATTATTTAAATCTGACTTTATTTTTGTGGCAAGTGTTTTGTAATTTTGCTCATATAATTCCTGACTTTCCTTTGGTAGATATATTCCCAAATATTTTATACTATTGACAGTTATTTTGAATGGAATTTCTCTTTGTATCTCTTGCTGTTGGATTGTGTTGGTAATGTATAAAAATGCTGAGGATTTATGTGGATTTATTTTGTATCCTGCAACTTTGAAGCCTTCTCTATCTTGCTGTTAGTCCTTTGCCTCTGTCAGCTTCTGTCTCTAGCTCCCTCCGAATGTCTCCTAATCCAAAGTTTTGTACTTCAGCCTCCAGCCAGCACAAAGGTGGAAAATGGAATGAATCTGTCTCCACCTTTGAGAGTGGGCTTGTGTGTCTGGCCCTGAGAGCTTCTTGCTTATATGCTGTACACTAAGCACATACTAATCATTATATCACTAGGAAACCATTATTTGTTGTAGGATTAAATTAATGCTAAGCTAGATTTAATCACTGACCCTAATTGAGGTTTTCTTGGTAAAGATATTGAAGTGATTTGCCATTTTCTTCACCAGCTCATTTTATAGATGAGGAAACTGAGGCAAACAGTGTTAAGTGACTTTCCCAGGGTCACACAGGTAGTAAATGTCTGAGGCCAGATTTGAACTCAAAAAGATGAATTCTCCTGACTCCAGGCCTGGTACTTTATCCACTTTGCTACCTAACTGCCCTCAAGTTGTCCTTTATAGGACTGCATGAAATGCCTCTTCACAGGAACAAAGATTTACATCTGGAAGGAGTCTAAAAGGTCACTTTACAGATATAGAAACTCAGCTTCAGAAAGGGTAAGTGATTTGTCTAGGATAGCACAGATAGTTAAGTTTCTAAAATGAAATTGAACTTAAGTATTCTTGATTCCATGTCATTTTCTCTAGCCACCATGTCAAACTTCAACTCATATTCTGTCCTTTATTTACACTACTTCATATTTTCTCCTTCTTTTTCAAAGGAGTAGGACTTCTTATCCCTCACAGATAATTATAGGTTCTAGAAATCATTCAGACTGGGTTTGAAAAAAAAGGGGACATTAAACATAAACCATAAAGAAATGATTCACATCTATCTCTATCACTCACTACCCATGGGCCTTTAGATAATTACTTAAACTCTTTGGATCCTAGTTTCCTAATTTGAAAAAATAAGAGGGTTGAGATGACTTCTATATTCCAGATCTAAATATATAATTTATGATCTTCTGAACCTGTTAATGTATAAGGCCAAACTTATTTGGAAGGACAGCTAGATGGAATCATAATGGATAGAGTGTCAGGCTTAAAATCAGGAAACTCATTCTTGAGTTCAAATCTGGCTTCAGACACTTAATAAATGTGTGACTCTGCACAAGTCACTTAATCCTGTTTGCCTCAGTTTCCTCATCTGTCAAGTGACCTAGAGAAGGAAATGGCAAACAACTCCAGTATTTCTGCCAACAAAACCCAAATAGAGTCATGGTATTTCAGATAAGACTGAAACAATTTAACAACATCAACAACAATAATCTGGATCTTCAAAATTTGATCATAAATTGCAAAACTTAAAAGGACTTTAGTAGTTATCTTTAATAAGTTAAATTCCTTCATTTTACAGAGAAAGAAACTGGAGCTCAGAGAGATTAACTTGGAAGATCACAGATTTAGAGCTAGAAAGGATCATGGAAGTCATTTTCACTTTACAAATGAGGCAGGATAAAACAACCAGAATGTTAGAGGTGTCCCCTTTTGAAGATCAGTTGTCTATACACAACACTATTCTAAGGGACAGATTGGTAATAAAGAACAGAGCCAGGACATGGATTCCATTTTTCTTTCCCCAAACTCACTCCTCTTTCCACTGCATTCCACTGCACACCTGCTTTTCCATTGAATAATAAAATCACAAACATCAGCTGGGACAATTTGAAATTATAAATGCCCCAAATCATATTAAAATATATGAGTCTTCAACTTCAAATTCAATAGAACAAATGTACTGATCTGAGTATGAGGAAGGTAAGGAGAGCTAGGAGTCTCCTTGATTATAATCTACAGTCAGTACATCTACTAAATGAATAGGAAATGGAACAATAAAGACTGCTCAACTGAGATGAAGGCAGACATTTCAATTTTCCCTTTGCTACATTAAACAATAGAGTCAGCAATTTAGAGTGACAAGATGAGAAAGCCAAGTAAGAAATAATGACTTGAAGTATGTGGCGTCAATAATTAAATCCTGACCCTGTGTCAGGGCTCAGTCCTCAAGGCTTTGGGCACATGTAACTCCCACTGAATTTAACGGGAGATTTTTCTCTGAAAGGACTGAGCAACTTATTATTATATGTTCATTAAAACAGATACAGAAACACATCCATGTAACTGATTTATATTTAGAAAGAAATGGCACCATTTAAAGAGGAAGCACAAATGAATAATCATATTTTAAAAAATATAAATGTTTCAGATATCATTAAAAAATCTAGAAAGTGAAGTTGCTCTAGTCTGGTTCAACCACATTAATGAAATGTGAATATAACTAGTGGAGGCCAACTAATTAAAAAACATTGTAGATAACTTCCAGATATGCTTCAAACAATCTTGTAATTCATCTGTCCTTTGCCCTGGTCAGATACTGGAATATTGTGCTCAATTCTGAGCACCTTATTTTTTAAAAATTGTATTTTTAAAATAAATTTTGTTGTTTTCTACTTTTCTTTTCTCATAAGCTACTTATGGGCATAACTTTATTACTCCTTGCAACTGAACACTTTCTGGTAACAAAGTCAGCTAGACAAAGACTAAAAGGAAAGAAATCTGATTAGTATATCTGATAATTCAAGCAGAATTCTGTCTTTCTACTTTCCTTTCTACTAAGAGAAGGTCATTATATTTCATTCATTGTTCTTTTGAACCATTATTGTTTTATTTTTCTACTTTAATAGTTTTATGGGGGCCTTTTGCTTTAATAGTTGTTTCTGAATACCTGCCCTCATGAGCCTTTCCTCATAACAAAGAAATATAATTAAGCAGAGAAGCAAAACAAATTCAAGGACCAAATTGTGTTCATGCACAATTTTATGGTCACGATCCAGTTCTCTCCATTTCTTTGGAAATGGAGGAGATGCATTTATTTATTTACTCTGTAGAGGCAAGATTAGTTATTCCAATTAGATAGCATTCCACTTTTTTTTTTTTTTTCTGAGACAATTGGAGTTAAGTGACTTGTCCAGGGTCACACAGCTAGGAAGTGTTAAGTATCTGAGATCAGATTTGAACTCAGGTCTTCCTGACTTCAGGACTAGTGCTCTATCCACTGTGCCACCTAACTGCCTAGCATTCCACTTTTAAACAGTATCCTTTTGTACTTTTTTTTCTCCTGGTTCTGCTGACTTCATTCTGCCTTACTTCATAAAAGTTTTCTGGTTCTCTGAATCTCTCATATTTATCATGGTAAAGCATAGTACAGCAGTATCACATTGCCTTCACATGCCACAATTTGTTTAGATAATTCCCAATCAATAGAAACCACTTTGTTTCCAGTTTCTTGCACATAACAGAAAAAGTACTTTAATGAATATTTTAATGTACGTGGAATTTTCTTTCAGTCTTTGATCTCCTTGGGGTATAAACAAAGCAGTAGAAATGTTTTGTCAAAAAGGTATAAAAAAGCTTAGATACTTTTAAAAAATATTGTTTTGTTTTCTGGGTTGAAAATTATTTTTCTAGGAGGGTTGGTTCAATTCATAGCAGACCTGCATTGATAAAAAGAGTTTCCTCATCCAGGGACTTCCCTATAACAACGAAATCACAGATCCAGCCCTATCCCTTATTTTATTTTATTATTTTTAAAAATTTATTCAAAATCCACCAATTCATTTCCTATACCATGGCAATATTCCAACTTTATACTATCTAGTTTTTATTTTTTAAAGTTTAAAACAATATTGGTTATTATGGCTGACATGTGCCGTAGTTTCCCTATTTTCTTTTTTGATTAAATCTATTTTAGCTTTAACTTTGAGATCAATGATTACTACCCTTGCTTTTTTAAAAAAAAAAAATTCTATTTCTGATCATTATCACATTTGTGTGTATCTCTTCTTTCCTAACCCTGCTGACTCTTCTGCTTTACTTCTACTGACACCTTGCCTTCCAATTATTTAAACTACATAAGAGGGAGCATTTATGCTATTGGGCTTATATCCCAAAGAAATACTGAGAAGGGGAAAGGGACCTGTATGTGCCAAAATGTTTGTGGCAGCTCTTTTCATAGTGGCTAGAAACTGGAAGATGAATGGATGTCCATCAATTGGAGAATGGTTGGGTAAATTATGGTATATGAAGGTTATGGAATATTATTGCTCTGTAAGAAATGACCAGCAGGATGAATTCAGAAAGGCTTGGAGAGACTTACATCAACTAATGCTGAGTGAAATGAATAGAACCAGAAGATCGCTGTACACTTCAATGTTGTATGAAGATGTATTCTGATGGAAGTGGATATCTTCAACATAAAGAAGATCCAACTCACTTCCAGTTGATCAATGATGGACAGAAACAACTACACCCAGAGAAGGAACACTGGGAAGTGAATATAAATTGTTAGCACTACTGTCTATCTCCCCAGGTTACTTACACCTTCGGAATACTTAATGTGCAACAAGAAAATGGGATTTACACACATATATTGTATCTAGGTTATATTGTAACACATGTAAAATATATGAGATTGCCTGTCATCAAGGGGAGGGAGTAGAGGGAGGGAGGGGATAATTTGGAAAAATGAATACAAGGGATAATGTTATAAAAAAAATTACTCATGCATATATACTGTCAAAAAAATTTTAAAAATAATAAAATAAAAAAAAGAGGGAGAATTTGATGAAATTTTAGTCATGAGATTTTCCCCCCTATTCCCAGTTCTTAGATATGATGGGGCAGGCAGGGTAGATCATATAACAGACTTTTCTCAGTATCTTAGATGATAAGAAATGTCATGGAATAAGGAATAATTCCTAATTAAACTTTTAAATTCATAGAATAAGTGGAAATTAATCCAAGGAAGGAAAGTATAATGAATTCTTTGGTTTAAGCCAAAAGAAAAGGGAGGAATTTTTTGCTAACTACTTGTTTTAGGAACAGACTAGAAGAAATTTGCTCCCCTTCCAAGGATCCTTCCCTTATCTCCCCCCCCTTTCCCTCCCTCTTTATTCCATTTCTGTTAATCTAGATACCCTTCTATAATCCCCTACTCTTGCAACACATTCTCATTCATTCTCTCTCTCTCTCTCTCTCTCTCTCTCTCTCTCTCTCTCTCTCTCTCTCTCTCTCTCTCTCTCTCTCTTTCTCTCTCTCTCTTTCTCTCTTTATATATATATGCATCTAATTCTCTGTGTCAGTTCTTGCTCTCATACCTCATTTGTATTTGTACCTCATTTGTATAACATGTTAACTCTTTTTACATTTTCCTACATGATTTTATTTTTTAGAATCATATTATCTTTCATTCTAACTACCCAATTAATAATGACAATATTAGATATGTGGTTTATATTTCTGCTTATAAAACATAGTCTGTCCTTAGTCCCTTGAAATTAGTTTTTGATGTTTACCTTATATTTATTTTAGATCTTATATGTCAAATTTTCAGTTAAGTTGAGGTCTTTTTGCCACAAAATCCTGGCAATTCATCGAATATTTATTTATTTTCTTCATTCAGGATTATGCTTACTTTTGCTGGGCATCATATTTTCAGCCCCAACTGCAGTTTTTTGTTCTTCAATATATAGTACTCAAAGACCAGTGGATTTTAAGGCTACATCATATTGATTTTCTTCTTGTTGCTTATAAAGTTTTCTCTTTGATCTAGGGTTTTTGGTATTTGCCTCTGATGCTCCTGTAGGATTTCCTTGTAGTTCATTCTTTTTATGATTTGTTCAATTTCATTGTTGAGTTATTTAAGATATCTATTTCTTGTTTTGTTAATTTTTTTTTTTTTTGCAGATAATCCATTTCCATTAAATTCTCATTAAATTTTTGGGAGCAGAACTTTTAAGTGCAGTTTTAAGTTTTACTAGCTTAACATTGCTCTATCTCCTTGTATAATTATAGTAAGTTTTAGTAATCTTTTTTACTTTCTTTCTATTGAAATGTACTTTTTTCCCTTTTGGTTTTTGTAATTTGATTTTTATGCTCTTAATATTTGTCAGGTTAGCTAAAGGCTTATTGATTTTGTTATTTTAATAACAAGCACTTAGTTTTTATTGTAATTTCTATAGTCTTTTATTTTTAACTTTTATCTATTTTTTAAAAAAGATTTCTTCTTTGCTACTTATTTTGGCTTATAACCTTATGAATTCCTTGTTTTTACATTGTAGACACCTTGATGCTCTCCTTTTCTATTTTGTTTACATTTTCAGAGATCTAAGTTTTCATTATCTGCCATTCATGATTTTATAGTTTTGTTTCATAGTTGCCATTCTCTTTTCCATGATTGCTGTTTCTATGATTTTTTTTTGGATCTACTTATTTTGTACTATAAGAAGAGAAAGGAAAGTGAAGGGAGTAAGCATTTATATAGGGTCAACTATGGGTAAGGCACTGTGTTAAGTAATCTTTAGAAATATCTAATTTGAACCTCACAACAACTTACAAAGTAGATATTGCTATCATTTTACAAATGAGGGAATTGAGGTAGAAAGAGATTAAGTGACTTATTTAAGGTAATGCAATTCATAAATGTCTAAGTGTGGATTTGAATTCAGGTCTTTTTGATGCCAGGTCCAGTACTCTAGGCACTGGATCACCAGCTGGCTGAGTTGGGTAATTTGCAAGTTGTTTAATGTTTCTACTTAAAAGACATGATATGTCTTTCAATTATTTTTTCAATAGCTTTTTCAGTGCTAAAGCTTTCTTTTTTGCTTCCACTCCTATTAGATTTATGCAGTTCTAGGAGGAGGGAATTAAAGTTTCTTAAAATTGTTGTTTAATTTTCTTTTCTCTCCCTCCCTCTCTTCCTTTCCCTCTCCCCCCTCTTCCTTTCCTCCCTCTTCCTCTCCTTCTTCCTCTTCCTTCCCTCCCTTCTTTTCCCCTCTTCCCTTCTCTCTCTCCTCCTCTTCTTCTCCCTCCCTGCCTCTCTCTCCCTCCCCTCCTCTGCAATTCTGGCTTTCCTCTTATGAATTTAGATACAGTCACTTGTTACATATAGTTTAATCATGATATTGTTTCATTATCTATGGAACTTACCAGCACAATGTAATTTTTATCTGGAAATGTAAATTATTTTTGTCTTATCTGAAAGCAAAATTGTGAATCCTGCTTTTTTGGAATAACTTAAAATATAGTAAACTTTATTCTAGTTTCTTGTTTTTATTCTGTTTATTTTTTATATGTGTTTCTTGTATAATAATCATCTTTCATTTTATGGAACTATTTAAACAATTCATATTTAAGATTGAAATTACAGGTTTAAATTTTCTTTTGTTTCTTTTATACTTGGTTTTTATTCTGTTCACTAGGCAATGTGGGGAATAATCACAAGTTCCTATATATAAACATGGAAGAATCTACCAGCAAATTTCTCAGGTGACTGCAAAGGGACAGTTCCATATGTCTCTAACCCTCATGAGAACCAGGAGCTACTATAGGACTATGGAAGAAAGCTGTGTCTCAGAATGAATTTCTTCATTATACAGTCCAAACCACTTTCTATGGAGTGGTGATCTGGGAAAAGATAATTGAAAAGATTTCCAAGGACAACTTAGTCAAATAACTAAATATGTTGTAAAAATCTATAATTTTGATGCAGGACTCTTAAAGATGAAAACCAGTCTTGTTTCTTGTATCCAAACTATTTTTCAGGAATCCCAACAAAGACACAAATGTTTTTGGAGCAATTTGTTTGGCTGATATTGTCTCAGTTTCTTATCCTGAACTGCCATACTACAAACTCAAGAACCTATTTCTGTTGATTACAAGGTAGTTAAAAGTACTGGAAGATATCAAGAGTATATAATATTTTACATATTCACACACATATACATACACACGTGTTACTTATTAGAGAATTTAGATTAGATGAAACCCTACAAAATCTCCTTTGAATTGTAAGATCACAATGATATTTTTATTCAACTTTTTATAACTATCTTCTCAGTGATCAACAGCAGCCACAATAATATTTCAAAGCATGTTGCTAGACTTGATGGATTCTAGTATTGTGAAAGGTGATGGAGTAACCCAAGAACTGTTGGATTGGATTCCATTAGTTTGACTACCTTTTGTGCACATGAGGACTTCAATAAACAAATATTTGATCTTGCAAGAGTACTATTTTTAAAAAAGTCCAGACTATTGAGATATGTATTTTTAATTTTTAAAATCAAGTTTTGGTATTGGGAAAATCTTTATGAAGTGTTATATTTAAACATACATTTAATTTGATAAACAATTTTCACCATTGATTCTCATGTACAACTTTTTGTCATGTCACAGCTTGAATTCAAACTAAAGAGCAATAATACAGAAGGGCATTTTGCCATGGTTCATTTACTAGCTAAATTGATTCTGAACAGTCTGATTTGACAACATATATTTGGCCTCTTTGGCAATGTTTTCTTGGAAGATGTAAAGATATTCATGTTTCTCATCAAATTAGAAAGTGTGAGATTTATGAATCACTGTTTATTGAATCACCAATATTTAACAAAAGTCCTCATGAAATAAAGGTTAGATTTCATTATCCAAAAGCAGCTAATTGTCATGCCATTGTCATGCCATTATTATAATAATAGCTGGCAAAAGAGACCTTTCATTAGTTAATGAAATATTTCTTGACTTTAAGAGGGAAAAATGTTGGAAAAACAGTGGAGAGTCTAAAAAAAAGAAGCCATGATGGATCTTGTCAACTTTACAAGAAATATTATCATGTAGAATAAAATTTTTAAAACTATCATCAAATAGTTTCAATGACCAAGTTTTGGTTGAAATTGAAGAATGAAATGTTTATATAATTTCCAGCTTGAATGCAAACACTAAAAAGATACTCAATAACTAGTCCAAACATAAGAAGACTTCTATGTTACATCTTTATTGTATATTCCTTAGGAAAGGTAGAGTTTGGAACACAAATGCTGAGATCACCTGCCTAACCTTATTCCATTCCTATGTTAATATATTTTAAATTTTAAACAATCACCCACAGAAAATATAGAGTTATTTTCAATATTTATTTATAAGGAGCCTAGATTTCCCTCCTTCAGTGTTCCCTCCTTATGATGGCTAGAGATATATGGAACTGACCCTTTTCAGTCACCATAGATATTTTCTGGTGGACTAGAAAACTGCCTGTTTCTAGCCCCCTTCTATGCTTTCTAATTTGTAGTTTTTAATTGGCTGTGGATTGGGAAACCAAATCACAAAACTTCTTTAATTTCGTATAAAGCAGGAATAAATATTTGTTTCTTCTTCTGAAAAAAGCAAATGGATTTTGCAATAGTAATTTTTGGTATGGCTCAGTAGCTTTTTAAACTTATGTGTGACATAAGCCTCTATATTCCTTAAGCTTCAGATTGACAAAAAGCTAATTCTTATATAAGCAGGACCTTATTGAAATGGTCAGAAGTGATAATCCCCATCAATCAATATAAGTGACACAGAAGACTTGGAATCAGAGGTTCTAGGTTTAAACGTGGCTGTGCTATTTATTATCTTTATATCTTTTGGCAAGTTGGTCTCAATTTTCTCTTGGATGGTTTCTAAAGTTCCTGCTGGCAATTCTAGATTTTCTGAATAAATAAATACTTATGGAGGGACTACCATGTAGATTAAGCTAGATTACTTAAAGATGAAGTCTAAGTTTTTTGGGATTTTCTATGTGTATCTCTGTGTCTGTCTTTGTCTCTCTGTGTCTCTGGCATTAGCATGGGAGCTTTGATTTGTTTTCAAGAGATCCTTAGTCTCAGCCTCCAAGAAAGCAAAGATTTCAGGAAAGCATTATCATTCCCTATTGAGACTGTCTTTTTGAGCTAAACTAAATGGAAACACAAAGGTAATTAATTCATGTTATCTCATCCTGTGGACATTTGTTGATGCCCATCAGCAAATACTCCATGAGGCTGCACCTAGTATTCTAGAGATCTTCTTTTAGGTTTTTTTTTTTTTTTTACATCATGCAGATACTTTAGTTCAAGAATACAGAACTAGGAGCAATTCATTGAATTGTAAAGAGGCAGATTTAAAATTATTGTAAAGAGAAAAGTCTTCCTAACAATTATGAATTCTATAAAAATGTAAAGAGTTGCTTTGGGAGGTTGGGGATTCCCTCTCATTGGAAATCTTCAAGCAAAAGCTGGATGATCATTTGTGAGGTAAGCTGTAGCAAGGATTTCTTTTTCAAGCCTACTCAGGTCCTTTTTACCTCTGAAATTGCACATGGGCTATCCATGACTAATAGCATGTGACTGTCCCACTTCTTTTTCTAGTCAAACAGTTTTCTGAAGAGATACTTTGCAGTGAATCTCCTCCACAGTTTTTTAATGATATGTTTTGATCGACTAACATATTCTTTGTTCCTCTCCAATGACAATCAGTGACTGAAGAACTTTAATTCTTCAGGTGACAAAGAAGAATGTTGTTGTTAAAAATCTATTATACATATATACATATACATGCATATACATGCATATATACATATATAAACATAAACTATGCATATATATGTATGTATACTCATATATATGAATAATAAAATAATCTCTGCTCTGAGGGGTGGCTTTTTTCTCAAAGAAGTTTGAAGTTATTAAAAGTACTACAAGTCCCCAAAAATCCTATCACTTGCTTTCTCCTTCCTGTTCATTTTCTGGCCCTAGTTCTCCATACATCCACACTGTCCAGGATCTACATTGTGATATGCCAGATCTATTTGTCATCCATTCAGCACTGATGAGGTCACAATTTATTCAGGTATGGAAGAATGCAAGCTTCAATTCCCTTTCCCTGAACACACACTCTGTTCTAGTTCTAGTCATCTCACTATTCCAGGAATATACCATGCTTATTCTTGTCTCTGTGCTTTTATGATAGCCCTCTCACTTAGAATGCCTTTCCTTTCCTTCTTTATCTTAATTCTATCCATACTTTATCATCTAGTTTACGGAATTTCCATTCATTTCTCTCAATTCCTATGGTCCTCATTCCCTCCTCTCCCCATCCTGAATTCTGGAACAATACTATAGTTGCAGAATCAAAGAACTGAAAAGTACTTGAGACTAGTCTAGTCTAAACCTTAACAAGAACCTTCTATATCCTTGATAGATGATCATCTACTCTCTATGAAAACACCTCTAACATTTCCCAGAGCAGCCTATTCCTACTTTTAAACAACTCTAATGCTTAGGGAATATTTCCTGACATTAGGTTGAAATCTGCCTCTTTAGTTTACTTTCTGGAACAAAACAGAACAAATCTAATCCTTTTTCCACACAATAACTCTTCAATAACTTGAAGGTGGTTTTCCTTTCCCCATTAAATCTTCTCTAGGATAAATACTAACCTTATCCTTGCCCCCACTCCAAATTTCTTCAAATAAACTTTGTCTGGCATGGTCTCTATTTTCCTTTTAATTCCAGATTTCTTCCTTTGGATATTCTCCAGGTTGCCTGTGTTACTTAAAAAGCAACCATTCAGAACTGAAAACAATACTTCAGTTGTTTGATTAGAGTAGAATACAAACTATTAGCTTCCTCATTTTGGAAACTGCAGTTCAATACAGTCTAGTATAAAATAAGCCCTTTTGATTACTGTTTAATTCTTTTACTCATTACAACTCTCAGGTCTTTTTCACAGGAACTATTGTCCAATTATAACTCTCCCATCCATTGTCTAGGAAATATATTTTAACATGGGTCCTGAATTATAACTTAATTTTACTAAATTTGATTTGATTTGAATTAGTAAATGAAAAACCGTTTAAGTGCTTAAAAAGTTATAATTACCATATGGAAAGCACTGTACTAAATATGGGGGATATAAATAGAAGGGTAAGGTAATCCCTATCCTCAAGGAGCTTACATTCTGAAAGGGTGAAACAATATCTATTGGAGGGTTTGGATGAGGAACAGATGGAGAGGTCCTTAGGATGCAACATCAAATCAAATGGGAAGATATCTTATTTAGTATCATTCCCATTGACACAACCATTTAACAATGAAGAATTTTCTTTTCTGGATCTTCAGTAGCTGTGGTTGCTGAAGCAAGTGGGGCTGAAGAACTGGAAAATGCTAGGGGAATGTCGTGGGGTTCTGCTAATCCAACAGCTGCTAAGAACAGGTTCTTATTCTGCCTCTATCTCAATGGAGGTGGCAAGTGAGGAAAAGATAGGAGTTTGGCCTGCCAGATACATGCTGCTTCCTCAGGGCACCTTTTAACTTCAGCTTGGATGCTTCATTATCTCCTTTGGTGCTATTTTTAATATGTACTGAGATCAATAAATTAATTTATAAGTGGTGTTATGAGATTTAAAAAGCACTTCTCTGCACAAAGCACAAAGGCTGGTATTAGTAAAAGGAACAAGTGCTGCATTTAGTGTTAGGATAACTGGGTTTAAAACATACTTTGGTCTTTGGCTATGTGACTTTGGATAAATAATTTTATTTCTCAAAGTCTGTTTCCTTTTTTAGCTTTCTGGTTGACTTGGTTATCAACTCAAGACAGTTCTATGTTATGAAATGTTAGGTTCTTACTAAGTGCATTTACATCAATTTAAGAAACATCAAATTGTCCCATCAAACTCAGTTGATATAAATTTAATTTCAGTAACCTGAATCTTAAGGATCTCTTTGGTCTGTTACTTTATCATTTAGTATATTTTCCTTTCCATCTTAGAAAAGAAATTGAAGAACCGCCTAGCTGGCTTTTGAAATACATGGTCAACATCTTCCCCAGACTGAGGTCATCTCCATTCTTTAAAGCTTAACAATAATAAACACTTATTATGCCCCTACTATGTCCAATTTTTTTTAATTGTATAGTTAAAGGATATGCCATAAATGTGTTATAGCATGGGCTCTTTGGGCTTGATTATGATATAATCAGGCTGGCTATTGCCTAATTCATACATTAGATTTTTTTTTAAGGCTTTTCCCCCCAAAAAAACATATGCATAGATAATTTTCAACATTCATCCTTGCAAAACCTTGTGTTCCAAATGTTTTTCTCTCTCCTTCCCTCCCACCCCACTTCTCCCCTAGACAGCAAATAACCCAATATATATTAAACAATACATTAGATTTTATAAATTTAAGACAGCCTGGGGGCGGGGCAAAATTCAACATAGGTAGAAAATGGAAGAAGCATTATCTAATTCAGGTCCTTTGCCTTTAAACATAACTACATTTTCAAAGTGTAAATGAGTTTACTTTTAAAAATGATTTCTTGCTTTTGAACATCTTATAAATTATTTTTATCCAAGTACTTCACTGTGTTCATGGATATAGCTTAGGTTTGATATCCCAGAAATTACATTATCCATATTTAACCAAGGATGACTTAAAATTAAAGGAAAATATAAATGAAGCTAGGGCCTAAATTATCCTGGAATAACTTAAACAAATGAAGATAAATTTTGTATAATCATAAAGATTGAATTTACACATTCACAGTTTAACATAAGCAGGGATATAAATATAATTGTAATATGTAATTATATACAATTATACATTTAAAAATTCTACTGGAATTTATTGTTGTTCAGTCATGTCTGAATCTTTGTGGTCTCATTTGGGGTTTTCTTGCTGAGGAGTAGCTAGCCATTTCTTTTTCCAGTTCATTTTACAGATGAGGAAACTGAGGCAATGAGAGTTGTCACTTGCCGAGGGTCACATAGCTAATAAGTGGTCTAAGGCCATATTTGAACTAATGAAGATGAATCCATTCCAGATGGCACTCTATCCTCTATACCAGTTAGCTTCCCTATAAATTTTAATTTTTAAATTATTTAATTTGATTTTGCCCTACAAATTTTAATCATTAAATTGTAATTACAGAAACAAAAAGAATATACAATTATAAAAAAAGACATGGTACAAATTGGTGCAGAGTGACATGAAAAGAACCAAAGAATATACATAGTAGTAAGGATAGAAGATAGGAACTGTTCCTTATTTGTCTGCATCCACAGTGCCTAGTACTTTGAAGTCATCTAATAATACATGCTGGTTGAAATGAACTAAAAATTGATGAAAAAAACCTTAAAGATTATGAAGCTCAAAAATTGATGAGTAGTTTCTTATTAATATATCTTCTTTTAATAACTGTTTTATAATATGCTAAATGGTATTATATCTTTAAGAATAACTAGAGAATAACGAGTATTAAAATGCAATTTAGTTATCATTGCATTACTCAGTAGTGGTTCTCTGATAGAGGAATACTTTTTTCTGCATGTATTAACCTCACTTACTGTTCTAGTGGGCATTGCCATTCTTTCTCCTCCTACAAGGTGGATTAGTTCACGTGAATTACCAATAGTCATTATTATATGCTTTGCATTCATAGAGTTTCTCATTAAAAGAATTCTATTTAATCATTATCACCATCATCAAAGAATATTTTGATGCTTAACTGTGTGTTGTGGTACAAAGAGAATTATAGAGACTTGTTCTCTCACTAATTATCATAGCCTAACAAAGAATCATGAAAAAAAAAAAAGTTTAATTTAACCAGTCCTGAAACTGAGACAGAGATAGAGATTAATCTAAAGTCATGTAGAAGAATCAGTTTAATAAATCTAATTAAGGCTGATTGAGATAGACCATTAGGTTAACTACATCTTCTCAGGACCACTCCTCTCTTTTAGCAAGATCCTTATATGTGTCATTGTAGGACCTGAGTCAAGCATTGTGTTCTATTCATTAGTACTATAATTCCATTTTATTAAAAAATTGTGCTCAGTATAATTCTTAATAACTTAATGTGTGGCTCCAAAAGATTAGGAAATATTTTAAACCAATTTATTAACATAAGCTGTCTATTCTGGTATAAGCACAAACTTCCCAAAATTCAAATCATGATGACTCTAAATTGTATAGACAGAAATATACCATACATTAGATGTTAATATATATGGGATTCAAACTTAGGAAACCAGAATTTTTAAATCCAATTTTATGATGAAGATACAACAGTAAGCCAAGAAAACTGATATAAGGGATTTATTTTTTAAAGGGTAATTTTCAGAATGAAAGGCAGTGGGCCATAATGTTTAGAGTGCTGGACTTGGAATCAAGAAGACCTGGGTTCAAGTCTTGCTTTTAATACTGATGCTGAGCTATATTAACAATGAGCAAGTCATTGAACCCTTCAGTGTTCCAGGCAACTGGCTAAGACTATAAATTGTAATTATAAAGACAAACTTCAAAAATCTTAGGATCTCCTATCAATACATGACCAACCATGAATCCAGAGAATTGAGGAATATGGTACCTACTTTCTGATAGAAAAAATTCAAGATACAGAATGAAACTATGTATATTTGTTCCAGGAGTTCAATTCCTTTCCCCCTTAAAGTTAGAACAGATGGAAGACTGAGAAAATTAATGTTTGCTAATGAAAAAAAAGCCTGTTAATTCCAGAGATAGTAGTGATATAAAATGGTGGTTCCTGGACCTGGAAGTCCCTAAATTGAAATCATAAGTTGGGTAAAACACACATTTGTGTATGAATATGCATGTACACATACATATACATACACAAAAACAAAAAAATTCCAGGAATCTTCATTTATATTTATAATCTTGAAATACTACAAGGCCTGATAATGACCTTTTGAATACAGAAAGATTAAATAATGTTCAGAAAACTTTTGGTGTTGTATTGCATCCTTTGAAAATTGGTAACCTATAGATAGTAGTTTTAAAGTAAGAGAGGCAGGGTAGTATAGTAGATCGGGTACTAGAGATAAGAATCAGGACAACCTGCAATCCCTCTGCATACACTGTGTTTCTCTGAGAAAATCATTTAACCCCTCCCAGATTCAGTCTCTTAATAAGTAAAATAGGAATAGTAATTATACCAATGTCAGAAATTATTGTGAAGATTAAATGAAAATATATGTGAAGTCTTTTATAAATTTTAAAGTTATGTGAATTATATAATTATTTGTTAAATGGGGAAATTGAGCCTTTGATAGTAATCTATAACTTATTCCTTTAACATTTCTGGATTACTGGGTTTTTCTTCCTGTATTAGATATATTCCACAAAATCAAGCAATTTCTGCATGCATGTTAAGATTTTTTTTTAATTAAGTAGGAAAATGTCTGAAATGACCTATTAATTTCAGAATGATGAATAATATTCTGTGCTCTTGTTTGGTACCTAATCATGTAAAAAAGAAAAAGGACATATAGTTAAGGAGAATGGCGTGATGTTCTTAAACAAGCTAGTAGAAATGGTGCAGTTTTATATTACATTTTCATTTATTCTTTACAAATATCCAAATTCTCCAATTGTCCATTCCTCTGGAATTTTTCTGGTAGGCTGAAATGACTATCATTGCTCTGAAGAGTTTTAAATCAGTTAGAGAACTAGAGTGCCCTCTATTGTTATTTTTTCTTCATTACGGGAAAATGTGTTAATTGTTTTAAGAATGGGGAATCATAAACCAAACATTTATTCTTTATATAACAATTAAATTGATGAATTCTGTTCATAATAGAAAATGTTAATATGTCAATTTGGGAAACACTTCCAATTCTGAATACATACATATATATGTATCTTATTTAAGTGACTTGTAAATATTATGTCATAATCAAATAATCTTATGTAATATTCAAATTTTCTTTGTAAAGTAAAATATATAAAAATATTTGACAATGTTTGAAACATAAAGCCAAGGAATATTGTCCAAATTTTTATGACCTCACATCTCCTTAAAATCACTGAATACTCTGATATATTCCTAATTTAATATTTAGGGGAATAAGACCATGGGATCATAATAGGCTTAAAGATTTTTTTGGGAGTTCGAAAAGACATTTGAGGTTATCTAATTTAACTCTCTTATTTTACACATGGGTTATGAAACAACCCATCTTTACTGTCATCCCCTTTCATTTACATTTCAGTTTCCATGTTTCTAATAATTTAAAGTTATACAGCTCTTTAAACTTCAAAATATAATGCACCAAATACTTCTCTAGTTCTAAAATTTCTGATTATTGCTTTTAGATAACATATAAATTCCTCATTTTAGCTTTTTGTGCATCTAGGTGTCATCTATTATTTCAAATGGATCCCCAAAGCATTTACATTTTTACACACGTATATACCAATTTTTATGTATGTGACATATATATATATATATATATATATATATATATATTATATTGGAGTAGAAATACTTTTTTAATTTTTAATTTTTTAAAACATATTGCTTTATGAATCATGTTGGGAGAGAAAAATCACAGCAAAAGGGAAAAACCATGGGAGAGATTAAAAAAAAAAAAACAGAAAAAAAAGAAGTGAACATAGTGTTGATTTATATTCAGTCTCCTTAGTTCTTTTTTCTGAATGTAGATTGCATTTTCTGTCCAAAGTTTATTGGGATTGCTTTGGATCACTAAACTACTGAGAAGAACCAAGTCTTTCATAGTTGATCATCACACATTCTTGCTGTTATAATGTATTCCAGGTTCTGCTTGTTTCACTCAGAATTAGCTCATGTAATCTTTCCAGGCCTTTCTACAATCAATGTTTTCACCATTATTTTTTTTTAATAGAGCAACAATATTTCATTACCTTCATATACCACAACTTGTTCAGCCATTCCCCAATTGATGGGCTTTAGAAATAAAAGGAATAACTCCTTTTCCAATTCTTTGCTACCACAAAGAGAGTTGCTTACAAACATTTTTGCACTGTGTTCTTTTATCTCTTTTATGATTTCTTTGGGATATAGACCCAGTAATGGCACTGCTGGGTCAAAGGAAATGCAGTTTAGGCATAGTTCCAGATTGCTCTCCAGAATGGTTGGATGATTTCACAACTCCACCAACACTGCATTAGTATTCCAATTTTCCCACATCTCCTGTCATCTTAGCCAATTTGAGGTATGAGGTAGTATCTCAAGAGTTGTTTTAATTTGAATTTTTCTAATCAATAGTGATTTAGAGCATTTTTTCATATGATCATAGATGGCTTTAATTTCATCACCTGAAAATTGTTCATATCAATCGGGGAATGAATTGTATTCTTATAAATTTGACACAGTACTTTATGTATTTTAGAAGTGAAACCTTTTTCAGACATACTGGCTATTTTTCCCCCAGCTTTATACTTCCCTTTTAATTTTCTGTTAGCTTTGTGCAAAACTTTTTAATTTAATGTAATCAAAGTTGACCATTTTACCTTTCATAATGTTCTCTAGTTCTTCTTTGGTCATAAATTTCTCCCTTCTCTAAAGATATAACAGGTAAATTATCCGTCATTCTCCTAATTTGTTTATGGATGATTCTTTATGCCCAAATCATGTTCCATGTTGACCGAATTTTTTATATATTTTTCAATTTTCCAGCAATTTTTGTCAAATAGTGTATTCCTATTCCAGAAGCTGGAGTTTGGGGTTTTGTCAAATTTTAGATTGCTATAGGCCTTATTGTGTCATGTACATCTAATCTATTCCACTGATCCACCACTCTATTTCTCAGCTAATACCAAAATGGTTTTAATGACTGCTGCTTTATAATAGAATTTTAGGCTTGATACTGCTAAGCCACAATTTTTTATATATATTTTTTCATTAATTCCCTTGATATCTTGACCTTTTGTTCTAGATGAATTTTTTTTTTTCTAGTTCTACAAAATAATGTGTTGGAAGTTTGATTGGTATGGCACTGAACAATAGACCAATTTAGGTAGAATTACCATTTTTATTATATTAGCTCATCATAGCTGTGAACAACTGCTATTTTTCCAATTGTTTAGATCTGACTTTGTGTGAGAAATGTTTTGTATTTGTGTTCATATAGTTCTTATGTTGGCAGGTAGACCTTCAAGGATTTTATTTTGTCTACAGTAACTTTAAATGGAATTTCTCTATGTCTTGTTGATGGGCTTTGTTAGTAATATGTAGAAATGCTGATTTGTGTGGGTTTATTTTATTTTATATTTTTATTTAGCAATTTTGCTAAAGCTTTGAATTGTTTCCAGTAGGTTTTTGGATGATTTTCTAAGATTCTCTCAGTATATCATCTTATCATCTGCTAAGAGTGACAGTTTTATTTCCTCATTGCCTATTCTAATTCCTTTTTTTCTTATTGCTAAAGCCAGCATTTCTAGTACAATGTAGTGGTGATAATGGGCATCCTTATTTCACCCTGATCTTGTTAGGAATGTGTCCAGCTTCTCTCCATTACAAATAATGCTTGCTGTGGGTTTTAGATAAATACTGCTTAATATTTTAAGGAAAGCTCCCTTTATCCCTATGCTCTTTAGTGTTAATAGAAATGGCTACTGTATTTTGCCAAAAGCTTTTTTCTGCATCTACTGAGATTATCACATTATTTCTGTTGGTCTTGTTATGGATATGGTCGATTATGGTAATAGTTTTCCTGATATTGAACCACCTCTATATTCCTGGTATAAATCCCACTTGGTCATAGTGTATTATCCTGCTGAGAAGTTGTTGTAGTTTCTTTGCTAATATTTTATTCAAAAATTTTGCATCAATATTAGGGAGACTGGTCTGTAATTTTCTTTCTCTGTTTTGGTCCTTCCTGGTTTAGGTATCAGAGCCATATTTATATCATAGAAGGAATTTGGCTGTACTTTTGCACTTTACCTATTTTTCCAAATAGTTTACATAGTATTGATATTAGAATTATTCTTTAAATTTTTGGTAGGACTCACTTGTCAATCCATCTGGCCCTGGAGATTTTTTCTTAGGGAGTTCATTAATGACTTGTTCAGTTTCTTTTTCTAAAATGGGACTATTTAAGTAATTTATTTCCTCTTCTGTTAACCTGGGCAATTTGTATCTTGTAAATATCCATTTCAGTTAGATTGTCAAGACTTGCTGCCATATAGTTGGAAAAATAGCTCTTAAATAGCTTTAATTTCTTTTTTATTGATGGTAAGTTCACCCTTTTCATTTTTGATGCTGGTGATTAGGATTTTTTTTTCCTTTTTCTGATCTAAGTAATCAAAAGTTTACTTAAAATTTTTTTAGTCAAATAGTTTTCTTAATTTTTATTTTATTAATAGCTCCTTTGAGTTTCAGAATTTCTAATTTGATATTTAATTGAGAGTTTTTAATTTCTTTTTCTAGCTTTTTTAGTTGCATATCTAATTCACTGATCTCTTTATTTTATTCATGTAGCTATTTAGAGATATAAAATTTGGGTGTAAATACTTGTGATTTTTGTTGTGGAAGTCCTCCAAAAAGTAAAAAAAGCAATTCTTCAGATATAATTTAGTTTATAATTCTTTTAGTTTACAGTCTTTGAAAATTGCCTTAGACACTTAGAGGTTAAGAGACTCATCAGTAGTCACCCAACTAGGATGCATCCATGTTAAGATTTGAAACCAGTTCTTGACTCCAATGCTAGCCCTCCATCTACTTCATTAAGTTTGTAATCCGTATCTTGGAAACTGACAGGATTATTAGTCATTATGCATGGTTTTGTCTTTAATGGAAAGGCCTCAGATTAGCTCATACTGGAGTATGGAAACAAACAGGCATTTAAGTTTTTTTTTTTTTTTGTTTTTTTTTTTTAATTCATCTTCATGCTTTAATATTATACTTGTTCACCTCAAGGGGTAGAACTTCAATGTGGCAATTCTTTTATACATTTCTAAATCTGGAAGCTTCAATATATTTTCTCCTCCTTTTACAGGATTATTCTTTTCCTGCCAAGGTTTTTGAATTTCTGAGCTGCTGCTAGTGATTCAGTTCTTGTACAAAGACGCAATTCTTGGCTGCTCTCCCTTTGGCATTCCCTAATATTTTCATAGACCTCAATTGAACTTTCAGTCTACTCAGGGAACTTCAGACACTGACAATGGAAACAACTTCTATTTGTCTTTTACACTTCTTACTTTTAATCCTTTCCATAAACCACTTGAAAGTACTAGGCAGGTTAAAGAGAGCAAAGATAAAGGGAAAAAAAACAAAAACAAAAACAAAAAAACACCATATCTTTCTATTCCCACCCCCATCCTCTCCAGTGTTAAATTTCATCATTGTTTTCCCATCTAAACAGAGATTGTTTTATTTTTTTAAATAAAAATGCCAGACACTAAAAATAGTTTTTAGCTGACTATACATCCAAGATGTTCTAAACTGAAAAAGTAGATATATGAATACCATTGTCCCAAAATAAAATGGTAAAATAGTTGCAAAAAAGATATTGAAATTAGGCTGCCTCTACAGATGTACTGTGTCATGCTAGAGTGGAATTATACATTTGAAGGGGGAGACATTGGAGTCTTTGCTATTCTTTTGCCAGAGACATGATAAACCAGGTAACTCCTAAGTGTATTAAACAGTTTCCACTTAATCAAATTAACAATCTTGCTTACACACCTTACCACACGAAGACCAAATCTCAAGTTAGTGTGTTCTATTTTTTAATACAATTAAGATGCCTTTTACTGATGCCTTATGTTTTTATATCATGCTCATTTTGAATGTATACCATTCCCAGAACTGAACTCTCTTCTGTAACTAAATCAAATGAAACCAATTAAACAAAAATCAGTCATGCAATGACCTTGCCTGGTAGTATAGTGTATGCAAATTTCTACAGCTCACTTCCCTCCCCCTAATCCTTCCTCAACCCCCACCACAAACTTTCACCTTTCTTCTAAAAAGTAGGAGGTGTTTTCCATGCTTTCTTCTCCAAGATCAAGACTAGTCATTACAATCACTCAGAATCTGGCTCCCTTTTTGTGTTCTTTTCTTTTATATTATTGTAGTCACTGTTTATTGTTCTGATTCTGTTCATTTCATTCTGCATCAACTGATACAAATTGTCCCATGTCTTTTTTTGCACATAATAGTTTTCTTTCTATTTTTAGTAATTTGTCTTTAACCAGGGGCCCTGCTCTCAAATATATTTGACCTAGAGAACACTGAGGGATTGTTCATGCCTGTGTACATTACATCTCACATATGGAAATTGGCCCATTTAATGCATTTATTCATTTGTAGTGTCCTTATCTGAAAAGAGGTTCAATGAGGACTTGCAGGGATATATATATATATATATATATATATATATATATATATATATATATATATATATATATATATATATATATATCTTGATTCAAAGTCACTATAATAATTATCTAAATTCAGATAACTGATCTTAAAAAAAAAAAAAAGAAAGAAAGAAAGAAAGCTGAGTGAACTAATTTTGCTATCTCTCTGCTTTTTTAACTTAAAACCAAGTCTTTTATGACTGGTTCACTAGTATCTTCTCATAGATTTCATTGTTTATTTTATTTATATAATCAGGTAACTCCACATTTACATCACTAATATTATTTTTTGAAACTATTAGCATTTGACTTCTTGGAATGGCCCATGGAATTTTCTTATTCTGATCAATATTAGTGTATACACACAAATCTGTGTGTGCATATATATGTATGTGTGTGTGCATACCTACATACATATATACAAATAGTATCCTACATACATATAAACATATACATAGTATGTACCTGGTTCAACTGTTTCAGTTCTTTCCAGTTCTTTGTGATTCCATTTGGGAGGCTCTTGGCTGAAATATTGGAGTATTTGTCATTTACCTTTCCAACTCATTTTATAAATGAAAAACACTGTCATTTGCTCAGGGTCACAGAGCTAAGTATCTGGGGCCATTTTTGAACTCAGAAGATGAGTCTCTCTGAATCTAGGCCCAGCACTCTATCCACTGTATCACCTAATTGTCCTTATACATTTTATGCACACATTATACTTACAAACATATATATCTTGAATATTCTCACATATGAGTAGCAATATAAACATATTTTATCACATTCTTTCATGGATGGTATAGGAGTTATAATATATATTCAAGAAAAGACGATTTCAAATTAAGATAGCAAAAACAATTTTTTTTTTTTTTTTTTTTTTTTTTGTCTCCAGGCTTTGGACTTAATTATCTAATCAGAGAGAATCTGTAAAATGGGGTGAATAAAACTTATAATATTGCCCTCACAGAACTATTCAGAGCTATATAAATCTTAAAATATTTTATGAATGTGTAATTATACATTTAGTGATGATAGAATAAAATGTACATGTAAATACATGTATTATTTGATATGATATTTGATATGATATGATAGGAAAAAAGGAAGTTCAAGAGCTTGTGATCACAAGAACATCATAACTGAATTCAAATCAACTTTCTCACTCCTAAAGAAAAATTAAAAAAAAAACAAAAAAAAAAAAACCAAAGACTTACTGTAATTAAATAGACCTTGCATCAAAGGCCTATTGGAAGAATCACAGTTCACACATAGCAATATAATTTCATCCACTCTTTCTTTTATTTCTTAAAGGAAGTAAAAATCTCTTAAAGACACACAAAAACAAAACAGTTGTATCACCACAGGAAAATGTCAATTCTACCCAAACCATCAAAGAATCTTTTTTTTTTTTTTTTTTTTTTTTGGTTGGAAACATGAAAAAGTTTAATTTGTGTTTGTGTAGTTTACAGAAAAGAATGAGATTAGTCATTTGTATTTTGAAGATGTATGATTCATAAAAATCCACTCATATATACATGATGGTTCTTGTATATTTGTGGAATTTGGGTTAAAGTTTTAAGAACATTACCTCATTTAAATTTAGGGCACTAGCAGTACCTGAGGCAGCTAGGTGTTACAATGATTAGAACACCAGGCCTGAGTTCAAATATGACCCCAGACTTATTTGCTATGTGACCCTGGGCAAGTCATTTAACCCTGTTTGCCTCAGTTCCTCATCTGTCAAATAAACTAGAGAAGGAAAAAGCAAACCACTTTATTGTCTTTTCCAAGAAAACTCCAAATGGGGACATGAACAGTTGGACACAACTGAAAAACAACTCAACAACAAAAAGCAGTGCCCAAGAAAACTTTTCTTTTGAAAGTACTTTTCTTGATTCCCCTGGTAACACTATTTTTATTAAACTTCATTGCATAATTTATTAACCATCTTTTCAAATTTAAATTCATTTATATTTACACACATACTGCATTTTCATTTTTCTTTTACTTATATATTAAGGATAACAATAGTTTTAGATAGGCTCAAAATTTTTGTGATAATGTACAAAATTATTAGTATCCATCTTAAAGAATTTTCCATGTATGATGATGTAAAGTCACAAGTGGAAACTTCTAAACTTAAAAAAAAACAAAACAAAAAATCCCCAACAAACTATCAACCTCATGACATATACTTTGAAACTGCTAGTTGTAGAATCAAGTGAAACAGTTTATTCAAGTGATACAATATTTGAGGGCAAGAGCCATGTCTTTTCCCAATTATGCTAATGCCCACAAATGTGCTGATAGAGATCAGTGGCATATCCCCAATGGCAGAGTTCCAAGGCTTTTCAATATTTAGTCTTTACTAGTACCTAGTCCCTGGATAGAGGTTCATAAGCTCATTATCATGTTGGAGTTCTGTTGTTCAGAGATATCACAGCCTGTTCTCTCATATTCACAAGCCGGAATAGATGCTGTTTGGCACATTCCCAGTATGAATTTCAGCCACACACAATTCTGGATTCACACATGATAACACACATTATCTAATGATTTTGTGTAAAACAAATGATATGGTCATGATTGTGGGTTATTTATAGAGTTAATATGATGGAGAAGTAACATTAAATCTAACAAAGAATAAAACTGCATACTAAACTATATAAAGAAAACAGGTTCTAGATTCTTAAACTATGGGGTCTCACAACTGAATGTAGAGGTTGTGAAATTATGATTCATTATCAGTATATGTTTGATTTGAATATCTATTTTATATACCTATTTATCAGGAATCATGTAAAAAATTTCTCTGGTTGTGAGTGGGAAAAGTTTAAGAAGTCCTGTTATAGGTAACCAGACATTTTATAAAGAGAATATTTTAATCAAATCACTCATCTTGAAATATATTATTGATAGTTGTCTTAGAGTTTAAAAATAATAAAGCCCAAAACACCTTCCTCCCCCCAAAAAACTGTCAGCACCTATTAAAGCATCTAGTCCCAGCCAAATTAAATGATTAGGGATGGCCATGTTGTACCTATTGCATGCTTTTGAACTTGGACCTGTTGATGTCAGATATAATTATTTAAGTCATTTCACTGTTGCCATACATAACATGGAAAAGTAACACCAGTCACTGGCAGTGAGGTCCTGGAAAAAAAGGCAATATACTACAATTGGCAATCAAGCCATCCTTGATCTGCTTGAAAGGATAAGAAAAAAAGGATAAGTGACAACTGGATGGCTACTTAACCAGTTATACTTTGTATGAATCATAGTGACTAGCTCATTGAAGTACAATTTCAGAGAAAAAGGAAGAAATGGACAAAAGACAGAATGGTCTGGCATAAAACAATTAAGAATTATGTGAAGAATTAGTGAATGCACTAATGTGAATAAATGACCATGTAGCCTCAGAGGTCATGAAGCAAAGTCAAAGAACATGTTTGGAACTGCAACTAGTAATCAAGCAAGAAGCATTTATTAAATGTTCACTATGTGCCTTGTATATGGACATCAAGTTGATGTAGTATATAGAACACTGGACCTCTCAGACACTTATTAGCTCTGTGACCTTGGAAAAGTCAATGTCTCTTGGTTATTTGCCTCAATTTCTTCATCTGTAAAATGAGCTGGAGAGGGACATGCCAAACTATTTTAGTATTTTTGCCAAAAAAACCCTAAAACCCACAAAGACTTGGACAAAACTGAAATGATTGGACAATAACAATGCTCCAGGTAAGATCTGAAGTTCTCAGGATACAAAGATCAAAGTGAGACAATTTCTGCTCCTCAAGAACTTACTTTTTATCTATGATGGCTAATTAAACACAAATTATTATACTGGCATAATGGGAAAGAACCAGCTATGAGTGGCAGTATCCTATAGGTCTATATAGTATCAGGAGTCCAATACTATCTTTAAAATCAAAGGCCATGGAGAAGTAGTGTTTACAAGGAAACTTTTAAACTTCTTAATCTTGCTTAGCTATCTGTAGCTGAATTGGGATTGTGCAATGGAGAGCTGTAACTAGGCAGAATGAACCAGGTCTGTGCCCCAGGGGCACTCAAATTTAGATGATGGAATACATATTTAATACTATACTCCTTCAGCAATATAGAAAAAATGTATAGTAACATTAAATATCTCCATTTCCCCAAATGTTTTCTCATATGGCATTTTGTACCATCTTGTTTGCTTGCCTTTAGATGGTATACTTCTTGCCCAATTAAATTTATCTTACCTGCTAATATAATTTTCACCTCACAAATCACAAAGCACACTACCTGGCACATAGGCACTTAGATTATTGATTGATTATAAAGTTGATTTGAAGGTTCTTTTCATCTGTTTTTTCCTGAATGCCAAAATTGCTATGTGTGATTCTAATATAATGAGAGGAAGTCCCATAGTCTGATTCTTGAGCAAATCATATTCCAGAACCGTAAGTATATGTGGCTGGCCTGTAAGACTCTTTGAAGTCATAATAAGAAATGTTGTTTCTCTCTGAACCAAAAGGAAAAAGCAATGAGAGTGATACCTGACTTTCCACTGGCATTTGATATTCTCAACATTATGGAATGTTAGGCAGCTACTTAGGGATTATGATGCAATTTTCCAGGCAGTTTGTTGGCAATTTAAATTATATAATTGTCATTTCTTTTAAGATAATCTGGATTCTCTAACTTAACTCTTTCAGATTATATGGGTACTAGTTAGGGCACTCAAATATTTCAAATATTAAAATAGATCTATAATCTCACTGGTATGGTATTTCCTTCAGGGATGAAGACCATAGCCCATTCATACTTTACTATTCTTTATCTGTTGTACATGTTCCCTCATAATTTCACACCCAAAGTTCTACCCAAAATGCAAGAGTTTTTCTCACTTTTTTTTTTTAAATAACATGGAATGATACCAGTGGAGTGCATGAGCTGTAGTGTGTTAGGGTAGTGCAACAATTTAAGAAAGGTACCAGAGAGATTTCAAAGTTTTAATTAATTAAATATATGAAATTTTTATAAATAAAATTGACACACAAAAAACATATCCCTCAGCATTCAGCATTTAAAATATTCAGTGTTAGCCTTCAAGGAATAATACTGAGGTGTTGAGCTTGTGCTTAACTTATAAAAGAGCACATTGCAAATTGTTTTGCCTTAGGTAAATTAGAAGGAAAACAATAATCTCAAGAAATTTTTACCCTTCAAAGGCAAAAATAAGAATAGTTGCAAGCATTTAAAAAGTTAAAAATATGAACATCTAAATGAAAATTCTTTTGGCATGCTTCACTCTACAGGGTGGGATCCTTTAAAACCTTATCAAACTGGGTATTGAAGTAGATGCATGTTTTTTCTCCACATTCTTGGCGATGGATATATATCTGGAAAAAAGCACTAGAAAAGAAGTTAGAAGCTTGTAAAATCTATTTTATACAATTTGAGACTTACAAGGGACTTCAGCATGAATCTAATTCAAACCAAGAGAAAAAAATGAATTCCTATAACAATATAACAGATGAAGACTCATCTGATTTTCACCTAAAAGCCTCCAAGAAAAGAATATCCACAACCTCTTGAGATAGCACTTTCTGCTTTTTCACAGCTCTAATTATTAGGAAGTTTTCCTGATATCAAGCTTAAATTTATGTCCTTGGAGTTTCCATTATTCTGGATAACCCCTGTGGGGTAAAACAGAGTAACTCTTTTCTTTCATATAACAGCCTTTCAAGTACTTGAAAATATCATGTTCTCTGAATCTTTTCTAACACCTCCACTCTGTGTATGTATATATACATATATATCATATGTATTTATATTTATATATCATATGGTAGAGCTAGATAGTATAGTGGAAAAAGTACTAGGCCTGGAGTCATGAAGACTTTGAATTCAAAATCTGACTCAGACATTTACTAGCTACGATCCTGGACAAAACTTTCTTGCCTCAGTTTCCCCATCTATAAAATGGGAATAATATTAATTCTTCCAAAGATGGTTATGAGGAGCAAATGAAATAATGACAAAGTGCTTTGTTAGCACTGTGCCTAGCACACATATTAAGTACTATATAAAAATTAGCTATTTCATACAGTAGCTATGGAAATACATAGCTATCATGTTCCTAAATCTTTTCAGCTCCAGCTTTAATATCTCCACTTCCTTCAATTGAACTCATAACATAGACTCAAATTCCTTTACCAACTTTGTGGTCCTCTTCTGTTTTCTTCTCCAGCTTATCCAATCCTTCTTAAAACTATCATCCTCAGATCTGATTATAATACTTTGTATTTAGTTCAAATGTAGCCACTAATGGCTCAGATGACCTTAGAAAAGTCAACTAAATTGATGGTAAGCCAATTAAATTATTAATGTTTTGATCCTTTCTATAATATGTAAAACAGGCTGTGGAAATTGCAGTAGCAAATGAGAAAAGATGAAGGGTTCCTGACACCAATATTTTGTGCCTTGTTCCCTTCATGTCATTTTTTTTAGGGGGGTGGGGGGAGAAATTAGAGGCAGAAGAGGAAATGAATGGACCACTGGGCTTCCCCAGGGAGCTAGGGTCCTGTGGAGGTAGTAAGATGTTCTGAAGGAAGGACAAAGTTTTTCTGAATACAGTCTTTGAGAGTTTATGGTGTCCTAAAATATTACTGAAAGTGTCTTTGTACATGCTGAATTGGAGATTTCCTAGGGTATTGTTTTATTAAAGGAGGCAGGAAATATTGAAAGGAAGCAGAGCAAAATGTTGCTTGGCTTCCTCCTAGTCACTGTTTAGACAGGATTTGCAACTAAATTTCCAGCTGTGCAGATTTTTAATGACTGAGCTGGTCAGTGGTCACATGCCCTAAAGAAAACACAAGTATTGTATTTAGAAGACCTCTCTTTGATATTTGTAAAATGTAGAGCAGAGGGGAGCTTTGAAATAAAACTATAGAACATATTATTAAATATGTGGTTGGGAACATTTAGAAAATGGAAGCACTGATTCCTAGAAGCCAACATGGGTTCACTAAGAACAAGTCAGTTTAGACTAATTTTATTTGCTCTTTTTTCCCAGAAGGGAAAGGAAATGACTATATATTATCTACTATGTACCTGGTACCATGCTAAGTATTTTACAAATCTCATTTTATCCTTACAACATCCTTGTGAGGAAGATGCTATTCCTCATGTTAGAGTTAAAAACAAAACAAAACAAAAAACCCCGAGGCAAACCAAAATCAAATGATTTGTTAAAAGTCACTTAGCTAGTAAATGTCTGAGGTGATATTTTAACTCTGTTCTTCTTGACTCCAGATCAAGGCTTTATCCACTTAATTGCCTAAAAAAAGATATCTGCTTTTTGACATTAAACTAGTAGACTAAGGGAATATTATAGATAAAATGTATCTGAACTTCGGCAAGATATCTGGTGAAATCTTCTGATAGTTTTGCATAAAAAGATGGATGGCAGATAATGGACTGATATCAAGAAAAAGGGAAGAACCAAATAATTCTATGCTGTTCAACATTTTTATCAATGACTCTGAGGATGACATAGATGACATTAAATTTAATAACTTTAAGACATAAACATAGGAGGGCTAGTTAATATGCTGAATGTAAAAAGGATTTCACAGAATAGATGTCTGTGCTAAATCTAAGAGGGTGGACTGTAATAAAAATGTAAAAGTTAGTTGGGTCCAAAAAATCAGTTTCCTAAAAAGCAGTTTGTGTAAAACAAAAACAAACAACAGAAACTTCACAGGTGGAAAATGGCCTGATATCCTGACTTAAAACATGTTGATTCAATGATTACTTGAGAGTGCGAAGTACAGAATTAAACAATAACAATGAAAAGAGAAATATAATTTCTAGAGTAAGTGAGGTAATAAATACTTGGGATAATACTTATTACTCACAGTTAAGTATTGTACATAGGTTAAAACAGATCCAGAGCATTACATTCAGTTGGGCACGATATTAAGAAGAGAACCAGCAATTGAAGGGGCCAGGTCCTTGAAATGTTGGACCTGAAATAAGGAACACCCAAATAAAAATACTGCTTTACCTATTTTAGCTGTGTGACTCTAGGCAAGTCATTTAAACTCTGGTTCCCTCAGTTTCTGCATTTGTAAAATGAAGATAATAATGGCACTAATCTCACAGAGTTGTTGTGAGGACCAAATAACGTGCAACATACTTTGCAAACCCTAAAGTACTATGTGATACAATGTTAGCAATTATTTTTAGTTTTGTTGATCACACCTTCCATCCTATTTTCTCCTTACACCACCACTGCTTAAATTTCTTCCTCTCTAAAATAGGAATACTACTTTTCAGCATTTTATAAGATTAAAGTGAGATTATGCATATAAAACAATATGGAAAATTTAAAGCAAAATTATATCACTAGATGACTCAGTAAATAGAGCACCAGAAGTCAGTAAGACTCACCTTTCTGAATTCAACTCTAGCCTCACACAATTAGTAGCTGTGACCCTGCAAGTTATCCTGTTTAACTCAGTTTCCTCACCTGTAAAATGAGCTGGTGAAGAAAATGGCAAACCACTCCATCATCTTTGCCAAGAAAACCCCAAATGGGGTCACAAAGAGTCAGACATGACTGGAACAACTGAACAATGACTATTAGTAATATTATAGTATTATAAACAATGACAACTATTACAACTGTTATCATCACCATTACCATCATCCCCTCCAATTCATACTTTTATCTTAGCATCAATTTATGATTTTCATAGATTTTTGTACCAAAGAATATCAAGAGGTGTCAGCACTTACCTTGCTGAAGTGCAGATGCAACATTTCTACATTTTGTACTTGGTCTGTTAAGTCTGCTATCAGAAAGAAAATATTCTTTTTTAGGCAGTTAAGTAAACAGCGGTCTGGGTCTGGCCAAGAAAACCTGAGTTCATATTGTGCCTCAGATATTTATTTAGTTATGTGACCCTGAGAAAATCTGTTAACTTTTACTTTCCTTACCTTCCTCAACTTTAAAACAGAATCATAAAATTGCCTACTTCACAGGGATGTTGTAAGGACAGCATGAAATAATATTTGTAAGGCACTTAGCATAGTGCTTTAAACTGCTGTATAAATGCTTCTATTTTCTAAATGTTAAATTGGTCTTCCAAACCCCTGATTATTTCATTTCCCAAGTCAAAAATTTCAGACTCCTTAATGATAGCAAAATTAAATACAGACTCTTAAACTTGGCATTTAAAGTAACCTATAATCTTTTCTCTAGCCAATTTCTCCAAGTTTAAGATAATTCCCCTTCAAAATGTCCAAATTCCAACTATACGGGCCCATTTGTTGTTCCCTGAGCTTGACATTCAATCTCTGTGCCTTTGAACTGTCTTCCAAACATGGAATCCACTCTCTCAACCTGCCCCTGAGACTCCTTATATTCCTAGTATTTATGAAGCTAGGACAGCCACCTGGGGTGAGCTGGAGCCAGCTTATATTGTCTGATCAATTGTTACATTTTCATTGTAAGCATATACCTTAGAAATTGGTCAGTGTTACAAATCAGGGCTTGATTTGTTGTTTTCTTGATTGTCTAGAGACTTAAGAAGATGGAGAACATGTTAAGAATGAAGATTAATTTTAAAATATGTTGTGTAGGCAGCTAGGTTTTGCAGTGGATACAGCATTGTTCCTGCAGTCAGGACTAACTGAGTTCAAATGTGGACTCTGATACTTGACACTTACTAACTGTGTGACCCTGGGCAAATCCCTTAACCCCAATTGCCTCTAAAAATAAATAAGAATCAAGTATGTCAGACCAACTTTTCTTTTTACAAGAGCCAGTTGTTAAATATTTACCAGTATATCCTTGTACCCACCTCCAACTTTTATAGAATTGTACAGTGATTTAATCCATCAATCAATAAACAGTTTTTTATTTATTTTCTTGCTAAGAAAATTGAGATTAAATGACTTGCCCAAGGTCACACAGCTAGGAAGTATTAAGGCCAGTATTACTGGCCAGTATCTGAGGCCACATTTGAACTCAGGTCCTCCTGAAGTCATGGCTGTTGCTCTATCCACTGTGCCATCTAGCTACCCCCAATAAATAGTTATTAAGTGCCTATTATGGGCCAGGTACTATGTTAAGTGGTAAGGATTCAAAAAAGAGGCAAAAGATAGTTCCTGTTTTCAAGGAGCTCACAGTTTAACAAGAAAATCACTTGAATGGATGAATGGAGGATGGAAGAAAGAAACAGGCAAATTCACCCAGCAAACTCTGGCTATAGTTCAGGCCTGAGGGGCTATATATCCTGAGTCTGGCTATATAGGGCTTGCACCAGAATGGTGGAATGTCAGAGTTATACTATAATGTGATATAAGCATTCCTAAAAATCATTAAGATATGCAAAATCGCATAAACACCACAAGACTTCTGGGAAAAATGAACCAACATTAAAAAACTTCATCAATGACACATTAATATTTTTTTTTTTTTGCTGCTCAGTTGTTTTCAGTCATGTTTAATTCTTCCTGACTCCATTTGGGGTTTTCTTGGAAGAAATACTGAAGTGGTTTGTTATTTCCTTCTCCATATCATTTTACAGATGAGAAAACTGAGGCAAAGTTAAGTCACCTACAGTCACACAGTTCTTAAGTGTTTAAGACTAGATTTGAATTCAGGAAGATGAGTCTTCCTAACTCTGTCCATTGAGCCAGTTACCTGCCCCCCAAAAGATAGAAATTTTAATTTTAATTTTAAAAGGACAGCATAAATTTAAATGGTTAAGACTATAGTAAATAGCAGCAAAGACAGCAACCTTGAGTTGTTGCTAAACTTACTGTTTGCAAAGCAGTCCCATATAGATGAAAAAGTGGCCTCCAAGACACTTAAGTCCCCCAGGCCAGAGCAGAAGGTAGAGGGAAGGGTGGGGTGCTGACCAGTACTCCTCAGCAGCCCACAGTTCATATTCCAAGTGAATATACAATATGGCACTTTATCTTAAAGTAGGTTTGTGGTTGTGAGTTTTGGAATGTTATAGATTGTAAGTTACAGTAAAGTATGCTGAAAATTGTAAGATCACATATGTTGGGTAGGGTTCACTATCCTCTTCTGTATATCTGTATGTAATTTGTGTATTCCCATGCAGCTCACTTCAATGGGATGCAATTTTCTAAATTTTTGTTCTTTCTTACAAAGGAAATTTCACGTGAGCAAAATCAACATTTGCCCTATACTCAAATTATTCCCTAATAAAATATATCGGTCAACTTGCAACAAGCTGTTTTCAAAACAAGCATTACAGTGGAACTTATTGTATTTCCAGGTCCAACACAGTTCTTTGCTCATATTACATTCTTAAATGTTTATGAAATTGAATTTGACTTTAGTAGGCAGAATCTAAATCTTCTAGGTAATAAATACCAGGAGACAGATTTGGACTAAATAGTAAGAACTTAAATGAAGTGGTAATTAAGTTTCTGTCACTGGAAGTGACCATTTTGGTAGGCCTAACTAATGCTTATAGAAATTCACATTTCAGGTAGGAGTTGGACTAGATGTTTCCCAAACAATTTGATCACTCCAAGAGTCTATGACTCTTCAGGGAAATCCAGAGAAGATTTTGCATTTACTTTGGTGGAAAGACTACAAAATATAGTATATAAAATATATAGACAAAATAAAAATTAATATATCATTATGAAATAAAACCTGACCAATCATGACAAGTAGAAAGTGAGTCATCGACATTACAACTATTTAAAAAAAAAAAGAATCATATAATTTTAATTAGATAATGTATTTCTTTTTAAAAGAAGTTATTTTATTTTAAAATTTGTAAATCAAGTTAATTTAGCAAAGTATTGCTAAATTGTGCTACTGTGCTACTAGCACTAACATAGTGCTATTATGCTAATCTCTTTAAAGAGATTAATAATGACATAACTAGTAGATTGTTTATATGAAATGTTTTAAACTTGAGAACAGTTTGTTCTCTCACATAAAATATTATTCTCATTTTTCACTTTCTAGAGTTTGCTTAACAAAGTTTTTCTTTCCATAAACATATATCATCTAAACCTCTATAGAAATAATTTAAAATAGTAAATTAATAGATTCTAATGCATATTTTTGTTTATAGCATACAAAGACATTATGTTTAAACATAAATGTTACAATGTTACATATATGTATATATATATTTATATACAAAGTATAACAGCTGATGTGATATGGACATTTAAAACATCATCTTATATCTACTGAGAATACATTCAAAAACAAAAGTATAATCTCAAATAAATATGCACAAAGGTCTCTTTAAAAGCCCTGTCCACAGGAAATCAACCATCACAGAATTATTTATCATAAAGTAATTTAGTGAAAATTGTAAAACATCTGGAATAATGTTGCTCTGCAAGAATATCTGGCAATATTTTGAAAACATTTAAATATAATTTATTCTGAACCAAAAAATGCCAAATAAAATGAGTATTTCCATAAGCACAGTATAAAAGAAAAACAACTGTACACAAACCACTATTAATTAGCACTTACTTTCCTTCTTTAAAACACAATAAATTCAACATGTAATTTTCAAAACTGTCTTGCTTATATGTGATTTTTTCTGGACTCCCTTCAGTTAATTTCTGTGCATTTTTTAAAAAGCACTTTCAGTAGCCTTCCCTCCCTCTTTTCTTTCCTTCCTTCTTTCCTCCGTCCCCTCCTCCTTTCTTTTCTTCCTCTCTCCTTTCCTTTTTACTTTGCTATTCTTTCTCTTTTCCATGGACCTATACTTCTTACTAATTAAACAACAACAACAAAAACCAAAATCTCTGTAAAAATAGCTTAGAAATATTTTTAAAGCCTTCATTTAAAGTTCATAAAGAAACAAGAAGACAAATGTACTCCACTATTTTAGTGGAGTATTAAAATTTTGTCCTTCCATAGTAGAGCTATCCTGGAAAAATCACTTTCAAGTATATCCAAAAAAGACTGGGGTTTTTCCTTTTCCATGAAAACAGGCTTTCTAAAATGTTAAACAAAAGCAGACCCATTCCATTTCCCCTTTTTCCACCCCTTGCCTTTTCCCCCCATTATCTATAAGATTCCTTTGAACACCCTCCTATGCTTTCAACTCCTGGCAGAAGGCAAATTTAATGCCTACAATAGCTGCTTCTTTGAGGCACAGCAGAGCATTGTCTCAGGGATCTAAAGAGGTTCATGACACTGCAAAGTTGCAGTTGCTAAGCAGGGCGATCAAGAGTTACTCCCAACCCCAGTAAACTCGGGCCTTGTTCAAACATTTCCTCAAAATCACCTGCCACTGGCAACACAATGCAGTTTCTAAATACAGAAAGAAAACAGCAAAACCCAAAGTAAAGATCTCTACCTGCTTCCAAGTTGGCTTTTTTTTCATGGGGGAGAATGTAAAATGTCATTCTAATAGTTGAAAAAACAGTAGGAAGCCCCACATGATAATAATATCTTAGAGCAATATAACCAAAGTAGGATAGCAGACTATTTTCTTTTTCATCTTCTAAAGAAGCATTAAGCTAATTATTTAATTTTAAAAAGAATGTTTTATTATGCATACATATATATGCATATATGTATACATATATACATACGACCAGCTGATAATTCTTAATTCTCCTTTATAGTGTGTGATAGTCAGGAGGAGAGTTCAAGTCCAGCCTCAGACACTAATTAGTTATGTGACATTGGGCAAATCACTTAATCTCTATCTGTCTTGTTTCCTCAACTACAAAACAGGAATTACAATAGTACCTACCTTTGAGAGCTGTTTTGAATATAAAATAAGATCATATTTACAAATTTCAGCGCCTAGAACATAGTGAGTACTTAATAAATGCTTATTTTCTTCCTTTATGCACTCAGTCTTATCCTATGTTTCTGACATCTGGAGGCTTGCTTTGAAAAACATCCTTTATGCGTATACCTACTGAACATTAGGGTCATATATCTACATCTGGAAAAGACCTTAAAAGCAATTGGATTTACAGATAAGGAAACTGAGACTTGAGGAAAGTAAGTGCCTTAGCCACACAGGTTTTAAGAAATTGCTGTCATTTTAAAATAATAGGTTTTCTCTAAAAAATAATTTGGATTATTTTGTATTTATTTAGGCTGTACATATGTACATGCTTAGTAAGATGGAAACTCAGGTATAAAAGGTTACTTTTTTTTTTTTTGCCTTCTCCAAGCCTTGCAGATTTTGGTGATTAACAAATTTTGGTAAATCCCAGACTTGTGTTTCTATTTTAGAAATGCTCAACTCTGAGCAAATATGCTACTTAAGCTGCCTATAGAATATTTTGGTTAGCACACATATATATTTTTTTGTTATTGATGTAAGGCTTCTACAGTAGAAGAATATGAATTATGTAGCTTTCTCAGGTGATTGTGAATCTTTTTTCCCCTAAACAATGTCAAATGTGTGGAGATAATTTTGTCACATTTCTTTCATGACCCAGACAACCCCTTTCTTCCCCACTTTTTTACAAATTTGACCTCTGGTACAAACAGCAATAATAATTGCAGCAAGAGACACATATATACATAAGAATGCCCTTGATTCTCTTCTTTTCAGCTGATTTCCAAGGCAGACAGAGTAAACAGCCTTCTCCCAGCTTTTTCACTTTCCACAGCTGAGAGTGTAGGATGTTTACAATATCTGTCACTCAGTATTCTCCAAAATGAGCTTGAGGTCACCAGTGCAAATTTCAAGCAAGATAGCATCAGTGGAGGACACATCCGTGAAGTTACAACTGAACTGCAGAAATATTACTTGAGATTTCTGAGTTTGGTTGAGTAATGCGAATATAAGATCATTTGGAATTTTAAGTGTGGAATTAGAGTTTGAACATACCTGATTTCCATGTGGAGCCATGTTGTGTTCTCAAATAAATCTTGCTTCCTTTTGCTTGCAAGTTTTTTCCTTTGCTTAATTAATTTTCTGGGCTTCCAACTCTGGTTTTGTATGGACCTAGATTCTGGATGTTTTTGTCATTTCCTAACAACATTCCAAAACATTCCACCCTTCTGTTCACAATCTCCCCAAACTATCCAGAATCTAGCTGTGTCTCTCATGCTAATGTGTGAAACTTTATTCTGATTCACTTCTATATATAACAGAGCACCATGAGCCTGCAAAAGAAGAGAAATCAGTCACTTTTAATTATAGGTTATATGGTCATAAATTCAAACAAGAGAAATGAAAAATAAATAAGCTAGAGTGAAAGATACATCTATAAAAATGGTATAACTGGTAGTATCATGCAAAAATTTCTATGTAATGTGAAAGGAAAAAATTTAGCATTTGGAGGTATAAACACAAATAATGTTAATCAATGTCTATGGTCTTTTCAATGTTGTTTGCTCTTGTGTAATCTTGACCTTCCATGATAAATTAGTCCATGATACAAAAAGATGTCAAAGAAGAGGTAAAAACAAATCTTAAATACTATTATGTCTCAGAATAAGTAGGTCTATAGAATAAAGGAGATATAAGTTAGGATAGAGTTGTTGACGATCCCTAGACAGCGAAGAATCACCTATACTTTGAGTCTTTGATTTTTTTCTCTCTTTAAAAAAAAAAGCATTCTTTTCATAAAGAACATTTTGTAGGAATTTGAAAACTTTTTATGGTTAAAAAAAAATTGTACATTCATAAGTTTTTTGTTAAATTTATGATGTTATGATAGATTAAAACACATAATATATATATATATGTATATATATATATTTATATTTTATTGTCAGCAGCAATAACTGATGCTTTGTCTCAAAGTGAAGCAAAGTGCACATTGACTACTAGTGCTAAGAAAGACATCAGTCTGTCCAGCCCATGCTCATAGGTATGAAAACATACCTTTTAATTTTTGTTATTGAGTCGTAGCCATGTTCAACTCTTCCTGACCCACACTTAGGGTTGTTGTTTTTTTGGCAAGGGTGTTGGAGTGGTTTACCATCTCCTTCTCTAGTTTTAATGATGAGGAATGGGGCAAACAGGATTAAGTGACTTGCCCAGAATCACATAGCTAGTAAGTGTCTATGATCAGATTTGAACTAAAAAAATGAAGTCTTCCTGATTTCAATTCCTATCCAAGTGCTTTATGCATGGTGTCACCTGGCTGCCTGAATTTAGTTGTTGTTAAGTCATTTCATTTATGTTCAACTCTTTATGATCCCATTTGGGGTTTTCTTGGCAAAGATACTGGAGCAGTTTGCTATTTCTGTTTATAGCTCATTTTGCAATTAAGGAATTAAGGCAACCAGGGTTAAGTGACTTACCCAGGGTTTACTATATGAAATCCCTGGCAAGCACTAACTAATAACAGCCAGCATACTTTGGGCCAAAGTTTGTCTTCAGTTTACAGACTCAATCTTTTGTGTGTCATGGACCCCACTGACAATCTGGTGAAACCTACTGGTGCCTTCTCAAAAAACAAACAAACAAACAAACAAACAAAAACAAACAAAACCAAAGCCCTTTTTAGATTCATTAAACCTACTTGATTATAAAAGAAGCCAAAAGTTAGTGAAGATAAAGTCACATTTTTCCCTCATCCAAATTTGTGGACTCCTTATTCATGAAGCCCTTGGAAATCTGTGGATCCCAGGTAAAGAACCTTCCCTGTCTTAGCATTTCTTTGACTCCTCAAGTCTACAGATGTTTATTAAGTGCTTACTATGAATAACTAGATTGGTGCAGGCATTGTGCTAATTGCTGGGAATACAAACTCAAGCAGAAAGATACTACATGCAAGTAGCTTAGGTTCTAATGGGGAATGAAAACATGTAAAGGAAGTTGAAGGGAAAGGGAAGAAGATGAAGGTAGCTAATTGAGGACATTGTAAAGAAAATTCAGAGCATAGAGAAAAATGAAGACATGATAAAACATCTCAAAGTTGTCAGTAAAACTTAAAAATTAACAATTTTCTTCCCTCTCCAATGTATTAATACCATTTGGTATTCTGCTGATCTTACTGAGGATGTCTGGAATTTGTCTGAGGTAAACACATTATAGGACCTAAAGGCCCTGACCATAGTGCTGGGATAGCTCTTCCTAATTCAGCACATATTTTTAGGATGTGAATTTTGGTTACTATATGATACATTTTGTGCATTATGTTCCTTTGATCTTTGGGATGATTTGCTTATAACTTTCCTAAGTAGCCTTATCTCCTGCTACTGCTGCTTTAAAGTGGTTACTCATAAACTTACTTACCATAATGAGTAGCAGGGAAGGGTGGTCTGGAGACCAGAACAAGATCCAATTGTATCAAACGGCTCTTCCTGAGTCATATGTCCAATGAGAGATATTCAGGGACAAAGTGAGATTGTAGAATAAAAAGAGGTTCTGTGTTATTGTTGAGAAAATTCTGCAGTCCTGCATTTAATCTATATAGGAATTCTTTCCAGTATATCAAGCTTTTTCCCTTAGAAAAATTATTTAACCTATGTAATCTATTTGTCATTTAAAAAAAGGTAATAATTTTGATCAACTCTTCCAAATTAATGTTAAAGGACTTTAGGACAATGAGAATCTAACCAAAATAATCACTACAGCAACTCTAGTGTATAATACGAATAGAATTATTTCAGGGCTTAAAATAGACAAATAGAACCCAAAGAAGGTGTAAATATCAAACTATGTGTAGCCTGTAGTCTAGCACTCCAGGCTCTAGATTTACATGATCAATCTTGCAGAACTTTCCATGGTATGATGCTAAATGTTAAACAACCAGCTTTTTAAAGGCAAAAAAAAAAAAAAAAAAAAAAAAAAAAAAAAAAAAAAACACAAAAAACCAAACCTTCCCAAATTAAAAAACCACAACATATTGAACTTTTAGATTTCATTTATAATTACCATTTTCTTCACTCTCCTCTTTCTGAAAAGACTAGATGATAAACAAAACAATAAATTAATCCTGATTTGTATATTTCTGAGTTGTAAATACTCACACTGAAAATTAAACAATTGGTGGTTAGAGCTGGCTCCAGCACACCCTTCTCAAAAATTATTCTTTTTTTTTTTTTTTTGGCTCAGTTTACTGCCACCCACCATGTTCTCTGGGAACGTCAAAAAGATTGCTTCTGTCTGGTTTCTAGAGATGTAGAAGTGAAATCTTTTGTGCCTGTGCACATATTTAAGAAATTAATGTATAATTGGTAGAGGGAAGTGTTCGTTTTGCACAATGAATATAAAATAGCCTAGAAGCAACTAATATAATGCTCTTTTCTTTAGTAATTGCCACCTTCTGCTCATCCAGGGAGAATTTTCTGTCGATAGCACCCTATTATTTTTAGAGAAAAAAATTTACTTTGGCACTGCTAGAAAAAGACAACTCAACATCCAACTGAATCCCAAAACATCTGTCCTCTGGGTTTATGTTATACTCCAAGGACCTATACTCTTTACAGAAGGAAAACAAACTTTGGGTTGCTAGAAAACAAAATAACCCAACATTCCATTGAGTCCATTCACCTCAGGGACCTTTAAAGGTCTGGAACTTTATGGTTTTAAGAACTTCAAACACCATCTCACTCTCTTGGGTGGAGGCAAATTAAATTGATATTGTTAGTCAGAAAACTCTTTTCCCTATCAGACTGGTAAAATGATGACTATCAGAAGGCAAAGTTAAGGCAGGTTTTATCATTCCTCCATGTCACAGATCACAGATTTAGGTCTCAAAGAGACCTTATGAGTCAGCTAGTCAAATCCCCTCTCATTTCAGAGATGATAACTGAAGTCTACAGGGATAAAGTATCCATTGTTACCCCATGTAAAAAGTGGCAGAGTCAGGACTAAAGTCAACATCCTCTGATTCTGAATCTATTGCTCTTTCCCTTGAATTACAGTATTTGTGTTCTCAATTCCCTTGCAGCTCTTCCAGATCTAGGACCATTTACTAAATGCTCATGCTAGAAACTTTGGTGTCTTTTCATATAGCAAAGCAAGGAGAGGGGAAGTGAAGAGGAAATCCCATTTCTTAAGCTTACAGGTTATATCACTCCTCCTCTCTATGAATATGGTCAAGAACTTAAGTTCAATGAATCAATCAGAATTAAATCAGAATTTATTAAGTATCTTCTATGTGCTAGGCACTGTTGTAAGCACAGATGATAAAAAGAAGCAAAAGCTCCTCTAGAAGAACATAATATAATGAAGGAGAAGACTTTGAAACAAATAGATAAACAAGTTATATACAGAAAAAATAGGAAATGATTAACAGAGGGAAGTCTTATTAGAGGGAAGACACTAGAATTATGAAAGACTGGCACCTATGGAAGATGGGATTTTGATTGGGACTTAAAAAAAGACAAAGAAGTTGGAAGGAATTGAGAGGGAGATCATTCTAGGCACAGGAGCCAAAGAAAATACCCCAAGCTGAGAGATGGAGAGCCTTGCTTGTGAAGCAATCAGGAGGCTCATGTAATTGAGTTGAAGGATATATGTTTTTTATTTAGAATTTTTTTCCCACAGTATATATGCATGAGTAATTTTTTTTATAATATTATCCCTTGTATTCATTTTTCCAAATTATCCCCCCCTCCCTCCACACCCTCTCCCCAATGACAGGCAATCCCATACATTTTACATATATTACAATATAACTCAGATACAATATATGTGTGTAAATACCATTTTCTTGTTGCATATTAAGAATTAGATTCCGAAGGTGTAAGTAACCTGGGTAGATAGACAGTAGTGCTAACAATTTACATTCACTTCCCAGTGTTCCTTCTCTGGGTGTAGTTATTTCTGTCCATCATTGATCAACTGGAAGTGAGTTGGATCTTCTTTATGTTGAAGATATCCACTTCCATCAGAATACCTCTTCATACAACATTGAAGTGTACAGCGATCTTCTGGTTCTATTCATTTCACTCAGCATCAGTTGATGTAAGTCTCTCCAAGCCTCTCTGTATTCCTCCTGCTGGTCATTTCTTACAGAGCAATAATATTCCATAACCTTCATATACCATAATTTACCCAACCATTCTCCAATTGATGGACATCCATTTAGAAGAATATATGTTTTAAGAAATTCTTTGTTTTTCCACCTAAGAAGCTATGACAGATAGCTTCCTGGGTCATGTTTTTGGGGTCACTTCTAACTCTTGGGCCACATAACTCATGTAACTTCATTGTGCTTCCTTCCCAAAGCTGATATTCACAATTCTTAGTGGGAAGACTATTATGAATACACAGATAGATGCTCCCCCAGGACCTAAATCATTCAAATCCCTGGTTTTTAGTTCTCCTGGATATTTCAGAAAAAAATGCCAGCTACAGATTTCTTTCTGTTTAATTTTAAGAAGAGAGTTCCGGCCAAGATGGTGGCGTGGAGGCAGACAGCTGCTTGAGCTCCACGTTTTCTCTCAGAACTTACTTCATGACAAGCCTCAGAATTAATGCTTGACCAGAAAAGAAATCCACAAATAATCACCAAAAGAAGAGATCCTTGAAATTCGCCAGAAAAGATCTGTGTTTGTTCGGGGAAGGGGATGAACAGACTGGGTGCAGACTGAGGGCAAGCAGCCAGAGCAAGGCAGGCAGTTCACACTGTGCATACCCGAGGGGGGAGGGGTGCAATCTCTTCTGTTTCTGCAAAAAGACTTTTACCCCAGTGTGAATATTCCGTCTTGGCAGCAAGCCAGAAACAACACAGGTGTAAACACCAGAGGTGAAGAATAAAACCCAGGAAAGCTAGTGTCTCTTGGGACCCAGCCACCCCCACCCCCACCCAGAGTGACTCAGCGCTTTCTCAGAGCCTCAGAGCATAGAAGCAGCACAGCCATCTCTGTCCTGTTAGTGCATCACTACTATCTCCTGCAGTCTGTAGAGGAAGCCTGGTACACCATCCAGCCCCATCCCCCCCAGAAACAGACCAATTGTTTCTCTTGTCAATTTCTTTTCTTTGGGTCCCGCTCTGACAAAATGAATAAAAAATTTAAAAGGGCTCTAACCACTGACAGTTTCTGTATGGAGAGAGAGCAGACTTCAAACCCTGAGGAGACTAAAAGCAGACTGTCTCCAGAGGAATCTCCTAAGGGGGATATGATCTGCTCCTCAATACATAAAACTCTCATAGAGGAAATCAAAAAGGCTCTCAAAAGAGAGCTAGAAGAAAAATGGGAAAAGGAAAGGGAAGCTTGGCAAGAGAGTCTGGAGAAGTCATCCCAGGCATTTAAAGACAGAGTGGATAAAAAAAAAAAAAAAAACAAATCATTGAGAAATAAAATTAGTGAGTTGGAAAAAGAAAACAGTTTCCTAAAAAATAAAATGGATGAAATGGAAAAAAATTCCATAGAAGAAAAAAACTCATTTAAAAACTCAATTGGACAATTACAAAAAGATATAAAAAACGTGAGTGAAGAAAATACAACATTGAAAATTAGACTCAAACAAGTAGAAATGAATGACTCAAGGAGAAACCAAGAAGTGGTCAAGCAAAAACCAGAAAAACAAAACAATTGAAAAGAATGTCAAGTATCTTATTGGAAAGACAACAGACCTGGAAAACAGATCCAGGAGAGACAATTTGAGAATAATCTGACTCCCTGAAAAATGTGAGGAAAAAAAGAGCCTGGACACTATTTTCCAGGAAATTATCAAAGAGAACTGCCCAGACGGTTTGGAAACAGAGGGTAAAATAGACATTGAAAAAATCAGTAGATCACCTACTAAAAAGGACCCTAAAATCAAAACACCAAGAAATATATTGGCCAAGTTCAAGAACCATCAGACAAAGGAAAAAATACTGGAAGCTGCTAGAAAAAAGCAATTCAGATATGGAGGAGCCACAATAAGGATAACCCAGGCTAGCAGCGTCCACATTAAAAGAACGAAGGGCCTGGAACATGATATTCCGAAAGGCTAAGGAACTTGGTATGCAGCCAAGAATAACTTACCCAGCAAAAATGAGCATCCTTTTCCAGGGAAGAAGATGGGCATTTAACGAAATAAAATAATTCCATCTATTCTTGATAAAAAACCAGACCTATACAAAATGTTTGATCTTCAAATACAGAACTCCAAGAGATTTCTAAAAAGGTAAAAAGAAATCTTGAGAACTATATTTCTGCCATAAAGATATGTAAAGAACACATGTATAATTTGTCCTAGAGGTGGAAAGAAAATTATAAAATAAAAAGGGTAAAGTGGTGGTACTACATCTCATGAAGAGGCAAAAGTAACCTATTATATCTGAGAGAAAGAAAGGAGGGAGATGAACATAGTGTTTATCAATAGACATATTCGATTTATGGTGAAACTTCTTCCACTTCATTGAAAAGTGAGAGGGAAGGAGTAAACTAAGGGGAAGGGAATACAGAAATTGTGAGAAAAAGGGGTAAAATAGGAAGAGGAATTTTAAGGTGGGGGAGGGATACTAAAAAGGGAGGGCTGTGAAAAGCAAGTGATGTTCCCAAGTTTAATACTGGGTAGGGGGGTAAGAGGGAAGGAAAGGAGAAAAGCAAAAACAGGGGTTAACAGGATGGCAAGCAATATAGAATTAGTCATTCTAACCATAAATGTAAATGGGTAAACTCCCTCATAAAAAGGAAGCAGTTAGCAGACTGGATTAAAAGTCAGAATCCTACTATATGTTGTTTACAGGAAACACACCTGAAATAGGGTGATACATTCAAACTAAAAGTAAAAGGGTGGAGCAGAAAAAAGCAGGGGTAGCCACCCTCATCTCAGATCAAGCAAAAACAAAAATTGATCTAATTAAAAGAGATAAGGAAGGGTATTATATCCTGCTAAAGGGTAGCATAGATAATGATGCAGTATCAATATTACACCTATATACACCAAGTGGTGCAGCATCTAAATTCTTAAAAGAGAAATTAAGAGAGCTGCAAAAAGAAATAGACAGCAAAACTGTAATAGTGGGAGATATCAACCTTGCATTCTCAGCATTAGATAAATCAAACCACAAAATAAATAAGAAAGAAGTCAAAGAGATAAATAGAATACTAGAAAAGTTTGATATGATAGATCTTTGGAGAAAGCTAAATGGAGACAGAAAGGAGTACACTTTCTTCTCAGCAGTTCATGGAACCTATACAAAAATTGACATAAAAACCTCAAAATCAGACCACAATGCAAATAAAATTGCATTCAATAAAAAGCCAGGGGAAAATAGAACAAAAAAAATGATTGGAAACTAAATAATCTCATACTAAAGAATGACTGGGTGAAATAGCAAATCAGAGACATAATTAATAACTTCACCCAAAAAAATGACAATAATGAGACATCATACCAAAATGTGTGGGATACAGCCAAAGCAATAATAAGGGGAAGTTTTATATCTCTAGAGGCCTACTTGCATAAAATAGAGAAAGAGAATGTCAATGCATTGTGCTTACAACTAAAAATGCTAGAAAAGGAACAAATTAAACACGAATCTTGAAATTCTAAAAATAAAAGGTGAGATTAAGAGAATTGAAAGTAAAACAAAAACAAAAAAAAAACCACTATTGAATTAATTAATAAAACTACGAGTTGGTTCTATGAAAAAACCAACAAAATAGACAAACCTTTAGTAAATTTGATTAAAAAAAGGAAAGAGGAAAAACAAATTGATAGTCTTAAAAATGAAAAGGGAGAACTCACCACTAATAAAGAGGAAATTAGAACAATAGTTAGGAGCTACTTTGCTCAACTTTATGCCAATAAATTCGATAACTTAAATGAAATGGAAGAATACCTTCAAAAATATAGCTTGCCCAGATTAACAGAGGAAGAAGTAAATAGTCTAAATAGTCCCATTTCAGAAAATGAAATAGAACAAGCTATTAACCAACTCCCCAAGAAAAAAATCCCCAGGACCAGATGGATTTACATGTGAATTCTACCAAACATTTAAAGAACAATTAACTCCAATGCTATATAAACTATTTGAAAAAATAGGGATTGAAGGAGTCCTACCAAATTCCTTTTATGACCTAGACATGGTATTGATACCTAAACCAGGTAGGCTGAAAACAGAGAAAGAAAATTATAGACCAATCTCCCTAATGAATATTGCTAAAATCTTAAATAAAATATTAGCAAAAAGACTATAGAAAATCAATATTAGGAAACCTATTAGCATAATCTACCATATCAATAACCAAATTAACAAAAAACATATGATCATCTCAATAAATTCAGAAAAAGCATTTCATAAAATCCAATATCCATTCCTACTAAAAACACTTGAGAGTATAGGACTAAATGGACTATTCCTTAAAATAATGAGCATATGTTTAAAACTGTCAATAAACATCATATGTAATGGCGATAAACTGTTACCTTTCCCAGTAAGATCAGGAGTGAAACAAGGTTGCCCACTATCACCATTACTATTCAATATTGTAATGGTAGACTTGGCAATAAGAGCTGAGAAAGAGATTCAAGGAATTAGAATAGATAATGAGGAAATCAAACTATCACTCTTTGCAGATGACATGATGGTAGACTCTGCTAAAAAGCTATTAGAAATAATTCAGAACTGTAGCAAAGTTGCAGGATACAAAATAAATCCACCTAAGTCCTTAGCATTTTTATACATTACCAACACAATCCAAAGAGAAATTCCATTCAAAATAATGGTCGATAGTATAAAATATTTGGGAATATATCTACCAAAGGAAAGTCAGGTGTTATATGAGCATAATTACAAAACACTTGCCACAAAAATAAAGTCAGATTTAAATAATTGGAAAGACATTGAGTGCTCTTGGATAGGCCGAGTGAATATAATCAAGATGACAATACTCCCTAAACTAATCTATTTATTTAGTGTTATACCAATCAGACTCCCAAGAAACTATTTTAATGACCTAGAAAAAATAACAACAAAATTCATATGGAAGAACAAAAGGTCTAGAATTTCAAGGGAAGTAATGAAAAAAAAAATCAAATGAAGGTGGTCTAGCTGTACCTGATCTAGAACTATATTATAAAGCAGCAGTCACCAAAACCATTTGGTATTGGCTAAGAAATAGACTAGTTGATCAGTAGAATAGGTTAGATTCACAGGACAAGATAGTGAATAAAAATAGCAATCTAGTATTTGGGATAAGAATTCATTATTTGACAAAAACTGCTGGGAAAAGTGGAAATTAGTATGGCAGAAACTAGGCATGGACCCACATTTAACCACATACTAAGATAAGATCAAAATGAATACCTGATTTAGGCATAAAGAACAAGATAATAAATAAATTAGAGGAACATAGGACAGTGTACCTCTCAGACTTGTGGAGGAGGAAGGAATTTGTGACCAAAGGAGAACTAGAGATCATTTTTGATCACAAAATAGAAAATACATAAAATTAAGATACTTTTGTACAAACAAAACTAATGCAAACAAGATTAAAAAGGAAGTAACAAATTGGGAAAACATTTTATAGTTAAAGGTTCTGATAAAGGCCTCATCTCCAAAATATACAGAGAATTGACTTTAATTTATAAGAAATCAAGCCATTCTCCAATTGATAAATGGTCAAAGGATATGAACAGACAATTTTCAGATGATGAAATTGAAACTATTTCCACTCATATGAAAGAGTGTTCCAAATCACTATTGATCAGAGAAATGCAAATTAAGACAACTTTGGGATACCACTCCATACCTGTCAGATTGGCTAAGATTACAGGAACAAATAAAGATTAATGTTGGAGGGGATGTGGGAAAACTGGGATACTGATGCATTGTTGGTGTTGTGAAAGAATCCAACCATTCTGGAGAGCAATCTGGAATTATGCCCAAAAATATATCAAACTGTGCATACCCTTTGATCCAGCAGTGCTACTACTGGGCTTATATCCCAAGGGAATACTAAAGAAGGGAAAGGGACCTGTATGTACCAAAATGTTTGTGGCAGCCCTTTTTGTAGTGGCTAGAAACTGGAAAATGGATGGATGCCCATCAATTGGAGAATGGTTGGGTAAATCATGGTGCATGAATGTTATGGAATATTATTATTCTGTAAGAAATGACCAACAGGATGAATACAGAGAGGCTTGGAGAGACTTACATCAACTGATGCTGAGTGAAATGAGCAGAACTAGGAGATCATTATACACTTCAACAACAATACTATATGAGGATGTATTCTGATGGAAGTGGATATCTTCAACACAGAGAAGAGCTAATCCAATTCCAATTGATCAATGATGGACAGAATCACCTACACCCAGAGAAGAAACACTGGGAAATGAGTGTAAACTGTTAGCACTTTTTTGTTTTTCTCCCCAGGTCATTTTTACCTTTTGAATCCAATTCTTCTTTTGCAACAATAACAACAACAACAACATTCGGTTCTGCACATATATATACCTAGGATATACTATAACATATTTAATATGTATGGGAATGCCTGCCATCTAGGGGAGGGGTGGAGGGAAGGAGGGGAAAAATTTGGAACAGAAGGGAGTACAAGGGATAATGTTGTAAAAAATTACCTATGCATATGTACTGTCAAAAAATGTTATAATTATAAAATCAATTAAAAAATATAATTATAAAAAAATCATATAAGAAAAGGAGAAGAAAAACCGGGAAAAGAAAAGAGTGGTGAAGAGAATTATGAAAATAAAAATCAACAACTTATAAAAAGAAACCTGCTTACAAAGTAAAATTAGCCATATCATAGGAAAAAAAGGACAAAAGCTCATTGAAGAAAACAATACCTTAAAATTAGAAATGGGCAAGTGGAAGCTCATGAGTCTGTGATATATCAAGAATCAAACAGCCCATGAATTGCAAAATAACTAAATAAGTTTTGGTATATTAATGTAATGGAATATTATTATTCTATAAGAAATAATGAGCAGGCTCATTTTGAAAAAAAACCTGGAAATATTTACGTAAACTAATGCTAAGAGAAATGAGTACAACCAAGAGAGCATTGTATACAATAGCAACAATAAGGTTTACGTAATGATCGACAGTGACAGACTTGGCACTTTTCAACAATGAGGTGATTCAAGGTAATTCCAGGAGTCTTGTGTTGGAAAAAGCAATCTGCATCCAGAGGTAGAACTATGGAGACTAAATGTAGATCCAAACATAATATTTTTACATTTTTTTGTTGCTGATGTTTGTTTGCTTGTTTTATTTTCTTTCTTGTGTCTTTACCCTTCTGATCTGATTTTTCTTGCACAGCATGACGAATATGGAAATATGTTTATAAGAGCTGAAAATGTTTAACCTATACTGGATTATTTGCCATCTTGGGGAAAGGATTGGAACACAATCCTGGGGAAAATTTGGAACACAAGGTTTTGCAAAGGCGAATGTTGAAAATAATCTTTGCATATATTTGAAAAAATAAAATGCTATTCAAGAAAAATAAATATGATTTTAAAAAAGCAAAAAAGACAGAGAGAGACAGATAGTGTTTTGTCATGAGAAGTAGAAGATAAGGGAGGAAAAAGAACAAATATTAGGCATAGATCTGGGGAGATAAAGGGATACCAGAAAGAAGAGTTTTGGACATTCAGATGTGGCTTAAAGGTATTGGCAATCTGGAAATACTATGAAATAATGGAATAAAATGAATGAAAGAGGAGTTGTAATGAAAAAAAATAGAAGAAAATATAAAAGATCTCATGGGGAAAAACAGAGACATTGGAAGGAGGTTCCATTAAATTAAAATTTAGAGGAACACGTACAAGCAAAAAGTAATTGGGTGACAAAAAAGATAATTTTGATTATGTACAAATGATTATATTTGATAGGTACAATGAAAAGAAAGAACTAAAAAGGATCTTGGAGACCATTTAGTCAAATGCCCTCATTTTAAAGATAAGGAGTATGAAGCCCAATTTTGACTAAGATGTCACAGGAAGTAATCAGCAGAAATTTGATTTGAACCATATATCTCTAATTCCGGAGCCATTTCTTTTTTTTCATTGTGCAACATGGACTGCCAAAGACACTGTTACATGAATGAAATGAAAATAATTACCTTAAGAAGAAAAATAAGAAAATAGGGTAAAAGGGAATCTTCACACCAAAACTCTGGAGCTGTCCTATTATTATGAATATTTTATATTATTATTATATATTAAATATATATTATTATGAATATTTTCTAATCACATTTTTCATTATTATAGGAGATTTCAGTTGAAGATTTTTTGCAAATTAGAACAGTATCTTCTTGGCAATTTGTAGACACAAATGATTTTGTCCGAGTTAAACTGAACTAGGTCGTTACCATGAGATATTTTACATTTTCTTCTATTTTTTCATTCTTTTGAATGTTTGACCATTTTTTAAATCATACTTTTATTTCTCTTAAATTGTATTTTATTTTTCTCTATCCACTCTGCCTAACTGCCTCTCTCTATGAGTAATGGGAAATGATTGTGATATAAGAAATGTTGAATGAAGAAATTCAGAGAAATAACAGATGACAGTAATAATAACAATAATAATATTATATATATGTGTGTATCCATAATGCCTACCATGTGCCAAGCACCTTGTATTACAATTGATATTTCATTTGCTCCTCACAAGAGTCATGAGGTAAATAAATTTATCCCCCATCTTATAAATAAGAAAACTGAAGAAAGCAATGTTAAGTGACTTGCTGAGGGTCACACAGCTAATAAATTTCTAAAGCTGAAAAAAAATTTTTTTAAAGAATAATGTTATTGTTGTGTCTACCTCTTTTGGGGGGCCATCCCTTATAATAAAGATTTCTCTTATATGAAAGAAAAACAAAAAGAAACAAAATTCAGCAAAATTGATCAATACATTAAAAAATAAGCTATTATATATGGTGTCCTAGCCTTATGGATTGCCCCACTCCACTGGCTATAAAAGCATTTTAGGCTTATCTATGGAGCGAGCAAGTGGTGCAATGGTTGAATGTCAGGTTCAGAGTCAGAAAAATTCATCTTCATCAGTTCAAAACCAGACTCGACTACTAGCTGTGTGATTCCATGAAAGTCACTAACTTTGCCTTAGTTGATCATCTGTAAAATGAGCTGGAGAGGGAAACAGTGAATCACTCTAGTATCTTTGCTAAAGAAAAAAAAATAGGGTTGCAAAATGTCAGCCACAACTGAACAACAAAAACAGACTTATCTATTAGCAAAATGGTTTTTGGTTTTGGCATTTTTTAATACAGTTAATTCTAAGGAATTGATATATGCACAGCAGCCTGAGCCAATCCATTCATTCCAGATTACTGTGACTCAATTTTGTCTGAGGTGTAAATATGTTCACAAGCCTTCCAGCCTTAGGAAGTGTCCTTGATGGGCATCACTAGCCCATGTGTAGAACTGTACAAACTTCTACCCTTGTCAAATTGATTATATTTTGATCATAGATCATCGATCTGGAAAGGATCTTAGAAGTGACTTACTCCAATCACTTCATTTTTGTTTTGGTTGTTCAGTCATTTTCAATCATGTTTGACTCTTTCTGCTCTCTGGGTTTTCTTGGCAAAGATACTGGAGTGGTTTGCCATTTCCTTCTCCAGCTCATTTTATAGATGAGGAAACTGAGGCAAACAGAGTGAAGTGACTTGTCCAAGATCACATAAATGCTAGATTTGAACTAAGAGAAATCTACCTGACTACTGGCATTGTAATCTATTTCATTTTACAGAGGAGGAAACTGAGGCTCACAGAAAATGAGAGCTTTGCTCAAGATCACAAAGGAGAAATAAGGAGAGCCAAGATTCAAATAGAGGTCCTCTGAGTCTAAATCTTGTACTATTTCTTCTTCACTAAATTGACTCCTGATAAAGATGAATTGTGGGAAATTCTGGAGCTAAATGGGGAAAGACTATTTTCATACTGAAATATGACTATCCATAATAAGCATTCCTGAGCCATTTATCATTTCTTACTTAATATTCTGTACTGAAAAATAAAAATGAAATTTATTTATGGATTGGGCCCCTTCATACTGGAGAAAAAACCTATTTCTATTATTTATTAAATGTGTGATACAATGACACCCCATTTTATTTTCAAACTAAAAGAGATTTTTCAGTTGCTAGAAATTTATTTTTTTTAAACATGTGTTTTTTTCTATAGGATTCACAAAGAAGAGACAGATGAGGCAAATTTTTCTCCTATAAGAAACATGGCTTTTGGTAGTGCTAAATAAACTTCAGTGAGGCAGCCCTAGTGTGTGGATGAATTCCAAATGAGGAAAAGGCAGTCAGGGTGCATATTAAGTTCAGAGGAGAAGTCTTTGTAAACAATGTAAAAATGGACAAGAAAGAAAGGAAATGAGACTAATAGTTGGGTCTGGCTAGAGAATAATTACTTTCAGAGACTTAAAAAATATTTTAACTGGAAGGGCCCACACCCTTACTAAATTCAGTCATCAAAGAAATTTTCATTACATAAAAGCTGTGATTTTAACCACCCAAACATAAGTCTAAAATTTTATTATTTTATCATGGAACTCTTATTTTTCCCCCTTGCCTTTCCTAGAAATTTGATATTATCCAAGTATCTAAAAAACTAGCACAAAATCACCATAAGTACATTTAAAAATATGATCCTCTAAGTTTTTTTTTTTCTTTTTTTAAAACACAAAACTCCATACCCCTTATAATCTCTAATTCCCTTCAGGTTCCCCTCAAATGCCACTTCCTATTTGAGGCATTTATTGATCCCTCTATTTATTACTTCTTTCTATATTACTTTGTACTTTGCAGAAATTTTGTAATTACTTACATGTGTAGGAATTTTTGTTGTTCAGTTGTTTTTTTAATCATGACTGACTCTTTTTTTCCCCCCAAACAGAATTAAGTGATTTGCCCAGGGTCACACCACTAGTAAATATCTGAGGCCAAATTTGAAAGCATGGAGACAAATCTTCCTGATGCTGTGGATATGTATAGTTCTCTCCAAAAGGAAGTAAACTGGAGGATCAGCAACTATTTCTGTCTTTATTTAGAGCCTTGCACAATATTTACATGTATTAAGTTATTAATGAATACTTGTTGATTGAATTAATGTTCTATGTTTTTTTAAAGTATAGCTTTGCCCTTTAGTCTTTTTTTTTTTTTTTTAAAGATTTTGGTATGTACTGAAAACTTGTTAACCAATTTACATTTGTTCATTCCCCTTATTTCTATGATATTTCCTTTCCCTCTGAATCTCGACTTTCTTGCAGCTGAAAGTTACTAGTTTTGTTCCAGAAATGGCAGAATAGAATATATATATCCCAAAGTTACCCTAAATTATTATTGTATGCAGAGGGCACTACTCTTTCCAGTATCATAAATTCTAAAAAAAGGTTAGGCTTCCAAATCTAAATCTGTTTTAAGTTAGGAAACACAAGCTATTATTGGTCAAATACTCCTAAAGTGACTATTTCTTTCGCCTTTATTTTTCTTAGTTCTCAAGATGAGATAAAGGTAGTGGTAGGAAATGTATCTCTTTTTCCTTTAATCCAGTAGCTATGTCTGAGATTCATATTCATCAGTGTTGAAAAGCCTCTTTTTTTTCTATCCTTGTTCTGCTGTTTCAGTTATGTCTGACCCTATTTGGGCTCAAATCAAATAGCAAACCACTCTAGTATCTTTGCCAAGAAAACCCTCTATCAAACTCTTTAATCAACAAATATCCCAATTCTAAAACCAGGAAAGGATAAAATAAAAATGAATATCAATGCACAATTTTAAATAAAACCCTAGCAAAAAGATTATAAGAACATATCCAAAATACTATTCGAGGAGATAAATTGGATTCATATTCATATGTGGTATAGTAGATAGACTGCCAAGCATGGAATCAATAGGACCCAACTTCAAATCTGACCTTAGCTGTGTGACCTGAACTAGTGACTTAACCCTGTTTGTCTCAGTTAATCATCTATAAAATTAGCTGAAGATGGAAATGGCAAACTACTCTATTGAGTTGGGCATGACTGAAATGACTCAACAACAAAGTTGGATTTATACTATATGTATATAGTTCAATAAAAGGAAAAATAATAAAATTAATCATATTAAAAGAAAAATGCTATCAAGCATATCATATCAGTAATATACATGCAAAAAAAAACATTCAGTTACACTTGGGAAAAAAAAAACCCAAACCCAAAACCCAGTACCCCAAACAGCAAATGCAGAAAAGGCCAAATTTGTTAATATGATTAAGTTTATATCTCTAAAATCAAAACTATCAAAATCTACAACATGGAAACAAACAAAGGCTTTCTTACTAAAGTGGTTTGACATAATTCTAGCAAATGATGATGATATCAGGAACAAAAAAAGAATGAATAAATAAGTTGGTAAAAGAAGAGACAAGGTTGCCCTATCAGCAGATAAGATTACTGATTTGGAAAACCCCAAGGAATCAGCAAGCTAACTAAAATGATATACTTAATAGTTATAACAAAATAGCAAGATACAAAATAACTACCCCCCCAACACAAAATTCAGTGAAGGTATTGAGATATCCCAGTACCAAACTAAATTGAAATATACTGTGAGGGAATGGTTAGAAATAAGAAAATCAAAAATCAAAAATGAAAAATGAAAAAAAAAATTATCTTTGCATTTGAAATCTTCCATGTGCTTAGAAAAGAGTTACTAGAAGAATAAGGACCCTCCTAAAAAGGTCCCACAGTTTAATTTTGTTCATTTTAGTCAGGCCCCTTTATTTCTCAACTTTAAAAACTGAGATGAAATGAAGGAGGCAGCTATAGCCTGGGAATAAGAAAATCTGAGTCTTATATTTAGGCCTATCACTAAATAATGAACTGTATAAACTCACGAACATTGCTGAACTTTTGTGGGCCTCACTTCATCTAAAAAGTGATATTATAGTTTGATCTCTTCAAAGCCATCCGGTGCTAAAATGCTAATTTTTCTCAAGTTCAGGTTTCTCTCATTATAAACAATCAATTTATGATAAAATGTTGTATAAAGCAAGGAATGAATTCTGAATACATGAACCAAAGTCTCCGGGAGAAATTTTAGTATGCCATCTTTGTGGTACCTTCCAATTTTAAAATTTAATGGTTTTTTAAAAGCTTCTTAGTATAGAAGTATGCTTAATCATTAATTCATTTAAAATGTGTATCAGAGAACCAACTCTTCTCTCCCTACTTCAAGAGCAGTTAGCAAGGTAGAAAAGAGAAACTGGTGCCTTCAGGCTCAGGTAAACTCAAAAGCAATTGCAACACTATTCTGATATGGAGGGTAGAATTTAGCTAAGTTATTTGAAGGAAAGGAAGAGTAGATTGTAATTGTAATTAGAGTCCACTGAATATAATAATACTCACTGCAATGCTGTTGCCTTTGGGCAGAATTAAGGTGATAAGAATAGATCCCAGGACAGGCTTTTCCACACAGAAAAGTGCAGAGGTAATAGGCATCCTAAGGATGAGCTTTTTTTGGGTGTATTCCATTTGTGTAATAACCCAATAGGAAGACAGCTTAAGGGGAAAGTGTGGAATGCCAATGTCTTCTGAACTTTCTCCCCCATACACAGTCTTTTGTTCATTGTTTTTCTCCTAGCAGCATTTTTTGAGACCCAGAACTTCAAAGTCTATTTACTGTGTTGTTGTCCTTCGTTTTCAGATTCTAAAATTCTTAAGTTTCTTAAAAGTTCTTAAGAAAGCATTGCTTTTTCTGATCACATTGTGAATTCTTGTCCTGTGAGAATTCTCCATAAAGTTATTTACTCCATTTTGAAATGCTTATTCAACATCGCTTTCTCTCTTCAATCCAGAGCAATTTGTTAGTTTCGAAAAATGAAAAGCTGCTGCACATTTTGAGGAAAAAGTATCACTCATCAGAAAGAGAGACATTTCTAGCTTTGTTGTGGAAAGCCTGGATAGGAACAGAGGTACTTTTCAGGGTCTTAACATTCTATGCCCTAACAAAACAAATTGTATGCACTTTGCTAGAGTATTTTAAATTGTGTATTATTATTATTATTGTTTTACCACAAAATTATTTATTTTTAAATGAGCTGTTTTGTTCAATGGATTTTTTCCATTTCACAAATTCTGTTTTTCAAGAAGTTGTTTTCTTTTTCCATTTCATTAAATCTATTTTGAAAGGAGATTTCTTCAGATAATTTCTGTTTCTTTTCTAAACTCTCTTGCAATGTTCTAATTTTCTTTCCCCATTTTTCTTCTCTCTTTTAAGATTCTTTTTGAATTCTTCTAAGAGTGCCTTGTAAAATGGGAACCAACTTGTATCACCCTTTGGGGCTCTGCAGATGATTTGCTTTTAGTATCCTCAGGATTTGGGATCTGTTCTTCCCTTTCTCCATAAAAACTATATATGGTTAGAGTACTTTTTGCTTTTTTTGCTCATTTTTTAAAAGGCTGAGGTCTGCTCTTAGGGTAAGGAGAGACTCCCAAACATCCTCTAAAAGTGCCATTAACTGCCTTTGGCTGGTGCTGCTGACTTTGTGCTGGCTGAATTATTACAGGGGATAAGGCTCACTATTTGCCTTTTGTATTTATGTTGGATGTCTCACAGCTAATCTGCTGATCCACTGAGTTGCCAACATTGCTATATTTTGGCTAAGAGCCTCCTAATAGATTCCCGAGAGTGTGGATGACACACATCCTGGGTCCCTGTGCTGTGCCTGTATTCAACAGTTCCTTCCCCTCTCCTTCCCCTTCCCCATTGAAACAGACCTTTCTGAAGTTCTTCCAAAATATCTTCTGCTGGAAATGTGTTATACTTTAAATGTTTGTGGGTTTTGTCATTCCAAAACTAGTTCAGAGACTTGATTTGGTGTTGATCTGAGAGAAATCAGGAAGAGCTCAGATAAAGAAGGATCTCTTTTCTGCCATCTTGGCTCTGCTCCCAAATTATTTATTTTTAAATAGACATTTTATAAGTTTTCTATATTCTTGAGCCCAGAAGATTGTTGTAAAAATACATAACTGGTTTTTCAATGAAAATCAATGGGAAAACTATCTTTGCTAGAAACATTTTGACAATGTCTTCACTTTTCAAACTCCACGTCTTGTAAATAGGGCTATTGGTTATAGGTTGACAAAATTTAGACTATAATTATAAATGTGAGCCTTACTTGTACAATATGATAAGATGACTAGAATATGAAAGAAGTGAATGTCTGCTGGCATATTAGTCATAAGTGAAAATTCATTAGAGGACTCATCAGCATGGGAGAATGCTTCTCATCATTCATAAGCTCAAGAAATGAGGTCTTTCAAGTTTCTGTGATAAATGTTTACCATAAATATCAAGATATTTTTGAAATACATGTCACGTGTGTGTGTGTGTATGTAACATTTAAAATTTAAATATGTATAAATTTTAGGAGTCATTTCAACAATCTGGTTTTCTGCTTCCTAAATCTAATGCAAACCTATAGGAATACTTTGGGAGTACTTTAATCATTAGAATACAAGTACCTAAGCTAACTTTAAAATTATTCCTTAATTAACACTTAATATTTGAAATAATGGGAGAAAAATCTGGTCTATTTGGAGATAAAGGATTTTAATTCCATTTCCCCTCCCATCTATAGCTTAGTGCCTGTGTGATACTAGGCACAATATTCTCTGAGCATCTGTTTCCTTACCTGTAAAATGAGGGAACTGGATTAGACATAGCCTCTGGAATGCTTTACAGTACTATATGTGGAGAATGAACTACTCTTCTTATACATTAGGTCTTTAGTTAAGAAAAGGATTTGATTGTGATACAAAAAACTTGAGCCATATGAGAGGCTAACTTGCTTTTTCTTTCCCTAAATGCATGGTAATAAAAGAAGCAGAATTAGACCTAGGGGAGGGGGAGCCCAGCAGAAAGGAAGAGGAGGAGGAAGACAAGGAAGAAAAGAAAGAATCTTTAACCTTTGCAGTCTCAAGTTTACTGCTACAAGAGAAGATGAAATACCCTGAGAGGATAATTCCTTTAAAAAAACAAAACAAAAAAAAACCCCCAAAACAAAAAAAATCACAATGACAAATACAAAACATTCTCACAATGTAGACTACCACCAGATGTCAGTATAACCTAAAGCATAGCTACAATTGTGTTCAATTATGTAGTTATTCCTTATCAGAACTAAATGAATATTTGTCTAATAAGTCTTTTTATATCAGAACTTAGTATACTAATAATCTCTGAGAATCCTGTTTTATAGAAAAAATGTTAACTTTAACCACTGACATTACTTTTTCCATGGTAAAAGTAAAAATAGAACCAATTAAAATGAAAATATGTAAAGGAAAGCACAAGTAGGACCACAAAGAGTTAAGTTCTGCTTCTCTGCCAAAACATTTACTTCCTTCTGTCCCCTTGATATAATCTCAAGGCACTAAGTCCTCCCTGGACTTAGGAGACAATCATACATGAATCCAATGTATTTTATTTACTAAAAAACAAAAACAAACAAAAAAAACTCCACAAACTTTCACTGATTGTTTACTGGAGGTGGAGGGGGAAGAAGGTACTTCTCACCTTATTCTATTTTAACTAAAGCTAAATGACACAGAGGATAGAGTACCAGGTCTGGAGTCAAAAGGACTTCTCTTTGTGTCAAAAGGACTTCAACTCTGATTTATTAGCTGTGTGATCCTAGGTAAGTCACTTCAGCCTGTTTGCCTCAGTATCCTCATCTGTAAAATAAGCTGGAGAAGGAAATGACAAACCTCTCCCATATCTCTCCAAGAAAACCCCAAATGGAATCACAATGAGTCAAATATGACTGAAAAATGAACAATAAATCCTTCCTATAAAGTTTCTGAAATACATACATATATATACATATATATATGTGTGTGTGTATGTGTATATATACATATATACATATATATATACACACACATATATGTATAGAATCCTTCATATATAGAATAGTGACATTTCACCATATGCAGAAATTACTGATAGAATTGACACCAGCCCTTTAGTTATAAGCTTCTAAATCATGTAAGACAGACAGCTAGCTCTCCACCTAATTTTAAATACATTTTTGTTTCAAGAGTATGAAGGTAAAATGCTTCTTTCCATACTTAAAACATATGTGAATTTTACCTCTGAGGGCTTACTATAAGTATTGCAGTAAACAGAGCTACTTACTTGCTATAAGCACTACAATGGATAGTATTTCCCTTGAAATCAGGAAGACTCAAATTCAAATCCTTCCTCAGACATTTACCCTGATACCCTTGGCAAGTCCCTTTCTATTTCTCTAATATGTCCTCTGTAAAATGAGAGCAACTGTTTCAAAGGATTGTTGTGAGGATGAAATGAGGTAAAATATATTAGTGAGCCCACCAATAAACAATAAGCACCCGCTATGTACCAGGAATGTGCTGGGAATACAAAGAAAAGAGAAAGACAGTCCCTTTTCTCAAAGAATTCACAGTCTAATGGGAGAGAGAGCATGCAAAAATATGTATACATAAATTACAGATAGAAGAAAGTAAAAATAATCACTAGAGAGAATGCTAGAGTTAAAAGGGATGGCTTCCTGTAGTAGATGTAATTTTAGTTGGGATTTAAAGGAAGCCAAGAAGCAAAGATGAGGATGTAGAGGAACAGGGAATAACCAGTGCAAAGGCTTAGAACCTAGAAAATGAGAGGAACAGCAAAGAGACCAATGTCACTGAATTGAAATAAGTTGATTAAAGTGTAATAAGAGTGTGTTGGAAGGGCTAGTTATAAAGGGCTTTGAATGTCAAACTAAAGATTTTATGTTTTATTCTGGAGGTGAAATACTCTATAAACGTTGGATATAATTAGCTATTCTCTTTGTAACTTTTTTTTACATATTTAATTAAATAGAATGCAATTTTCTTTCTTTTTTGTCTTTTTTTCAATGTGGAATCTGAAGGATAATTTGTTATTTCACTACAAGTATCTCTCGAGATTCAGATACATTTCAGTAGTTGAATATATGAAAGTGGAATCTTACAGCAGGATTCATTTTGGGTTTTTGGATACCATCTTGTACTTAAAAAATCTCAGGGAAAGTTTCTTAATACTAGCTTTATTATGGTGGACTTCTGTTTAACTTGTGGTTGATTTCAGCTCCCAGATTTTTACCTTATTGGTTTTTCTTTATGTAACAAGACACTGGAGATGAATGCCTATTGGCAGGTAGGAATCTCCCATCAGTCCCTTCCTTGCCCTCAGAGGAGTTCCCCTGACTTGTGGTCAGCATGACTGGGTGAGTCCCTCTTAAGTTACAGCAAGTGGCTAGTGAAAGTGCACCAGGGACTACAAATTTGGGGAAGAAGTGGTAAGAGAAACAGAGAAGTGGCAGCAGCACAAAGTTGGGAACTAGAGGAGCCATGTGTGGCTGTCAAAAAGGTGCAGTAGTAAAAAGCCCCACAAGGGAGACACTGCTGGAACCAAGTCCTAAGGACTGTATTTCTCCACCAGTGCCAGCCTTTGTTACCATGAGATCTGTGAAAGGTGGGTTTGTATTTTTTAAAAAAATGCTTTAAAGGGAAGACTTAATGCTTTGAATGTGCTCATTTCCCTCCTCTTTCTTCTCTGTTCCTTTTTTTTTTAATTCCCAAGAGCATGTGCCTTTTCCTAAATTTATCTGATTCTTTAAAATGTATTTACATTGCTTTTGAAGCAAAGTATACTTTGTTAACCATTACACTGCTGAGCCAGGCATTTCATTATTTAAATGTGGTATGGATGGAGCAGCTAGATGGCATAGTGGATAGAGCACCAGCCCTGAAGTCAGGAGGACCTGAGTTCAAATCTTGTCTCAGACACGTAATACTTCCTAGCTGTGTGATGCTGGGCAAGTCACTTAACCCCCAATTGCCTCAAAGGGGGAAAATGTAGCATGGATGTTGCACCTGTAAGGAAATTACCAGAAGGGGAAAGAGAGAGATTCAAAATAGTCATATTTTTCCAGAATGCTGCTTTTTTCTGTTATTCAGTCATTACAATCCTGTCCAATTCCTTGTGAACCCATTTGGAGTTTTCTTGGCAAAGATACTGGAGTGGTTTGCCATTTCCCAGAAGAAGAAACTGAAGGAAACAGATTTAAGTGGTTTGTCCAGTAGCAAGTGATTTAGAGCCTGATTTGAATTTAGGAAGATGAATCTTGCTGACTCCAGGCCCACCACCACAACTATTGTGCCAACTAGATGCCCCAATAAAATAATAGCGCAATTCATTTAGAAAAAATATAAGATCAAGAATTTCAAGAGAAATGATGAAAAGAGGTTAGTTTGGAAGCCTTTGAATTATGTTATAAATTTGAAGTCATCAAAACCACTGATATTGGTTAAAATATAGATAGGTAGATAATTGGAACAGGCTACAGAAGAGAGAATTAGAAACAATGAAATTTACCCAAAGTTTTATAAAATCAGAAAAACATAAATTTCTTAGGAAAGGATTCCCTATTTGATAAAAAGGGCTGAGCAAAGTGGAAAACATTGTGGCAGAAATAAGATTTAGACTAATATTATCCATCATATTCTGTGATACACTCTAAATGAATAAGTGACTTTAAAATTAAAGAAAATACTATTAAAATTAGAAGAGAAATAGATCATATACTTCTAACAGCCAAGGGTAAAATTCTTAACTAAACAAGTGATAAAGGAAATTACAGAAGTTAAAAAATGTAACTATGATTGCATGAAACTAAAAAGCTTCTGCACAAACAAAATAATGCATTTAGGATATAAAGGGAGGCACTTAAATGGCTAAAAAAATATTTTGTACTAAACTTCTCTGACAAGGATTTGATAATCAAGATATATAATGTGTATTTATGTGCTTACATATACACATATACATTTATATATTTATACACACATATATACATCTATATTTGTATGTGCATGTATATATACATATGTGTAAACAATAAAGATGTATGTATACACACAAAAGACATTTCCCAATAAATGATCAAAGGATATGAACAATTCTCAAACACAGAATAGCATACTATGAATAACCATATGAAGAATACTCCAAATCACTAATAGTAAAAAAAAAAAAATGCAAATCAAAACAAACCTTGAGATTCTTCCTCAGATTCAGAAAACTAGCAAAGATGACAAAAGTTGGGAATAGCCAATATTGGAAGGGTTGTAGGAAAATAGGTATGTTATCAGTAGAATTATCAATCAGTCAAACCATTTTGGAAAGCAATTTGGAATTATGAAATTAAAGATTCTAAAATCTCTATGCCCTATGATCCAGAGATTCCAATAAGCTTATCCTCCAAGATAGAAAATAATAATGATAAGAAAATTCCCACAAACACCAAAATATTTATATCAGCACTTTTTTTTTTATGATAGTCAAGAACTGAGAATAAGGTAAATACTCATCAGTTGGGGAATGGCTAAACAAATTGTGGCACATAAGTATAATGGAACAGTTATCCCTTAAGAAATATCAAATATGATGAATCAAGAGAAATGTGAAAAAAATCTGTATGAGCTGATATAGTAGAGGGAAGTAAATAGACCCAAGAAAATAATATTTGAAACAATATAAGTAAATAGGAAGAATTACAAAATTTTTAAAAAACAAACAAAATTACAAAAAACAAAAAATGCTGCAAATTTATAAAGAACAAATGTGGCTTGAAAGAATTGATATATGAAGAATCTCTCAATCTACCCTAAACATTTGTAGTTGTTGAGGTCCAAAAATGTACACTCAACATATTTTCAGACTTTTTGATGTACTGATCAATTAATTTAACTTTTTTAATCACTTAAAACATTCTTTTAAAATATGGGATGGCACTATGGAAGGGGAAGGGATACTAGGGAAAGTTATAATGTAAAAAAACAAATGACATTCATGAAAACTTTTTTTTTTTTTAAAACAACAAATGGATAAGAGTACCTGAGAGGGATGTAGTTCCTCTCCACTAGAGGTTTTTAAATGAAGGCTGGATGACCATTTGTGGTGGGGATGTTGTAGAAAAGATAATTAATTAGTTGAGTTCATTAGTTTGCCTCAAAGATCTTTTATTCTGAGATACTGCTCCCTTCCTCCCCTCCATACTCCTGGATACTCAATATTAGGCAGACTTCTGTATAGATACAACATTGTCTTCTTGTATTTGTTTTTATTAATGTTTGTTCTTAAACTATAAACTCCCAGAGAACAGACCCTATATTGATATATTTTTATACAGCATTCTGTGTAGATCTACATGTAAGCAGTTACTTAACTGGTTTTCAAGATGATAATGACTTACTTTAATCAATGAGACTTGCTTCAGGAAACACATCTGGTACAGCATGTTCACAGTCAGAATACCATCCATTGTTAACAAGGAATCTGAAAAATTCCTAAAAGAATTAAAAAGAAAAAAATTAGTGTATGTATATGTGTGTGTTTGTGGATGTGGGGGAGATGGAGATTCCTGAAATCCAAAGACATTACTCTCATTTAATCATCTGAATTGGCCACATGTTAAAAATATGTTACATAATGAATACTGGGATCATCCATTCAATCAAGCTATAGAGTGGAACACTAAGCAGAAAGAAGTAAAAATTAATGAGTTACCAGGAGGAAAATATTAAGGCAACAGATAATTTGCATATAGAGATATGAGGAACTGAAGGTAATGAAGTGGATAGAGCACTGGGCCTGACAAATCTGGCTTCAGACATAACTAGCTGTGTGACCCTGGGCAAGTCACTTAACCCCAGCCTCAGGGGAAAACAAAAAACAAAAAAACAAAACAAAACAAAAAAAACACAATATGGATCAGTAGTTGGACTTGAATCCAGGTCTTCCTAATATCAAGGTCAGTTTTTTTATTTTTTATTCCATAATATATTTTCATTTGTCCCCTAGGTTTTCTGTCTGAAAGGAGGTTAAAAATATACCTGCCTCCAAGTTCACTGACAATTCCTCAAGATAATGGTTTAGTGCTCCTTTGAGAAACTCAGGAAAAAAGATGCCACATGTGGATTTATATTTGAAGCACTTATACACATAGACTTTAGAGCTGGATTGGGTTCTTTTTGGTCACCCAGTCTCATTTCCTCAATTTATAAAGGAGAAAAGTGAAGCTAGCAAAGGGGAAGTGACTTTCCTAGCAATAACAATAATTTAAAGACGTTACAGATGTAGAGCTGGAAGGAATGTCGGGGAATATTTAGTGACAGCATTATATATTTAGATCTAGAAGGAACCACAGAACCACAAAGGTCATCTGTAGTCCAAGCCACTAATTTTACTTATTTTTCTGACATTTTAATTTTATTTTTAAAAATCATTCTAACATTAACAAATACCGTTTAAAATGGGCATTCCATATACATGGCAGAATACAGCAAGGAAAATGTATATAAAACATTTAGCTTTCCATTTTATAGAACTTATTTTGGTTGATTTTCAAAAATATTGAGTATTATATGAAAAAAAAAAGTAGAAAGGAAAGGGAGGTCTATCGCTACTTGAACTCAAACTATACTACAAAGACATAATATAAAAATATAGTATTAGTTTTATAAAAGAGATACAAGTTGATCATTAGGATATATTAGATATATGTATCATATTAAAGCAAATGAACACAGTGGTAAAGTTTTTGATAAATAAAAATATCTCAGTTCCCAGGAAAGGAATAACTATTTGACAAAAACTGCTGGGAAAATTGAACAACTGTCTGGAAGGAATTCTTTTGGAATATATCTTTTTGTTTTACATTGTTATTTAGTAATTTCCATCATGTCTGACTCTTCATGGCTCTATTTGGGATTTTCTTGGCAAAAAATATTGGAATGTTTGCCATTTCCTTCTCCAGCTCATTTTACAGCTGAGAAGCTTAGGCAAATGGGGTTAAGTGACTTGCTCACAGTCATACGTAAATATCTGAGGCAGGATTTGAACAGGAGTCCTCCTGATTCCAGGCACAGCACTCTATGCAGTGCACTGCATCATCTAACTGCCCCCCTCCAAAATCATTCAAAATACTTTAAATCACTAATAATTAAGAGAAATAAAAATTAAAGTAACTTCAAGGTACTGGTAAAAAAGAAAAATGACACAAGTTGGAGGGATTGGGGAAGAGACGATTATTTGATGGAGCTGTGAATTGGTCCATGCATTCTGAAAAACATTTTACAACCGATTAGAAAACTACCAAACTTTGCATGTTCTTTGACCCAGCTATATAAACATTAGGCTTAGATTCCAAATAAATCAAAGAAAGAAGAAATGAACCTATATATAGTGGTATTAAGCTGGGCAAGTCAATTAAACTGTTAGCCTTAATTTCCTCAGTTATAACATGGTAGCAATAATAGCACCTTCCTTCCAGAGTTGATATAAGATAAAATGATGTAATATTCATCAATACTCTGTAAAGTTTAAAGACTATATAAATATTAATTACAGGTGATATAAACTGAGTAAAGTTGCTATGGACTATGGCTCCCCTAATACTCATGGTCTTCAGAGAGTGGATTTCCATTTCTTAGGGATGTTATAGAAGAGTGTTGTTGTTTTTTTTTTTTTTTTTTTTTTTTTTGGCACTTAGCGTGGAAATAGTCTCTTCCAACCCTAAAACTTTATGATCTTCTTCCTCTTTCACTCAAATTTAGTTAGAGGGACAGAAGGCAATAAGACTCTGGGAAACAACAGGCAGATGCTATTTGTCATTCAGTGAATTGTGGCATTTTGCCTTCATTTCTATGTAATTCTTAAATCTTCCTATTTGTGTAAATTCTACGTAGGTAGAACAAGTAGTTCTAAAAACCACAGAAATAATTTTCTTTTATCATTTTTATTAATGTTCAAAATATTTTTCAGGCCAAAATGCATAATTTATGGAATCAAGATAAAAAGCCAAGGAAAAGCTTAGAATTTCAGGATGATCTTTTTATTGTAACTCCTTCACATGTTATCTCTGGAAAATCAAATTATCTAACCCAAGGCTAAAAATTCATTGAAAAGCCTTAAATAAACCAAATATTGGGAGATTGAGTAGCGCTTGGGATGTGTTCCAGAAGCTGATGGTGATCCTAAATATTGTTCAGGATTTGTATGAAGAATACCAGAACTTAATCTTGAGTAGAAAGGGCAGCGGGATATTGTCCTCCACTGACCAATCTTCTTAATACAATATCAGGCTATTCTTTTTGATATACTTCTAGGCCACCCATGTGCAAATGGTCTTGGAATGATGACAGGTGAAATTAAAAAATACTAAATAAAGAGCAATCTCCAAATACCCCTTGTTTCTTTATTAGGATAGTACATAATTTACACATGCAAAATAGGATACTACAGGCATGATGAACTCATAAGAAAAAAAAAGGCCCTCATTATTTGATCATAGATATTAAGATGATCATCTAGTTCAATTCTTTCATTTTACAGATGCAGAAACTGAGACCCAGACAGGTTAGTTAACTTTTTCAAGATCACATAGGTAGCAAAGTGGCAAAGCTAACATTTGAAATCTGTTCCTACAACAAAAAGTTAGGAATGTTTTCCTTTCTACCACACTTAGAATGTACTTATACTTCATTCATTTTCAGTATTCAAAAACAAAATATCCTCCCCAAATATCACCATACCTACAAAATTCTATTTTAAGTATTTTGTGTGAATTATAAATAATAATATTTATTTCCTAGTAAATTATCTCTTCTCCACCTAGAAAAATTCAAAAGGTGAGAAACAGGGGCAATATCTTCAAGGAAAACCTACAAGGATATGAAAAATGTAATAACCAAAAATAAAAATATAACTAGATTGTCTTAAAGGGTTTTTTTAAAATGTTTTATTTTTTGAAAATTGATAGTGAAGGAAACCTAAATACCTTCTATGACAATGTAAATCTACAAAGAGGAAGGTAAGTGCAATGTATTGGAAAACATTCCTAACTTCTTGTTATGGAAACAGACTTCAAATGTCACTTTACTAGCTGTGTGACCTTGAAGAAAGTCAACTGACTTCTCTGGGTCTCAGTTTTTTCATCTGTAAAATGAAACAATTGAACTAAATGATCACCTTCAGATCTATTATCCTAGAAGAAATATTCTGCACATCAGTATTCCCACCATTACAGATAATGTCGCCAGAAACAAAGTCTGTATGTGTGTATATATATATATATATATATATATATATATATATATATATATATATATATATATATATATATATATATATTTGCTTTGCATTATGATAACACAGGTTATTGGTTAACTAAATCATTAAGCCCTTAATCATGTAGCATAGAAACAAACTTGTAAATGGTGGATATTTTAATCAATATTATTTTTTAAAAGTCTACTTTGTCATTACCAACGTGCCTCAATTGTTTCTATGATTTAAAATGGCAGTTGATTTGTAAATAGAAGCTCTCAGCAGAGGATGCCCTTCCTTATTACTCCCTGACTTCAACCTCAGTTCCTCAGCAGAGGGTTTCTCATATTCTATACTGGCAAGAACCAATCTGCTGAGCAGATGTCATGTGACACTGTCTGCTGGCATCCACAATGGCTTTGATGTGTGCTGGCATTCAACAGTCACTTCAAACTACTCACATGACTAAAAACAACTAGGGAATAATGACAGACACATCTTTTCTTCCACCATGAACAAGGTTTACTCAGATAAAGTGGCTTGTGTTTCTGATTTTTCTTAAGACTAGATATGTGGTGCTGAAGGAATGGTATTTAACTTCATGGTGATGAAACCTTCCCAGCATTTAAGTTTGGTTAAACAAAACAGTCCCACTGTTGTTTTCTGCACTAAGTCCCCCTGACCACAACAGATTATGGAGGTGTTCAACCACTGAGTATTTCTAAAAAATGATTACCTAATAAGATGATGTCTATAAAAACAAAAACAAAAACTGGAGACATATCCACCCTTAAAGTATAATGAAGTAGGTAGACTTTTTAGGTTTAACAATGAAGACCTAACTATTACTTATGACCTCTTCCGTTAAAAATTACTCCTATGGAAAGAAAGAACTAATAGAAGTACTTTTAGAATGATTTTATACATACACTAATACACTCACATACACACAGACATTTGTGTCTAATGTAGGCATCCCTGGAAAGAATGTGAAAAAAAATTCACATAACTTCATTATCTATTTAAATGGAATAGCAAGTTGTACATAATAGATTTGCAGGCTCATGTGTAATTTATTATTATTATTATTATTATATGTTGTTATGGAAATTTTTTATCTCAAATTAAAAAATTATATAAAAGTTTTGAAAATACATTTTTATTTCTTCAGTGGAATGTAAATTCCTTGAGGACAGGGACTGTTTTCATACTTGTATCTCAAATTCTATGTCTAGTGCTCAACTTGAATTAAGTGTTTAAGGAATGCTTGTTGAATTAAATGACTGAGAAAACTGAGACCCAGAGTTCAATGACTTATTTAAGGTCACACAGATAGCAAACTTGCTTCTAAACTTCCTTCTAAACAAACAGTTTGAACAAAAATCTAGCAAATTCTGCAGCTAAGCAATCTATCCTGACAGTCTTAAAAGAATTTGTACTTGGAATGTATTCCCTTTTCACTCCCCCTCCTCATCACACCACTCACATCTCAAAGAACCTTAGTTTTCTTCCAAGCACAGTACAGGTACCATCTTTCAGAAAAGATTCTTCTTGATTTGTCCTGCCTTATCTCTGAAATTACATTGTATTTACTCTGCATATATTTTGTATTTCCTCCTCTATGTATCTCTTGTGCCTCCCTGGTAGGATATAAACAGTTTGAAGATAGGAAAGGTTTGGGTTTTGTTTCTGTATCCCCAGCACCTAGTATAGTACCTTGAATGTAGTAGGCTCTTAGAGAATTGAACTGAATTTCCAAAAAACCCACAGCTTTCCTTTTCAAGCTTAGTATTAATAACTTTCTCTTTTGCAATAAATTTAATGAAATTACACTGTTTATTCCCCCCCCCTATATCCCTGGCACACCAGAAGATTCCTGCAGGGCAGTCAAAAAATTTGTGGCTTTCTCCTCCTACCCTGAATGTCTTGGTTATATTCTGGCAAGAATATAGATCTGTACTCTGCAAAGAATTCTGCTTTTCAGAGATGTGAAGGATATTGAATGAAAACTTCAGGGCTCATAACCCCGTCTCCCAAATAATTCTCTAAAGGAAGCACTATATGGCATCAACAAAGATGATCTATTCAGAAAAATAGCAATTGTTTACTGATGCAATTGTCTCAGATGTGACATAAGAGAAATGGGAATGCACAATGATTTAAGATAAAAATGTATACAAGGATGCACACTTATTTGCTTTGTATAAAATCCATTTAATCAGGAAGGGGGAATAAGTATTTATAAAACACTTACTACCTACCAAGGCATAGTGCTAGGTACTTAAAAAAATTAGCTCATCTCATCCTCACAACCCTGTAAGGCATGTGATATTGTTATCCACATTAAACAGTTGATGATGCAGTGCCAGGCTTGGAATCAGGAAAACTTGAGTTCAAACTTGGCCTTAGACACCCTCTGAGACTCTTAGGCAAATCACTTAACTCTATTTGCCTCAGTTTTCTCATCTGTAAAATGAGGTAGAGAAGAAATGTCAAAGCACTCCAGTATCTTTGCTAAGAAAACCCCAAATGGGGTCATGAAGAAATTAGACATAAATGAAATGACTGAACAACAATAAACATAAGTGTTTAATGTATATTTTATTTCTTTATGTCTTATCTGTCCCACTCATATTTTAAGTTCACTAGTGGCAGGGACAACATCTTATTTATCTTCATATATTTGCTAGATAAGTATATTATGCATACTAGCCATTAGTAAATGCTTATTAAACAAATGGATATTTTTATTTTATAGAGAGATTCATTTGACTGTGCGAATAGCATATTATTAGAAAACATATTAATAAGCAGTATTTCAGGAGTGTTAGCTGTGACATGTGAGAACATTTATTCTTCAGTTCCTTTTCTAAAGAAAAAAAAAAGAAAAAAAAAAGGAAAGAAAAAAAAAGTCTTTAAAAGGAGCATAAACTAAGAACATAAACTGTTTTCTTTTTTCCCCCACAACAAGAAAGAAATCATTTTTCAAGGATGTTATTCTAAGTGCCTTTCATGGTGCTAAAATTAGCTCCATTTTCAAATGTGAATTCTGTTTAGAAATATGTATGTACTGCTCTACGTATAGAATCCAACAGATGTGAACTGACAATAATCAGTAAAAACAGATTTAAGTTGTATGTAGCACCTGCCATACCAACAGCTCAATTTTATAAATACACTAGCAATCACCGAGTGACAATCAACAGATGTGAATTGGAAAGGAGAATATAGGTGGGCATACTAACGTGTTTATCTATATGTATGTACCCACATCTGGGTTTTTATCTTTATGATTCCCTTGTTATAGAATGTTTAATATCTGTATTGTCTCTGCCTTGTCTTCCCTTATTCTTTCCTTTCTTTCACATATGTGTGTATATCTATATCTATATAATGTAAAATATATATGTATGTATATGTATACATACACACATATAATGTGTCTGTGTATGTGTTTATGTATGTATTTAATCAGTGGATAATTTTTGCTTTGTGTTAGATTGTGACATGGGTTATTGAGTAAAACTCAAATCAAGTTTATTACACAACTCACACCTCAAAGTGTTTATAGCAACTAAGGTACATATATACATATATATTATCTATATACTCACACCCACATATGTATATATACACACATGATAGAATCTTTATATAGATAAACATCTTGAAGTATTCTATACACACACACACACACACACACACACACACATATATATATACACACACACATATATATATAGCTAATATCTGGTTTTGACCTCTGTAATGACTTTTGGGGAGATAGAAATGGTGAGACTAGAATTAAAATTACACATACATCATATATGTGGAACTGTATATGAACAAATATATTCATATATTTATATGTATATATCCACATCACCTATGCTTCGATCTCAGTAGTTATTCAAAAAAATCAGAATTTGTAATACTTATTGTACATATGGTTAAGTTTGGATCTCACAGCTAGCTCAGCTCAAATCAGAGGAGCTTCTAATAAGCTACTACACTACTATTACCCTATATAATAATTACTACATAGTGATGGATTTTTTTTTAGCCATAACAATTTTCAAACACTGTCTACCTGACTCAAAGTAGGTTGAAATCTATACTGGTAGGACATTTAGGGCAGCTAGGTGGCACATAGAACATTGATTCTGGAATCAGGATAATCTGAGTTGAAATTGATCCTCAAATACTAGCTTGACCTTGGACAAATCACTTAACCCCAATTGTCTCAAAAAGAAAAAAAAAAAGAAAGAAAGAAAGAAAAGGAAAAGAAGAGAAAGAAAAAGACAGGAAAGAATGAAGGAAGAGAAGGAAGGAAGGAAAGAAGGAAAAAAGGAAGGAAGGAGAAAGGAAGGAAGGAAGAAAGGAAGGAAGGAAGGAAGGAAGGAAGGAAGGAAGGAAGGAAGGAAGGAAGGAAGGAAGGAAGGAAGGAAGGGAAGGAGGAAGTAACAATTAAAATTAGACCTTCTAGAAGTAAGAAGCTCTGAAATAAATATAAATGGTCATATAATACATGGTAAAAGTAAATATCTATTGGAGGAGGAAGAAGGCAATCACAGTATTAATTCACTATTACCTGAAAAAATTTAAATCTATCACTTAACAAAAATCTATGATGCATTTTTTGAAAACAAATGATCTATTAGTTTGTAATATTCCAGGGCAGGGCCTGCATTTTCTACTTCCTTTACAACTTTCCACAATGCCTGGCACAGTGCTCTGCACACAGTAGGGTGTGAAACATATGGGACTACTTCCCACAGTAGTCTTTGAATTAGATGGAATTCTGATCCTACTCAGCATTCTTTTCCATTAAACTACCACAAAGAACTCACCCCCCCCAACAAAACACTAATAGAACAATAAATAATTACATTTAGAATAACTACTAGATAGCAAAATATAAGCAAATACAACTATAGATATGGACAAGAGAGCTTTGTTTGAATATTTTTTTTTCTTATAAAAGCAGGGGAAAAAGAGCAAGAGGAGCCATATGAATGATAGAATATATCTCAACTGAATCACTGCTTAAAAATCCACTTAGGTTAATCTCATTTTATAGATCCTATTGTATGTCAGGCATTATACTAAGTACTTTTTACAAATATCACATTTGGTCCAAACAACAACCTTAGGAAGTAGATGTTATAATCCTGATTTTACAATCAAGGAAAAAGAAGGCAGAGAGAGGTTAAATGACTTGCTAGCTTTCCCAGTGTTAGACAGCTAATAAATGTCTGAGATGATATTTGAACTCAAGTCTTCTTGACTCCAGGCTTTCTGCTACACTGTGCTAAGGAAAATGAAAAACCAATATCTGGAACTGCCTTGGTCCACATCACCCAGTAGAGTTAATTAGAGTTAATATCTAAAATGGAATCACCCAACTTTTTGTCATGTGCTTTTTCTCTGGTCTCATGCTTTCTGGATATTCTCTAGCTTGGAGGAAGCTATTCCTTCTTCTGAATTCTTGATAGCACTGAGTGAGTTCTTAGCTTTCTAATGCATTTAGAATATATCCTACTGTTTCAAAGTTAATGATAGATATATCAGATCTGGATTTTGTAAGCCCCTTGGAGGACTCAGATCTTATGTACCTTAATGACTAAATATAAACAGTCTTCAATCAATGTTTGTTGGGAAAAAAAAATGAAAGGGGTGGAGGGTAGCAGTTAACCCTTCTATCAAAAACCATATAGACTACAACTCCTAAGGAAAGACAGCTGTGCAGGAAGTATTCCACCCTAGCACCACTATGGAGTATCCTGCCTCTGCCTGAAACACTCTGGTAGAGTGTTTGCACAAGATCTGAAATCAGTTGTGGCACATTCAGTTGACTCCCATTGTCTATGTTTTCAAAACAAACTTCTTACTTCAAATAATGACTAAAAGTTAATCTGTTTTCCTTCTACAGTGTTTATACTGAGGATAGGGTCCCAGACTGAAGAGCTAGAAAGGATGTTGAAGGTCATTTGTCTAACTTCCCTACTATACAAAAGCAGAAACTGAGGCCAGCTTTAGCAGCTTGCCCAAGGTCACACACGTGGGTTTGTCAGAGGCAGAATTTGAATCCAGGTATTCTGACTACAAAGCCACTGTTTTCTGACTTTCTTCCCCTTTCTAATGTTACTGTAAACTTAGCTAAGTTTAGCATCCATAGGCAAATATCCAGGGTAGGCAAATGTCAACATTTCCAAAAAATTGACAATCTGGTTCTCATTTTTAAAGTTTATATTTCTGTGTAATGTATTAATTGGGAGGTATTGTTTTAGTGAAGTCTTTTTTTTAGTTTGACAGTGTTCATTAGGTTTTTTACTAAGTGCCAGGTATGAAAATATTGTCCTTTATGATTGTGTATTCAATAAATATTCACCTTAGAAAATTAAAATATTATTTCATGAGTATATACCAGTAAGAAGTGTGTTGCACATGCTGGTGCTTAGCATAGCTCAGCAGATCATTTTATTCTTGGAATCTGCCTGAGAGATCATTTTAATCCATTTCAGAGATGGTAAAACTGAAGTCCAGAAAGCTTAGTTGAGTAGCACGACTAAAGTTAGAATCTAAGTCATCTGAATCTCTATCCAGGGCAGCTTTTGTTAGACTACATTCAGAGTTTTCTTTCTTTAGCTTTTCTCTCCTCTTAAGGAATCTTGAATTGATCTTTACTCAAGTGTTTGATAGTACCTTGCCCAGCCTATTGTTTTTGTTGTCACATCCAACTCTGTTTTCTTGGCAAAGATAATTGAGTGTTTTGCCATTTCCTTCTCTAGCCCACTTTATGATGAGGAACTGAGCCAAACAGAGTTAAGTGACTTGCTCAGCATCATCTAGTTAGTAAGTATCTGAAGTCAAGATTTGAACTCAAGAGTAGTCTTTCTGACTTCATCCATTCTCTTGTCCAAGCTAAGATTTAATACTTAGCAGTAATGGTGTTTTCCAGAACAGTGACACTACGGATAGAAGTAGCATACTTCTAGCTCTTGAGTAGGACTATGAATTAGACTGCTCCAGGTAAATAACTTTTGGCTCTTATCCATGCTCACTTATTATTCTTCCAGGCTAGAATCCTTTATTTATTTACTTCCTTTACTACTCAAAAAGGTACATAGTTTCAAGGTCCAAGCAGGGGCCGGGTTAGGGAGTATTATATAAGTGGTGAGCTCTGTAGTTCTTCCCTGTGACTCTGAGGGATGGAATGTAAGATGGTTTCCTAAAATGCTAATCTCCACTTCTGTCTACTCTGGACATTAACTGCCCTAGCAGCTGTCATGCATGCAGGTGTCCTTGGACCAACTGGGAGCACTGTTATTTGCTGACCCAATCATTCTCAGAAACATGTTACCAAAATCTAAGTAAGCAGATTTATTCACTAAAAGCCAAGAGACTTAAGTCTGGGTGGTACTTCAAGGCATAAAATGTATAATTTGATTCTTGATAGAAAACCACATAGACTTAAGAATTCTTAGTGTAATCCCCTAATGTTTGCACCAAAGCTTGGGAGATGCTTAGTAGAGCTTAACTTAAGTATTACAAGTTGGGTGGCTGTTGTGTTTTAATTTTTAAACACAACAAAAAAGACAACACTGTGTTTTTATTTTTTTTAATTCCACAAAATAAAAAAAGGTAGGAGAGAGTTAAGAGTGGGGAGAATCTTAAATCCAGAGTATTACAGTCTGCATGTGGTATGGAAAAGATCTGCTGGTCACACATTTGTCAATGATATTAAAGAATAATTACTCTAAATATGGTCAAAGGGACAGATGTGTGACCAGCAGGCCAATACATATGCCTATCTTATACCTTATAATGCTCAGTTCTAAAATCACAGAATTCAAGATTCACTTTCAAAGTGGAGAAAAATCAGCAGTTATTCTCGACTTGATCCTCATTAACCAATTGGACAGGCTATGTAAGTGATTAGGCTGTGACGTTGGGAAATTTCAACTATAATTTCATGCTTGATCTTTGACATGCACAAAGAGAGTTGAACTCTTAAGAGTATGGCCAGGATGCTGCTCCTGGGCATGACCAAACCCAAGCCATATAATTTAGGATTAAGACAAAGGTTTAGCCTAAAGCAGCTGACCAGGTCTATTATGTGGGCTTCCTTCCCACTTCTCTCCAAAGCACAGAAAGCACAAAGTGGTCTTGGCTCAAACAGGGTATGCGTATGTGTATGTGTGTGCTGTGTGTGTATGTGTGTAGAGGGAGTAGAAGTATTTAGGGTGTTTGATGAGAGTACCCCTGAGCCTCCAAACTGCCTTGGTGAAGCACATGGCAGTGAGAAATGACTCAAAGGGGATGCCAGAATGTCCTCTTCCTCTGCCGGACAAGTCTGACCTGGGCTTCAGAATCTCCTAGGCTAAAAATAACTCGGAGAACTGCTACTCAAGCAAACCAGCCTGGCCGGAAGGCACGGGAGCAGCCTGGAGGCAGTGGCAGTTAGAGGCCCCTCATTGAATGGAATATATAATCCATTTAACAGCTGCTGCATCTCATTAAGAACACTGGCATGAAAGATACTTGACAAGTACAAAAAAGAAAAAAAAAAAAAGACAGCAGTCTATTTACAGATGCAGCCGGAGTCCTCCCTTGTTTTATAGCTTTCAAGGAAAAGAAAGCATGTCTGCATGATAACTTTATCCTATAATTCTGCACATTTAAAAAAAAAGTGTAGTCCGCCATATGCTTAAGCAGATCTTTTCACACAAAAATTTTCAAAACAACCATGAAAGCCCTGCACAGTTTTGCCAGAGTCATTCAGGTTTGATGTCTGAAATAGAATGTGTAGTTAAGAGACTAGATCTAAAGTCTTCTCAAAGTTATCAAGTACAACATCAATCACTCTGTGGCTCTCAATATGCTAACTAAAATGAATCACTAGATCCTAGGACTTTAAGGAAAATAGAAAAAAGCTAAGCCTACTCATATTAGTATTTATTTAGTGTTTTTTCCATGAAAATAATAAATATGAAATCTGAAGAAAACTATTTCTAATAAAGTTATATATAATACTCAAGGTCAATAATTCACAAAATAGTAATAAGGCTAATATCTAGCACCCTGCTTCCCCCCCTTTACAAAATTACTTTTTTAATGCACATGCCAGATGATGTCCCTCTTATACCCAAGAATCTTCAATTGCTCCTTATCCTATAACATAAAATAATAATTTCTTAGTTTGGCATTTTAGGGTCTTATACAATCTCAATGAAATTTACCTTCCTATTTGACATGATTTCCCTTCATAAATTCTTCATTCCAACCAAACTGTAATATTAAAGAGTTCCTCATACTTGAAGCTAAACTTCATACATTCAAACAGTTCTCCATGCATTCCTTTCTTATCTTTTTTAGTTAAAAGCCTCTACTGTGTTTTAGACAGATATGTGTTGGATTTATAAAAAGACATGGACAAGAACGAGATTAGATGAAATGGCTTGGACAGGTTACAGTCTGTACCGTGAACAGAACACCCATATGGATCACATGGCAGACGTATCAAGGAATATACAAAGTTCAGTCAATTTATAAATGTGTTATATTCCAAATATTTGTTTGTGACTAAATAGGTTTGGAATTTGGAATTCATGCTCCCATAGAAGTTTTCTTCTCTTGTTCTTTTAGAACCCTGAAAAATTCAAGTTTATTTTTTTCCACAAAGGTAGCCACAGTTATAGCATGGGCTCCAGTGGTACTGGGCATGCCATTTAGATTACTTTAAATTGAATGACTGTGCCAACCATCTGTGTAATTGTGGGCAAATCTCTTAACTTCTTTGGTCTTCCTTTTTTTCATCATTTGTAAGACAAAATAATTAGACCTCTAAGATCCCTTCAAGCACTGAAATTCTGATTTCATCTGGTTTGGGAAAACTTTTTTTTTTGGCCAAACTATTTGAAGTTCTTTTTTTTCTTTTTTTTTTTTCTTTTTTTGTGAGGGAGGGAACTTTCAAGTTTTAAAAGTTGAACACAAATTATGTTTAACAGATGTTTATAACTGTATTTTTTTAAAAAACAAAGTTCTTTGTAGGATAACCAAACACCTTTTATATTAAAAGTTATTGTATTATGTGTTTGTACAGCAAAGCTCAATTGATTTTAGATATGAGGTAAATGAAACTGCAGGAGAAAAGAAGGAAATCTGCAAAGCAAAATGATAGCCATCCACAAAACTGTTCTCATTAACTAGTTTAAACTGTCCTCCAGTAAACTTTTAGCATTCTAAAAGTAACCATTTATATATAAACTTGATGTGTTAGCTATAAATCTTTTTTTGTTGTTGTTTTGTTTTAAAATAAAATAATTCTCCAAAATGTAAGTGAAACTTTGTCAGCTTAGTTCTGGTTATAATATGCATTCATTTATTTAACAAACATTTTAAAAGCAATGCTATTTGCATAAAACTATGTTAAAACACTGAACAGAGAGAGCTAAAAAGACAAATAAGACAGTCTGTGTCTCCAAAGAATGTTTGATTTAGTCCATGTTGCAGTGGGTAAGAGTATGACGGCACAAATAACTATAACATAAATGAGAATTTTCTAAGGGCACAGACTAAGTGAATAAACTATATTTCTTTTATTATGCAGTAATTCATACTATTAAAAGCATATTAGTCTTCCCCTCTGGTCTGAAGGAGGTTTTTACTCACTACCCCCACATTCTTTCCAGAGTAGCCATATACAGGCTTTTCCATTTGGAATGTCTGGTTACTTTACTGATAGAGTAATTCCAAATACCTTTCTCTGAGTGGCCCCTGCATTCATTCTATTTATGGGAGGCATCATGATTTCAGGCCAAGTTTTTCAAAATGGAATTCTCTGCCTCTTATATGGAGGCCCTCTGGGTTTTCAGAGACTCATCAATGCTTTTACCTTATGCTGGAAGGATGACACTATTTACAGAGCATGGAGAGAGAGAAGAAATACTTTAAAACAGGAAAGATAGTTTGAGAAATTGACTGGATTCCAAAAGACTCTTTGGTTGGAGGGGCAGGGGAAGAGCCCATTGATATATTACACAAAGCCCTCCACACATGGACAGCTGAGTTGTCTCTGCTACTGACTTGGTGTGTGGCTTTAATTAATTCCTTCAGCATCTGAGGCATGGGAGGCTCTCTCTCCCCTCCTTCACGGAGACATTGTGGAGATAAATTCCATAGCACACCGTGACCTCTTAGGGCAGGATACAAATTGTAAACACAAGGAAGCTTTATTAACTATAAAATGATGACAGGATCTGACAACCACAGAGAGGGTGTGGCAAAGCAGATTATTTTCTGAGTGAATAAATTCTTTCGTGGGAAAAGGAGAATTTATTCCTATAAGTTAAAGAAAAATCTCATTTTTTGGAGAAAGTCACAGACGACTGCTGAGACTAAGAGATATATTCAGGATATATAAACTTTGATTAAGTCCCTATGTATTCTCCATTCTAGTCCAACATAAGAGAGAGGATAAGGGAGGAGAGGGAAAAAAATAATTAAAAAGAGAGACTTATAATTCTCCCCCCCCCACCCTGCCCCGGTATTTCTTCCAAATAAAAGACTTTTTCCCCTGCTAAATAAAAGAGAAAAATGAATAAATTTAAAATATATATTCCATATAAGCTTCTACAGAAGTTTGAAAAGCAACAAAATAATATCATTTACTAAATGTGAGACATTGGCAGGGATGGGGGGTAGGGAGTACACAATCTTTCTGGAAACCTCAGTTTGATCATTTGTAAAATGAAGAATTGTGAGTGGGAAGAATAGAATTGACTAATTGGCTTCTAAATTCTCTATAAACTCTTAAGGATTGGTATCATATGGATTTTTGAAAATCCATAATGTTAAGTGTCTTCTTAAAATCAATCAACAAACATTAAATGCTGAATGGCATGGATAAAGATGTAAAAATTTAGGCTGTTCCTACTCTCAAAGGACATTTCTTCCCCACCCCCCCATAGTTGCCTCCACGACAACTCTTCCAAAATATAAACTGCACAATTAATTATAAATCTGCTTTGGGGGGAAGGTGTTTCCTCACTAGAAATTTCACCTATATTGATGAAATCTTAGGTTCAGTCCAAAAAGGAGTCCACAAAAACATCCTTGATAAACTTTTATTTAGCACTAGGAGTTTGGAAATATTATTTCATTTTATTTTGAAAACAACTCTTTAGGCAATAGGTATTTTCATTATCTCCATTTTACTTGTGAGAAAATTTAGGTAGACAAGAAAGTTAAATGACCTGTCCAGAGTTAACACAGCTTATGTCTGATACAGAATTTGAACTCAGGTCATTGTTACTCCAGGCAAATGACTCTCCATTGGGTCTAATTGCCTTCATTTTATTGACTTTAATAATTTATACTTCCTTGGTACTTTTCTTTCCATATTGCTTTTATGTCCATGATTTAATTCTCATCACAACCCTACCTAAAAATAGAGTAAGCATCAGCTTTATTTTACAGAAAACTTCATCAGAGAAATAAAAAGTATTAAATATTTGTTTACATTATCTTTCCCATTAAGATTTTTAAGGGCAGGGCCTGTCTTTTGTCTTTTTTTTAAAATTTGCATTTCTGGTACTTAACACAGTGTCTAGCATATAGCAGGTGCTTAATAAATATTTATTGAATTGAACTGAATTGATAGACTTCTTAAGAGTTACTCAACAGACTAAAGATAAAGAAAATAAGGGCAATATATCTCTAATGTTCCTTCCAGCTCTAAAATTTTAGGCTGCTCAGTTGGGGCTTGGTTTCCTGACTCCTAGGCCCAAGCCCTTTCCACTACATGATACTGCCAACAATTCTTGAATGGTGACACCCCAGAGGCCCCAGTTGATTTCATGAACTGCTCAGAATAGATGAAGTTGCTTCTTTTCCTATGCTATCATCCAAGTTAAAGCTTATAAATTTCCTTTTTTTTTTTTTTTTTTTTTTTGCATAGCTAATCTTCCCTTAAAATCAAATTTCTATGTGAGTATACTTCATAAAGGCCCCATTGCTTGTTTTCTTATTGCTAAGTAATTTTTAATAATATCCCAAATTATCAGAACATCTTTCTTTTTCTGGACTTCAGTTCCCTCATGCATAAAATAAAAGGATTTAGTATCATAGATTGAAAGAAGTAATCATAGAGTTCAGGTAGTCCTGAGACCACTAGGGGAAAAGGGACATTCTCAAGTTCACACAATAGATAAGTCAAGGAGACAAGATTCAGGCCTAATACCTCTGGCACTAAACCCAGCATGCCTTCTATTGTACCATATGATCTCTAAGCCTCTTCCAGCTTGAACACTTAATGCTATTTAGCTTATATCCATATATCATGGTCATGAAAAATCTGAATTCAAGTAGCATTGAGTGTGTCCATATGTGAAGCCCTAGGCAAGATGTACAAAGAAGTACTCAACATTGTCTCTACCTTTAAGGAGTTTATAATTTAGCTTAGACTAGGCATATACAGACAAAAGATAACTAATAATATATGTGTGTGTGTGTGTGTGTGTGTGTGTGTGTGTGTGTGTATCAAGTACCAAATGAGTATTAAAAATAGTAACTACATCAGATGGAGCACTCAATCTGAAGTTAGAAGACTTAGATTCAAATACTGATTCTGTCACTTGGCACCTATAGCTTTGAAAAAGTAATTTAACACTTAGCTGTATTTTCATCTAAGTATGAGGAGACTGCATTCGGTGATCTCTTAGTTCCTTCCAGATCTATCTATCTATCTATCTATCAACACACACACACACACACACACGCACACACACACATGTGTGTGTGCGTGTGTGTGTGTGTGTATCTTTATGATAATGTATAGTCCGGCCGCTAGGTGATACAGTGAAGAGAATGTTGGGCCTGGGATCAGGAAGATCTGAGTTCAAATGCAGTCTTAGACACTTACTAGTTGAGCAAATCTCTTAACCATATCTACTTCCATTTCTTCATCTATAAAAATGAGTTGGAGAAGAAAATGGCAAACTACTCTCATATATTTGGAAGAAAATCCCAAAGGAGGCCACCAAGAGTTGGACATGACTAAAAAGGATGAAACAACATTGATCTATATTATTTTATGACCTAAAGCCAAGAACATTTTTTACTAAGAGGAAGACAGTGGGACTTGGATTGATCCTTCATGATGGGCAGCATTCAAATCAATGGAAAGGAGGGGATAAGGATATATTAAACTGATAGAATGGCTTGTACAAGGCCTTAACAGGAGTAGACAAAGTGTGTCCTGAGAAAAAATAATTCTTCAACTTTCCCAAACAATTGGGTAATTAAAAATCTTAGAATTTCCTAATTATAACTATTAAAATTTCTCATTTCCTATATTAGGATGTTTCCTATTTTCTCAAGACTCGTATAATAAATCTAATTATCTGCTTGAGGTTTTTCTTTTCCTAGAATATTTTTAAAAAAATATTCCTTGGTGCCCTGTTCTTTTAAATTAATATCTCTTACCTCACCAAGTTAGGTAGCAGTTTGGTCCACTGCTTAAAAGAAGATTTTTCATCTGTAAAAAAGAAGGGTTTGGATTAATTGAAGTTCAAAGTACATCATAGATCAAAATCCTATGTAAATGATCTTCCACTCAAATCTGGGGTGTTTTACATCCTGCCATTTGGCTCTGTGGATAGAGTAGTACATGGCCTGAAGTCATGAAATCTCACCTTCCTCAGTTTAAATCCAGCCTCAGATTACTAGCTATATAATCCTAGATAAGTCATTTAACTCTGTTTCCCTCAGTTTCTTCAATTGTCAAATAAACTGGAGAAGAAAATGGCAAGCAAATTCAGTGTCTCTGCCAAGAAAATCCTAAAAGGAGTCATAAAAATTCAAAAATGACTGAAATGGCTGAACATGAAATGCTCCTGAATTCCATGAATATACCTAGTATCTGCACAAGGGATTTACTGAATTTGGAGAAACTCTTTAGGAGAGAAATACATAGAAAGGGAAGTCAGTTCCTCAACAAGTCCCTGATTTCTAGTTAGTCTCTTGTAAAAACTATGGAGAGTACTTCCCTGGGAGTGAGATCAGGCCCTCTCTTCTGGGTTGAGCTGAGATTTTATCTTGCTCCCAGCTAAAAAGCTAATTCACTCATGTATTCTCTGGTATATTCTAATCTGCATAACGTCTCCAATTTCCCTATGCTATTTTGCTTGGATAAATGGGTTTAATCTCAATTTGCTTTTTTGTGATGGCCTTTTGTATAAGCAGCCTTTGGTTGAAAGAGACTAAAAGCTATCATGCTTCCCCTAAGGGTTCAGAAAAGCAGCTCTAGAGGTGAAAACATTATCTCCTAGACTACCAATATTTGACAAGGTTGAAGAGATATAATTCTAGACTGATAGCCTTCTCCAAGCCTGAAAAAAAGAGAGCTCCATCTTGGCAACTGTCATAAGTCGGTAAACTTTCCCACCCTCCACAAGGGCAGGCAAAGTTATTAGATCATATCTATGAAGTTACCTGAAAGCAGAGTTTATATATTCAGAATAATCATGTAAGCATTTATGTCACACTTCCAAAGAACGCCCAGGCCATAATATATTTGTCTAATAGCATAATAAGCTAATGATTGTGACTATAGACTCAAAGAATGTTATAGATAAGGAAGGCCTAAGTGATGATATTAGCCTACTTACCCTCACTTTACAGAGAAGACAGAATTTCAAAAAAGTGGAGAGCTTTTCCCAAAGTCGCCTCATCCCTCCGAGGTTCTTTCCATTGCACCCTGCTAAACTTAATTTGTGGAGACTAATATTAATTGAGCCCCCTCCTTTATTCATGTAAATGCCTTTAAAAATTATCTACCTCTTAATAATATTCAAACACTATATCCATGCCCTGACATTTTTGTAATTCTGGCACTACAGTACCAGCTGGTTAATTCTCCTATTCTTAAAACACAGAAGACAATCATAGAATAAAGAAGAACCCATTTTTCTTAGAAGATTAGTGTTAATTATGCTTGCCAAGAAAATTACAACCAATCCATATGGTAAGCAAAATAAGATGGTACAAGTATTTAAGTTTCTTGCTAACACTTTTGAATTCTGAGATCACAAGTTTGGATCATAGAAACTGCTGCTATTGTGATCTGGCAGCACAAAAAAGCTATGATGATAGAACAAAGATAATGCATTCCTTTTAAATAGTGCATTTATATTTGTTAGCATTTTTCCTTTGCTATATTTCCTTTTACAATCAGTTTTACTTGTCTAAAAATCTAGCAATCCTCTAAAAATGACAAAATTCTCATTTCAAAAATTGCTAAGATAACCTAAATCTGCCTTTCTAGGTCCTATTAAATGGGGGTATTGAGAGGGGACATAGTTATTTATTTCTCTTGGCCTTTAACTCCAGTTACATTAAACCAGGCACTGAAACAAATCTATTTTTTTTAAGCTTTCTGCTTTGATTGGGAAAAGAGAACATAGTGTGGATTTCCTGTCCAGTGTTTGATCACAAGAATATAGATATCAAAACAACAACAAACGAACAAACCCTAAACACTGGTTTAACCTGATTTACAAGTGTAAGGAAAAAAAGAGAAAATGGGGGAGAAATATGAAGAAGTCAGAAAATACATGATGGTACTGAAATTATTTTTAAAAGAATGTTTCAAAACTATATATTCTGCATAACATAGTGAAAAAGAGAAAGAATTATAGACCTTGTGTTCAGACCATAACTCTTCTATTTATTAAATTAACTTTATCTCTTCATCTGTAAAATGGGGAGTTTGAATTAGGTGACCTTGAAGTTTCCTTTCATGTCTAACTCTCCAAAGTGGATAATCCAAAATTTAGTGATATATTAACCATTAACTAGTTCCTAATACCAAAATACAACTAAATATGAAAGAGCTAAGAACAGAATCCAACCTTTTCCTAGCATGTTTTAGGTATTAGGTACTTCCCCACTTAAACACATTATTTCAAGATTAATATTTCTTATTTGAAAATTTTTTAAAATTTAACAATTTATTTTTCCCAATTTTGTGTTACCATTTTTAACATTAATTTTAAAAATTTTGAGTTGGGAATAGTTTTAGTGCTAGACCAAGTTCAGTTCCAATGTAAAAGCAGCATTTTTTTTTATTTGTGTTAACATCTTCCATCTTCCTAACACTTTTTCTTACTAGATGAATTATTGCTAGAATTTTTCTCTATTGTAGCATAGAAATATTATTTTAAGTATCAATAACATATGTGTTCCTAGATTTTACTACAATCCCACATTTTAAAAGTCTATGTTGGCACTGGGACTAAGATTTATTTTCAAGCAAGTTCCTGCATTAGGCCCAAAGCACCAAATATACACCAAAAAACAAACAAACAAACAAACAAACAAAAAAACAACCCAAAAACATTTTGAGTAGTAGGTCTGGTGAAGGTTATAAATAAGAAAACATGTTAATACCTAATTTTTTATACTTTCCAGTATGTTTTCACAGTGTGCATTTCAAATCATGAAATAGATGATATCTTAATCAATCAACAAGCATTTATAAAGTACCTGTTATATGCCAGGCATATATTAAGGTAACAAAGAAAAAAAATGAAGCTATCCTACCCTCAAGGATCGTACATACTAATGGAAGACATATGCATGTACATATATAGGTGTATGTAAAATAAACATAAATACCAAGTAGTTTAGTTAGGGAAGGATGAAGAAAGGGTAATAAGACTGGAAGAAATGGGTAATATGATGAGATTTCATGTATATTTCAAGTAGTTAACATAAACAAGAAAACAGTCACATAGATTTCTCTAATTAGATAATGCACTGAAGTCTGTAAGGATGACAATTTTACATTTAGGGTCCACGCTAAATAGATCCCCAATTTACTTTGTTTTAATTTTTGTTTTAATTTTTATTAAAATATCATCCTCTTTCACAACGTACTGTGCCATTAAGCTTATAGTAATTAGATATATAAAAGGCAGATTTAAGTATCAGAGGTTAACTTTAACTTGCCAACATCACTCAAACCAAATAAATAAAATGTATACATAAGGGAGAAATGTTTGACTATACATGACCATTGAAAGAGACCTCATTAATGGCAAGCATGCAGTTTAACATATTTAACTAATGTAGTGTTCATTCTAAAAGCACATTTGGAGAAATAGCATTCCTGTGTGTGTGTGTGTGTGTGTGTGTGTGTGTGTGTGTGTGTGTGTGTATTTTATTTCCTGAGTTTTTATTTTGCTTCTAGAAACTGAAAAAACAAAATGAAAGAAAAGGGTAATGTGAACCTAACATCTCAAATGTCTGAATTGCATAGCTCTACCATCTGCAGTACTGCAAGCACAAAAAACTACTCCTATCACAGTCATTCTATATAAGAAACTCCATTATTCTAAAATAGCTTTCAGGTAAAAACATAGCACATCAAGAAAGTCAACTCCATTACTTAGGAACTATTCTTCAGTAAGAACCAAGAACCACTCTTAAAATTTCTTCAAATTGCATACAAAGTAGTAGAAATTAAGTATTAACTGGGGAACTTATCCCTTGGAAAGTTAATCAATTTTAAACCAAGACCAGAAAGCTAAAATGGGCAGTTACCTTTCAGCCAAGATATAGAATGGAAAGTTTTAGCTAAGAAGGGGGAATTCTGATAGAAATCAGCATGTCCGCTTGGCAGCCTTCTCGACTGCAAACATCCTTCTCTCTACTGTATTACTTTTGCCGAACTTCAGGCAGTGGAGAGATTTGGCAGATGTGCAACAGTTGTACAGTATCATTACAAAATGGAGTCTTAGTTCAAAACATTTTTAAAGACAGGAAAGAAATGTCAATGAAATGAATCACCATCACCATGTTTAGAGCTAGTTACATCATTCCTTCCCACTCAAAAATCTTACTTTCAGGGGCAAACACACCGCCAATTTGAAAAAGCCAATGAATATAAATCTAAATGTGCCATCCTTATTTTAATCACTCAGTATACTGCTATTGTGTTTTAAAACATTACAAATTTCATAGGGAGAGATGTATGTATTTAGCTTCATAAGCAAATTTTGACACTGCTTTGTAGTCAGCCTCTTGATGAAGGAAAGTTTTTTCCCTTAACAGAAATAAGTCATATTTATGAGCACAATATGCAATATTTTGCTAGACCTAAATTACTATGATATTAAAGACATAATATCAAGGAGCAGAACCCTAGGGAAGCAATTAGCAATTCAGCATTTTAGTTTATGTGAGATGTAAATCCTCTTTTCTGAAGTTGATGTTAATTTTGACTATGTTGCTCTATGAATGTTTAAGAGTGAAACTCTTAATGTTTTGAAATTTAATATCAAATGCAACAGTAACAAAGGACATCTAGAACTGAACACAATTAGAAACACAGCAGTATATTGTTCTAAAGAAGTATCACACTGTTTTCTAAGGTAGTGAGCTAGTAATGCCCATGACAAAGAATGATCATCATTCTTAAATTTTAAGATTATTTATTTTAACCAAGGACTAGGGGAATCTACATGCTTGATTTAAGAAAAGTTATTTAAAATTTTAAAAAGGATTCATATAATAGCATTAAAGTAAGAATGGGGGTAATGAAGTAGACTGAAGAAAAGCAATGAGGTGAGGGAGTGGAAGGGAAATAATTGGGAGACTATGAATGGAATGGGAAAGCTGGGGAAAGAATAAACATTTCTCTGACACTACAGCTGTTCACTTGGAAAATCTCATCTGGTGTCCTGGGATTCAGATGAATTATTCTTCTTTACAAAATGGTTTTAAGTTTACAAGTTGAAAGAAGTAGCAACCTTTCTTAATAACCTATGAATACTGATATGAGGGAAGCAGTATATGACTGTATCTGCTATATCCTTTCCTGTGTGTATAACTCTGAAAATTGTAATTGGTCATTCTACATATTAGGGAAAATTTAACTGTTTTATTTTACCTATTTCTTTCTCTCAAAGTTATTGGAGATTCTAATGCTAAATTAATTAGTCAAGATGTAAAAATCTCTATGAATATAAATTCTCTACCACAGCTTGTCAACAAACAAATAAGTGATAAAAGTAAATTTATATGTTAGGTAAGTCAAAATAATTGTCTTGCAAAATTTTATCAATAAAGCACAGGTTTAAAAAGTTAAAAAGCTAAAATTATATATTTCCTAACTTCTAACTTACACTTAGCTAACTTCTTCCTATATTCTCCCTTGAACTATTTGTCATTTATAGTATTTAGTATTCTAAATACTCTTCTACTATATTAAATACTGTACCATCTATATTACATTAAATACTGTTCCCCATTTATTTATAACATCTACTATTAATTCTGAGCAACTAGATGGTATAGTGGATAGTGTCAGGTCTAGAGTCAGGAAGATTCATCTTCATGAGTTCAAATGTGGTCTCAGATATTTACTAACTGTGTGACCTTGGACAAGATACTCAAACCTGTTTGCCTCAGTTTCTTTTTCTATAAAATGACCTGGAGAAGAAATGGCAAAACAGTTTAGTATCTTTTCTAGGAAATTCCAAATGAGGTCATGGACATTACTGGAATGACTGAACAACAAAAAAATTATTAATTCTAAAGTGCAAGTTAATTTTATGATAAATTCATAGCATTAGAAATTTAAAATTGAAAGAGACCTAAAAGATCATTTAATCCACTTTAAGGGGAAGGCAATTTTAAATTAAAAAAACCTATTGAAAGGCAGTATCTATTGACAGCAGTATGCTTCTCTTGTGCTGTCTAGTAAGGAATGTGAAATTAATTGGTTGATCTATTTACTATTTCTGGGTATTTTTGGTGCTAGTAAGTATGGATCAAAACCATTGGTATGATTCCCCTAAGAGGCATAAAGTGAGTAATTGGTAAAATCTTGTAATACTGACTTTGAATTTGATAAACCCAAACTGCTTCTTTTATAAATTGTCAAACTGAGACCCAAAGAAGTCACATAGGAAGCAAATGGCAGATGAGATTTGAACTCAGATTCTCAGACTTCAAATCTAACGCAGAATGCCTTGCTTTCTGAAATCTTTCAACAGTCATCAATCAAAGAATCTGCCCTGCATTAGGCACTGTGCTGAATGCTGGGTATATAAAGACAAAAATGAAATGTCCTCGTGAAGCTTACATTTGATCAGAGATATCCACAATTTTAGTTTATTCCTGCAGTCTACATTTTATGCAAACATAATATATAAAAATACAGAATTATACTAATGACAAATTATGGGGATGAATACTTTTCAAAGATTCAAATTGGTATTCATTTAAATTGCAAGTAATCCTTAATTTAGAATAGCAACTCATCTTTTGGGTAAACCATAGGACACCTGCAGAGCGGAGTGGGTGTAATGCCACTGTCAATATATCAAGGATCCTTCTAACATCCCAGATTACAGATCAGCTATATTGCAATAAATTAAATTTTAAGAGAGTGTTATATGGGGATTTAAACAAGATCTTCCTGTCTCAAACTCAAATGCCCTATGAAGTATAGCATATACCTCCTCAGTACCACTAACTCCAATAAAATATTCTGATCACTTTTACAAAGGTCTAAACTAAATCTCAAACAAATTTATATAAGAACAACAAATGAAAATAAGAATTAACCAACATCAAAGTAGAGCAGCATCATATTTAGAAGAAATCCTAGGTCCCACATAATCTTAGGCAAGGAACTAAGTTACCATAAGCTTTATTTTCCTCAAATATAAAGCGAATATGCATGGTGGACTGGATTATCCAGATTCTATGATTTTATATTCTGTGCAAATCTTTCAATCTAAAACATTAGCCTGAAAACTAATGGATTAATGACATCATTTTTTTTCTTTCTTATCCCAATACTTAAATACTAAGCCAAGAAGCTACAAAGTCATTTAATTCCTTCTGTTCTTACCTCCTTTTTCCCCTTATCTTCCCTTTCTAAATAAAACAGATTCTATAGATACAGATCTTTGGTAATCATGTCAGTTATTTTTCACTGGCAATAAAATTTTGTCATTATCATAGATCTATAGCTAGAAAGTACCTTTGAGTCATATCATCCAATTCTTTCACTTTAAAAATGAGGGAACTGAGATAGCCAATAAAAGTTAAGTGATTTATCCAAGGTCATATAGACAGTAAATAAAATTGGGATATTACCAGTTTCTCTAACTCCCAATCTAGCACTTTCTCCATTGTGCTACAATCTCTTCTCACATTTGGATTCTAAGCCTTGAATTTAGCAGAGCAAAACAAGTTGCTGCAGGTGTCTAGAAGCAGGCAAGTATGCATCTTTTTTCCCCCCTAACAACAGAATATGATCCATTTTTTCAAATGTCTTATAACCACCCATAAAAAACACTACATGTTTATAAACACACAATTTTGTGGGGGTGGGGGAGGTGGGAAAAAGAGGTTTAAGGTCTATGGGTGAGTGAAATCTTCTAAAAGATATATATAGAATTTTTAAAATTCCAAAGTTTTGTCTCCACTTTGTTAAATATTCAGCAAACAGAAACCAACATGCTAATTGTCCTTAAAGTGGCAACACTCCTTGAAGTCTGAGGCAGTCGGCAGCTGCAAACATCCGACTGAAAGCCCCATCTGCTGCTTCACAGCTTCCAGTCGAGGATGTTTACAGCCGCTCACTGTCAACAGCAATATGCATTCTTTGGCTGTTTATTTAGTTAACCTGAAGCGGGTCCCAAGCAGGTGTTTTGAAGATTTTACATACATCATTGTCCAGGCTGATGGAAAAAAACTCATTCAGATGGTAGAACCAGGTCTCTGGTAGAAACAGTTGGAGAAATTAAAAACAAACAAACAAACAAACATTTATTTATTTATAATGATAATAACTAAAAAAAAACCTTTGGAGGTTCAATTATGCAGCTATAGTATTTATCATGGAATTTGAAATATTTTATCCATTGGGAATGTGGAAAGCAAACATTTCTTTTTCCTGCTTTACTTAAAGCAAATAGAAAACAAGGTGGCAAAAATAATAAACTATATAACATCATGAGCATTAATTTGTTAAAGTCTTTCTCTAAACAAGTAATTAACTCTATTTCATTTTAATACTTAAGACCTAATATTTAAGGGTGAAGTGTATATATAGCAAGCTACTTAAAACATGAAATACTTACTTTAAAAATCATGAAGTGGTGGTAAGACTTACACATGTTCCTCATTCATTTCCCTTTGCTCCCCCTCTTTCCTAAGTCCTCCCTGAGAAGAACTACACAGTTGGCTGACTTTTAAAACTGCAAAAAATCAGTTTAATAGGAGATAAAGGTAAGGTATGATAAAGGAATAATTAGATCCTTTTCCAGTTTATAGATCAATACTTCCCCCTGGAAAAACACAGAACTCCTGCTTGCCACACCATGACGCAAATTAAGTCCAACCAGGGTGCCTTAGATTCCACTCCCATTCTCTTACGAAAATAAATGAGGAAAACCAAAGGTTAAGCAGTAGCAACAACTATTTTCCTGAAGTAATTCAAAACCCATCCAAGTCCAGTAACAGATGAAGTTGATACTGAAAAGTGGGTGGGCCTTTTCTTGGGATTTGTTTTTAGATGAAGTGGCCATAAGGCCCTCACCATTTGCTGAAGAGGTTACTTAGCAGTCTGGGATCGGAGGGAGAAAAAGCCACACTCAAACAGTGTTTACTAAGGCTGATAACTATGAAGAGCACCACAAATCACTCCTTAAAAACCTTGGATTATTTTACCTTCCTAAGGAAGGTTAAGAAAGTTAATCTTTCAGGCAGCAGGTGAAAACAAGCTCAATTATGCTGTGGCCTTTCCTTTTATTAACCATGGACTTTGAACGATTAAAACCTCCTAGGGAACCACATTTTCTCAATGGGTCAAGTCACATAAGGGAACAAAGCAAACTTTATCAGTGCTGTGCAATTCTACATTCCAGAAATTCTTAGCACTTGGCATCCATCTACCACTCCAGCCTGGAGAGGAATGAGTATATCTCTGAAGCTGAACTGCCCCTGCAAACTTTATGAAGTTCTCACCAAGGTGCCCACTTCACTGAAGTGAGCCACAAACAAAGTAGGTGCTTTTTAATTAAAAGAGATAAATAAAACCACCTCCCCCAAGCTGTCCACCCTGGACAGATGGAGGGCGGCTTGGAGAATAAAACAACAACAACAAAAAACTCAGTGGTAACTACTTTCATAAAGAAAATGTTTTTACTCCAATGCATTTTCTTCTAAGTGGAGGGCCTCCTACTTGCCTTGGAATCTTACTACTTTTAAATTAAAAAAAAAAAAGGAAAAAAAAACTGCTAAATTAAAACAGAAAAAAGAGCAACTTGAGGAAAGGATGCAAGCCCCTTCATGTTGCCTTTCACTAACAAACAATTTGGTGATACCTTGGCCCAATTTGGAACAGATTAGCCTTTCATCTGTAACTTTATTAATATAGCATTGACAATTCTTTAAAAGAAAAATGAAAGACCACGAGATTTTAGTTGTCTGAATTCATTAGCTGAAGGACATTGTATCCACAACAATACAGTATTTCACTGTCTTTATGTACAGCTCCCTTTCAGCTTTTGCAAGATACAAGAGAGATCAGATCTGGGCCAAAGTCAAAGCAAGGTCATTCCAATAAGTTGCTGCATAATTTTGCTCACTCAATAAAAGCCTATTTATTTATTTTTTTTTAATTTCACTATTAACTGTTTCAACTATTTGCTCTGTTTTCTAGGTACTTAGTTTGTTTATGTAACATTTGGGAGAGTTGGGCTTTTAAAAATAAGCCAATTAAGAACTAAATAAAATGTGTTAAGAATCCAAAATTTATGTAACAAATTGAGAAATATGATTGGTTAATTTACCTAGGTATCAGGATTAAATCTCAATAAAATCTAATTGTATCCTGTAAATCAAACCCAGGTTTTTCTTAAATACTTTGACAAATACTCAAGAGACGAAACAAGATACTCCTAGAAAACTTTATAGAAAACTATATCCTCTTCCAGTGTTTTGTATGTTCATGAAATATTTTCTACGCAGTGTAATAATTTGGAAATCTTGCACTGGAGGCAAGTCCTAAGGATGTTCTCTTATTTTGAGAGAAACCAATTTTTACTCTCCAAAGATGATGGCAAATACAGGAGTAATTCTAAGTGATGTAATAATGTTTGTCATTTGCCTGTATCTTCAGCTTTTTGGAAGGTTCTTTTATTCCTATGATGCCATACTTAATAGAGAACCAAAATCATGAATTTTATATCTTTGATCCATACTGGCTGTGTGCCCCTGAGCAAATGACTTGGCCTTTTCATGTTCTAGGCAACTATGTAAGGCTATAAATTTCAGAGAAGGAGCTTACATGCATTGGTAATGGGGTTTCCCATACTTGAGAATCCTTTCTACTAATGAAAACACAGGTCTAGTCCTTATCCTTATGGAAACAAGACTAATAACAATTTAAGATGTTTCTTTCCTTGGGTATTTCCAATTTAATATACATCAAAATATCTAGCTGGAAAAGAAAGAAAGAAAGAGGAGTAAAAGCTTATTCTGCCTATGGATAATGCCAAGCTTGAGAGGGAAGTCAATACCCTGTCCCCTATTTTCAGCCTCCCTAGTATCCGAGCTTTCCCCTAAGCTCTAGATATTTAAAAGTCCAGGGTGATGGCATTATCAAAAGTCCTGTGATTTCAGAAGTCAAAATGGAGGTGTTTCAAGACTATGTAAAGATGTCACCATTAGAGCACTATTCCCACAGCTCTCTCTCTCAACCTTCTGAAAATAGAATATGTCTGGTGCAGCTGCATTGATGTAGTCAGGCCACTGTTTCCATACTCCAGGAGTCATATAATCCTTCAGAGACTAAAGCCAGATGGTTTTTCCTTTACTCCTCTAAAGGCACAAAATGAGTGCAAGTAGACAAGGACCCTGCCTGGATTCCAGGAACTCCATCCTGGAATCATCATCACCATCAGACTATATTGGGTAAGTCAATTCCCCAAACATTTATTGAGCAAGTACCTAGAGGCAGAGAACTAGGCTAAAAGCTGTCAGGGCCTCTATGCTAAAAACAAAAAGCATTTAGTGAAAAAGAAAGCTTAGCCTTAATCCTTCTTTGCTTGGTTTCTGTAATTAACAGAAATAGAGGGCTAACATTTCTCCCTGCCCCACTCCCAGAAAGAGAGGTTAGATTTGATGATGGAAATAGCAAGAAAGCAGCAAAGGTTTATTGAGCCTGATTTCCAATAGACTGCACACAAAAACTACGGGAGGTAGAGACCATCTTTATGACCAACCATGAGGGTTTTATATTCCCTTAAAGAAAAAACCTTTCCACCATAGAGAATTTGATACTATGTGCACTAGCCCATGGGGAAGCATTTCAGGTCAAACAGGCACTATTATGAAAAGTTGGAAGTTTAAAAAAAGAATTAGGTGTGGAATTAAGTTACTTTTTCTGGAAATGAAGTTTACACTCTTGTGCTGATATCCTAAGCTGTGGTATGACTTCAGGGAAAGAAATAAAGTTTCAAGAATTTTTTTTAAAAATGAAAATGTCAAACATATTTCACCCTTCTAATATTTACCATGGAACATAAATACACTGTCACCTTGCTAAAAATGAAAGCATTATAGTCTTGGATAACAGATAACAGGCTGGTTGAAATAATTTTATAGAAGGCTTATTAAAGAGGCTCTGGACAAGACTAACAACAACAAAAAAGTCCCAAAAGAAAACAAAACAACAAAAAAACCCCACAACAATTTCAAATCAGGGACACATACAGGACATGTACTACATACATAAAGACCCACACATCACATTTTACAGACTGAGTCCACTTTTTCATCACTATAAGTTGCTATTTTGTTTTGTATACCTCTGGCCTAATATGAGCCAAGACTTTTTTTGACATCTTCCATTTAATGGATTCTACCAATGTCTAAACAGCTCAAGCTTGAATAGTGGGAATGTAGCACATGAGTAGTCAGGATTTTGCTGTATAGTCTATTCCTTTTTACTATATTCACCAGGAACCAGAGGTATCCACTTATGAGGAGATTCCACTGTAGTCTAAAGGACATTGTAATGTAAATTAAGAAAAAAATTACAAACTGATAAAGAAAATTACAAATAGAGTTTTACATAATGCAAACAGCAAAGAGGATAGATTTTAGTCACTAAATATTTTCCATGTAACTGAATATCAATCAGAAATCAAAATATACAAAACTTTTTACTAAGCCCAGACCCTACTTATTAATTGAGCCTACTCATTTCTAAATTATATTATGTGATGTTTTTCTTACATTTAAACAGAATAGAATTCAAGAGGAAAAAGTTTTTTCCAGTATAGAAGGGATGACTTCAATAGATACTATAGTTTATACTACAGACTACTATAGACTATATACTACATACTAGGGCTTCTTAAACTTTTTTCCACTTGCAATCCTTTTTTGCCCAAGAAATTTCTATATGACCCCAGATATACGATATATAAATTAAATATTTCCTGATAATAAATCATAATTTCATGACTACAACATGATGACGCCACATGGAATTGTGACCCACAATTAAAGAAGCTTTGCTCATACTATAACATAGAACTATAAAGGACCTCAGCAGCCTATCTAGTCCAATCCCTTCTGATTAGTGAAGTGATTTGCTTGGAATCACCTAAGATATTAAGTGTCTGAGGTAAAATTCAAATCCATGTTCTATGATTACAAGTTTAGCAGACTTTCCTCTGAACTAGAGGAAAGTTTTGCTGCTCAGTCATACCTTTTTTGAGAAATGGAAAAAAACAGCAAATCTAGGAAGTACAGTGGGCCAGAGGAAGGAAAAGGAAGTTTTCTGAAGAAAAGCAATCAATACACCATGAATTTCTGAACAAGTTACTTTTTTTTACAAGTAAAAAGGAAAATATTCTCTCAGTATTAACAATTTTTTTCCAAACCCAAGGTGGACATAAGTTCTTTCTTTCTTTTTTAATAGCAGTGATGGACAAAATTATTTTTATTAGAAATAGTATACTGTGAAATTGGCTTCATATCCACCCTTGGAGAATAACAGAATAAGGCAGTACAAAGTGGATGGGATGTGCTTTCTAGACAGAAGAGGACTGATAGAGCAAAGTCTAGGAAACTCAGTTAGACTAGGATTAGTTTAGGAGCATGGGCTAATCGTGGGTCAGGACACTAGGCAGAGGATCTCTTCACAGAGTGGCAAGGAACCGAGGCAAAAAGACCAACAAGTGGTTGGAGTAGAAGGCAAATGAAACTAGCAAAAACAAAGATGGAGCTTGATAGTGAGAGTCAAATGTCTTGAGGTAGGATCTTCTTTTCAATTCAGAGTCTATTCAAGAGGCCCAACTGGTCTCTGAGTCCAGGTGATTCTGAGTTTACCGGGAGAGGCAAGTAGGTACACTTGACTAGGACTAGGACAACAGAGGGTACAAAGCCAAGTAGCTCCTAGAAATAACAACCACTTAAATATAAACCTTTTTCTCCAGATAGCTGGTAACTCCAGATAATTTGAGAGCATCTTGTAACTGAAAAAGAATGGCTCATCCATTGAAGCAATCAAGTTTAAGTTTGGCTTTGTCCTTGTTACCATAGACAGAATTTAGATTGAAAAAGTAAATTAGAAATGAACTAATACAACCTACTTATTATTCCCATGAAGAAACTGGGGTATGGAGACAATAAGTGAACTGCCCAACTTCTCTTTCAGATATAGTCCAGTATGTTTTAACATCAAGCTTCCTCCAATGAAGGGCTAAATTTGCTATTAGTTGCTAATGAAATTGTAGATGAGAGAAAAAAGAATGTCTCTAAGTTCAAGTGTACCCTCACACCTAAAAAGATGCACCTGTATTTTTCTTTTTGCAGTCCCAAACTCTCTATAAGATTTTCAACTTTCTGTAATTATTATATATTCTTTAGTATCTCCAAAGTCATATGACTTCATCAGTAAGTATTCCCTCTACAAATATAGATTTAACCTCTGCATTCCTTAGTTTGTCATGAATTTTTGTAGTTTAAAAAATCAAAGCTGATAATCCACTGCTGCTGAGTTTCACTGAATATATATATTTAGGCTGACCTTTAGAAGACAGATATAAAGACTAGACCCCTCTACTTAGTGGGAACTGCTACAACTACTGGAGCTTGGTTCTCCCAATAGGAACTTTCAATTAGAACTATCTCAGCAAGGTCACAATACGCAATAGAAGTCGACTATAAATTTTCATTTTAAAATATTTTAGAAGTCGTTTGTTTCAGCCTCTTTAAAATCCTCCCATTTGCACATGTATTCAGTATCTTCCTTTTAAGAAGTCAAGTGAACTTCTATAATTGTTCACCTAGGACTGATAAGACTAATTGACACGGATTTAAAAATGTTTACTAAGAGTGGAACATTGTAATGGTGCTGGTAAGAAAAAGGAAAAAGCAAAAAGAGTTCTTGTCCTCAAGGAACTTACATTTTAATGGTGTAGACAATATACACATAAATAGGTATAGACAATATATAAAAGAGATATTAGGAACCTTACAAATCTGGGAGAGCTAAGAAAGGCCAGGGTAGAAGGTGGCATTTGATATTAGTTTTAAAGAAATCCTTTGATGAATACTATTTAGACTACTATTTATAGATCTCTATCAGATGACAGAGATAAAAGTTAATTGATAAATCCAAGGTCAGGGCCAGTGTTAAAATTTATAAAGTGCCTCCCTCTCCTTTCATTCATGAAAATGTGAAGACTTTTACTGTCAATTTCAGTTGTAGCATGCTACCTTTGGAATTGATGGGGGTAGGTAGGTGATGTGAGGAGTGCCCCTGATCTCTTAACATCCATTACAGTCTACACTGGACTGCTGCAAGTAATAAGGATACTTCTAGAGATCCAGTATGACCATAAGATTCTTTTTTCTTCTCTACACTAGATAAGAATGCTAATAAGAAGAGACTTTATTTTCAAAAGAAAAGCCTAGATATCTTACCAGATGAGTGAACTCAATTTAGTCTATATGTAAACTGATAAAAATTATAATCTATGAATTAAGAAGTGGAAATCTCCCTTCTAAGCTGAAAACATTTTGGGGAAAAGTAATATTATTGTGACTCCTGAAGGAGTAACATTTGGTAATACTCTATTAGACTTCAGACTCCTAGAGGGCAGGTACTGTTTTTGTCTTCTTTGTATTCTCAGTAAACAAACTGAGCCTGGCATATGATAGGAACTTAATAAATACAAATAAATAAATAAAAAACAATAAATACTTGACAGTAAAGCAAATATCAAGGGCACTTGGTAATGAAGTGGATAGAACACTGGGCTTGTAAATCAGGAAGACTCATCTTCACAAGGCCAAAACCAGCTTCAAACACTTACTAGTTGTGTGTTCCCAGGCACATCACTTAACTTTGTTTGCCTCAGTTTCCTTCTATATAAAATGAACTGGAAGGAAATGGCAAACAACTCCTGTAGCTTTGCCAAAAAAAACCCCAAATGGAATAATTTAGAATCAGACACAATTCAAATAACTGAACGGCAGCAAAATGAAAGATCATTATTCCTTAGTATATATCACATAGCATGAGTTACTATACCCACCCTAAAAAGTCATGAAAATCATGGAAGCATGAGGTCACAGATCTAGACTTAGAAGGGTTTTTAGAGGCTGTCCAATCCAACTTCTTCATTTTACAAAAAGGAAGAATCTGAAAATCAGGAGTACTGAATGGTTTACCCAAAGTCATACAGATAATAAGCATGTAAAATGGGATTTGAATCCAGGTTCTTTGACTTTCAAGTCAACTGTAATCCCATAATTTTTCTTTCACCCCTGATTAATTTTTACCCTTAATTTCTGTAGCCAGGACTTTTTGAGATTCACTGAAAAAAGTAAATAAAGAGAAAATCAGTTGATTTCACCCAATACACATTTATGGCACCCAAGCATCTAAGCATATGCTTGTTAAAATGTTGTTGAGGTGTATAAGACCAGTCTGGATGGAGGTCATGTTTCAAGTTAGGGAATATTGGGAAATAAAGTTGGATAGGAAGGATGATCTAACTAAACAAAACACAGTTATAGATCAAGGCAAACTATATTTTTTTAAAAAAAATCATTTGATCCTATTAACTAGTCATTTGTTTTAGAGAAAGTCTTTATCTTCTTAGAACTCAGACTCTTCATCTGCAAAATGCAAAAAACTAGGATTTCACTCTAAAATCCTATGATTTTTATGATTCTTCTAGTGTTTGAATATAGGACATGAGGAATTGAAAAAGAAGAAACAAACAAACAAAAAAATCACAGCCAAATCACACGCACAATAGATGGTCGTCTGCCCTCTTGTTAATTTGTTTTTTTATATATTTATAAACATACACATATATATATGTAGCTATATGTACGTATGTATGTATTTATGTCTGTGTATGTATAATCATACATCACCCTAACTTCACTCATCATCATTTCCCACACCCACATACTTTTAAAAATAGCAAGACTACAAAATAGTTTGTATATTTACAGACATGGTAGTTAGTAAGAGACTCATGAAGCATTCTGCATAAAAGACAATGTTTTCCAAAACTGTCTGTACTGAGAAAAAGAAAGGAAAAGATATAACATATAACTTTGATATTTTAAGGCTAGTTAGGAAACAAAAAATAGAGCAAAGATACAGGATATTTAGGATCAGAAAAAAGAGTCGTACATTTCCTGAGCGAAATCTTACATGACACTTCTTGTATACAAGTTATCACTGGCTACAGTCTATACCTGTCATGAGTCTTGGATCATCCAAAGTTTCAGTTCACTGTAATGTGACATTCCATCCCGTACGGCCATATGGCACCACTGGCAGAATAGTGACATTAAATTGTATCAGATGGTAGCTTAGGGAAGATCTGTGCAGTTTCCATTCACAAAACATATTTATTATTCTCCTTTAGTTAATTTTACCTATTCCCTTCTATGTAAAGCCGTTATTATTTTTGTCAAAATATTAGAACAGAAAAATAAATGATGCCCTGTTTCAGTAGCTCCAACGTGATCAATCCTAGCTCTTTTCCTTAAGACCTTCAGTGAAGAGGAGTTCCCCACTTCCTAAGTAGCCCATTCTACTATTTAGAGAACTCCTAGTAGTTAAAAAATTGCCCCTCATCACTCTCCCCTCATCATATCAAATTCTAACTTTCCATTCTATTTCTAAGTGTATCCTCTATGGGGACAAATAGTCTTTTTCCTCTCAAGGCTGAATCTTCAGTTTCTAAAATCAGTTTTCCTATAATATAGTTTCTTTTCCCCTCACTGGCTACAATCTTGTGGTTAATCATTGTCCCTTCTAAAATGTGGCACCCAGGACCAGTCAAAATGTTCTAGATATGATCTGTGGTTTTGTGAAAGAAGAGGATACAAAATAAAATAGAGAGAAAAGAAGGAGGATTATAAGAGAGGATAAAAAAGAACAGCTGTTTATAACTGATTTCTGCAGCTTCTGAGTGGACATTTGCATACTCCAAGAAAAAGTGGCTATCTTTTGTTTGTTATCATCAGTTACTTGGAAACTAACTAAACACTCCAAATTTAACCCTATTTACAATCCATAGATTGACTTCCCTACTGCACTTGGGTGTTCAGGTGGAGAGCTTTTAACATAAGCTAATGAATAACCTGATTTTGCTATAGAGACAGTTCACTAAACAAATGATTTAAGGGCCCAGAAAAGAATTAAAGTATACAAGAAGTACCACATTGACTATAATGTCATAAAGCATCTAGCAAATTGTAGACATTTAATAAATGCTTATTCGATGCATAAAAAAGAAGAAACTTGGGCATGTGGCATTGACAATTAGATCCCTCCCCATCATTCATGGTAAGTTTATTACTAGTACTGAAATTAAATTCTAAATATTAAGAGAAGGATTATATGTAATAGGAATTCCAATAGGAATGATATATTCCTATTGGAAAAGTTCCTAGTTTGACAGTGAGGGAAAGAAAAAAGGGGGGGGGGAGTCAAGATTTTTCCAAGGAATCTGCTTTAGAATTCAGTTCTCATCTAACTAGATATTACTTTGTTCATTAAAAATGTGTATACACACACACACACACACACACATAAACATACATATAATTTCTACTCACTTGTGTACACACATATGTATATATGTATACAAAACATATCTTTGACTGGCATATTCAGATTATAGTGATTAGTGGTTGTTATTGTTTTTAATCTACCTTCTAAAATTGACTTCTTAGGGTTTTTTTGCACATGTTGAGAAGTAAATGCTAAGGTTCTGGCAGTTTTTTAAAGAACTAAGATAAACATTCCAATCTAATACCTGCAGTTCTGCTAACAATATTGTTTGTATTATAAACTCCATCAATGATGGCTACTGAGTCAAACTGCCAGCATAAACAAACATTACTTAGTTACTAGTGGCATCTCAAATCTGCACACATAAATCTCAAAAGGCCAAAAAGAATGAAATTTTCCACTCCTACAAGATGCCTCTTTAAAGAGATTAGAAAAGATGAGGGAGGGGTTAACTGGAAGGAAGAGGTACTCCTGAATCCCATGACTTAGGCAAGTATAATACAATACTGGAATGAGTGAATAGTGTAAAGCTGTTACAGAAGATTTCAATGATCAGAGCTGGTGAAAAATCCCATGTAAAGTATCCCACCTGAGAAGGACATTATTCTTTGTACTTTTACTCTTTTTAGGATTCCAGCTAAAGGCAACAAATTTTGGCTTGAAAGGCAAAGGAGGCCACAGCCACAAGATCAGGAAGGAAAAGGAGAAGCAATGCAATAGATCCCATGAAGACCAAAATGAATCCATGCCGCATATGTCAGAAGGCTGCAGTCATCGGAAATCTGGGGCTGTCCTTCCTAATGCTCAGTGATTGGCCATCTAGGGGTTTTGTTTTTGTTTTACTTTTTAATAAGCTACTGGTGCTTAGGATATCTCTAGTATATCCATAAGTAAGTTTTATACTTTCCCTGAAACTAAGTATTTAAGTCAAAAACTATCCTTGAGATTAAAGGAAAAACTGCTCAGACACTAGAACTTAGTTTGACAATCACTGTTGATCAATCTTCTAGAACTCTGCTTTCAAGTCATATTAAGACTCTTCTTGCTCTTAATTTTCAATTCTGCTCTCAAGTCTTCTACTATACCTATAACTCCAATCATATCACTTTCCATCAAGGTTCTAATGGGAGGGGATACCAAAAAATGGTATTATAATCTGCCTACTATGGAATTCAAAATGAAACAAAATGACATAAACCTCTTTAGGAAAAGCAAAACCTGTAGCAGACAGACAGGTTGGATGGCTCTGTTGATTTTGGCAACACATGTATGTCTCACTATGCCAAAAGTTACTAAAAATCAAGAACAATGACTGAAGAAACCAGGATTATAAAATTCTTCCCTTGATATTTATCAAATAAAGACCTATTCATGAAAAGAATTTTAAGGACATCTGTAAAGAAACATTGTCTAGAGGAATCAAGAACACCACCAAAAACTAGGCAGGAAGATTCTCCTTTACTCTGCAACCCTTTGTATATTTTTACTGGTCATTATCTTCGTTTAATTTGTCTTTCATTGAAAGTATTCTAAAATTAACATGAATCAACAAATATTTATTAAGCACTTATGTGGTAGGCACTGTTAAATACTAGGGACACACACATACATACATATAAAAGCAAAACCAGTCAAGGAACTTAAAACACACAGACTCTCATATATGACATAAACAGTAGGTACAAAGTAATTTTAGGAGGGAAGACACTAAAAGCAGGAACTAGGAAAGATCTGTAGAAGGCACTAAGTCTTAAAGGAAGCTAAGTTGCAGAAAAAGAGCATTTTTTATGGATACATATTGCACCGCCCCAAGAGTTGCGAACTCCTTAATGTCAGGGTCCATTCTATTTGATTATCAAACAATCTCCATCTCCCATCCCAACTCTTTCCAGGGTTTGGAATACAGTGCTTTTAATAGGTTACAAAAGTTAGTGGAAATATTATAGTTCTGATTATTTTTCCCTTCTGGGTAGATAATTCTTCACAGAATGAATTCTTCATTTTTTTTCATGGTCTTGAGTGGGGTTCAGGACAGAAACCAGGTAATCTAAGTGGTTGCTTCCTTCCTCATCAGTGTCCTACCTCAAAGCACAGACAAGAGACAGAGGGAAATATGAATGACCATGGGATGGAGGGAGACAGATCCTTTGCAGATCTCATAAAAGTTAAGAGAAAGGAAAACGGGAGAGTAATATCTTGATTCCTGATCCCCCATGAGACACTTTGATAGCTTTCAACAATTCAATTCAACCAATAGTTAAACATTTGCTGTAGGCAAAGTATTGCACTAAATAATGAAAACTTTAAAAGGGAAAAATAATAGCCTTGGTCTTCTCTCCTCCTCCACCTACCAATGGAGTTTACAACATTGTGGGAAAATGAGATGACTCCTTATCCTCTTGGCTCTGCTGATCAGTTCTACCAAAAGAAGGGTAAAATGAAAGGACTAGGGTCTTAGTGAATAGAGTCTCCAGGGGACATTAATCATTCATGGACATAACAGTTAAAGTCTTCCTAGAGGTGAACCAAAACCAACTAAGAGAAATCTTATATAAAGAAGGATTATTTCAAAAGGTATGCAATACAAACAAGTAATATTATAAATATGACTATAAAACCACACAGTACTATAGCCATAGTACCTGCTTCAGATATATTTGCTAAACTAAGTTCAAGGGAAGATATACAGTTAAATCAAACCTATTCCTTACTCTCATAGAATTTATAGTCTAGTGGGGAGATAAAACATATAATGGAAATAACTCTAGCATAAGATAAAGTTAAGAAAAAAAAATGTCTTGAGGCATAGTATATTAACTTGAACTCCCAAGTTATTTATGACAATTAGAAGAAAGCAGGTTAAATATATACCCCTTGATTTAATAAGTAGATTAAAAAGGCAGATTTAGAACACGATTAGCTTGATTGTTCCTTTATTTTATATTAATCACAAAAAATTCTTCTACATAACATTTGTTTAAATTTCAAATAAAAAACTTACTTGGTGGGGTCACTGGCTACAAACTAGATTCTAAATCCATCAAAGAAATCTATTTGTGAATTAATAGATAATTTTGTTCATTCTTCACAGACTTGGCTGTCAATTTAACTGAACAACACTCATTAAATATCTCTTTTATGCAAGGCATTGTGCTAAGGAGAATACAAAGCCACACCAAAAACATTTCCTGTCCTATAAGAACTTGCAATACTAGAGACAGTTATGGTAGAGGGGAACATCACGTAAATAGTAAAAACCTGACAGATTGACGCAAGAGAGAACATTAAAGCAGGTCTCAGAATTGCCGAGTTCTTACATAGAATGCTACTTTCCCTAATAACTAAGTTGTTGACTTTCCATGTCACAAAAGACAAGGCAAGGCCATTCTCCAGTGGAAGAAGAAGAAACATTAAAGAAAACCAAAGGTGAATAAAGAAAAGGAGAAAGAAGGCAAGTGGAGAGGGAAAGAATGAATATATGGCTAAGTAGAAAGATTATAGACTCTGAAATCAGATTAGCTAGGTCTAAATCTCACCTCTGATAAAACCCACAAAACTTTGGCACAATATAAGCTCCGTGGCCTTTAGTTTCTTCATTTATCAAATATAGGGTTAGAATAGAACGCTTTTAAAGTTCTTTCTAGATCTAAGTCCATAGTTATATACACACAGATATAAATATATGATTATATAAACACACATATCAATATATGGTAACATCTATCTATCTTTTTATCTATCTGTATATATAGGGTAAAAAGAAAAGAATAGAAAGTAAAAGGAATATCAATATGAGGAAGGAAAAGAGAAATACTGAGTAAAGAACTAGAATTAAGAGAAGGGCTAGATTATAGTTAGTGTTGGAGCTGGGACTTTCTAAAAGTAGAATGGGAAGAGATAAAAATTAGAAAAGGAAGGAGAGGAAAGGTTTAGGAAAGAAAAGGAGATGATAATGAGAGAATTGAGAAACTATAATTAGGCTTAGGACATGAAGATCACTAAATGACTGTAGAGTTGAGTGAGAAAGGCCCTTACTTTAGAGGCCATCCTCAGACTCATTTGACAGGAGAGTATTAAATGTGATTTGCTCAAAGGGACACAAGGAATAAATAACAGAAAACTGATTTAAGCCCAGGTCTTCTTATTCAAAATCCAACTCTCCTTCCACTACACATATAGCAATGGTCAAAAGAAGCCTTTTAATAAGAACTGCTAAATAGAAAGTAAAAATGAGGACACTGAAACTTATAGAAAAGGTATACAGACTTTATGCTGTGAGTAAACATTATAACATTAGAAAATTAATTCTTGAAAAATGGAAAATGGTACAAACTTTTTCCCAAAAATGCAAAAAATTTTTTTCAGATAAGAACATTCATAGAAGTCTTATTCTTTATTTTAAGGCTCATTTTCCTATTCCAGAGTGTAAGCGAGAAAAAGCTCTTGACAATTAACAAGTATCTTTTTTTCTTCAATTGAAAGTTTAATAGCTATATGCTTTTCATAGTTCTTCAGAAATATCAAAAAGGAACTATACATATTTGTAGGACATATATTGACTTTTTCACACATCCAGTGTATTTTTAAATTATTCAGATTTTTAAAACTTCTACAGATTTCTATAGGAAATGCCTCCTGCCACCTCTGGGCAAAGGGGTAAGAAAACCTTTTATTTTCTTCTTTTAAAAGGCTACAAACAAAATACTGACTTGACAGATTTAGATTAATTCAAGGACTTATATTTAATGGGGTTTTTCTTTTATAATGATACTACAAAATACTAACTTTACAGATTTACATTAATTCAGAGGTTAAATTTAACATTTGCTAATAAAACATGGATTATTAAGCCTTGGAATTAAGAAAAATATTAGCATTAAAATAGTGTATGATAACAGAATAAAAATTATCTTGAGCGTCAATTATGATGTAAGAAAGGAAGCTATGAAATCCTTAAGGTGGGATAAAATGGAAACAGACTAACCTTGAAAGATTCTAATGATTAAGAGAAGAGAAATATAATTTAAGTTGAACAGAATTTCTTGAAGTCCCATATCTACAAGCCACACCCTACACAACTAGGGACAGGAAAGTATTTGGATTCAACCCTTTAAAAGTATCCAACCGGAGGTAAAGTTTAAAAAAAAAAAATACCACACGCATACACAACTCTCATTTTCAGAGAAGAAAAGAAACTCTTGCTCAATAAGTAGCAATTATGCTGAAGAATTTATATGCTGAGCACGACTGAATGTAAAAACACCAGATCAGTCAACCATAGCTTTAGCACTTTGAGTATGATTAACAGAATGAACTTTCAAAGGTCAATTAAATGTCAACACATTTTAAAGAGAGAGTCTTCTTAAGTTTGGTCAATGTATAATGGCACCTCATAACTGGAGGACGCCATTCTTAATTTAAGTGTAATTTGTGCGTTATGTATGTACACATACAGGCCAACTCACAAACACAAAGGCTGAGCAATTCTTCCAGGAGTTTAGTTGGTCTACTCGACAGCCCCTACAGTGTGAAAGTATCCCAAGTTATGAAACGGTTCAAAAGAATAGGCCTTTTGTTGACACAGCACCATGCAATGAAGATGAAAATGAATCAGAGCAAGCAAAAAATGCTAAGATTGCCAAGGTAATATGATAGTCCCACTTACATCAACAGAACTACCCTTACCAGCATATACCCTTCCCTACTCTTGGTATACACCCCCATGGCTATGTACTGAATGCTGGTGCTTACCTAAAGTACATTATGTGCTCAAAGCAGTCAAGATCTCAGACAAGAAATTAACTTTGAAGGAGAACAAATCTGAAGGTAGGAGCTCTCTGCTGATTATTGATACTTCTAACAAGAGATTAAAATACAAACTACAACTCCTTCTTAGAAGTGTTTACTTCCATCTCAGGAAAATGCAAGTTTATCATGTAATTTCATTGTGGAAAATACAGAAGGAAGATAAAACTGTGGATTGATCCTATCTTCAAACAGTCTATATTTTAACCAAAAACACTAATATGCGAAGCAACAATGAACAGTAAAAAATGGACTTAAGACATAAATGATTATAAATACTATGAAAGCTCAAAGGAAAGCAATTTACTGAGGCCTGCAATAGTGAAAGGATGATTCAAGAAGTTGGGCCTCAGGTGAGACCTGGAAAAGTTTGATAGGGTTTAAGATACACATGAAGAGGAGAAATGAAATAAAAATGCACAAGTGTTAGAGCTAGAAGGGATCCCCAATACTTAACCCAACACCTTATAAAATGAGGAAAATGAGATTCAAAGAAGGCCTACAGTCCCTTAGAGGATTAGTAGCACCATCAGAATTGGAATTTAGGTCTCCTGATTTCCAGGCTCCTGTTCTCCTTATGAGTGAAGGCCAGAAAAAGAACAACATGCCCATGGTATAGTGAAAAGACTGGCTAGTAGGTGAGCAGTGAGTGAGAAGGCATGGCAAAGAAGGCTGGGGAGCTAAAGTAGGGCCAGACCTAGAGGAGATTTACAACTAGTTAAAAGAGCTTATAGATTAATGGGCATCAAAAGTTTTTGATCAAAACAATAATATGAGAGTATTTAAGAAAGACTAGCTAGGGAGTAAGTAGTACATGGATAGACTGATGAAAAGGTAGGGAGGAGTGAGACCAACAAGTAGTTTCTTACTCAAGAGTTTCCAAGGCATGTGAAAATGTTCTGGAAAAGTAGAAAGTGCTATAGAAAGGTTTAAACATTAACTGAATCTGAAACTCAGAACTGGCTCCCCTGAAGGTACTACTCCCAAAAGCTAACTTGAAAGTGGATGGTAGTTCCTAGTAGCACAGTACAAGGAAAAATGAAGTACTTAGGAGTCAAAGGACTTAAATTCAAATCCCATTTCTGCCTCTTACTGCCAGTGTAACCTTAAAAAGATTATTTATTTCGTGTCTCAATTTCCTCATCTAAAAAAATTAAATTAGATGGCCTTTAAAGTCCTTTGCAATTCTAGATTAATGATCCTTTCTTCCTACAGAAAGAAGAAATAAAAACCCTTCTTTCTACTACATTGCAACAACTAGATCCTAAGATCCAAAATGTTTATGTGTATACATATATGCATGTATAAACATATATGTGTGTGGGCATACATATATCCTTTGGATATTAGGATCTAGTTATTTCAAAGAAAGGTACATATATCATATATACACACATATCTATATATTACATATATAGATATACACATATACATATATAATCTGCCCACTATTAAAAGGATTTAGATTGTTATTCAGAAATCAATCATCTTAGAAACTTCATTTAGTATTTCTAAAAGTATATCAAATTAAGGGTAAGGAGTAGAAGTTTTAACCTGAAATACAAAAGTTTTAGTGATGATGGAGTTTTGGTTCTGAACCAGTATGATGTTTTCCATACTTCTTATATGTTCTTTACTCAACAGTCACCTCTCTCAATAGTTATCACTTAGTGACCTCTCCTTTCCCAATATATATCAGAGCTACTAATGTCCCTCATAATCATCTTTCCCTTATTTTCTCTTCTTTTTATGTAGCAAGTTTTATGAGACATTTAAGCAAGACAAATGTAGATAGAGATAGATGGAAAAATTGAGAGATAAAGAAATGGCAGTATAGTAATAAACGAATAAACTTGAGACCCCAGTTCAAATAAGATGGCAGTCACTTATTGTGTGACTATATTTTTTTTTGTTGTTTTAAACCATGACTTAGTTTGTTGAAAGCATGAAATTCTACCACATATTTTTATTTATTATTAAAAATAATGTAGGTTCAGAGACAAGGATATACAGAATGAACCTATGATTTTATTGATGTATATGGAACTCTCAGGTGAGAGAATTCCTATGAATACAGACTAACACCTTCTCTACAATTTAAAGCCTTAGAGAACCCAGAGTTTTGATTCTTTTCATCCACAGTAACAAAGTCAGTTTGTGTCAGAGGTGGATCTTCCTGACTTCAAGGCTGCTTCTCTCTATCCACTACACTATACAACCTCCACTAAAATCTCATGCATAGAGGTATGGAGTTGACCTATGATTCTTGAAGACCTCACCCGCAAAATGTAAGCTCATGCAAACACTGGCTTTAAATGGACAAGCAAAGTTTGGATAGCTTGTCATTTACCAAAGATCTCCAAACTATACTGCCTGTTTTCTGGTACTCCTCTTATAATCAGAACTTGGACCCCAGTGCAGATTCTGGTAGATGAACTTTTAAACTAATCTTGCTCAAAATGAGGCCACCAGATGTTTTCTAGCTATCTTAAAACCCTTACCACCTCTCCTCATTCTTTCATCTCCCCTTTCTAACTCTAGCTCTTCTTATGTGTTATATATCTCTATTCAAATATTAGTTCTTTGAGATCAGAAGCTGTCTTGTTGTTTGTATTTGTACTATGCATGGCACATGGTAAGTGCTCAATGCATGTTTTTTCATTCACTCATTCATCACCAGAAGGAGATTATAATTTTTTTGGCTCTAGAACATTATAACTATCTTCTAAATGTAGAAAAGTTATTCTCCATTACTGCAGCAAGTATATTTATCAATGAAAACATGGTTCTTTTGAAATCTTGAAGAAAATTACAGGCAAAGAAGTATAAGAGCTCTTAGAGTTGAAGATGTACAGAAATAAAGAAGAGAAGTGATAATTAGTAGACACAGTTATATACCTTAGTATATAAACTAAATCATTTTCAGAGAGGATGGTTCTATTTTTTAGTGTTTGTGATTCTCGAAGGGACAGACTCCCGATCAGTATTACCGCCTTATCTTTCTCAAACTTTTTTAACTCTACATAGCACCAAGAAGTCATTATTTCTTCATTTGGAAGCTATGGAGGGGAAAGAAACAAAAAGCTCTAGGCAAAGATCCTCCAGGAAGGAAATCTATGCATCTTTAAGACCATGAAACTATGTCCTGAGATTCTCTTCCTTTCTCCACCCCTTCTAGAGAGACTTCTAATAAGCAGGTGAATGAGGAAGGTTCTTTTTGGGAAGTAGTCAAAGAAATTAAAATGAGAGGAGAAGGTTCTAGCCCAGGTGAAATTTTCATTGAGGGATACCACAAACATTTGCAGAGCGATTGTGATATACTTACCCTCTTAATTCCTCTCTTCTCCTCTATCCCCCTCTAGAGAGGGAACATTCGTGGGAGTCTTAAAATGAATGACATGGTTTTAGGAATCCTGTTGTTCAAGAGGCCTTTTTAGATTTCATGGTTACTTTTGGATAAGGCCATGTTGCCACTTCTCCATTCTTAAAAAATAGTCTTGGATTTCTGCTTTAAAGAATGTGCACTCTTCTATGCTTTTTTCCATTTACTAGTCATTCACCTAGACTCCTTAGGAATATAATTATTCCCCAAACTCATGATTCTTTCAATTTGAGATTTCTCCAGCCATTCTGTCTCTCTCCAGATTAAAATGAATTCAATAGATCATTAATGAAAATCTGAAAGCAAACTGAAACCATCTAGTCTAATTCTCTCATTTTACATTTGAGGAAACTGAGGCTTGGGAAGAAGGGCAGGTTCATTCAGGGATAGAGCAAAGCTGGATATATGACCATATCTTTCAAATTCTATCTCTGTTTCTTATGCTTCATTCTTTTTAAGACAACTTTCTGCTTTAGTATCTCATACTCTGCAACAAAACTTTAATAATCTTTAAAGAAGGGCAAAATAACACTTCGATGGCCTATAAGTATTTCATTTGCTCTTATATAAACAGACAATTTTTAAAAAGTTTTTAAAAGGGTAAATACATAGATACACACACATATTTTGTTAGGGAAACATCTCTTTTGCCACAAACTCTCAATGAAGGAAAAATATAATAATTTAAAATAAAAGTTAGATTTTAAATCACCACTTAACCTGTGACAATATGTCAAGGCTATTCCGGATCTTGTTAACTTATACCATTAAAATTTCATTAAAATATACATCTGTCATGTCATGAGCACATCTTAACAAAGATCTTTATTAAATTCTGTTGTGTTAGCATAAATGACACTGAAAATAAGGAGCTGTTTTCAAACCTTCATTAAAGTCAGTTACAAATATACTTCATTATAGGTTACTATTCCTGCAAGAAAGACATCAGTTTAAGATTAATTAGGATGTGACATTTTCTTTTTTAGAGAGAGTGAAGGCTTTCAAAAGTTCTCAATAAACAAGAGCAACTTGGAGGGAAAAAAGCTACTTGATATAGTATTTTCTAAATTGAGCAAAGGCAGAAGAGATTTTTTAACGGCACTTAACATAGCTCTCTCCCTATCCACCCCCAACTCCTCCATTTTCTCTGACCTATCCTTGTTTCTGTTTTTGCAGTTCCTTATCTCTCTTGGCTTTGTCAAACATTTCTGGCACTTTTGCAGAAGTAATAACTTTTTCTCTTCTCTCGAGACTAACTCCCCAGAAGTAGCAACAAAAGTAACTTAAGAGTTGTTTCTGAATAGACTGAAAGGTCAACATTGGCACATGCAAATTTTATGCAAATATATACTGCTGGGATTATTTTATATATTTTATCTAACTAAAGAAGTAGGCATAATTCCAGAATTAAAATAAATCAGCATTTCTTTAAAACTACAGAGAACTAGAGTTCAGATATCTTTTAGTCCAATACCCTCATTTTAAAGACTGAGGCCCAGAGAGGTTAAATAATTTTGTTCAAGGTCACATAGCTTGTTAGTGCAAATATGGGCCTGGGTCTTGGGTCTAAGAAATCAGCTTTTCCTACTATTCAATAAGCTGTAGTATAGTATCTTCAGAAATACCAACTCTGTCCTTTATAGCCTATTTGACCTTGGGCATGTCTTAACCTCTTTGGGCCTCAGTTTCCACATTTATGAAACGAGAGGACTTGCCTAGATGATTGTTTCTGGACATAATCCTGATTTTATAATTCCACCTACTCAATACCCAGGGTGTTTTTTTTTTTTTTTTGGGGGGGGGGGAAGGGGAATCCAGAGAGCCATCAAAAAAGAAGATGACTTTAGGCAGCAGCCTCTCCCAGGTTCCCTCTTACCTTTATCAAAAATAACACCTAAACCCACGGGAACCAATCAGACTACAATGATGTACTTACTAGTATGCTTGGGTACCGAGTTGCTCCTGGCCGCATCTTCTTGCCGGCTCCTCGACCACACACATCCAAGCAGATTGCAGATGTGCCCCAGCCTGCAGGCGTCTAAGTTGTTGGTTGATACAGAAGTAACCAAGAGTCCCCAAGCAGTGCCCCCAGTCCTGAGGGCGGACACCAACCCTTCCAAGGCTCGAGGAAACTTTTCCCCTACTTCAAAAGTGGCACCAGTCCCAGGAAATCGGTTCGGTCCTGCCATGAGGCTCAAGGCCTTGAGGGGTGAACATTCGCCAAGGGGGAGGGCAGCCACGCACCGATCTCGAGGAGATGGGGGGGTAGGGGGTAGGGGTCCCGTGGCTTGGACTAACGGCATTCCCTCGCTCAGGCCAGCGGCGGAGGGGCCAGGAGGAGAAATGAAGGAAGTCAAAAGGAAAAAAATAAATAAATAAAGACGAAAGAAAGGAAGGAGAGAAGTTGGCAGTAACAGGCAAAGGGAGAAGGCCGCCGGTTTAGGGTAGTAGGGCAGGGAGCGACAGCGCGGAAATCAAAGTTTGTCTTTCGGTGCCAGCAAAGTTTCCTAGGACCCTTGGAAAGTCAAAGCGGAAAATTTGCACTTCACTCTTGCCTCCAGGCCCGTTTCCTTCCATCCCCTTCTACGACCCCTGCTATATCTCCTCAGCAAAGGCCTGAGAGATCCCAGAGGGGCTGATCTCAGAGTCTGGGGCGCTGCTGGAAGGGGGAGGGGAGAGCCAACTGCCTTCACCCCCACCCCTGGCGCTTAGATAAGCTCCAGAGGTCCCGAATAAGAGAGATGCTTATCTCTCCTCTCCTTTCCTCTCCTCTTCTTCCTTCTCTTTCTCTCTCTCTCTCTCTCTCTCTCTCTCTCTCTCTCTCTCTCTCTCTCTCTCTCTCTCTCTCTCTCTCTCTCTCTCTCTCTCTCTCTCTCTCTCTCTCTCTCTCTCTCTCTCTGCCCCTCCTTCCTTTTCTCTCCCCCCTTCACACTCACACGCGTAAGGGCCAGAAAGAGAGGAGAGAGCAACTACCCCCCTGTTTTAAGAAGTGTATCCGCTACAACGAGACGCTCCTTGTGCCGGGACGGACTCTAGTAGCCGGCAGGGTATTGTCTCGAAAGAGAGCATGTTCAACGAAGGCAGAGACAGCAGGAGAAAAAGAAGAGAGGAGGGAATGCAGCCGAGCATTTCCAGTTGCCGTCTTTTTTTTTTTTTTTCTTCTTCTTCTTCTTCTTCTTCCACTCCTCCCTCTTCTTCCCGCCCCCCTTCCCCCCCTGCGATTTTACTCCTCCTCCTCCTCTCACCACGTTCTTTGTGTGTTTCTTCCTTTCCTTGGATCGGTTCCGCTTCTAACCTGACAGCCGAGCGGTTCTGCAGCTCGGGATCCTTCTTCTTTTGGCTGGTGTTCGCTTTGCTTTGCTTTGCTTAGTTTTCCTGAGGAGCTCAGGCCCCTGGCAGGGGCAGCAGCAGGAACAGCGAAAGCAGCAGCAGCGAGGGCATGAGCAGCTAGGGCAAGAGCAGCGAGGGCAGGAGCAGCAGCCGTGAGAGCAGCAGCAGCAGCCACAGCGAGAGCAGGAGAAGGAGAAGGGGGAGGGGGGAGAGGAGGAGGAAGAGGAGGAGGAGGAGAACAGAGGAAGAGCAGGAGGAGGAGCGCTGACAAATGATGCCTGGGAGCCGCACCAGTAGAAAGGGAAGAAAGCACTGAACCAGCCTCCTAGGACACACTGCAGGTGACTTGTTCGTCAGGTTCCTTTACCTTCCCTTTTAGGAGCTCTTTTTTACCCAGGACCCCTGACCAAGGCACTCCGTCCCCGCCCCCCGGGACCACAGTTGCCGGCTCCTCCTCCTCTCTCTCCCCTGCCTCTAACCCCAGCCCTGATCCGCTAAACCGAGCGCTCCTCTCCGCAACCTACAACTAGACCGCCGGCAAGAAATCCAAGTGGGGAATTCCACCCCCGCCCTCTCTCCCCAGCTCCTCCATCCCCCCCCTCCTAGATCCACCAATTAGCTCGGCGGAGAGGGGGCAAATCGGTCCAATGAAGGGCCAGGAAACCCAGCCAGTCCCGGAGGGTTCATCCAATAGAGGGGAACTCGGGCAACAGATCCACCCCCTATTCCATTAGGAATGAAGCTAACTGTGGCCAGTGGTGCTATCCCGCCCTGGAGTGAGAACAGAGAGCCAAGAAAGTGTGGGTTGCAAGGGGAGTTTAGATCTAGTCAGCCAGATACGATGTTTATGAATATATATACTAGAGTGTGAACGCGGGAATCATTTTACAAGTTTTCTCACTCTTCTTCCCTTCCCTTCCTCGATCCTCCCTTTCCCCCAAAGTTAAACTGCCATTTCTGGAAAAGTTATATGAAAAAATTTTTGTAAGACACATCTTGGAGGCATCAGTTTGCTATTTTTTAGACGACCAAGTAATAATCTTAATCATAACAATCGAGTATTTCTCAGGTTTTTTGAATTTTTTTGTGTGTTTGTTTTTTAATTAATGCCAAAACACCAGATCTCTAAATAAGAGTTACTAAATATAGAAGTAAAATCGTTCCGTTAAAATGTTAATGCAGCATAATTGTATTAAAGGAATACCAGTACAATTTAGTATAATATTGGTTAGGCATATGATTAATTTTTTTTTCAGTACTAAAACCCAAAAGATTTATTAACACCCTACTGTTAATACCTGACAAAATAATTTAATAGAAAACATATATTTGAAGAAAAGATATCATAGGTTTAGGGACCTTAGAGTTTACCTAGTTTCATCTGCTCAAATTATAGATAGGGAAACTGAAGCTCAGAAGAGATTAAAAAGCAAACTGTCCAAGTTCACTAAGGTAGCAAATAGCAGTAGTTGGAGGCTGGCCATTGTTCTTACCAGATCATGTTGGAGAAAATTTATTTTTAGTTAAACATTATAAACAACTAGTTCACTATCAAAATTTGTTGTGCAGAGAAGAAACTAAGTAAATGACATTTGATTTCATTTGACTATTGGATATTATGATTTAGCTAATTATGGCTTAGTTACAACATTATCTCTTAAAGATCAATGAACTATGGAGATTTAAAATTACTATTAGCTACATGTTGATTTTAAAGTTCAACAGCACTATTGGTACTTTTTATTACTATGTTTTTGGGGTCCCAAACTCTTTTTTAAAATTAATTTTATAATTATAAAAAAATTTTTTGACAGTACATATGCATGAGTAATTTTTTTTTATAACATTATCCTTTGTATTCATTTTTCCAAATTTTCCCCTCCCTCCCTCTACTCCCTCCTCTAGATGACAGGCAATCCCATATATTTTACATGTGTTACAGTATAACCTAGATACAATATATGTGTGTAAATCCAATTTTCTTGTTGCATGTTAAGTATTGGATTCCAAAGGTATAAGTAACCTGGGTAGAAAGACAGTAGTGCTAACAGTTTATATTCAATTCCCAGTGTTCCTTCTCTGGGTGTAGTTGTTTCTGTCCATCATTGATCAACTGGAAGTGAGTTGGATCTTCTTTATGTTGAAGATATCCACTTTCATCAGAATATCTTCATATAGTATTGTTGTTGAAGTGTATAGTGATCTTCTGGTTCTGCTCAGTTCACTCAGCATCAGTTCATGCAAGTCTCTCCAAGCCTCTCTTTATTCCTCCTGCTGGTCATTTCTTACAGAGCAATAATATTCCATAACCTTCATATACCACAATTTACCCAACCATTCTCCAATTGATGGACATCCATTCATCTTCCAGTTTCTAGCCACTACGAAAAGAGCTGCCAAAAACATTTTGACACATACAGGTCCTTTTCCCCTCTTTAGTATTTCTTTGGGATATAAGCCCAGTAGCAGCAATGCTGGATCAAAAGGTATGCACAGTTTGATAACTTTTGGGGCATAGTTCCAAATTACTCTCCAGAATGGCTGGATTCTTTCACAACTCCAGCAACAATGTATCAGTGTCCCAGTTTTCCCACATCCCCTCCAACATTCATCATTATTTGTTCCTGTCATTTTAGCCAATTTGACAAGTGTGTAGTGGTATCTCAGAGTTGTCTTAATTTGCATTTCTCTGATCAGTAGTGATTTGGAAGGTGCCAAACTCTTAATGCAGTTTTAAGCTTTAATAGCTATATGTAGGTGTGTTTTCACTTTTTTGGGCAAATTTGGCAAAGGTTCTATAACCATTTTTACTCTCCCCATTTGATCTTATCAAATATTCACATACTTGAGTAAGTAATCTCAATGATGTTCACAATAGATAGGATTTATCTGTTCTGGCCAGGTCAGATTTGGTCCACTCAAGTGGTTCAAATCTGACATAGAATGAACCACTCATAGATCTTCAGACATTTAATGGGTTTAGTTAACAATACTGTTAAGTCTTGATTAAATTATACTATATTTAAAGTTATAATTATGTAAAATATGTTCATTGGTTTCAGTCCAATGGAAATATAAAATGTGAATTTGAATAGTGTAGATACTTCAGAGGATTCATTATTTGAACTAAGACACTTCAAGGGATTCATTATTTGAATTAATTGTGTCCTAACTGTTGAATGGAAAGGATAGCAAGGAGGTAACATTGCTTTAAAAAGTCCCAGTTTTTCCTTGCCTATTCATTTGCTACAGTGGCATACAGGGTCAGCAAGGCATGTCAAACCTGTATAGTTCCTGATTTCTCTTATGCTGCGACACCTACAGCAACAAACAGTTCAAAACTTCCTTAATTCCCTGGACTAATTAAAGTTTAGTTGCCTTTTAAGAAATAATTAACTTTGCTTGTATATAGGTAAATGTTGTTACAAAAATGCCCTTTGTGTCAACCTGTCTTGCATAACTCTGGACACTGTCAAAGGACAGTTTAATTTACCACAATAAATAATAGTATAAAATAAATAAATAAAAATAAATAGATAGTTTAATTTACCACAATAAATAACAAAAAAAATAAGTTTAATTTACCACAGATATGTCCAATCTGTAGTGTGCATTCCTCCTATCATTAAAAGGTTACTGATGGGCATCTAAGGGATACCTTGGTTGGTATCCCTTGGTTGTACTAGCCCATCTTTTTAATTATGCATTTCTTGATGATGTACTTAACATTGTTGCTCCAAACTAATTATTCATTTATAATTTGTTTCAGCCTGCTTATAATCATGTTGTATCAACTGTCAATTTGGTTGGTCACCAAATTCAGTTCTTCAGGGACTACGGGACATTATGACTCAGTCATACAACACTGAAAGAATGTAAATAAGGAAAAAAAATGGCCTTTTGTTTTAGGAAGAAACTATTCAGTAATTGCAATTTCCTAAGGCAAGTCAGCCCAAGTCAGCCCACTCTTGTACTCCTGTTCAGTTCTGGGCCCACTTCGTTGTACATTTGCAGTGTTTGTCCAAGATATATACTGATGGATGAGCTCTATAGGTTATTCATCCAATTGCTTGTCATAAGCTGGACAATAGGCATTCTTCGTCCACTTGGTTTTTCCTATGTGGATAGTTAGAACAAAATCTTCTTAGTTATTGTGGATCTCATTTAAGAAGCTCTGAAATGTTCTGAGGCTTGGTGCAATCAGCATAAATGTCATCTGAAAATAAGAATACTTGGAGGGCCTCATTATCTATAAGGAATCCCTCTGGATTGGACTCTGTTCTGCATCTCTTCTTTGACAGTGGTGAATAACTTTGACAAACATATTATCACTGCTTTATGCGTTACTTGATATTAATGACCAGTGAGTCATTAAACAAGGTTATCACTGTTAATGGCTTTCCAGAATCCCTATATAATTTAGAAATACGCATGGGTGACATTTTGTCAGATACCTTTAAGGAGGCATTTGGTTCTACTAATGAGATATGTTGATGTTTTGTTTTCTTTTGTTTTTTAATCCAAAATAAGCACATTGAAGGTGTAAAAGAAGATTAAAAAAAAGTTTTATCTTCTAGCTATGTATTCTTTCTCTAGGAGCCATTATACCAGGATGCATGCCTGATTGACAGATTTCAAGATTTTACCCTCACCATTTCCATTGACTGTGTAATGTGATACAGAGGAAAGAATCCTGACCTCAGGGTCACATGACTATTTCCAATCCCTGTTCTGCTGTTAACTTCTCATGTAACCTTCCTGGGCCTCAGATCTGTCATCTGTAAGGTGAGGGGGTTGTATTAATGACCTTTATTTCTTAGGTCTGTGTTTTTATCATTGCCTTTGATAATTCAGAGGTGAGTGAGGATGGCATTATGAATATTGAAGCAATATATTTGAACCTATAAATGATATTGGACTAATTTTCCTTCATATTAGGTGTTCAAGATACCCATCCCTTTCCTTCCCATAAATCCAAGAGGATAATATTTCTAGACTTCTTCTTCTTTTTTTTTTTTTTTTGGAAGGATTTTATGAAGAGATATAAACTAACTGGGGGGGGGGAAATGAAGAGGTGAGATTTCTGGGTGAAGAACGTTTAAGAATGGTGTTCTTGACTAATCTGAGAAGTATTATAATGCAGTAGATACTGGAGTCAAAGACTAGGTTTCAGCTCAGATGGTCTCTTAGTAGTTGTATAGCCTTTAGCTTTTTAATTAGTGAAAAATGGAAATAATGACAACTGCATTATATACCTCACCTTTTCCACAAGGAGGTCCCATCTTATAAGTTCTTTAATGACAGGGAAGACACTAGTCCTTGAGCATGGGAAGAAATAGAATTTACCTTAAAATGATAAGTACTATTTATCTGCATCAACAAGCATCTGTAATGAGGATTAGTCAGAAGCCTTCCCAATGAGAGAGAAAGCAAAGATGTCCATTATCATCTCTGTTATTCAACATTGTTTTAGAAATGTAAGCTATAACAAGCCAATGAAAAATTGAAGGAATTAGAATTAGCAATGAGGAGACAAAACTATCATTCTTTGCAGGTGATATGATGGTATACTTAGAGAAACCTAGAGACTCAACTAAACATTACTTGAAATAAATAACTTTAGCAAAGTTTCAGGACACACAAAGGTGGTGACAACCTGAATGGATACAAGGAATTTGCTTATCTAGAACTTTTTATGCCAGTGATATCATAGGATCATCACAAAAGATAGAAGCTCTTATGTATGTCACAAGGATCTTCAGGAAGTTCAAATGATATATGTGCTATATAAATGTCATCTTGAATGCAGGGCCTAAATGTTTGATTTTTATCTTTTAATATATATGTATGTGTGTGTGTATTTATATATATATATATATATATATATGAGAGTTTACATTTATTTAGTACTTCCTCATCTGTTACTGTAAAGTCATCCTTTATTAAAAAGCTATATAAAAATTAATTAATTCATTCAACATGTATTTAAGTTCATTTTAGGTATAATTTTTGTGATGGAGATATAAATTACATTCCCCATAATTAAAATACTTAGGATCTAATGGGAATTATAAACCATATGTATGTGTTTGTATATGTGTCTCTGTGTGTGTACATGTATACACACATATAATTTACATATATAGCTTGTGTATATTAGATGTCATATAATATAGATACCTATTTAAATGTGTGTTTAGAGAAATACATGTGTACACATAAGTGATGTGTGCATAAGAGGAAGAGCACAAAATGTTATCATAATCCTTTGAAATCAATGTTAATAATTTTTACTAATAGATACATCAAACAAGAAACATTTATTAAATACCTATTATGTTAGAAATATGGTGCCAAATATTGGTGATTTTTAAAGGTCTAATTCAACATTTTCTTTTTATCTTTCAAAAGTTAAGCAAATTTCCCTATGGTTATATCAATAAATTGATGTAATCTATAACTGTCAAATCATGCAATTTTGTAGGAAAACTATTAATGACTAGTGATTTGAATTAATCTGATTCACAATTTAACATTTCATATAATTTTTAGGGATTTACATGTAGACTGCACTCCATTTTCCAAAGCGAAAGCAAAATTTTTTAAAGAGGGTATTTCCAAGTTCTTTACTAGTTGTTTTTTTTAATTTCCTAAAGCACATGAAGACACTTGTATGAGACTACACATGTGCATGAAACACACACACACACACACACACACACACACACACATCCTGCCTATAATCAAAATCAATTTATTTTCCTTTCCAGAACCCTAGCACATTTATATGGGCTTATTGTGCTTTTGGAATATGGTGCTAAAGTGACATGAATTTATAGTAACTATGGGAAAGTAGCAGTGGTGAAGTGGGCTTTGGGAAGCAGAAGAATGGTTACTAGTTCACTTTTCAGATTTTTACTTTCAGAGTATCCAGGTCTCCACATAATGCAAATATCAACCCATCTAAACTATATATCAGAAAAACCAGTATTTCTCCATTCCCTGGCACTTCTTGAAGCCAAGGATATTTGTGGTGAGAAGTATGATTCTGTACTGGTACACACTTCATTTACTTAGAGATTAATTCAGAGGTCTTTATCACGACTTCCTTATTGGCTTTGTCTTAAAAGGAAGGTAGAAGACAAGTTAACCTGTGAGCTCTTTTTGGAGAACAGTCTGCACTCATAATAGATACTAATGTTTACTAGAAAAAAGGATACTTTAGGAACAACTTTAGCCTTTTTTTTTGGGGGGGGGGAAACCTGCAGAGTTTTCCACATATAAGTAAATATCGAACTTTTCATATGCCCTATTATATTACTATGCCCTAGAGATATCACTAATTGAAATATTTTTAATTCCCTCCTTATAAGACTCTCACATTCTGGATTTTAATTCTGGCTATATCTTCATCCTGCAGTGTGAGCTTGGTAAAAATCACCTCTATTTGATTTTCAATTCAAAAGTATACAAGGCAACTAGGTGGCAAAGTAGGTTTAACAATCACCTTGGAGTCAGGAGGATACAGAAGAGTCAGGAGGTCACATGCAGTGACCCTGGACAAGACACTTAACCCCAGTTACCTCCAAAAAGAATTCTGTCACTTAGCCCCAAATGGTGTACTAGCCTACATTTGGTAATTTTGAGAGACTATGCAGTGGGTGACTGGTTTAGTTATGTTCTGTCTCCAGCACATCCTGACTGCTAGCTGGGTTACTCTGGGAGAATTTCTTGTCAGTGCTAAGATAAGTTATTGGTGATTTGCTAATCTGTTGGGGTTTGGGATCCTCAAACCAATGAAATCACAGTTCAGGAAAAATATATTTTTTATTATAGATTTTTATTGACAGAACATATGCATGGGTAATTTTTCAGCTTTGTCCCTTGCACACACTTCTTTCCAACTTTTCCCTTCCCTTTCTCCACCCCCTCCCCTAGATGACAGGAAGTCTCATACATGTTAAACATGTTAAAATATTTCTTAAATACAACATATGTGTACAGATCCAAACAGTTCTGTTGTTGCACAAGAAAAATTGGATTCAGAAGATAAAAATAATCTGGGAAGAAAAACATGTAAGTGATCTACATTTCCCAGTGTTCTTTCTCTGGGTATACCTGATTCTGTCCATCATTGATCAGTTGGAATTGAATTGGATCTTCTTATTGTCAAAGATATCCACTTCCATCCTCATATAGTATACATCCTCATATAGTATTATTGAAGTGTATAATCTACTGGTTCTGCTCATCTCACTTAGCTTCAGGTCATGCAAGTCTCTCCAAACCCCTCTATTAATCCTGCTGGTCATTTATTACAGAACAATAATATTCCATAACATTCATATACCATAATTTACCCAACCATTCTCCAATTGGTGGACATCCATTCAATTTCCAGTTTCTAGCCACTATAAAAAAAGCTGCCACAAACATTTTGGCACATATGGGTCCCTTTCCCTTTAGTATCTCTTTGGGATATAAGCCCAGTAATAACACTGCTGGATCAAAGGATATGAACAGTTTGATAACTTTTTTGGGCAGAATTGGCCAAAAAGGAAAAGAGAGGTACAAAAGTCCATTAAAGAAAAATTCCCTAAAAATTAGAATTGTGCAAATGAAAAAAATCAGAAGAATGGGGGTGGAGCCAAGATGGCGGAGAAGATACATGCAAATTTGTAAGCTCCCTTCATTACCAATTAAATCAGCCTCAAAAATAATGCTGGACTGATAAAAACCACAAGGATTAGAAACACAACTTACCAGCTGAAGAGAATCTGGAATTTCAACAGAAAAGGTTTCGAGGGGAGGAAAAAAAAAAGACCACCACAGATAGGATTAGGTGCTATCACACTGTGCCAATCTGGCCGGGGAGAACTCTGGGATCAGAAAAGCCACTGGGATAGAGAAATCCGACACAGGCTGTTAGCTCTTCTCTACTTACAAAACAGCAGTTCAGAAGAGAAATCAAGCCACTTTAAAATATAAAGCCAGATCCTAGAACCACTCCAATCCGGAAGTGACCTAATAGATCTCTGCATGGCTGTGCAGATGCCTTCTGCTGTCAGGGGCTTCTCCGTGGGGTAGATAAGAGCCTGAACAGCGGGGATACAGCCCAAGGCAGCCTCTAATCCACCTAGTGCGGAGCTCAGCCTGAGGCAGTGGAATTCTAGCAGCAGTGGAATTACCAGAGGAGCAGAACCTTTGAAGTAGGGACCGGGGTTTCCGGGCACACACTTCCAGTTTGAGTGCAGGGGCTTTTCACATCAGCTGCTGATAGCCACGGCCCCATGGGAGGCATTGGCTGGGGTTTGTGATGCTTTCACTGTTCAGCCTTAAACCTCAGGGCAGTCGCTAGGCGACACAGCGGGTCCTTCACTGGGCACTCCTCACAGCGCAGCTGTGCTAATCACCTCTGAGGCATTTTTGGGGAGGGGAGAGGGGAACTCTCTCCCAGAGCTCTCTCTTAGCTCAGGCACAGGGTTGTTGCATGGTCTGTCTGCATTGCTCTGGTCTGGGAGGAAGCTGGTAAATAAACTTCTTACCCCAAGGGCAAACCCCAACAGATTTTTAACAATGAGTAAGAAGCTGAAGAGAATGATTGACACTTTCTACACAGAGAAAGAGCAGGTATCCAACCCTGAATAAGCTAACACCGACAGTCTCCAGATAACACACTAAAGGTGAATGATACCTGCCCCCCATCACATAGCTCTCTCCTAGAAGAGACTATTAAAAAGTTAGAGTTTGAAGAAAAATGGGGAAAGGAAAGAGAAGCTATGATAGAGAATAACAACATCCTGAAATTTGAGTTGGAAAAAATAAAGAATTCATAGGAGGTGCGGAAAAAAAAATTGTGAATTAGAAAAGGTTAAAAAATCACAGGAAAGTAGGATTTCTGAATTGGAAAAGATAAAAAAATTCTTAAGAAAGGATTTCTGAATTGGAAAAAGAAAATAACTCACTAAAAAAATTCGTGAAATGGAAAATTCAATAGAGCAAAATAATTCATTTAAAAACTCAATTGGGCATATACAAAAAACTAAAAAATGTGAATGAAGAAAATAACTTTAAAAATCAGGACAGAATAGAAATGAATGATTCATTGACAAACCAAGAATCAGTCAAAAAACAAAAACAAAAACAAAAAAAAAATGAAAAGCTGGAGAATAACAAAATACTTACTGGGAAAATCTATAGACCTGGAAAATAGATCTAGGAGAGATAATCTGAGGATCATTGGACTTCCCGAAAACTATGATCAAAAAAAGAGCCTAGATTCTATTTTACAGGAAATCATCAAAGAGAACTGTCCTGAGATAATAGAAACAGAAGGGAAAATATGTGTTGAAAGAATTCATCGAACACCTTCTGAAAAAGACCCTAAAAAAAGAACTCCATAGAACATTGCGGCTAAGCTGCAGAACTACCAAACTAAGGAAAAAATATTGCAAGCAGCGAGGAAAAAACAATTCAAATATCAAGGTGCCATAATAAGGGTCAGGCAAGATCTGGCTGCCTCCACATTAAAGGATTGAAGGGCCTGGAACCTGATATTCCAAAAGGCAAAAGAACAAGGATTGCAACCAAGAATAAACTACCCAGGTAAGTTTAGCATTTTCTTCCATGGAAGAAGATGGTCATTTAATAAAACAGAGTAATTCCATTTGTTTTTAAGAAAAAAAAACACACTTAAACAAAAAATTTAATCTACATCCACAAGACTGAAGAGAAGCAGAAAAAGGTAAAAAGAACTCTTGAGAAGTGTATCTCTGTTGTGGATATACAGAAAATCCACATGGATAATTTGATTTTACTGATATAATATAAAAAAGGGAAGTAGTAAAGGGAAGGGGATAGTATCAGAAAAACGGGAAGGAGTGATAAAAAGAGGGAAACTACATCCCAGGAAGAGGCATAGAAAATCTACCACATCTGAAGGAATTTAGAGAAGGGGAGAAACATTGTGTGAATCTTACTCTCATCAGAATAGGCTCAAAGAGTAAATAGTTGACATATTTGTTTTTCAGAGAATTCTCTCTCACCTCATTAAAAAAGGGGGAAAGGAAAAGGGAAAAAGAAAAGGGGAATAAGAGAAGGGTACAAGAAAGGGGAAGGGACTTAAAAGGAGGGGTGAGGGATACTAAAAAAGGAGGGCTGCACATCACAAGTGGGGTCTATAAATTAAATATTGGGGAAGGGTTTCAGGGGGGTCAAGATATTTTAAAAAAGCATAATTTGGGGATAATATGATGGCAGAAAATAAAGAATTAGTAATGTTAACTGTAAATGTGAATGGGATGAACTCTTCCATTAAACGGAGGCAGATAGCAGACTGGATCAAAAGTCAGAACCCTACAATATGTTGTTTACAGGAAACACACTTAAAGCAGGGAGATACATACAGAGTAAAGGTAAAAGGTTGGAGCAGAATTTATTATGCTTCAGGTAAAGCCAAAAAAGCAGGGGTTGCCATCCTTAGATCAAGAAAAAGCAGAAATTGATCTAATTAAAAGTGATAAGGAAGGAAACTATGTCCTGCTAAAAGGTAGCATAGACAATGAAGCCAAATCAATACTAAACATATACATATATGCACCAAGTGGTACAGCATCTAATTTCCTAAAGGAAAAGTTAAGAGAGTTGCAAGAAGAAATAGACAGCAAAACTATAATAGTGGGAGATCTCAACCTTGCACTCTCAGAATTAGACAAATCAAAACACAAAACAAATAAGAACGAAATTAAAAAGGTAGATAGAACATTAGAAAAAGTAGGTATGATAGATCTTTGGAGAAAACTGAATGGTGATAGAAAGGAGTATACTTTTGTCTCAGCAGTTCATGGAACCTATACAAAAATTGACCATATATTAGGACATAAAGATCTCAAAATTAAATGCAGGAAGGCAGAAATAATAAATGCCTTCTCAGATCACAATGCAATAAAAACTACATTCCATAAGAAGTTAGGGATAAATAGAACAAAAAGTAATTGGAAACTGAATAATCTCATCTTAAAGAATGACTGGGTGAAACAGCAAATTATAGAAACAATAATTTCACCCAAGATAATAACCATGATGGGACATCATATCAAAATTTGTAGGATGCAGCTAAAGTGGTAATAAGAGGAAATTTTATATCTTTAGAGGCTTATTTGAACAAAATAGAGAAACAGAAGATTAATGAATTGGGCCTGCAACTTAAAAAGATAGAAAAAGACCAAATTAAAAACCCCCAACCAAAAACTAAACTTGAAATACTAAAATTAAAAGGAGAAATCAATAATATTGAAAGTTAAAAAAAAAACTATTGAATTAATAAATAAAATCAAAAATTGGTTTTATGAAAAAGCCAATAAAATAGATAAACTTTGGTAAATCTGATCAGAAAAAGGAAAGAGGAAAAGTAAATTGTTAGAATTAAAAATGAAAAGGGGAATCTTTCCACCAATGAAGAGGAAATTAGAGAAATAATAAGGAGTTACTGTGCCCAACTTTATGCCAATAAATTTGAAAAGTGAAATTGATGACTACCTCCAAAAATATAGGCTTCCTAGATTAACAGAGGAGGAGATAAATTGCTTAAATAGTCCCATTTCAGAAAAAGAAATAGAACAAGCTATTAATCAACTCCCCAGGAAAAAATCCCCAGAACCAGATGGATTTACATGTGAATTCTACCAAACATTTAAAGAACAATTAGCCCCAATGTTATATAAACTATTTGAAAAAATAGGGGATGAAGGAGTCCTACCGAACTCCTTTTATGACACAGACATGGTACTGATACCTAAACCAGGTAGATCGAAAACTGAGAAAGAAAACTATAGACAAATTTCCTTAATGAATATTGATGCTAAAATCTTCAATAAGATATTAGCAATAAGACTTCAGAAAATCATCCCCAGGACAATATACTATGATCAAGTAGGATTTATATCAGGAATGCAGGGCTGGTTTAATATTAGGAAAACTATTAGTATAATTGACCATATCAAAAATCAAATTAATAAAAATCATATGATCATCTCAATAAATGCAGAAAAAGCATTTGATAAAACCCAACATCCATTCCTACTAAAAACGCTGAAGAGTATAGGAATAAATGGACTATTCCTTAGAATAGTCAGGAGCATATATTTAAGATGGTCAGTAAGCATAATATATAATGGAGATAGACTGGAACCTTTCCCAGTAAGATCAGGAGTGAAACAAGGTTGCCCACTATCACCATTATATTGTTTTAGAAATGCTACCCTTGGCAATAAGAGTTGAGAAAGAGATTAAAATAATAAGAGTAGGTAATGAGGAAATCAAACTGTCATTCTTTGTAGATGATATGATGGTATACTTAGAGAACCCCAGAGATTCTAATAAAAGTTATTAGAAATAATTCACAACTTTAGCAAAGTTGCTGGATACAAAATAAATCCACATAAATCCTCAGCATTTTTATACATCACCAACAAAATGCAACAGCAAGAGATACAAAGAGAAATTCCATTCCAAACAAATGTCGAGAGTATAAAATATTTGGGAATCCATCTACCGAAGAAAAGTCAGGAATTAAATGAGCAAAATTACAAAACACTTGCCACAAAAATAAAGTCAGATTTAAGTAATTGGAAAGATATTGAGTGCTCTTGGATAGGCCGAGCCAATATAAAAAAGTTGACAATACTCCCCAAACTAATCTATTTATTTAGTGCTATACCAATCAGACTCCCAAGAAACTATTTTAGTGACCTAGAAAAAATAACAGCAAAATTCATATGGAAGAACAAAAGGTCGATAATTTCAAGGGAATTAATGAAAAAAAGTCAGATGAAGGTGGTCTAGGTGTACCTGATCTAAAGCTATATTATATAGCAGCAGTCACCAAAACCATTTGGTATTGGCTAAGAAATAGACCAGTCGATCAGTGGAACAGATTAGGTACAAAGGACAAAAAAGGGTACAACTATAGCAATCTAGTGTTTGACAAACCCAAAGATACCAACATTTGGGATAAGAATTCATTATTTGAAAAAAAACTGTTAGGAAAACTGGAAATTAGTATGGCAGAAATTAGATATGGATCCATACTTAACACAATATACCAAGATAAGATCAAAATGGGTCCATGATTTAGGCATAAAGAATGAGATAATAAATAGATTAGAGGAACAGAGGATAGTCTACCTCTCATACCTGTGGAGGAGGAAGAAATTTATGACCAGAGGAGAACTAGAGAACATTATTGATTACAAAATAGAAGATTTTGATTACATCAAACTAAAAAGTTTCTGTAGAAACAATACTAAAGCAAATTTTTTTACAGTTATATTTTTACAGTTAAATGTTCTGAGAAAGGTCTTATTTCCAAAATATATAGAGAACTGACCCTAATTTATAAGAAACCAAACCATTCTCCAATTGATATATGGTCAAATGATATGAACAGACAATTCTCAGATGATAAATTGAAACTATATCCACTCATATGAAAGAGTGTTCCAAAGCATTACTGATCAGAGAAATGGAAATTAAGACAACTCTGAGATACCACTACACACCTGTCAGATTGGCTAAGATAACAGGAACAAATAATGATGAATGTTGGAGGGGATGTGGGAAAACTGGGACACTGATGTATTGTTGCTGGAGTTGTGAAAGAATCCAGCCATTCTGGAGAGCAATTTGGAACTATGCCTAAAAAGTTATCAAATTGTGCATACCCTTTGATCCAGCAGTGCTACTATTGGGCTTATATCCCAAAGAAATTTTAAAGAGGGGAAAGGGACCTGTATGTGCCAAAATGTTTGTGGCAGCTCTTTTAATAGTGGTTAGAAACTGGAAGATGAGTGGATGTCCATCAATTGGAGAATGGTTGGGTCAATTGTGGTATATGAAGGTTATGGAATATTATTGCTCTGTAAGAAATGACCAGCAGGATGAATACAGAGAGGTTTGGAGAGACTTACATGAACTGATGCTGAGTGAAGTGAGCAGAACCAGAAGATCACTATACACTTCAACAACAATACTATATGAAGATATATTCTGATGAAAGTGGATATCTTCAACATAAAGAAGATCCAACTCACTTCCAGTTGATTAATGATGGACAGAAACAACTACATCCAGAGAAGGAACACTGGGAATTGAATGTAAACTGTTAGCACTACTGTCTATCTACCCAGGCTACTTATACCTTCGGAATCCAATACTTAACGTGCACCAAGAAAATTGGATTTACACACATATTGTATCTAGGTTATACTGTAACATATGTAAAATGCATGGGATTGCCTCTTATCTAGGGGAGGGAGTAGAGGGAGGGAGGGGAAAATTTGGAAAAATGAATACAAGGGATAATGTTATAAAAAATTACTCATGCATATATACTGTCAAAAATTTTATAATTATAAAATTAATTTTAAAAAATCAAAAGAATGAAAAGACAATGTGAAATCTCATTGGAAAACCAACTAATCTGGAAAATAGATCCAGGAGAGAGAATTTAACTATCTGAAAGCCATAACCAAAAAGAGACTAGGCATTTTTCAAAAAGTTTCCAAGGAAAACTGCCCTAATTTTTTAGAACCAGAGGGATAACATAGAAATTGAAAGCATCTATTGATCACTTAAAAGGAATCCCAAAATTAAAATGGCCAGGAATATTATAGCCAAATTCTAGAGGTCCCACGTAAAATATTGCAGTCATAAAGTATTGTAGGGGCATAATCAGGATAATATAGTATTTAGCAGTTTCTACACTAAAAGATCAGAGGACTTGGAATATGATGTTCCAGAGAACGAAATACCCCAAAATATCTCTACTATGTCTACATCCCCAACATTAAAAAAAATTATAAAAATATAGCTGTTCCTCTAGTGGTGGTAAAGAATTGAAAATTAAGGGGATGCAAGAAATTACCTCACAGAGCTAGAAAAACCAAAATTCATCTGGAAGAACAAAAGATCAAAAATTTCAAGAAAATTAATGAAAAAAATGCAAATAAAGATGGCCTAGATGTAGATCATCAAAACCATTTGGTACTGGCTAAGAAAAAGAATAATTGATCAGTTTAATAGATTAGGTAGGTTAGGTTCACAGGACAAAATACTCACTATAGTAATCTAGTATTTAACAAACCCAAAGACCCCCAACTTTTGGGATAAGAACTGTTTGACAAAAAATACTGGGAAAATTGGAAATTAGTATAGCAGAAACTGGGCAATGATCCACACTTAATACCCTATACCAAGATAAGATCAAAATAGGTTCATAATTTAACCTACAGTGACATAAGCAGAACAAAGAATAGGAAGGAATTTGTGGCCAAAGAACTTGAGTACATTATTGAATGCAAAATGGATAATCTTTATAATACTATATTAAGTTAAAAAAAGCTTTTGTGCAAACAAAACCAATACAGACAAGATTAGAAGGGAAGCAAAAAAACTGGTAAATTTTTATATTCACTTCTGATAAAGGCCTCATTTCTAAAATATATAGAGTCTTTGACTCAAATTTTTAAGAAATCAAGCCATTCTCCAATTGACAAATGGTCTAAGGATATGAACAATTTCAAAATGATGAAATTGAAACTATTTCTAGTCATATGAAAATTCTCTAAATCATTATTGATCAGAGAAATGCAAATCAACAGTTCTGAGTTAATACTACAAACCTCTCAGACTGTTTAAGATGACAAGAAATAATGAATTTTGGAGGGGACCTAGGAAAACTGGGACACATACATTGTTGGTGGAGTTGTGAATTGATTCAGCTATTCTGGAGAGCAAATTTGCCCAAAGGACTATCAAAGAGGGCAAATCCTTTGATCCAGCCCTTTTTGTAGTGGCAAGAAAGGCGAAACTGGGCTATCAATTGGGAAATGGCTGAATAAATTATGGTATATGAATGTTATGGAATATTATTGTTCTACAAGAAACAATCAGTAGGATGATTTCAGGGAGGTCTGGAGAGACTTACATGAACTGATGCTAAGTGAAATGAGCAGAAACAGGAAATCATTATACAAGTCAACAGCAAGATTAAATATGATGATCAATTCTGATGGACATGGCTGTCATCAACAATGAGATGATTACTTCTGGCCAAGATGGCGGTGTGGAGGCAGACAGCTGCTTGACCTTTGCATTTTCTCTCAGGACTTACTTCATGACAAGCCTCAGAATTAATGCTTTGCCGGAAAATAAACCCACAAGTAATCACCAACAGAAGACAACCTTGAAATTCACCAGAGAAGGTCTGTGTTTGCTTGGGGGAGGGGACTAACAGACTGGGCGCAGACTGAGGGCAGGCAGCAAGAGCTAGGCAGGCATCTCACATAGCTTAGACCAGAGGGGGGAGGGGTGTGATCTCTTTCGTTTCTGCAAAATGACTTTTATCCCAGTGTGGATGTTCTGTCTCAACAGCAAGCCAGGAGCAGCGGAGAGGATGTAAATACTGGAGGTGAAGAATAAAACCCCAGAAAGCTAGCATCTCTCGGGAACCCGGCCACCCTCACCCCCACCCAGAGTGACTCAGTGCGTTCTTAGAGCCTCAGAGCACAGACTCAGAGAGCAGCCATCACTGTCCTGTTAGTGCCTTGCTGCTGTCTCTCCCAGTATGTAGAAGAAACCCAGTAACATCATACAGTCCCATTCCCCCCCAAATAAAACCAGACCAATTGTTTCTCTTGCCAATTTGTTTTCTTCAATTCCCACTCTGACAAAATGAACAAAAAATTTAAAAGGGCTCTAACCATTGACAGCTTCTGTATGGAGAGAGAGCAGACTTCAAACAATGAGGAGACTAAAAGCAGATTGTCTCCAGAGGAATCCCCTAAGGGGGATATGATCTGCTTTTCAATACATAAGACTCTCATAGAGGAAATCAAAAAGACTCTCACAAGAGAGCTAGAAGAGAAATGGGAAAAGCAAAGGGAAGCTTGGCAAAAGAGTCTGGAGATGTCATCCCACCCATTTAAAGAAAGAGTGGATAAAGAGATCAAATCATTGAGAAATAAAATTAGTGAGATGGAAAAACAAAACAAAACAAAAACAAACAAAAAAAAACAGCTCTCTTAAAAAATAAAATGCATGTGCTGTTATTGGGATTATATCCCAAAGAAATACTAAAGAGTGGAAAGGGACCTGTATGTGCCAAAATGTTTGTGGCAGCTCTTTTTGTTGTAGCTAGAAACTGGAAGTTGAATGGATGTCCATCAATTGAAGAATGGTTGGGTAAATTGTGGTATATGAAGGTTATGGAATATTATTGCTCTGTAAGAAATGACCAGCAGGAGGAATACAGAGAGGCTTGGAGAGACTTAAATCAACTGTTGCTGAGTGAAATGAACAGAACCAGAAGATCACTATACACTTCAACAACAATACTGTATGAGGATGTATTCTGATGGAAGTGGAAATCTTCAACATAAAGAAGATCCAACTCACTTCCAGCTGATCAATGATGGACAGAAATAACTATACCCAGAGAAGGAACACTGGGAAGCGAATGTAAATTGTTAGCACTACTGTCTATCTACCCAGGTTACTTATACCTTCGGAAGCTAATAATTAATGTGCAACAAGAAAAAGGTATTTACACACATATATTGTATCTAGGTTATATTGTAACACATGTAAAATGTATGGGATTACCTGCCATCGGGGGGAGGGAGTGGATAATTTGGAAAAATGAATAAAAAAAATGCATGAAATGGAAAAAAATTCCATAGAAGATAAAAACTCAATTGGACAATTACAAAATGATATAAAAAAAGCGAGTGAAGAAAATACATCATTGAAAATTAGACTCAAACAAGTAGAAATAAATGACTCAAGGAGAAACCAAGAAGTAGTCAAGCAAAACCAGAAAAATGAAACAAGTGAAAAGAATGTAAAGTACCTTACTGGAAAGACAACAGACCTGGAAAACAGATCCAGGAGAGACAATTTGACAATAATCAGATTCCCTGAAAAATGTGAGGAAAATAAGAACCTGGACACTATTTTCCAGTAAATTATCAAAGAGAATTGCCCAGATGTTTTGGAAACAGAGGGTAAAATAGACACTGAAAAAATCAGTAGATCACCTACTGAAAGGGACCCTAAAATCAAAACACCAAGAAATATAGTGGCCAAGTTCAAGAACCATCAAACAAAGGAAAAAATATTGGAAGCTGCTAGAAAAAAGGAATTCAGATATGGAGGAGCCACAATAAGGTTAACCCAGGACCTAGCAGCGTCCACATTAAAAGAACGAAGAGCCTGGAACATGATATTCCGAAAGGCTAAGGAACTTGGTATGCAGCCAAGAATAACTTACCCAGCAAAAATGAGCATCCTTTTCCAGGGAAGAAGATGGACATTTAACGAAATAAAAGAATTCCATCTATTCTTGATAAAAAACCAGACCTATACAAAATGTTTGATCTTCAAATACAGAACTCCAAGAGATTTCTAAAAAGGTAAAAAGAAATCTTGAGAACTATATTTCTGCCATAAAGATATGTAAAGAACACATGTATAATTTGTCCTAGAAAGTAGAGGTGGAAAGAAAATTATAAAATAAAAAGGGTAAAGTGGTGGTACTACATCTCATGAAGAGGCAAAAGTAACCTATTATATCTGAGAGAAAGAAAGGAGGGGGATGAACATAGTGTGTATCAATAGACATATTTGATTTATGGTGAAACTTCTTCCACTTCATTGAAAAGTGAGAGGGAAGGAGTAAGCTAAGGGGAAGGGAATACAGAAATTGTGAGAAAAAGGGGTAAAATAGGAAGAGGAACTTTAAGGTGGGGGAGGGATACTAAAAAGGGAGGGGTGTGAAAAGCAAGTGGTGTTCACCAGTTTAATACTGGGTAAGAGGGTAAGAGGGAAGGAAAGGAGAAAAGCACAAGCAGGGGTTAACAGGATAGCAAGCAATATAGAATTAGTCATTCTAACCATAAATGTGAATGGGTAAACTCCCTCATAAAGAGGAAGCACTTAGCAGACTGGATTAAAAGCCAGAATCCTACTATATGTTGTTTTCAGGAAACACACCTGAAACAGGGTTACATTCAAAATAAAAGTAAAAGGGTGGAGCAGAATCTACTATGCTTCAGGTGAAGCCAAAAAAGCAGAGGTAGTCATCCTCATTTCAGATCAAGCAAAAGCAAAAATTGATCTAATTAAAAGAGATAAGGAAGGGCATTATATCCTGCTAAAGGGTAGCATAGATAATGATGCAGTATCAATATTATACATATAAGCACCAAGTGGTGCAGTATCTAAATTCTTAAAAGACAAATTAAGAGAGCTGCAAAAAGAAATAGACAGCAAAACTATAATAGTAGGAGATCTCAACCTTGCACTCTCAGAATTAGATAAATCAAACCACAAAATAAATAAGTAAGAAGTCAAAGAGGTAAATAGAATACTAAAAAAGTTTATTATGATAGATCTTTGGTGAAAGCTAAATGGAGACAGAAAGGAGTACACTTTCTTCTCAAGCAGTTCATGGAACCTATACAAAAATTGATCATATACTAAGACATAAAAACCTCAAAATCAAATGCAGTAAGGCAGAAATAGTAAATTCATCCTTTTCAGACCACAATGCAATGAAAATTACATTTAATAAAAAGCCAGGGGAAAACAGACCAAAAAATAATTGGAAACTAAATAAATAATCTTATACTAAAGAATGATTAGGTAAAACAGCAAATCATAGACATAATAACTTCTCCCAAGAAAATGACAATAATGAGATATCCTACCAAAATGTGTGGGATACAGCCAAAGCAATAATAAGGGGAAGTTTTATATCTCTAGAGGCCTACTTGCATAAAATAGAGAAAGAGAAGGTCAATTAATTGGGCTTACAACTAAAAATGCCAGACAAACACGAAACTTGAAATTCTAAAAATAAAAGGTGAGATTAATAAAATTGAAAGTAAAAAAAACTATTGAATTAATTAATAAAACTAAGAGTTAATTCCATGAAAAAACCAACAAATTAGATAAACCCTTAGTAAATCTGATTTAAAAAAGGAAAGAGGAAAAGCAAATTCTTAGTCTTAAAAATGAAAAGAGAGAACTTCCCACTAATGAAGAGGAAATTAGAACAATAGTTAGGAGCTACTTTGCTCAACTTTATGCCAATAAATTCTATAACTTAAATGAAATGGAAGAATACCTTCAAAAATATAGCTTGTCCAGATTAACAGAGGAAGAAGTAAATAGTCTAAATAGTCCCATTTCAGAAAAAGAAATAGAACAAGCTATTAACCAACTCCTTAAGAAAGAATCCCCAGGACCAGATGGATTTACATGTGAATTCTACCAGACATTTAAAGAACAATTAACTCCAATGCTATATAAATTATTTGAAAAAATAGGGATTGAAGGAGTCCTTCCAAATTCCTTTTATGGCACAGACATGGTACTGATACCTAAACCAGGTAGGCTGAAAACAGAGAAAGAAAATTATAGACCAATCTCCCTAATGAATATTTATGCTAAAATCTTAAATAAAGTATTAGCAAAAAGACTACAGAAAATCATCCCCAGGATAATACCCTATGACCAAGTAGAATTTATACCAGGAATGCAGGGCTGGTTCAATATTAGGAAACCTATTAGCATAATTGACAATATCAATAACCAAATTAACAAAAACCATATGATCATCTCAATAAATTCAGAAAAAGCATTTGATAAAATCCAACATCCATTCCTACTAAAAACACTTGAGAGTATAGGACTAAATGGACTATTCCTTAAAATAATAAGGAGCATATATTTAAAACCATCAGTAAACATCATATCACCATAATCATTGCAGATAAACTGGAACCTTTCCCAGTAAGATCAGGAATGAAACAAGGTTGCCCACCATCACTTTTACTATTCAACATTGTACTAGAAACACTAGCATCAGCAATAAGAGCCGAGAAAGAGATTCAAGGAATTAGAGTAGGTAATGAGGAAATCAAACTATCACTCTTTGCAGATGATATGATGGTATACTTAGAGAACCCCAAAGACTCTGCTAAAAAGCTATTAGAAATAATTCAGAACTTTAGCAAAGTTGCAGGATACAAAATAAATCCACATAAATCCTCAGAATTTTTATACATTACCAACACAATCCAACAGCAAAAGCTACAAAGAGAAATTCCATTCAAAATAATGGTCGATAGTATAAAATATTTGGGAATATATCTACCAAAGGAAAGTCAGGTGTTATATGAGCATAATTACAAAACACTTGCCACAAAAATAAAGTCAGATTTAAATAATTGGAAAGACATTGAGTGCTCTTGGATAGGCCGAGTGAATATAATCAAGATGACAATACTCCCTAAACTAATCTATTTATTTAGTGTTATACCAATCAGACTCCCAAGAAACTATTTTAATGACCTAGAAAAAATAACAACAAAATTCATATGGAAGAACAAAAGGTCTAGAATTTCAAGGGAAGTAATGAAAAAAAAAATCAAATGAATTTTGCCTAGCTGTACCTGATCTAGAACTATATTATAAAGCAGCAGTCACCAAAACCATTTGGTATTGGCTAAGAAAGAGACTAGTTGATCAGTGGAATAGGTTAGGTTCACAGGACAAGATAGTGAATAAAAATAGCAATCTAGTGTTTGACAAACCCAAAGGTCCCATTTTTGGGGATAAGAATTCATTATTTGACAAAAACTGCTGGGAAAACTATGGCAGAAATTAGATATGGACCCACATTTAACACCATATACCAAGATAAGATCAAAATGGGTCCATGATTTAGGCATAAAGAATGAGATAAAAAATAAATTAGAGGAATATAGGATAGTTTACCTCTCAGGCTTGTGGGGGAGGAAGGAATTTGTGACCAAAGGAGAACTAGAAATCATTATTGATCACAAAATAGAAAATTTTGATTACATCAAATTAAAAAGCTTTTATACAAACAAAGCTAATGCAAACAAGATTAGAAGGGAAATCTCCAAAATATACAGAGAATTGACTCTAATTCATAAGAAATCAAGCCATTCTCTAATTGATAAATGGTCAAAGGATATGAACAGACAATTTTCAAATGATGAAATTGAAACTATTTCTACTCATATGAAAGAGTGTTCCAAATCACTATTGATCAGAGAAATGCAAATTAAGACAACTCTGAGATACCACTACACACCTGTCAGATTGGCTAAGATGACAGGAACAAATAACATCCAGAGAGAGGATTGTTGGAACTAAATGTGGACCACAACATAGAATTTTCACCCTTTTTGTTGTTTGCTTGCATTTTGATTTCTTATTTTTTTCCCTTTTTGATCTGGTTTTTCTTGTGCAACATGTTATTTGTGGAAATATGTATAGAAGAATTACACATGTTTAAAATTTATTGAATCATTTGCTCTCTAAGGAAAGGGTGAGGGGAAGGGAGGTACAAAAAAACAAAAACAAACTTAGAACATAAGGTTTTGAAGGTTGAATGTTGAAAATTATCCAAGCATATATTTTGAAAATAAAAAGTTTAAAAAAAGAAAGAAAATTGAGAAGATGTACATTTATTGGGGTATTGCTGAACAAGTTGTTGTATGTGACTGTGCTATTATGCTATTAGAAAGGATGAGTAGAAAGCTCTCAGAAAAACCTGGAAAGACTTATAGGAACTGATACATGGTGAAATGAGTTGAACCAGAAGAACATTGTGCAAAGTAAGAGCAATATTGTATGGTAATATATTAAGAATAGCTTAGGTATTCTCAGAGATACAATGATCTAAGGCAGTGATGAAGGTGTTATTAGAAAGGTGTTGGTCATCTCCAGAAAAAGAAAAGGTGGATCTAAATGATCAAAGAATATTTTTTCTTTATTTGGGCTTTTTTTTTTGAGGTGTAGAGAGTGGTAATATATTTTCTTTCACATCATTTCTTATATGTATAGCCTATCCCAATTGCCCTCTCAATTCCAAGGAAAGAGATAATTTGGAACTCAAAATATGAAAAAAAATATTTTAAAAATTGTTTTTACATGTAATTATGGAAAAACAAAATATTAACCTTTTTTCTTTTTTAAGAGAAAAGAATATCCCAAATGGAGTTACAAAGAATCAGGCATGACTGAAAGGAGACTGTACAATGTACCTCTCAGGATTATACTTCTGTCTCTCTGTGGCAAATTCCAAGTCTCTCATTAGGCCCTAACTCATCTTGGAAAATACTGGTGTAATCTTCTTCTATGGAGATTCCCTTCTCTGCTTATTGAGAAGGACAATTCATCTGTAACTTAAAATATCAGAGAGTTGCCTTTGTCACAAAGATGTCTAGAGACTTATCTATGATGCCACAGCCACATACATAGTGATTGAACAGAAGTCTTTCTGATTTCAAATTCAGCCCTTTATTTACATTACCCTCATTCAATTATAGATTGTTATTCATTTGTGTCTGATTTTTCATGACCCCATTTGAGATTTTCTTGGTAAAGATGGTGGAATAATTTGCCATTTCCTTTTTTATCTCATTTTATAGATGAGGAAATAGGATTAAGTAATTTAGGATCACACATTTAGTAAGGATGGATTTGAACTCAGGAAGGGGAGTCCAGATCTTTCTTCACTGTGCTATATAGTTGTACCTCAATGATACATTACCAGTGATCATATAGAGAAGAAATTAATGGAGAAGTCAAAGGTTTGGCTAAAATAATTAGAATGTCTAATTCAAATATTAACTAAAATGCATGCTACATTAGTAGTTTCCTTCATAGCATCCATTTTTAGCTTTTATCCTTAAGATCCTGTCTCAAGATGTAGTAAAATACAATTGATCTTTTCAAGAGAATTGCTACTTTAGTCTGCTTTTTAGATTTCATTTGTCCCTTGTTGCTTCAAAATAATATAATTTAGTAATTTTCTATTTTAACACATACTTTCACTATGCTTCTGTAGAAACCTTGAAGAAATCTTTATTATTTTCAGAATCCTGTTAATTTAGTTTATAATTGTTTTCATTAAAAATAAAATAGATAAAAATAGATTTTGAAAGTTAGAAGAAACCTTTGAAGCCATTTTGTTTAGTCCTTTTATTTTACAGATTAGGAAATTAAAGACCACAGAGATGAAATAATTTAACCCAAAATTAATTTATCTAAGAAGTAACAGAGCCAGGATTTGAATACAGATCATTGGACACTGAATCCAATTATCTTCCAGCAACTTCTCAAATATAGTTAAATATATGCATAGTATATGTTAATATTCTTCCATCATGCTGGACCCCATTTTCTCACTGATGAGCTCTTCTCACAGCCTCCATTTTGAGAAGGATCCCAGGTCCACCATTCTTCATTGCCATTTTGGCTTTGCTTCTAACTTTCTAGATTGCCTCCATGCCACAAGTACCTCAGTGTCAAATCTCATTGTGTTTGAATATCCATTAGTCCCTGTAACATTCTCTCTTTTGAACATCACTCTATCATGATGCCTTTCTCACTGGTAAATCCCACCTGTGACCTCCATGTTAAGGAGGATCCCAGGCCAACTATCCTTAATTCTTCTCCTAGCATTGTTTTTGATTCCCTAGATTTGGGCACCCTTTCTTTTACTGTTCTCCATCTTCACTCCCCAGCTTTTTAATTCCCTTTTGTGTATTATCTTTCTTTATTAGAGTGAAATCTTCTTGAAAGACGTCTTTTCCACAGGGACACTGATACATTGTTGGTGGAATTGTGAATATATCCAGCCATTCTGGAGATCAGTTTGGAACTATGCTCAAAAAGTTATCAAACTGTGCATACAATTTGATGTATCCCAAAGAGATCTTAAAGAAGGGAAAGGACCTGTATGTGCAAAAATGTTTGTGGCAGCCCTCTTTGTGGTGGTCAGAAACTGGAAACTACATGGATGCCGTCAGTTGGAGATTGGCTGAATAAATTGTGGTATATGAATATTATGGAATATTATTGTTCTGTAAGAAATGAAATAACAGGATGATTTCACAAAGGCCTGGAGAGACTTACATGAACTGATGCTGAGTGAAATGAGCAGGACCAGGAGATCATTGTATACTTCAACAGCAATACTATATGATGATCAATTCTGATGGATGTGGCCATTTTCAACAATGAGATGAACTAAATCAGTTCCAATAGAGCAGTAATGAACTGAACCAACTACACCCAGCAAAAGAACTCTAGGAGATGATTATGAACCACTTCATAGAATTCACAATCCCTCTAATTTTGTCCACCTGCATTTTGGATTTCATTTACAGGCTAATTGTATACTATTTCAAAGTCTGATTCTTTTTGTATAGCAAAACAACTGTTTGGACATGTATACATATATTGTATTTAATTTATACTCTAACATATTTAACATGTATTGGTCAACCTGCCACTGGGGGGAGGGGAAAAATTAGAACAAAAGGTTTGGCAATTGTCAGTGTTGTAAAATTACTCATGCATATATCTGGTAAATAAAAACTATTAAAATAAAAAAAAAGAAAGAAGTCTTTTCCTTTCTTTTTTTCAAGTACTTATCACAGTGCCTGACTAGCATATTGCAAATACTTAATAAATACTTATTGTCTTGTTTTTCTTTTTATTCCTTCTCCCCATGCATATAGCATGAATATCTAATCAATATTTGTTACCTATCTCAATGAAGTTCCTAAGAATAATAGTGAGAGACTCTATAGTATCTTATTCATAAATATCCTGTAAGTCGAAATGTGATGCAAGTTTGATGATAATGTGGAATTTAGCATGTGAATATGAATAACAATTTGAAATATTTTGTTCACACATTCTAAATTGGTCTCACATAAAACTTCTCTTCAAGAAGTCTGATTAATCGTTCCATACTGTTTGTGTTTGCACAAGCATCCACCCTTCAAGTCAGGAATTGTGGGACAATGGGAGTTGTTTGGAACTTAGCCGAAGTCAATATTTTCAAACATTCCTGAGGAGCATCCCTGGTAAGATGGTCAGGGCTCATGGCCTTAGAGAAAGTTACTTCACAACGAGGATTATGAAGGGGAAACAATCAGATTGCTTAAACCAAGTCAAGTCAGACAGGCAGATCTCCAAATTAGACAGTAAACATAATGAAGTCGTCCCATCTTTCAAAATGAACCTGCCAATGTCTGGTAACTTCTAGAGAAAAATTTTTGTTATTTTTGTTGTTCCTTAAGATGTGTTTGGCTTTGAAATCTTTCTCAATCCCTGCCTTTCCCCACCCTCCAGCTGCTAATGCTCTCCTTCTCCAAACTAATATTTATCTATTTTATTTATTCATTTTGGATTTATGCTGTATATATTTATCTATGTACTTATTGTACACATATATATTCTATTGTAATAGAATGTATATTTATTGTGTGAATGAATTACTTCATTCTTTCTACTTGTATTTCCAGCTTCTTGCATAGTTTTTGGCAGATTAGGCAGATTAGATCACAGGGTGACCCAAAAGTTTGAATGCAGTTTTGAGCTTTGATAGACTAAAACTGTATGCAGGCTTTTGGGATATCAGGAATTTATTTAAGTGATTGACAAAGGAAAAATGTTTTTCAATTAGTTCTGGAACCTGTATACTTAGGTATCCTGATATACCTCAGGATCTAATAATAATGATGCTAGAGATAGATACTGAACCTGGATTATATCAGTGTGGGGAAACTCCTAGATAAAGAAATTTCCATTGTCAATTCAAATGGGTACCTTCATTATAGCTTAGAATCTTACAGTACATTAAGATATTAAGTGAAATGCAAGGATCACATAACTAGTAAGTGTCTGAGGCAGGATTTGAATTTAGGAAATTGTCTTCCTGATTTTAAGCCCAGTATTCTCTCCAGTGTATCACCTACTTGCCCTGGTATCTATCAAGTAAATTACAAATATAACTATTTTTATTGAAATAAATATAGACTCTAATAATTGAACAAATGTTAATTTCTCATGGATATGCCAAGTCAATATAATAAAGGGGACAATGTTGCCTAAATTATTTGATATATTCAGGGTCATACTAACTAAAATATCAAATTATTACTTTACAGAACTAGGAAAAGAAAACTATAACTGAATTTATTTGAAGGAACAAAAAACTAATGATCTCAAACAAAATAATAAAGCTATTTGGAGGGAAAAGATTCTAACAGTTATAGATCCCAGGGTAAACTACAAAGCGGTCATCAAAACTATTTGGTACTGGCTTAAAAATGGAAATCAATAGAGTGGATGAGAAAAATTATATAAGAAGTTTGCAAATATAGAAATATAGTATTTGAAAAATCCAAAAATCCTTTTTATAGTATTTTACAAAAGGAGCTGGAAAACTAGAAAGCAACGTAGCTGAAATTAGACATATATTAATTATCTTGTATCATATACCAAGATAAGCTCCAAACATAGCACAAATCTAAAAGGTCACATAATAAGTTCAGTGTACAAAGAATTTAAGTAAAAAAACAATAAACATTGATTAAGCACTTCCCATGTTTCAGGCCTGATGCTAAGTACTGGAAATATAAATACATGAAGAAAAAAGACAATCCTTGATCTTAAGGAGCTTACATTCTAACGGAAGACAACACAAAATAGAAAACTAAAAAGAGGGAAGGTATAAGCTACTTACATGGAGAAATCTTAGAATCTAGAGACATATAAGGCACTAATTCAAATCTCTAAGAATAAGAGCCTTTGCCCAAAAAGATAAATAATGAAAAGATAGTTTTCAAAGGAATAAATTAATAAATAAATGTGTGAAGATACTTTTGCATCCTTGATAATCAAAGAAATGCAAGTGAAGGCAACACTAAAGTTCTATTACATATCAAATTGGCAAATATGAAAAAGGAAAATGACAATTGTTAGAGAGACTTAAAAAAACACAAAAACAAAATAAAGAACACTGATGCACTGTTGATGGAGTTGGGAATTTGTCTAGCCATTCGGGAATGTAACTTGGAATTAACTAGAAAAAAGTTACTAGACTGTGTTTATTCTTTGACTCAGTATATAATTCCTAGACTTACCCCATAAAAAGATCAAATAGAGAGGTAAAAGATCTATGTGTACAAACATGATTATAGCAGCTCTCTACATTATAGCAAAGAACTAGAAGCTAAGGCATGCCAATCAATAAGGAAGCCACCAAATGTATTATGGTATATGAACATAATATTACACCATAAGAAATTATAAAAAGCATGGTTTCAAAGAAACCTGGAAAAATTTGAAGGAAGTGATTCAGAGTGAGGTGAATAGATTCAGAAAAAATGATTCATATTATAACAATATTGTAAAAATATGCATTTTTGAAAGATTTAAGAATTCTGTTGGAATGACAATCTTCTCTACAGGGAATTGCTTCCTTTTTGTCATTGTAGTCATTATCAGTTATGTCTGGAGGGTACTCTTATTTTCAGAGTTCTTGGATAAACTATAATTCTAGAGTATCAATGATGAAGAGTGCCTTCAACTTCCTGAGAGAGAAATGATGGATTTGAGTTGCAGTCAATTTGGAAATTTATTTCTGTTAAACTGTGCCCATATGATACATAAGCTTTTGTTGTTTTCTTTACTCTTTGGGAGAAGGAGAGAATGGGGAGATATAAGGGAGGTAGGAATAGGGTTGCCCTCAATATTGCTCCATCCCCTCCAATCCTCCCTCCAAAAGAAAAGAAGAAATAAGAGAAATAAGAGTCATTGAAACTTTCTTTTTTTGAGGCAATGGAGTTTATAAGTGACTTGCCTAGGGTCACAGAGGTAGTAAATATTTGAGGCTGGATTTGAACTCAAGTCCTCCTGAATCTAGAGTTAGTGCTTTATTTACAGAAAACATGCAGATTACAGCCCAAAGAAAGCCAGAGGAATCATAGACAAACCGGACAGTTTTTTTTCACTTATAAATAGCATTTTATTTTTTCCAAATACATTCGAAGGATAAGTCTTCAACATTTATCTTAAGGAAGACACTTTTGAAAATAATGATGAATTTATTTTATACTTTAAAAAAGAAGCTACTCTGACTATAGCATTACAGTTTCATGTACAACCATTTGCTTTCTGTTCTATTGTGTTTATAGAAATGCTCATTTTTGTTGATATTTTAAATTCAGAATTTTTAAAAAATAGGCAAAAAATTAAAAACAAAACAAGAAGAACAAAAGAAACAAACTGGAGACAGTGTTATATTCCATAACCAAGTAGGATGATATGGGACTGGAGAAGGATGGGGTCCTATGTATGAACAGAAAGAAAGAGGGTTACTATAAAGGGTTAGCTTTGTATCAATACCAGTTGATAGTAAATAGGAACATTCTGGCAAACTAGAGCCAGGAAGTTCAGGAAAAGTAGGAGGAAGGGGATGAATGTTAAGTGGGAGGTAGATCCAAGATGGCATAAAAAAGGCAGGGATTATCCTGAGTTCTCCCCCAAACACCTCCAAATACCTTAAATGATGCCCCCAAACAAAATCTATAACAGTAGAACCCACAAAAGGAAAGAATGAAACAATTTTTCAGCCCCAAAAAACTTAGAAGGTCAGTAGCAAAGACCTATCTCACAAATAAAAGAATGAAGTACTTGTCCAGTGCAGGCCACACCAGCATAGACATGACCCCAGCAAACCAGGAGCAGGTCTTTGGAGCAATTGAATCAGCCCACATTGTAAGCTGTTGGTCTTGACTTTCTGACCAGAAAGTCAGAAAATAAGACTTGTAAGAAGGAGTTTATAGAGGTTTACTTTGCTGGCACTGGGATCTGTTGCTTTGTCCATATTTTGACTTGGGTCATAGTCCTGGTTCTCAGTTCCAGGACAAGGAAGAGCATTAGCACACCAGAGTGCTTGTGGCTTTTCATAGACCAGTGCATAGTACAGGAGAGTAGTAAACACATTTCTATTTAGATCATACCACATTGGGAAACTTACAGGTCCCTAGAATTACTTCTAAAAACAGCCTCACAAAAATCCTGAAGCTTGGAATAGTGCTCACTTTACTTAGGAAGCAGAGCCCCACTTTAATATGGAATTAAAAGTAAAAAAAAAAAAAAAAAAAAAAAGGTTAAAAATGAGCAAACAGCAAAAAGCTCCTCACAATAGAAAGTTACTATGGTGACAGGAAGATCAAAACACAACCTCAGAAGAAAACAATAAAGTCAAAACTACATCCAAAGCCTTGAAGAAAAATATGATATGAGGTATGCAAGAGAATTACGAAAAAAAAAGTCAATAGCTTGACAAAGAAAGCACAAAAATTTACTGAAGAAAGCAACTCCTTAAAAATAGAATTGATCATATTGGAAAAAAAATCCACTCAAGAAAATAACTCCTTTAAAAGTAGAATTGCCAAATAGAAAAGAAGGTACAAAAGCTAATTGAAGAAAATAATTCCTTAAAAATTAAAATTGGCCAACTAAAAGCTAATAATTTTATGAGATAATAAGAAGAATAAAAAATATAAAAATATAAAGTATCTTATTAGAAAAAACAACTGACCTGAAAAATAGATCTAGGATATAGATATAGATATGATTTTTTTAGATTTTTATTTTCAAAATATATAAATAGTTTTCAGCATTCACCCTTGCAAAACTTTGTGTTCTAAAGTTTTTATCCCTCCATTCCTCCCACTCTCTGCCTTAGACAACAAGTAATTCAACAAATGTTAAACATGTGCAATTCTTCTACATATATTTCCACAATTATGCTGAACAAGAAAAATAAGATCAAAAAAGAAAAAATGGGAAAGAAAACAAAAAGCAAGCAAGCAACAACAAAAAGGTGAAAGTACTATGTTGTGATCTACATTCAGTCCCCACAGTCTTCTCACTGTTTGCAGATGGCACTCTCTATCACAAGTCTATTGGAACTGGCCTGAACTACCTCATTGTTGAAAAGAGTCACATCGGTCAGAATTGATCATCATATAATCTTCTTGTTGCTGTGTACAATGTTCTCTTGGTTCTACTCACTTCACTTAGCATCACTTGATGTATCAAGTCTCTTCAGACATTTCTGAAATCATCTTACTGATCATTTCTTATAGAAAAATAATATTCCATAACATTCATATACCATAACTTTTTCAGCCATTCTCCAACTGATGGGCATTCACTTGGTTTCCAGTTCCTTGCCACTACTAAAAGAGCTGCTACAAATATTTTTTGCACATATGGGTCCTTTTCCCTTTTTTATAATCTCTTTGGGAAACAGGCCCAGTAGAGACACTTCTGGATCAAAGAACATTCACAATTTGATAGCCCTTCGGGCATAGTTCCAAATTGCTCCAGGAGAGATAATTTTTAAAATGATTGGACTAAATGGAAGCTTTTATCAAAAAAGAGAGCCTAGACATCAACTTTCAAGAAATTATCAAAGAAAATTGCTCTCATGTTCTAGAACCAGAAGGTAAAACAGAAATTAAAAAAAAAAATCTACCAATCATCTCCTAAAAGAGATTCTCAGATGAAAACTCCAGTGAATACAGTAGCCAAGTTTCATAATTATCAGATAAAAGAGAAAATACTACAAGTAGTCAGACAAAACAAAACAAAACAAAACAACAACCAAAAAAAAAAAAAACAATTCAAAGATCACAGTCAGAATTACAAAGGTCTTTTCATGTTCTACATTAAAAATTAAAAAAAAAAACCAACAGGAGAGCTTAGTATTAATATGATATTCCAGAAGGCAAAGAAATTTGAATAACAACCAAAAATCAACTGCCCAGCAAAACTGAGCATAATCTTTCTTGGGAAAGATGTACATTCATGAAATAGGGGGCTTTAAAGCATTCTTGATAAAAAGATCAGAACTGAATAAAAATTTGACTTTCAAATATAAGACTCTAGAGAAGCATAAATAGGTAAACAGGAAAGGGAAACCAAAAAGGACTTGATAAGATTAAACTATTTACATTCCTACATGGAAAGATGATACTTGTTTGGGCAGTTAGGAGCAATATACATAGGAGAAACAGGTATGAGTTGAATATGATTAGATCTTAAAAAATATATATATAAGGAGGTAGGAGAAAGAAGAATGCGCTGGGAGAAGAAAAAAGAGAGGTAAAATGGTGTGAATTATCTGATATAGAAGAGGCGTGAAAGAGGTTTTACAATGGAGGAGAAAATGACAACATGTGAACTTTATTCTCTTTAGCTCAAAGAGGGAATAACAGACACACTCAATTGGGAATATAAATCTTATATGTTAATATACATGATGTGCTTTTAACATTTTAAAGCACTTTATAAATATTATTAGTTATATAAATTATGCTTTTATAGCATTTCTTCTATCCTTTTTATAACTATGTTTTTTGTCATGCACATCTCTTGTCCAATTTTTTGAAAGCAATAGAAATGTTCGAAATTTTTGTCTAAAAATGAAAATGAAGAGAATGCCAAATGTCTAATTTGAGCCAAAAAAAGTAGATTAAAAATTTTTAAATCATAAATATGGAAGGTATCCAAAAGATTCAATATTGTGCCTTTCTAAAAAAATTCTATTTGACTTTGTGATATATTGCCTCACAATCAAATTCCTTACTATCTTAGAATCAACTCATTTTAGAACTGGAGAGAATCTTAGAGATTACCTTGTATAAGAGTCTTATTTAGAAAATAAAAAAAAAAATGATTCAAGATTTCTTTAAGCGAATTACTTAAGAGTGTCTGAGGCCAGGTTTGTACTCAGGTCCTCCTGACTTTCTCCATAGCTCTACCTAGTTGCCTCATTATTACTATCCTTATCTTTAACTAGTGATCTAGGCAGGTTGAACTATTTGCTATTCCCAATCAGCAGATTCTGCATTTTCTCAACTTTACTTTTGCTCATGATTTTTACTCTTGAAATGTCCCTCTTCTTCTTCCATTTTGGATGTTAAAATCTCACCTAAGCTTGAAGCTCACCTGTTCACATTTGACCTCCTTAATGAAAAGCTTTTTTTTTTTTTTTTCATTTTAATCCAATGGGATCTAATAATTGAGGTGGACCACAAGATAAACTTTCTCTTACAAACTCCCATAGTACATAATTTGTATTTTGCTTATAATACTTTTTATATGTGCAACCATGTGATTTTGATATTAATAATATTTTCATAGAACTCCTGGCATATTATAGATAACAGGGACCTCAGAGATCATCTAGTTCCAACTTCTTTTAAATTGGCCACATAGTATAGGTTAAAAAATGTTTCAGAAATCAGGCAGACTCATCTTCCAGAATTCAAATCTGGTCTTATACATTTACTACTTGTGTGACCCTGGACAAGTGACTTCACCCTGTTTGCTTTGGTTTCCTCATCTGTAAAATGAACTGGAGAAGGAAATGGCAAAACACTTCAATATCTTTGCCAAGAAAATTCCAAATGGGGTTACAAAGAGTTAGACAAAGCTAAAAAGCAAAATTTATAAAAATCACTTAAGCCCTCTCAGCCTCAAATTTTCTCCTCTGCCCAGGGGAAATAAAAATAGTTATAACATTACCTATTTTCCAGGGATCTATAAGGATCATATGAAACAACCTATATAAAATCTTCTGTAAATCTTAAAGCATTATATAAATGTCAGTGGAGAAAACTTGAAAGTATTTGAAACTAGCTGAATTATCAATATCTTTAAAAAGACATGGGATTCCAACAGTTATAATACCTTGCATTTGATTAGTACCTTATAATTTTCAAAGGACTTTTACAGAAAAAAATGTCAATGATCAGTCATTTTTTCAATTGTGTCTGACTCTTTGTGACCCTATTTGGGATTTTTCTGCAAAGATAATGGAGTGGTTTGCTCTTTCCTTCTCCAGTTTATTGTTTATCTAGTTATGCATACCATTTTCCTTCATAAGTCCTTTACTTATTTTGTATCATTGTGTTGCTAAGAAAAACTGACTCAGTCATGTTTATTCTCACATAATGTTGCTGTTAATGTATACAATGTTTTCCTGGTTCTATTCATTTCACTTTGTATCAGTTCATACAAGTCTTTATAGGTTGTTCTGAAATCTGTCTGTTGATCATTTCTTTTTGCACAATAGTATTCCATTACATTCAATTATTACAGATTCTTCAGCCATTCCCTGATCAAATGGCATCCCCTCACTTTCTAATATTTTGCCACAATGAAAAGGATTATTATAAATATTTTTCCATAATGGGTCTTTAACACCCATTTAGATAATTAATTTAGGAAAAGAACTTGTGCTATTTTATCTACAAGTCTCCTAATTCACTGGTCAGAAGATATTCCATCACATTTTGTTTTGTGAATCTTGGATAATAATTGTACAATTAAAGAAATCTTGAAGCGTCCTCATTTTTTTCTTTTTTTAAAATAAGATTCTTATACAAGGTAATCTCTAAGATTCTCTCCAATTCTAAAATGAGTTGATTCTAAGATAGTAAGGAATTTGATTGTAAGGCAATATATCACAAAGTCAAATACAATTTTTTAAAAAGGCACAATCTTGTGGATGCCTTCCATATATATGATTTCACAATTTTAAATCTACTTTTTTTTGGCCTAAATTAGAAATTTGGCATACTCTTCTTTTTCATTTTTAGACAAAAAGTTTGAACATTTCCATTGCTTTCAAAAAATTGGACAAGAGATGTGCATGACAAAAACCATAGTTATAAAAAGGATAGAAGAAATGCTATAAAAGTATCACTTATAAAACTAATAATAGTTATAAAGTGCTTTAAAATGTTAAAAGCACATCATGTATATTAACATATCAAAATTTCAAAAGCTCTCTAAGATAAGGACTCTCTATTTTGTAGATGAGGAAACTGAACCTTAGAAAGGTAAGGTGATTTGCCCAGAGTTACACTGTTAAAAAATGTCAGAAGTTGACTCTTTACACTATCCTGGAATACTTTTTATTTTATTTGCTTTAAAAACCTATGAATAATGTTACCTATTCTAGCCTTTCCTCTGAAAGAAGACAAACCATTCTTTATAAGAGATTCCTAGAAGGATTTTTCCACATTTCTTCTCTTCCTCTTCTCATGCCTTGTATCCCCCCCTCTCTCTCTCTCTCTCTCTCTCTCTCTCTCTCTCTCTCTCTCTCTCTCTCTCTCTCTCTCTCTCTCTTTCTCTCTCTCTCTCTCTCTCTCTCACACACACACACACACACACACACACACACACACACACACACACACACTTGCCCAGTGTGTAAATAGTTTTTTTTTTTTTTTCTCCGAAAGAACCATATTGGAGAATACTCAGGACTTCAGAATAAAAGATCATGGCAGAGCTCACTCCTCCCACTACATCCTCTTATGAAGACCAGATACTCAGACTAAATTCAGAAAGTACAAGGAGGGAAACTCTCAAGCTTCATGCTCAGCAGAGCCTGGCATGTCAATGACTATGGGACCAGTGGGTCAATATGACTATGAGACCAGCTGGAAGCAGTGTTCAATAGATAGCTTGTTTGGAAAAAATATATTCAGTAAAGGCTGATCATATTGAAACAGTTCTAGCATAATTATCAGTCCTGTAGCATCATGGCATAAGAGAAATGTATTCCCTTTTGCTCCTTTGTTCTGGTCACATGTGTTTTCTACATGGATACCTCTTAAAAGTTACCAGATGAGATACAGAATCAAATTGAACTTAAAATCCCTTTACTAGTCATGTTTAAAAAAAACATTTGTATACAAGTTTGCTAATATACTTGTCTATCATTACAACTCTTTTTTTTTCATCCAGAAAAACAAACAACAAACTTTTAAGCTGTTTTGAGGGAGCAAAGATTATGTAGAGCATTTCCTAATTTTAGAGAATTTCCTAAGATGAATGACCAAATTAATTTAAATTCCACCTAAAAAAATCAGGCCCTTTTAGAATATAGGAGGACACAGTTTATTCAAATAGACATTCATCCAAGGAAATACACATCTATTAGTACATATTCTGTGTAAGACTCAGTGATAGGTGCCAACTTTATGATGCTAATATAACTTTATCCATATAGTTACTGTAGTTGATTGAGCAAACAACACTTTAGAATGCTAGGTTTTATGATATGAATCAATTTTTGGTTTATAACATTTGAACTAGGAATTTGTTACCTGCAATAATGGTTATATTTATGTTTCATCTATAACAACTTTAAGGAAAATATTCTTTCTCTTTCTCCATATCTTGTGGATATCAAGTAAAGCCAAGGGTCTTGGGAATAGTGGTTCTCCCTCCCATTTATCCCAGAATATAGTCTGCTTCCAGTATGACCCCCCCAAAGGCATAATTAGTCATGAGAGGGGAAACTCTTCGTGGAGAAAGGACCACCACTTTTACCACCTTTAATATCAACTGCTTGCCACTAACTAACATAGCAGGCCAGTCATTCTAGTTGAGGCAGAATGGCACTCTAAAAAAGAGATAGGAGATAGCAGGTTCCAGGAAGATCAAATCATTGTTACTACCTTGATCAGCTTTCCTTAGAAAGTGGTGGAGATAACCAAGGATCCTGGGTCTAAGATCCCTGGGATCTTCTACTCTCTGGCAACAACAAGCAGCTATTGTCTAGTGGACCTGTGGTTTAGCAATTGCCTTTGTAGGAGCAGTTGTCCTGCTTCTTCAGAGGTCACTACTACTAAAGGCCCAGAAAGAAAAGTTCTTCTTCTGAAAGTTCCTGTCAGTATCAAATAGTTCAAATTAGATATTGATAAAGTATGATCAATGGAAATAACAATAAAGAAGATTCATTGACCTCTACTTCACCATTGTACCATAAGGATTAAAAGATTTTTCCATATGACTTGCAGCTGAAAAGTCTTATAAATGTTTGTTTTTTGTTTTTGTTTTTGTTTTTGTTTTGTTTTGTTTTGTTTTGTTTTGTTTTTTTGTTCAGTTGTTTCAGTTATGTTTAATTCTTTGTGACCTCATTTGGGGTTTTCTTGGCAAAGGTTTTAGAGTGGTTTGTTATTTCCTTCTCCAGCTCATTTTATAGATGAGGAAATTGAGGCAAACAGAATTAAGTGACTTGCTCAGAGTCACAAAACTAGTAAGTACCTGAGGCTATATTTGAACTTAGATCTTCCTGACTCCAGACCAAACTCTATTCCCTGTGCCTTCCAATTGTCGTAAGTCACTTGTTGTTGGTCAGTCATTTTCTATTGTGTCCAGATCTTTGTGACTCTATGGGGTTTTCTTAACAGTTAAACTGGAGTAGTTTGCTATATCTTTCTCCTGTTCATTTTACAAGGAGGAAACTGAGGCAAACAGGGTTAAGTGACTTGCCCAGGTTTACTCATATAGTAAGTGCCTGAAACCAGATTTGAACTCAGGAAGATGAGTATTCCTGATTCTAGGTTCATCTACTATGCTTCCCTTATAGATTTTCTCTCTCCCTATTAGAATGTGAGAACCTTGAGATCCAGTGATCTTATTTTTTATTTACATCCTAGTGCTTTGCACATAGTAAACATTTAATAAATGTTTTCATTCTTGTTTTTCCTCTTTCCTCTTCTCCTTTTCCCTCTTCCTTTCTCTTCTCTTACCTTCTCTTTTCTTCCTCTCTTGCCTTTTCCTCTTTTTTTTCTTGCTTTCTTGCATGTCAATATAGTTATAAATCTGGGTAACTGATGAGGTGACAAATAGCAAATAGCAAATTTTTCCCCAAAGGAAAAAAAAAGAGAGGTCAAAGAAACACACTTGGAAAATTTACCTATGGTAAAAGGAGATGGTAGAATTTACCATGAAACTGGAGCTGTTTGAGAAAACACCAGAGAACAGAAAAGATGATTAATATCTTGAAGAAATGAACACGTCAGCAAGTTGCTATTTATTTACTTTTCAACCTTCCTCAAAAATTTGTTGTGTTATGACTCCAGACTGTTCAGAATGTGAATTACACAAGAGATCAAGAAGATTCATTGATAGAAATTTGCAATCTACAGGTTTTTCCAAAGAAGGGGTAAAAAAAAAAAAAAAAAAAAAAAGAAAAAAAACTCTGAAACAACAATCTTCAGGATATCTATGTCTTTCAAAAACTTGGTTCACAAGGAGCCTCTCTTTTGGTTGAGAGATACCTGCAGGGAGGATGGAAATTTGTGCACCTGGAATCATGGAATTCACAACCCCCATGGAATGGCTCCAACTTGGCACAGTTGTGTATTTTGATACCTCCATAGAATCCTGGAGGATTAGTCCAGGGCATTTTCAAATGTAAGTTTAGCTGGTAACTGCATGAAATTCAACTAAGATAGCCGCACCCACATTTTTTAACCTCAAGAAGACACCAAATAAAATGTAGATTTTTTTTAAAAAAGATAAAATGTTTCTTTGGTTTGGGGCAGATTTTCTTGATGGAAGAAATAGTCATAGATTGATTGAATCCTAGACCTAGAGGTCTTCAAATTTAGTCTCTTCATTTTACAGATTAAAAAAAATTCAGGCAGAAACAAGATGACTTGATCAAAGTCACACAAATATTAAGTAGCAATGCCTGGCTTTGAAATCAGGTAAAATTCCAAATCGAGGGCTTTCCCCAGTGTGTCGTGCTTTCTTCTTTGAATAAGGAGCTCATTTTATATTTTACTTATACATTTATGGAACATGAAAGGAAGGAGAAAAAAATAATCAATGGCATGTTAGGGATGTATGCTAATAAAGATGAAGGATAGGAAGAAGCAGCAAAACCTAATTCTTCCCACAATCACTGATTCAAGTTATAAATTTTTGCTAGAAAATGCCCTGCTGATAATATTAGAATTGCTTCTATGGTGAAAACTCATGGTAAAGGAAAAGTCCTCTTTGGCAAACATTTATTATATTTGTGCTTTTTATTGAATAAAGAAGGAAACTGGAGATCAACTCACATAAACATCATGTATACTTCTGAATCTCTTGGACAAATCATTTGAAATCAGTAGATTGCCATTACATCTCAACTTCTAGAGGGTACTTTGAAATATTGTATTTGTGCAAATTCAGCCAGGTAATCAATGCTGTGAATGAATAATGCAAAGAACTGATCATACTACACATGCAACTGTTTATTGCAACTCCATGCTTCTTGCTGACCTATTTCCTTTATAAAAAGAGCAACACAATTTAGCTAAGGTGCAGGCCTTGCTGAAACTAATGAAGAGTGAGTGCCATCTGTTGATTCATACACACTATTGGACCGATGCTACTACATCCATTTAATTTTGAGATGCTTAGAGCATTTTAAGATTTGTTTGGTTTTGCTTTTTTCCATTATGTTCCTCAGGACAATCCTAAGGTTTAATTAACTTATTAAAGTGAACAAACTGAGGCAATAGATCCTGGATCATTCTGCAAGTCACATGCAGAACTACCTGATGGATTCTCCCTCCCTTTCTCTTTTTCTTCCCCCCTCTCTCTCCCTCTCCCTCTCCCTTTCTCATTTTTCCCTTTCTCCTTTTTTCCTCTCATCCTCCTCTTTTCTTCCTATACTGGAGAATTGTAAAGGGAAATGCTAAATAGTTAAAACTTGAATCTATATTAATAAAGGATTTATGGGATCAGTTTGCAAGACTATAAGGTAATGTCTACACTCAATATGGGTCTCCACTCAATATATCTAATGACATAAGATAGATCCTCTACTTATTGCAGAGTAGGACAAGAAAAAACTTTTTTGAATAGTTCTGGGGTTTAAGAAAAAATTAATTATCTGTTCTGTTAATTTAGGACAGTTCTTCTTCCTCAGACTTTAAAGAAGATTAGAGAGTTAGCCTAAAGGAAATCCTAAATGTATTAATGGAATATGTTTTTAAAGACTTTCTAGACATCCTATCCATCTCTTTCTAAAGAACTAAAAAAATAGAGGAATATCTTTTTAAGGAAAACTAAACCATAAGTCAGGGCTAATTAAGGCTAGTTCACATTCAAGATTAAGACAAAGTGAGTCACTCAACCTGTTCACAAAACTTGCTCATAGAAAAGAAAGAATATTTAGTGAGGATATAGTATTGATTTATTTGGGTGCAAGCTCTTGTTTCTGGATTTGCTATACTGCTTTAAAGTTCAAGAAAGTAGCTGCTGACTCTCTTTTTCTTTGTTTGTTTTGTTTTTTTACTTTGGCCACCAAGAAACTACATCAACATTGAATGCCCAGGCCATTTAAGTCTCAAGGAGAGTTACAATACCTTTTAAGGAAAAGCTAACTTAAATACCATGGCATTTTAGGATGTTGCTCCTACCACATATAGATTGTGCTAATAAACATAGAGACTGATTAGATTTGACTGGCTATCTTGATTTTTGCCTTGCCACTGAACTTTTATGACTCTGGAAGAGAGAGTGAAGCTGATAGCTTTGCACAAATTTGTTTTTGTTAAACCCAATTCTTGAAGAAGTCAAGATATTATCCGATGATAACATTAGTTCTCTTCAAAAATGAAAGGAGAACAACATGCTGTGGAGGGGGTATGATGTGGAAAGTCAGAGAAGTTTCAAAGTAGAGTACCTAAGTAAGAAATCAGATGTTCTGCAGGATGATCCCAATAAGCAGGTTAATTTAATTGGTGATACACACGTCTTTCAAGTAAAAAGAAAATATTTCTCTGGCTCAATAATCCAATACAAATCCAAAAAAAAAGAAATATTATGGGAAAAACAAATGGAGAGCTTTGAGTAATAATAACAATGATCTAGCATTTACTTTTATGGAAATGTTTTGCATAACTTCACAGGGTTTTTTTTTTTTTTTTTTAGTGAGGGCTGGGTGTGGGAATAAAAGAGAATTTGACACAAAGTTTTAAAAACAAATGTTTTAAATGTAACTAAGGAAATATATATATATATATATACATATATACATATTATATATATGAAAAAAATCTAGCATTTATATAATATTTTAAGGTTTGCAATATACTTATATAGGTTATCTCATTTGATTTTCACAACTGTGGAGGAGAGGTAGATATTATTATCTTCATTTTGCATATGAGAAACTGAGACCCTTTGGAATGAAGCGATTTGCTCAATGAAATATAGCAAGTATGAAGGACAGGATTTAGACTCAGTTTTTCCAGACTTCAAGTTCCAAACTCTTTTACTAGGCCTCCTTGGTGATCTGCTGGAATAAATATATACCACTTTTATCCTGCACTAATAGATTTCTATCTCATACTTCTCTGAATTCAATATTTTGAATTTAGAATTGTTTGCTGTTGAGTTGTGATGCCACTCATTTGATCTGGTCTAGGGCATATTTTAAAAATGACAGCTATGTATCTTAGTGTGCATCTTTCTAGAGATGCACATACAGGGCACACATTCATAAGAATAATACTTAAATCATGCATTTGACTATTTATTTATAATCTTATTAAAATTCGAAGTATGTGCATAGTAAACTTTACATGTAATAAGAATAAAGTAGCTAATTAAGTTTTTTTTTTTAAAAAAGATAAAGTTTATTCAGGATTTCTAATTTTTAACTATGGAAGCATCACATATTTCTCTCTGTGTATGTAAGATTACATGCAATAAATAATTAGCTCTGTCAAATGACTAAAAACTTGAGGTCCAATAATTCTTTTAAAATATATTTTTGCCTTTAATTTTTATTGATATCTTTTGTTTCTAGATCATTTTTATTTTTCAATATATCCTTCCCATATCCACTCTCCAGAAAGTCATCTTTCATAATTCAGAGAGGAAAAGAAGCTAATCATTAAACATTCAAAATATCTGACATCCTAGACAATATTTCATATGTATGGTCCCCTACCTCTCCAATTAATAATTCTTTTAAGGTATTGTACTAGTATATATTGATAATTAATTTTTTTAATTGTCTTTTTTTTCCATCTCATTTATCTAAAAACAGTAACCTAGCTTGATCAATAAGGCGGATTGATTTATCACATCCCCAAAAAGTTAAATGCGTAGGTTATTCTGGTAATTTCTTTGGTGTATGGATGAAATGTTTCCTGTATTCCCTTCTAATTCTCAATTTTGTGATGCTGTGCTTAAAATTTTATACTTTAAGAACTAGACCCATGATTTTATTTGTAGAGGGAACTCAATATGAGAGAACTCTCCCCAAATGTAGTCAGTCAGTAATCAGACAACATCACTAAAGTGTCAAGTGCTGAAGATAGAATGGCAAAAGACAGTCCCTTCTCTCAATCTAAAGGAAGAGATGGTATGCAAATAACTACATATAAACAAATTTATAATAAATTGAAAATAACCAATGAAGAGAAGGCAATAAATTAAGAGGATTGGGAAAAGAATAGTATATAAGGTAGGATTTTGCTGAGACTTGAAGAAAGTCCAGGAAGCCAGGTGAAGCCTGGGGAAGATAAGGAGGGGGAACATTCCAGGAACAGAGAATAGCCAATGAAAATCCCTGGAACTAGGAGAGGGAGTATCTTATTTGAGGAACAACAGATTAGCCAGTATATCAGAACCAGTATGTATCATGTTTTCTTGACTGAAGTTGATTCTCTGTACACTACTTCATGATTCCTCCATTTGAAATGATAAAGAGCACATTTCCCTACCTTTATACCATCCACTTTATTATCATCATGGGTTGCAATGAATTACTAATGATGATTTAAATACTAGGAGTGTCTTAAGAAAGATTATTCAAGAAATGAATTAGCAGGAAAAGGAAGTAGAGCAGTCATATTAAGTGTGAAGGACTGAAGAGGGGCAGATTGAATACTGTACTAATTTCAATGGAATATTTAAACACTTGGAAGAAAGCTTTGAGTAGCACTGGTGGATCATTTGAGAGAGAGAGGGGAGGGAGACAGGAAGGAAAGGAAAAAAGAGAGAAAGAAGAGAGGAAGATAAAATGAGAAATATGTTAATAAAATCATGGAACTATTAAAATATGGAGGTATACCACTCAGTATCTCTTAAGTGTGGAAAACACTGCCTTGACATAAAAGAGTGAGAAACATAGGTGTGATATCTATACAACATACATACATACATACATACATATATATATATATATACATTTACATACACATATATAAATACAAAAATATGTATAAATCTACACAAATGTAATAAATACTTATATATATATATATATATATATATATATATATATATATATATATATATATACATGCATACACAAAAAACACATACTCAAATATAGGTCCCAGCTAGGTGACATAGTAGATAAGAGTCTTGGCCCTGGATTCAGAAAGAATCTGGCCTCAGGTATTTATTTGGAAGACATTTAATCTTTATTTATCTCAATTTCTTTATCTGTAAAATCAGGATAATAATACTACCTACCTTCCTGGTCCTTGTAAGGATAAAATGAGATAAAACTTGTGAAGGACTTATTTTACAAACCTTAAAGCAATATATAAATTATTATTACTATATAAATTAGTTATTATTAATGTACTATATATAGAAAGTATACATATATATGATATAGTGTATATAAGTATTAATTTCCATATTAGTATATATAATAACTTGTATATATATGAAATTATAAATGCTCTTCATTTTTTTTAACATCTGTCTCCCAGCCATAATAAGCTTTCCTTTTAAAGAAAAAAGGAGCTGATCAAAACCAACCAATATTCTTTACTTCCAAGTAGTCTTTGCTTCAGCCTCTGTAATGAAGGAAAAAAGGTGGCATTTCAAAATTTAAGGAATCAAAGAAGTTTTTAAAAAGGCAAATCCCAAATCTGGCCCTTGTGGAAGATATCTTATTACACTTATATATAAGTTATTTTGCTATGATATAGAATTGTGATTAGATCAGAATCACATATTAGCATCAGTCTGGAATTGTGGCTATTGTTCATTACTATTTGATATCTTATTCTAACCCTTCCAAAGTTATTATTTATCATCAGATATTGAACTAGGGTGTAATAAATAGAGCATTGGCTTGGAATTAGGAAGACTTATCTTCATGAATTCAAATCTGACTTTGGATACTTCCTAACTGTATGATCCTGAGCACCCTATTTGTCTAATTTCCAAATCTGTAAAGTGAGCTGGAGAAGGAAATGGTGAACCACTCCAGTATCTTTGCCAAGAACATGAAATACAACTGATGTGACTGACAAACACCAAAAATCATGCTATGAAATATGGTTATTTTAGTGGTTTCCATAATGACAAATTAATAACGATGATGACAATAATAACAATGGCTTAAATTTAAATAGCATTTTAAGATTTGCAAAGCCCTTTATATGCATTATCTCATTTGATCCTCATAAAACCCTGCAAATAATATCTTATTGTTATCTCCATATTACAGATGAGAAAATTGAATTTCAGAAAGGTTAGATCATTTTCCTAGGATCACAGAGCTAGTAAGCATCTGAGGAGTGATTTGAGCCCAATTTTTTCTAACTCTAGATCTAGCATTTTATAGATTGTGTCACACTTCAACATCTTTTTCTGTCATATGAAAGTGAATATAAAGAAAGCTAGTTAAGTTACTTATTCTCTGATAAAGCCATGAAGGAGACTTCCAGGTCAGTAACCTTTCTGGGACTTATTCAAACAATGCCTTTCAATTTCATTCTGTTCTATAAGTATGTAATTCTTAAGTCAAAACTTCTAGGAAACAAATAAACCAGATGCTATTTCCCCCCTTAGCATATTTTAACCTTTTGTCCCTTGAAATACATATGTACCAGTGTTGTTTATTCTGACTTTCTGTGTTCTTTTACTAGCAATTTTCCAGTTGGGCTCAAGAAATCTGTATTTGTCAAACTATTAAATCAATATATTTAGAGTGGAAAATGGAGTTTCAGATGGCCTAGAATCAAAGACAGAATCAGCCATGTATTAAAGATGAATAGATTTAGTAGCACAGGTTGAAGGTTCCCAGGTGAATAGTTGGAGGAGAAGAACTCTATGGGGTCTATTGTTTTTAATATGTATATGTATAATGGACCTCCTAGTTGCTCTGCAAAGCCTGTGGATATCTTCTCAGAATAAAAATTTTAAAACATAAAATAAAATCCATATTATTATTTTGTTAAATGGAAAGAAGAAAAGAAAGAGAGAGAAAGAGAAAGGAAGGAAGCAAGAGAGAGAAAGAAAGAAAGAAAGAAAGAAAGAAAGAAAGAAAGAAAGAAAGAAAGAAAGAAAGAAAGAAAGAAAGAAAGAAAGAAAGAAAGAAAGAAAGAAAGAAAGAAAGAAAGAAAGAAAACAGGAAGAAAGGAAAAAGGAGGGAAGGAAAAAGGAGGGAAGGAAGAAAGAAAGAAAAAGTAAGGAAGGAAGGAAGAAAAAGGAAGGAAGGAAGGGAAGGAGGGAGATAAAAAACCATGTCCATAGAGCCCAGGTCTACACTATACGGGAACAGAGTCACTTATAAACCAAAGTTTGTAAACAGGATATGAATTTTTAAACTAGAGGCAGGAATGTGCTGGTAAATATTTAACAGCTAGGTCTCTAAAAACACTAATTATACTTTTAAATTTAATCTGTATTAGTAACATTTTCTATATTACTTTTTAAAGTATAGCCTATTAACAAAACAATAAATTAAACTCTGATTTGTACTATTTGCTTATTTCTGAGTTGTTAAATGCTTGCACTGAAATTTTTAACAATTTTGTCAAGTCAGCCTTAGGGACAGTTTTAGATTAGAGCAAATATCACCTTTGGGACTAGAAGCAATGAATGATACTAAAATCAACAACATAGTTTAAGGGTGTCACTGAATAGACATGATCAAAAGTCAGTCTTTCAGAGTTTGATAAGAATTTCTTCATTGTGTGTAGAGGGTCACAGTCAGTGGGGGAACTCTGGGTGAGGTTTAAGACCTTTCAGCCCAGAAGGAACATGCTGACAATGTCTGGCTAGGCTCCCCATTTCCCCAAAAGGCTCTTGGCCTTCCTGAGAAGTCAGGGGGCAGCAACCTATGTTAATATTGAGGCAAAGTGATACCAGATGGAAGTAATACCAGGTGGCAAACTGCATCGCAAGTTGTTTATATGGTCCCACATGAGCATTGCTGTTTTTGTTACATTATATAAAGGGAATAGTCGTTGAAATAAATGGACTCCATTTTTCCACCATCCTCGGGAGTCCTACCTCATCATTTCTCCACTAGGAAGGCATAGTTTAATCACCCTGGTGGGACGACTCTAGAAAGCAATGGTATATTTTGTCACCCCAACTTGGGGGCTCTAGAAAGCAAGACATAACATTTGGTCCCAAACTCGACTGACATGATTAATACTTACTCTTGAGAAGTCAGGGAGAGTGACCATCCTATGTTCTAAAACAAACAAACAAACAAACAAACAAACAAACAAACAAACAAAAGCAGGAGATGTTATGAGCCAGAACTCTTGAAACTAAGATTCTTACAAGGTGCTAAGTCAGTGGAATTGATAGAGACAATGGTTATCTAGTTTAGCATGGTTCAGTATGATTGATTTAATATTGCAACAAATAATGGTTTCCTAGTGATATAAAGATTGGTTTATACTCAGTGTAGAGCATATAAGCTAGGGGCCTTAGCCAGGATTCATTCAGAGAGATTCAGAGGGCAGAGAAGACAGGCGAGAGCTCAAGCTCTTGGAACCAAGGAAAGAGAGATAGGCCTCTAAGAAAGCTAACTGGGATCCAGAAAAGGAGACAAGACTTTGAAAGAGATAATAATGGATTTGGACTTTAACCCCTGGATACTCCTGTGGTGATTACTCTGACTAAAAGGAAGGCTGCTCCTAGAGATCCCAAGAAAACTGAACTAAGGAGAACATTACATTTTGGTGTCTGAACATGGTACCAAGAACCTACATCTGTGAAATTAGGATAAGTACAAGAAGAAAACTTTGTAAAGGGCTAAAGTGGTATTCCAGTTAAAATGGGACAAATGTTTAGAAAGGAGATTTCTCCACAGCAAGGAAAATTTGTCAAAAGCTTGGTTAAACTTATGAAAAAACCATAGTTTGATTATAACTTGGGAACAGATCATTGAACTTTTAGAAATAGTACAGTACACATCTCCTTAGTTCTCTAAGGAAAAAGAATTAGATCTAGACAAGTGGAAATTAATAAGAGAGCAACTATGTGAATACTACAATGATAATGGACCTGACTCAATTTCCAAAGAAACATTCTATACATATAACTTAATACAATTGGCTTTAGGAAACTATATACGTGTTAGAATAAGAAAAAAGAAGAAAGAGCAGGATGGGGAGGATCCAGATAAACTATGTGAAAAGGATGAAGAATCAGATAAGAATGAAGGTAAGTACAATTCCGAGTGTGGTGCTTCATAGCAGGAGCCATTATGGCATTCCCCATCCCCTGACCTACCTCCCTCAATTAACCCTTCATGGTTGGAGGAGAAGGAGGAGGGTAAAGGGCAGTGACACAATCAGCACTACCTGTGAAGCAACCTATGACAAGATTACAAAAGGCATTAGTTAAAGCAAAAAAAAAAAAAAAAAAAAAAAAAAAAAAAAAAAAAAAAGACCATATGTATCTGATTTAAAAATAAATGCATATCCTGTGATTGAAGAGTTTGACTCTTCAGGTCAACAAAAGAGAAGATACACTCCTTTTGATCTGGAAAAAATTAAGGATTTGAAAAAGGGTTGTACTCTTTATGGGGCTACATTGTTTTATGTTAAGATGTTACTAGAGAATTTGGTTTATGAAATCTTAACCCCTAGTGATTGTAAATCCATAGCAACAACAGTTTAGAACATGGACAAAACTTGTTGTGGCTTTTGGAGTATAGTGAACTATGTAGGCTACAAGTCCAACAAAATAGACAAACAGGAATTAATATACAAATCACCTTTGACCAACTAGAAGGTAAAGAGTAATTAACTTTAGCACAGATTAATTACTTTTTGATAGCATGTGAGCAAATTGCTGCTGCTGCTGCTATAAAAGGTTGGGGCTCCCTCCCAGGAAAAGAGGGAGGTGAAGCCTTCACAGAAATAGAGTGAGGTCCCAATGAAACTTTTGATGATTTTGTGGGATGTTTGCAAACAGCTGTTACAAGAACCTCTGGAGAAAAATGCAGCTACAAGAATAATGATCAGACAACTGGCTAAGGAAAATGCTAATAAGGTTTGCAGAATAATTATATGGGGATTACACAAAGATGCTCCTTTAGAGGAGATTATAAGACACTGTGCCACAATGAGCACAAATGCTTATTATAATCAGGCTATGATGACGAACATGGAAAGATGGGGTCCCCCTTGGCAAGGGACTTCTAGAGAGATTCATCGATGCTTTCAGTGTGGGAAAAACAGGACAACTGAGAGATCAATGTAGGCATTGAGAAAGAGTGAGAGGATAGGGTGAGAGAATAAGACCTAAAACCCTATTTCCAAAATGCCACAAGGGCTTCCACTGGACCTTAGAATGTAGATTGATCCAGGGAAATGGGAGGCAGGGCCCAGCTCCAAAACCTCAAACAAAAAATATGATGGTAGCTGAGGTTACACCCAGAGAGTCTTTAGAAGTTCAATACCCTGATATCAATCAGCCAAAAAGCAATCAGATGGCAGAAAGGGATTACAATTGGGGAGAATACAGGCTTTTAACCCAACAGAAGGGCAGTGCCCAGTGCAAGCAACTCCAATATAATAAGCAGCTCCAATGTAATTGCCAGGTGATGAGGAGAGATTTAGAATATCCTAATAGAAGGGACTAGATAGGTTAACTGCTTGGGAGAAAGGATTTGTTTGTATTTCTACAGATGGAGAAGGAATCAGATGGGTGGCAACAAGCACCTGGAGAGAGATAGAAAAAGAGAAAAAAAATCTCAAAACAAAAAAGAAGACCTAAGAAACATTTGAAACTGAAAGAGCATGGCAGATACCAGACTGTTACAGAACATCAACACCAGCAGGGATCATTGGATTTCCTGAGATGAAAAATTGTTGATAAGACTGTTGCAGACCTTTAAAATCTGCAGGAATCATTAGATTCGCTGAGACATGATAAGATTATTGTAGCATTTCAAAACTTGCAGGAATCATTGGATTCCCTACACACATGAAGTATTGGATAATAGATTCCTTTTGGATTATTCCTAGGACTTATGGACACATATAATTCTTTATATTGATTCATGGTATTTGTCCTATCACTACTAGCTTGTGTTACTATGTGTTTATGTAATTTTGTGTAATACCTCCCATGATATTATGTATACCTGTTTCAAATGAAACCCTTTAGAAATCTGCTAATTTGATTTGATTTCCCATTTCCTTTGGTGTTTTCATCTCCCTTCCTGAGACATCAGGGAGGGCATGATCACCTCTTTTTATGATGTCTTCACCCCTTTTTTGAGGAGTCAGTGAGGCATGATCACCTCACTTTTTGGGGTTCTCATCTCCTTGAGAAGTCAGGGAGAGAATGACCCCCTATGTTCTGAAAACAAAAGAAAGCAGGAAATGTTATGGGCCAGATCTCTGAACTTGAAACAAGGATGCTTACAAGTTACTAAGTAGAATTGAGGATATAATGGTTATCTAGTTTAGCATGGTTCAGTATGATTAATTTAATCTGACAAAAAATAATGGTTTCCTAGTGATATAATGATTGGTTTATATACTCAGTGTAGAGCATATAAGCTAGGAGTCTCAGCCAGGATTCATTCAGAGAGATTCAGAGGGCAGAGAAGACAGGTGGGAGCTCAAGCTCTTGGAACCAAGGATATAAATAGGCCTCTAAGAAAGCTAACTGGGCCCCAGGAAAGCAGACAAGACTTTGAAAGAGATAATAAAGGATTTGGACTTTAACCCCTGGCTACTTGTGTAGTGATTACTGAACTGAAAGGAAGGCTGCCTTCAGAGACCCCCAAAAACTGAACAAAAGAATGTTATAAGTAGAGTTCCGTGGAGAAGTCCCTATGACCTGAAAGGTAAGTATAAAAATAGGCAAATGGGAAGAATCTGTAAGTGATCATCTAGCTATTTTCATTTTTCAGCCAAAATGGGGCAGATAGTAAGAAAAGAGCCCCCTACAATTCAGGGAAGTATGAAGCATGCATAATTAGGTTAATAGAGAAGCAAGATTTGTTGGTAACTCAGAGACAGATCACTGGGCTCTTAAACTTATTAGAGTGTACTTCTCCTTGGCTCTCTAAGGAAGAGAGATTAGAGCTAGAGATATGGAAAATAGTAGGAGAACAACTAATTTCCTGAAGAAACAATTGAAGAAGCCTAGCAGCTAACCCTTTGTGTACTCACACATGTCAAAAATAATTCTCAATAAGACTGATGAAGGACTTCAAAACCTGCAGGAATCATTGGATTTCCTGAGGTATAAGACTGATGCAGGACTTTAAAACCTACAGGAATGACTGGATTTCATGACACATGAAGTGATGGACAATAGATTGGTTTTGGACCATCTCTTCATTGCTGAAGGAGGTGTATGTGTGATTGTGAATTGATAGTTAATTTTTTTTTTAACTCCTTCCTTCTGGGACTCATGGAAATCTTCTATAGTATTTTGGTTATTCATATTGGTTGTTATGCTACTATTTGCTTGTATGATATTACAACTTGTCTGTGTGAATCCTCCCATGGTAACAGATTTAACCACTGGTATATATGTGCTTCAATTAGAACAAAAGAAAGGGTAAGATGTAGAGGGTCACAGTCAGTGGGGGAACTCTGGGTGAGGTTTAAGACCCTTCAGCCAACAACATCTGGTTCAGCTCCCCATCTCCCCTAAGGGCTCTCAGCCTTCCTGAGAAGTCAGGGGGTGGTGACAACTTGTGTTGAGATTGAGCCAGAGTGATAACAGGTGGAAGTGATACCAGGTGGCAAACTGCAATAGCAAGTTGTTTATGTGGTCCCATGTGAGCAGTGTTGTTTTTGTTACATTATATAAAAGGGATAGTCCTTGAAATAAATGGACTCCATTTTCCCAACATCCTCAGGAGTCCCACCTCATCACTTCTCCACTAGGAAGGAATATTTTAATAACTCTTGTGTGGGGGCTCTGGAAAGCAACAGTGTGTTTTGTCACCCCAACTTGGAGGCTATAGAAAGCAGGACACAACAACTGTGTAGCACTTATTTTCTTTAGGAATGTGTGTAGACATAGTTATAAAGAATATGTAAATATAAATTGTTATCATGATTAGATGAAAATGTGACATTCATTTTCTTGCTTATAATTTCAAAATTCTTGGAACTGTTCTTAGGACTTTCCATAGCTCAGAAAACTCCTGATTTGGGACTTTTAACCCCCTTTCCATCTATAACCCTTATTCCTATAGTATAAATAAGCAGTCTGTAATATCTTTCAAATCAGGGATTATTCATGATATGTTGTAATTACAAAACTAAAAGACTACTAGGAAAAAAAGAGGATGAGTGGGAGGGAAATGAACAAGGGATAACTGATGAATATATTCATATGTTCCACTGATAAGTGTGTGATGGCAAGATAAGTCCCCTAGCAGATTGGGAGACCATTTGTGGCACATTTATTAGAAGTCATGACAAAAGAGACATTGGTACAAGACTAAAAATAGGTTGTGTGCTCTACTCTACTACTAGGGAGTTGTATATAAGTTATCTGTTGTTGTCCTTCATTTTTGAAGAAGACTAATTACATCATGATATTGGAGTATGAGTGATGTCTTGACTTGTGCATGAATTGAATTTAAGTTGGGCAGAGTTGCATGAAAGTGTCTGCTGGAACTCTATCTTTCCAGAAATCAGCAAGAGTCAGGATCACTAAACGTCTTTATTCTAGATCTTTACCTTCGCCTCCAACGCCCGGTCACGAGTGCAAGTGAGCGTGAGTTCCACCACCCAAGTTTCTCTTGCTCCTCCCACACACGTCACTTCCCCCTCTTTGTCCCACTAATCAAGTCAGCACAGAACAGCTGGGGAGGGTCAACCTTAAACAAGTTAATAGGGAACCGTCCAATTGGCAATTAGTCTCACGTGCTTCACCATCCAAGTGCATTGCTCAGTTCTAGCCCTTTACATCTCCCGCTTTCTTTTGTTTTAGACCACAGGAGGTCGCGCCATCCCTGACCTTTCAGGGAGATGAGAACCCCAAAAAGGACGTGATCACGCCCCCCCTGACTTCTCAGGAGGGGAGATGAAAGCACTAAAAAGGAGATAATCACACCCTCCCTGACATCTCAGGAAGGGAGATGAGAAGCACCAAAGAGAAGTGGGGATTTGCTAGCGGGTTTCTGGATTGAAGGGCCTTATTAGAGACAAGTATGCACAAACCCATCAGCATGGGAGTTATTACACAAGCACATAGCAATAACGCAGAGGCTATTAGTGGTGACTCTCCCCACAGTCAGTGCAGACTCGATGTGGTGTAACAAACAGGAATTGTACATGCAAATAGTGACATAACAAACAATATAAATCAACATGGTATTGTAAGAGATTTCCAGAAGTCCTAGAAGGAGGGTATGTAGACACCAGACACACATACCCCTTCTTCAGCAACCAAGAAATAGTCCAAAACCAATCTATTGTCCATTGCTTCACTGTTAGGGAATCCAATGATCCCCACAAGTTTTTGAAATCCCACATCAGTCTTTTTATATGTTAGGGAATCCAATGATCCCCACAAGTTTTTGAAGTCCAGCAACAGTCTTATGATGCCTCAGAGAATCCAATGATTCCTGAGGACTTTTCAGTCCTACAATAGTCTTATGATGCCTCAGAGAATCCAATGATTCCTGAGGACTTTCAGTCCTACAATAGTCTTATGATGTCTCAGAGAATCCAATGATTCCTGAGGATTTCAGTCCTACAATAGTCTTATGATGTCTCAGAGAATCCAATGATTCCTGAGGATTTCAGTCCTACAATAGTCTTATGATGTCTCAGAGAATCCAATGATTCCTGAGACTTTCAAGTCCTACAATAGTCTTATGATGTCTCAGAGAATCCAATGATTCCTGAGACTTTCAAGTCCTACAATAGTCTTATGATGTCTAGAATAAAGACGTTTAGTGATCCTGACTCTTGCTGATTTCTGGAAAGATAGAGTTCCAGCAGTGGATAACATCTTCTTTCATAGGATTATACTTAACTTTGCTGGGTCAGTTAGACCTTTGTCATAACCCCAACTCTTTTGTTCTCCATGCCATCTTTAGTAAGAAGTTTGCTCTGAAAACTTGTTATTTTGTCTATAAACTCTGAAATCTGAAGACCAATATCAATACAAAACTTTCTTTAACTATGAAAAAAAAAAAAAAAAAAAAAAAAAAAAAAAAAAAAAAAAAAAAGAATGCCCATTCTTCCAAGGGTATATAAAGCGTGAGTTCCACCACCCAAGTTTCTCTTGCTCCTCCCACACACGTCACTTCCCCCTCTTTGTCCCACTAATCAAGTCAGCACAGAACAGCTGGGGAGGGTCAACCTTAAACAAGTTAATAGGGAACCGTCCAATTGGCAATTAGTCTCACGTGCTTCACCATCCAAGTGCATTGCTCAGTTCTAGCCCTTTACAAGTGTCAGCCTCAGTATTTCTTCCAGTCATCAAAATCCATTGGTAAGACAAAAGTCAAGGTAATTGGCAATATCCTGGGATGCAGAGAATGAACTTATCATCTTTGATGTCTGACCAAGCTCTAAGTATTCCTCAGTGCCTTCTTAAGCTGACTTCTTGGTCTTTGGAACAATTCTAATGAAGGAAGTCTTCATATGCTTGGAGTAGATGTCCTTTTAACTTTCCAATGAGTTTGAGGCTATTGATTACTCTCAACTTAGTTTAGCTCATCTGCTGAGACAATTTTACCTGAATGTGGCCTCTGTGCAAGTTACAGCTTTTTGGAGCCACAAGTGAGAATTGGATGATAGGTAGATACCAAGATTGATGAGAAGTCCTGAAAAGAGTTTGGTAACCTTTACTCCAGAGATTCTAGTTCTTCCTGAATGCCCCAAATGCCTTAGTTGTTTTCTAATTGAATAGTAATAGTTAATATGCATGTGAGTTTGTCATGTACTTCAACATAAATTAATTCATTTGATTCTCATAGCAAGCCTATGAGGTCACTGCTATTATTTTTTTTCTTTTTATTTATTTGGATTTCTTTTCTTATCCTGTTTCATTTATTTATTTGTCCCAATTATATGTAAAACAACTTTTTTTTGTTAGACATGTACATTTATTTTTACATATTTCCATATGAGTCATGTTGGGAGAGAAAAATAAGAACAAAAGAGAAAAAACACAAGGAAAAAAAAACAGAAGAAAAAAGTGTGTATGTGTTAATTTATTTTCAGTCTTCATAGTTATCTCTCTGGATGTGGATGGGGTTTTACATCCAAAGGTTATTGGAATTGCCTTGGATCATTGTACTGCCCAGAAGATCTATCATAGTTGATCATCAGACAATCTTGCTGTTGCTGTGTACACTATTTTCTTGATTCTGCTTGTTTTGCTCAGCATCAGTTCATGCAAATCTTTTCAGGCCTTTCTGAAATTAGCCTGTTCATAATTTTAAAAATAGAATAGTACTATTTTTTAAAGTTCCATTACTTATTCAGCTATTCCCCAATTGATAGGCATTTACTCATTTTCCAATTCTTTTTTTATCAGTTTATAAAGCAGCTTTCTGCTTCTCTTCTAATCCTGGTTGCATTGGTTTTGTTTGTACAAAACCTTTTTAATTTAATTAATTTAAGTTAATTAAGATGTTATCCATCTTGCATTTTATAATGTTTACTAGTTCTTTTGCCATAAATTCCTCCCTTCTTAAAAGAGCTTATGAGTAAATTATTACTTAGTCTCCTAATTTGCTTGTAGTATTACCCTTTACATGTAAATCACATACCCATTTTACCTTAATTTTTTGTATGGGATGTAAGCTTTAGGTCTAGGTCAAGTTTCTGACATATTATTTTACGTTTTTTTCCCCCCTCAGGCAATTGGGGTTAAGTGACTTGCCTAGGGTCACATAGCTAGGGAGTGCTAAATGTCTGAAACCAGATTTGAACTCAGGTCCTCCTGACAGGGCTGGTGCTCTATCCAATGCTCCACCTAGCTTCCCCTCCAGTTTATTTTTTATTTTTTGTCAAATAGTGATTTTTATCCCAGAAGCTGAAGTTTTGGGGTTCATCAAACTGTAAATTACTAGTCATTGATTATTGTAACATGTGTATTTAACCTAGTCCATGGATCCACCATTCTATTGCTTAGCAAGAACTAGATAGTTTTGATGACTGCTGCTTTAAGACAGAGTTTTAGATCTGGTGCTGCTAAACTACCATCTTTTACATTTTTTTTTTCATTAATTCCCTTGATATTCTTGACCTTTCTTTTTCCAGATGAATTTTGTTATTTTTTTCTAGCTCTAGATTTTTTTTTTTAGTTTGAACAAGGAGACTAATTTAGGTAGAATTGCCATTTTTATTGGCTTGGCCTACCCATGAGTAATTAATATTTTTCCAGTTATTTTAGATTTGACTTTATTTGTGTGAAAAGAGTTTTGTAATTGTGTTTACATAGTTCCTAGATTTGTCTTGGCAGGTACAATTCCAAATATTTTATTATGTCTAGGTATTTTAAATGAATTTTTTCCCTATTGCTTGCTGTTGGATTTTGTTATTAACATATAGAAATGCTGATTTGTATGGCTTTATTTTATCTCCTGAAATTTTGTTAAAGCTTTTAATTGATTCATGTAGATTTTTGGTTGATTTTCTAATCTATCATCATAATATTAAACTATCATCCACAAAGAGTGATGGTTTTATTTCCTCATTGCCTACTCTAAGTCAACATTTCTAGTGCAATATTGAATAATAGTGGTGATAATAGGCATACTTGTTTAATTCCTGACATTTTGAAAATGTATCCAGCTTCTTTCCATTACAAATAATGCTTGCTGTTGGTTTTAGATAGATGTTGCTTATTATTTTAAGGAAAACTTCCTTTACCCCTATGCTCTCTAGTATTTTTAGTAGGAAAGGGTGCTATATTTTGTTAAAAGCTTTTTCTGCATCTATTGAGATTATCATATGATTGTTGTTGTTGGCTTTATTATTGATATAGTTGATTATGGCAATAGTTTTCCTAATATTGAACCACCCCTCCATTCCTGGTATACACCCCACTTGGTCATAGTGTATTATCCTGCAAATAATTTGTTGCAATCTCTTTACCAATATTTTATTTAAAATTTTTGCATCAATATTCATTAGGGAGATTGGTCTGTAATTTTCTCTCTTTGTTTTGGCTCTTTCTGGTTTAGGTATCTGTACTATATTTGTGACAAAGAAGGAATTTGACAGAACACCTTTTACGTAGTTCCCAAATATTTTACATAGTATTAGAATTAATTGTTCTTTAAACGTTTGGTATAATTCACTTACAAATCCTTCCTTCCTTCCTTCCTTCCTTCCTTCCTTCCTTCCTTCCTTCCTTCCTTCCTTCCTTCCTTCCTTCCTTCCTTCTTGAGGGTTGGAACTCTGAAAAGTTATACTTGAATCTAGAACAACAGAGTACTTAAGGCTAAGTACCTATTCAATGTGATATAATTGTTCTATAAACATATACTTAGATGATATAGTGGTGTGATGGCTCTCCTTATGATTGGCTCCTGCTGAATGTGGTATGATGAGGTAATCGTAGGGAAGGATCAGAGGGCTAAGGAAGAGAGTCACAATCTGCCACAGTGCACTCAGCAGGGAAGACTTCAGGCTCCAGACTTCAGAGTCCAAGATCCATCTTTGATAAGCCACATGACAGCTTGCCTGCCTCCTTCACTTCTCCCCTTAAAGACCAAGGACTTTGATTGATCCTGACTCTGACTAATCCTGAGGCCCTCCAGAGAGTTAGCCCAGACATTATACTTCCTTCTTTCCATCCTTCTTTCCTTCCTCTCTCTCTTGCTTCTTCCCTCTTTCCCTTTCTTCCTTCTCTCCCTCCCTTTGTCCCCTCCTTCCCTTCTTCCCTCCCTCTTTCCCTCCTTCCTTTTTTCCCTCCCTTCCTTCCCTCCTTCCTTTTTTCCCTCCCTCCCTTCCTTCCTTCCTTCCTTCCTTCCTTCCTTCCTTCCTTCCTTCCTTCCTTCCTTCCTTCCTTCCTTCCTTCCTTCCTTCCTCCCCTCCTCCCTCCTTTCCTTCTTTCTTTCCTTCCTTCCTCCCTCTCTCCCTCCCTTCTTTCCTTACCTTGCTTCCTTCCCTCCCTCCCTCTCTCCCTCTCTTCTTTCCTTCTCTTACTTCCTTCCCTTCCTCCCTTCCTCCCTCCTCTTTACCCCTCACTCCTCTTCTTTTTCCTTCTTCCTTTTTTCCTAAAACCAATAGATTGGCTATGGACTACCTCTTGGCTGCTGAAGGGGGTGTATGTATGTGATTGTTATTTATATACTCTCCTACTAGGACTCCTGGAAATCTTTTATAATTCCATGTTGATTCATATTGTTTGTTACATTACTACTTACTTGTGTAATACCTTCCATGCTGATAGACTTATGTATACTTGTTTCAACTAAAAGAAAAGAAAGCAGGAGATGTAGAGGGCTGCAGATAGTGGGGGAACTCTGGGTAAGGTATAAGACCCTTCAGCCCAAAGGGAACCTGCTGATAATGCCTGGTTTGACTCCCCACCTTGGTACCTCCCTTTGGTGCTTCCTTTTTTTCTTTTTTTGTGACTTTTAAGGTCATGTTCTGCTTCTTGGGTATAGGGGCTCTGTTCCAAACTTCTTGTATAGCTTTGAGTTATTCAAGGTTCTCTTGTATTTGGTATCTTGCTCTACAGCAGGAGGGTAACCCAACCTAGTTCTGCCTATTGTTGCCTGGTTTCCCAGGCCGGTGATTTGTCTTCACTGGGACTAGAGGCTGTCCCACTCCTCTGCTCTGTTACTAATCTGGGACCGAGGGTCTCAGTTGTTGAACTGCTCTAATTAAGATCCTATCCCTAGCTTTCCAAGATACTATCTGAGCTAGGTTGAGCACCCCAGAGAGACTGATCTTTCTTGAAGTTCTTCCAAACTCTCTTGAGCTGGAGAATAGTTTCATTCCATCTCTTCATAGGCTCTGTGGTTCATGACTATGTTCACAGACTTGTTTTCATGATTTTTGAGTGGAATTGGGAAAACTCAAGCAGCTTCTTAGTTTGTCTCTGTCATCTTGGCTCAACTCTTAGAAGTGAGGGTCATTGCTGTTATTAATCTGATTTTGTAGATAAAGAAATTTAGTCTTAATGAATGATGTCATAAATAAGTAAGTGGACGAATTCACTCCTTAATCTGTCTTATACTCTCCACTACACTATATTGCCTTTTTGGATAGAGCTGTATATTTGGAATCATTTGTGTGGTAGAATTTTTCCATTTTCACTTGGAGTTTTGTCATTACCACCAATATAATCAATTATCATTTGAAAAATATCAAATCCTTAAATGTGAGTCAGGAATGACTTTCAGGTATGGTTTCTGGCTTCTCTAAGTTTACTAAGACACTGAGACATAAACTGAGAATGAATTTTCTGCCTTTAGTAGAGCTGCACTCTTTTCAGTAGTCAAACATCGTGACAACTTATTGTGGAGTAAGCTACCAGGTAAATGATAAGATCATAAGATCATAGACAATGCTTACAAGGACTTCAGAGGTCATTTTGTTTAATCTCTTCATTTTTCTAATTAATAAACTGGAGCTTAGGAAATTTAGGTGATATGTTTAATGTCATGGAGGTAATAGGTGTAAGTCTTCATATAAATTCATAATTTTTAATTTTAAATTCTGCAATCTTTCTAGTAATACCATACTGTTGAATCATTGCTATTTATTTAAATGGATTTTTTCCTTCTAAAAATTCTATCAACATATATTTTCATTGGATAAGATAGTCCAAGATATCCTAGCATGTCACAAACCAAGATCTAGAGTTACTAGATCAAGAAGGGAAATTATTTATTGGCCAGTTTATGGGGTGAAGAGGATTTTAATGTTGGAGGGAGAATTAAGGCAGCAAGATTACAAATAAAAGGCACAGTAAAGATGCTTTCCTTATGCCTTCAGTATTCTTTTAAGACAGTGCATAAAGAAGAAGAGAAAGCAAAGAAAGAATAAGAAGGGAGAATGGTCCAATGTCTCATGGATACACACTGATACTCCAATTCTTTGTAGACCTAAGACTATTTGCCAGTTCTTCTAAGATAAATATGACAGTGTAAAGTAGATAACATTTTTTCATCCCCATATTTAACTGGTCTTTGTCATATGGAACTTTTCTGTAATATATTTCTTTCTGTGATTATAAAATGGTGTCTGTAAGCTTTTTTTCTAAGTAAAAATGTTAACATCAAGGTGAAATTGCTAGACTATGGGGGGGAGAATGACTTATAAAAGAGTAAACATTCAATAAGCCCTTTCTCATAGGGCTTATTTTGAAAATATCCAGTTATATATGGAGTTACTGAGGCAAACCTCATTCTTAATACAGAGAAGGGAAGAAAAACCTTGTTCTCATGGAGCAAGTTATAAAAAAGATTTTGACAACAGAAGAGCTTAGTTTCTCTGTTTGAAAATAACAAAAGCCAAAATAAAACCAGTTATTTAGCAGAGCCATAATTTCTTTGTACAAGGGTAGCGGAAGGGAAGGAGGCAAAAAGCCAGAGACAATTATGTGGACAAAGGAGTGAACTTACTCATGGGAAGTGCTACCAACATTAACCAGTGTTTCCAATTTAGTCCCCACACCCTTCATTCAGAGTGAGAGATTTTAGCTGCCTGTAGAGAACTGATCTCTGATTGAATGGGCAAGGAAACAAATTCATTGCTCAGTCTCTGCACATCATATTTTCTGAGATTATATTGATTTTCTCAAGAAACCTCTTTTGTCCTCTCCTTTTTTTATTTATCCCCTTTCTTTGCTTAACTTCTTTTTCAGGGGCTCAAATGATCCTGATAATTTAACTGTGCAGCTCTCACAGGGTTAAAGCTTTGAAAAAAAAATCAACAATCACATTATTTTATGAGTCAATTAAATAGGGACTAATTATTTTTTCAGTGATGCAGCATATCACAAGAATCAGAACTAACATGCCTGGAGTGGAATAAAGGGGCAAAATGACAAGGGCTGAAATAAAGTGCTGTCCCAATGTAGCAGTATTTAGATTTGTCTCAGTTAGGATCACTAAAACTTACCCAAATCAGTGACCTGCTTCTGCATAGTCTTAAAGATTTTCCTTTGAAATATATGGGGAAAATGTACAATATTCAGAAGGAAACAAGGACTCGGAAGGAAAAGAGAAGTGACTATAGAGGCAGGAAGTCAAGCTTTATTTTTAGCAATATCTTCATAATTACTGCTGCTTAATCTTTATCACACAACCAATAGGTATACTAAAATTAGAAGTGTTCCCAGCTACCCCAGATGAAATTAGAGCATAGTTACAATGATAATACTCAGGATTACTTTCAGAACCTTATATTTCTTTATAAAAGCTTATAGACAAGAACAGTGGTAGGATGGGGAGGTGGGGAGTGGAATGGGGGGGGGGTGAAACATAAAGAGAGAAAAGACAAGTAGTATTCCAGGAGGATTTTTATTAAATCATGTTTTGATTTGATTATCAAAACATTTATTGAGTGCCTAATATGTAAGGCTGTATATTTGTTTCTGTAGATGATTAAATACGGGGTTGCCCTCATATTCAAAAAACTTAAAATCTATCTATACAGATAAAATATGTAAGTGAATAATATAGTACAAAGTCAAGGGGCATAAGTGTGGTATAATGAAAATTCTATAAGAATCTAATAGATGTCAGTGTGAGGGCATTTATTTTGGCTAAGGCTATCAGGCAAATTCTTCATGGAAGTACTGCTAGGTCCCAATTAGAGATAATAATAAACACTTTGAAGTGGTTATTTGTATTCAGATTTGCCTATTTGAAGTTATAATTATATAAAATGTGGTAACAATTCTAGTCCACTGGAAATTATGTAATATAAATTCAAATAATGTTACTGCTTCAGAGCATTTTGCATTGGTCAGAACATAGCTGCAGTGACATTTTGAATTAGGAGTTGAAAGATAACGCATAGGATTTTGATCTTGTAGGTCTGAGGAAATCATAAAAAAAAATGACAACTAGCATTTATACAGAACTTTTAAGTTTTACAAAATGTTTAAATTATTTCATTTGTTCCTAATGAACTCTTGGATATGGTCTATTATTATCTCTCTTTTACAGTTGATAAAATTGAGTCTGAGAAAAGTTAAATGACTTGCCTAAAGTCCCACAACTAGTAAGTATATGAGGCAGAATTAAAATCAGTTCTTGATTTCAAATTCAATACTCTAATCCTTGTGCAATCTAGTTCCTCCACATCAAATTATAGATTGTTTTTAAGAGTTTAATCCATTTTAGTTTTAGCTTGAGATATGTATAAAAGGGAAATAAAGAGGGGAAAGAAAGTTGGAATCATTTATGGAGAACCTTTAATTTCAAACTTTGTATATATTCTGAGTAGGAGAATGGCAAAATTAGTTATTCTTTCCAGAGAAAGGCAACAAGTATGGTTAAGGACCATGAGCCTATGTCATATAAATAGTGCTTGTTAGCCTAGAAAAGAGGAGCATCAGGTGGGATATGGAATATTTGAGGACTAATTGTAGAAGAATTGAATTTGTTCTATATGGCCTTGAGAATGGGAAAGGGGAAGATCAGAAACAATAGCTGACTATTACAAAAGGACAAATTTTGGCTTGATGTTATAAAAATTTTCACTAAAGAGATGTCAGTAAATGAAATGGGACATCTCAGCAGTGAAGTGGCTAGGTGGTGCAGTAGACAGAATATGAGACTTGGAAGCACCAAGACGTGAGTTCAAATTCTGCCACACTTATTAACCTTGTGACCTTAATTTCTCTTAGCCTCATTTTTTCATCTGTATAATGAGGATGGCAATTGCACCTAATTCATAGGGTTTGCTGTAAGGATTAAATTAGATAAAACATAAAGTGAATTACAAAACTTAAAGTGCTATATAAAATAAAATTATAATGATGATGATGTTGAATTGGGTCAATTATTTCTCATTGTTCATGACTCCATTTGTTTTTTTTTTTTTTTTTTTTTTTTTTTTTTTTTTTTTTTTTTTTTTTTTTTTTAGCAATAGATACTGGAGTGGTGTCCCATTTCCTTTTTTAGCTTATTTTACATTTGAAGAAACTGAGTCAGCACAGAGGGTTAAGTGTCTAAGGCCAGAGTTGAATTCAGGAAGATGAGTCTTCCTGACTTTAGACCATTGTGCCATTGAGCTGCTCTATTATTATTATGCCTCATGTTATTATGAATTCAGCCTTACTGGAAATTTTCAAACAGCATCATGAGGAATATTGTAATGGTGTTCCTTTTCATATATGAGTTAGACTACTATGGAAGTCCCTTCAGGAGCTAAAATTCTTTTATTCTGTAACTTTTTGTTTGAAATTAATACAATTAAGCATAATTTATTTGGACTAAAAAACATACTATATAAGAACAAAATGGGGAAGAAATGATTTTGTCTGAAAAAGAGGAGTATTCATGGACAGCAAACCTAAAATGTTTCATTTATCTGGTTCAATTTAGTACCATTCAGTTTAGTTCACACCTGAAAAGGAACCCCACAATGATATTCTTAATGAATGATCTTTCTGATACTGTTTTAAAATTTCCCAATAAGGAAGAATTCTTAATAGTTACAACTAGCATTTACATAGTTCTTTAAGGTGTGCAAAAGTATTTTCAAAGTACTTGTTCACTAGTGCTATATGACAGCCAAAAAGACTAACATGAACTGAGCTCCACTAAGAGAGACATAGCATCCAGGGGAAAGGCCTGTTTGGGCTAAATATTGAGTGTTATATTGAGTGTGGACATCACATTTCAAGATGAAAAAGCTGGGGAAAGTACTGATGAAGGAGTCCAGGATGTTTAAGAGCTTCAACTTTATGCTATAAGAAAATCTCCTGAAGGCCTTAGAGATGGTCAACGTAGAGAAGAGAAGACTTGGGGATGACATGAGGATTTTTTTCAAGTACATGCATAGCTATTTTATGAAAGGAGAATTAGACTTGTCTTGTTTGATTTTAGAAGGCTGAAGAAGTAGTAATGTGTGGAAATTTCAGAAAATTCAAATTTAGATTTAATGTTAGAGTTATACCAAAGTGGAATGGAATGTCTCTTAAAGTAGCAGTGTCCCCACCACTGAAGTTCTTTAAGCAAAAGCTTAATGGCAGCCAAGTAACAAATGTTTATGAAGGAGCCCTGGACATATTATTTGTTAGACTTCACCATATCTAGTTTGATTCAGACTCATAATCTTAATGCCACACCATCACATTTATATTTTTCTCTCTTATTCTACCCAATTTTCCACCTCTAGCTCGGGAAATAGTAATCAAATCAACCCTGATATTCCAGGAAAAGATATGTCAATCAATTACTATGTAACTTCATTAATCATCTTTGTGACCTCCCAGACTAAAACACCCCTTCCCGGTTACCATTTGTCTATATTTATCATCTTAATATATAAACGCTCTGAAGTCAAGATGTTTTCTTATTTGTCATATGCATATTCTCAATGCTTAGCACATTTATTGCTTATGATAAGCATTTTGTAAAGTCTTTTTAATTATTTAATTTAGCTATTCATTATTATGACATACCAGGTACTATGCCAGATATTAGTGACACAAAATGAAATAATCTGTGATATTAAAAACCTTAAATTCTATTAAAGAAAATAACATGATACAAAAATGCACATACATATGCATGTGTGTTTGTATTTGCCATTTCCCCTATTGCTTAGAATATGCTTCCTTTTCATATCCATTTCTTTTTTATTATTATTATAGCTTTTTATTTATAAGACATATGCATGGGTAATTTTTCAGCAATGACCCTTGCAAAATCTTGTTCCAACTTTTCCCCTCCTTTCCCCCACCTTCTCCCCTAGATGGCAGGTAGACAAATACATGTTAAATATGTTAAAGTATATGTTAAATCCAATATATGTATACATATTTATACAGTTATGTTGTTGCACAGGAAAAATAAGATTTACAAATAAGGTAAAAATAACCTGAGAAGGAAAACAAAAATGCAAGTGGACAATAACAGAAGGAGTAGAAATGCTATGTGATGGTCCACACTTATTTCTTATAGTTCTTTCTCTGGGTGTAGTGGTTCTCTTTATTACTGAAGAATTGGAACTGATTTGGTTCATCTCATTGTTGAAGAGAGCCACATCTATCAGAATTAATCCACATATAGTATTATTGATTAAGTGTATAATTATCTCCTGGTTCTGCTCATTTCCCTCAGCATCAGCTCATGTAAGTCTCTCCAGGCCTTTCTGAAATCATCCTGCTGGTCATTTCTTACAGAACAATAATATTCTATAACATTCATATACCACAATTTATTCAGCCATTCTCCAACTGATGGGCATATATTCAATTTCCAGGTTCTAGCCACTACAAAAAGGCTGCCACAAACACTTTTGCACATATGAGTCCCTTTCCCTTCTTTAAGATCTCTTTGGGATATAAGCCCAGTAGAGAGCATAGTTCCAAATTGCTCTCCATAATGGTTGGATGCATTCACAATTCCATAAACAATGTATTAGTGTCCCAGTTTTCCCACATCCCCTCCGACATTCATCATTCTCTTTTCCTGTCATCTTAGCCAATCTGAGAGCTGTGTAATGGTATCTCAGAGTTGTCTTAATTTGCATTTCTCTGATCAATAATGATTTGGAGCATCTTTTCATGTGGCTAGAAATAGTTTCAATTTCTTCATCTGAAAATTGTCTGATCATATCCTCTGACCATTTATCAATTGGAGAATGGTTTGATTTCTTATAAATTAGAGTCAATTCTCTGTATATTTTGGAGATGAGGCCTTTATCAGAACCTTTAACTGTAAAAATGTTTTCCCAATTTGTTACTTCCCTTCTAATCTTGTCTGCATTAGTTTTGTTTGTACAAAAATTTTTTAACTTGATATAATCAAAATTTTCTATTTTGTGATCAATAATGATTTCTAGTTCTTTTTTGGTCACAAGTTCCTTCCTTTTCCACAGGGCTGAGAGGTAAACTAATGTTCTTCTAATTTATTTATAATTTCATTCTTTATGCCTAGATCATGAATCAATTTTGACCTTAACTTGGTGTATGGTGTTAAGTGTGGGTCAATGCTTAATTTCTGCCATACTAATTTCCAATTTTTCCAGAAGTTTTTGTCAAACAGTGAATTCTTATCCCAAAAGCTGGAGTTTTTGGGTTTGTCAAACACTAGATTATTATAATTATTGACTATTTTTTCCTGTGAATCTAACCTATTCCACTGATCAACTTGTCTATTTGTTAGCCAATACCAAATGGTTTTGGTGACCACTGCTTTATAATATAGTTTTAGATCTGGTACAGCTAGGCTACCTTCATTTGATTTTTTTCCCATTAGTTTCTTTGAAAGTCTTGACCTTCTGTTCTTCCAGATTAATTTTGTTATTTTTTCTAGGTCATTGAAATAGTTTTTTTGGGAGTCTGATTGATATAGCACTAAATAAATAGGTTAGTTTAGGTAGTATTGTCATGTTTATTATATTCACTTGACCTGTCCAAGAGCACTTAATATTTTTCCACTTGGTTAGATCTGTCTTTATTTGTATGGAAAGTGTTTTGTAGTTTTTTTATAGTTCTCACTTTTTCTTGAAAGATAGCTTCCCAAATATTTTATACTATGTGCAGTTATTTTAAATGGAATTTCTCTTTGTATCTCTAGTGGTTGGATTTTGTTAGTGATTTATAAAAATGCTGATATATAAGATGCAACTTTGCTAAAGTTGTGGATTATTTCTAATAGCTTTTTAGTATATTCTCTGGAGTTCTCTAAGTATATCATCACATCATCTACAAAGAGTGATGATTTGGTTTCCTTATTACATACTCTAAATCCTTGAATCTCTTTCTCATCTTTTATTGCCAAAGCTAGCATTTCTAATACAATATTGAATAGTAATAGTGATAGTGGGCAACCTTGTTTCACTCCTGATCTTATTGGGAATGGTTCCAGTTTATCCTCATTACACTCATATCCATTTCTAAAAATCTACCCCTTTCTTCAAGAGAAAGCTCAACCATCATCTTCTATCCTATGACTTTCTTAGTTCCCTCCTTATCTTTAATGTTCTGTTGTCTCCAGAAAACTGCTGATCACTCTCTGGGAGGAAATCTGCTGTCTCAACTCAATCCCAGACTAGACTCCTCTTCCTCCAGAGAACTGCCCCAACTTTGGTCCAGACTCCCTCTCTGGGCCCAATGTTGTCTTCTTTTATCCTCACAGAGATTGTAGTGGGAACTCAACGGGGCTTATGAGAAAATACTTCAACCAATGAACTTGCTCCTTTTAAAGGAGCATGTGAGAACTGAGGGGCTTAAAGGCTTCTTTAACTCAGGCTTCTTAAAGGTGCAAACTTCTTTTAAACATGTAAACTCTACCTCAGAAGATCAAAGGTGTAAACTCCCTTCAAAGGCCCAAACCAAAGGTGTGAATTCTGAGCCAGAGAACTGTGCAGACAACCTGAGTTCTCACCTTGTAATCCCAATCATCAGAGAACTATCCAGACAACCTGAGTTCTCTCCTTGTAAAAACACTTATCAATACACACAAACACATACACATTTACACATACAAAGTTATTCTTGATATGTGTATAGGTCATTTTAATAAGCATTTAATAGAAATAAAAAAGTAAATCTATATTGGTAGTTATTAATAGTTTCAATAAGGAGTACTCATTTTCAGTTTTGGGGTATTAAATTAGGTTTATGATTTTCCCAAATATTTGGCATCTCCATTCAGATATCATGAAAGTGGTTAGCATAAAGCACTCAAAATTATTTCACTTCCTATCATATTTTCTACGTATATATTTCGCCTAGTTCAGATTTTTTTTTTATCTTTGATTTCTATTTTGCCATTTTGGCTTCCATATGCCACATATTAAGAATGGTTATGTTAAAGGCCACAATGTATTGACTCCACCATTTGTTTTGAAAATCTTGCCAAAGTTTTTGCAATTTTTGTCTCCTTGTTGTCCTTTCTAAGTTTCATCCTTAAATATATGCAGAAAGATTGAGTTAAATGGGTCTCTGCTAAGCTTTCAATAAACATTTTTCTCTCCACTGATTTTTAATATTTTCAATGAAATTCTGCTCATAATTTCTTTTGCTATTCTCCTACTATGTAGGCTTTTACAAACAAGTTTACATTCTGAAGTGGTACCTGAGAATGGTATTCTTGTCTGCCTTTTTTTTTTTTTTTTTTTTTTTTTTTTTTTTTTTTTTATTTTCCACTTGGCAAGAATATCAAATGTCAGTTGATTGAGGCAGTTTTATGAATTTTCATCATAGTGGTTGATATAAATTGATTAAATTTTATTGGACATGGTGATAGTATCTGTCAATATCTGCTCTCTTATTCATTTACCATTAGCATCTTATTTAAGTAGTTCAGGTTGTAATTCTTTCAATTGTGCATCATATCTTCTCATTTTTTTCTTTCTTCTAACTTAATATTGATTAAAATTTTTATTCTAACAAGTCAATGTTCTGACTATACACAGTTAACTCAGAAATGACTCCTATAATAGTAAGGAGTTATTTCCAGTCTGTTAGAAGGAAACTTTCATTTCTTTGTGTTATGTTTGATACTTATCATGTCTAACATATTCTTTCTCTTCATCTATTTTTAATGATTTATGTCTTTTTCTGGATACTATTTTCTCTAAGTTTTTCTGACTTTGCTTGCTCTGAATTCATTTTTTAGCTGTCTACTCACTCCTCGATATCCTTTGCTAGTTCTTTACTTGTGTCATTCTCACTAACTATGGGTGTCCCCAAGTTTCTTTTCTGGGTTTCTGATCTTTTCTCTGTATATTATCTCCTTTGGTCATCATATCTGTCCTCATGAGTTCAGTTTTCATCTCTCTGTGTATGGTTCCAAATCCATACATTTGACCTTAGTCTCTCTTCTGAGCTATGTCCTTTATCATCAACTATTTGTTGGACATTTCCAAATGATTGTCTCATAAGCATCTGAAATGAGGAACTCATTGTTTTTCTCCCTCCCCAAATTTCCACTTTCTCCAAACTTTCCTATTGTATTCAATATCACCACTCTTTGCAGACATCTCATTTCACAACCTCAGAGTAATCCTTGACTCCTAACTCCCTCTCATCCCTCCACTCCAATAAATTGCTAAATCTTATGGTGTTTTTTTTTCTTCTCTATAACGCCTATCAGATATTTTCCTTTCTTTTCAATTCACACTGTCATAGTTCTAGCTTATTATCTATTTTCTGTACTATTACATTACCTCCTACTTCATCTTTCTGCCTCAAAATTATCCCTATACTATTTTATTTTTCATAATGTAACCAGAATAAATATTCTAAGGTACTGGTCTGAACTATATTACTCAATAAACTCCATTGCCCCCATTCCCTCTAAGATAAAATACAAGCTCTCCCATTTGAAATTTAAACATTTCATTATCTAATCCCTTTTGACCCTTTCAGGGTTTTTTTTATTTTTTTTTTTATTTTTTTTTGCACATATTACTTCCCTCTTCACATTATATAGTTCAGCCTCACTGGCCTACTTGGTGTTTCTCTTAAATATCTTAAACATTGCTTCATCTTTGGGACTTTTTACTGGCTATCCCCCATATGTGGGATATTCTCTCTTCTCACTTTAACCACTGAGAAGTCATGACTTCCCTCAAGATTCAGTTCAATTGCTATCTTCAAAAAGCCTTTCTCAGTTTCCCCAGTTACTTATAGTTTTTCTCTCTAAGGATAACTTCATTTCATTCTTCATGTATTTCAAATATTCTTATTTGTGGACACATCTGCCATTTAGAATCTAAGCTCCTTGAGGGAAAGCATTTATTTTCTCTTTCTTTGTATCCTCAGTGATTAATATCATTCCTGACATATGGCAAGTACTAAATAAATGCTTGAAAAAAATGCTTGTTGAAGGATTGATTCTTGAATAAAGTATTCATGCTAGATAGTTATGAGGCTTTTATATAACTACATATCTTTGGTCTCTTTTGTTTTTAACTCCTTTAAATCATTAATCACATAACTCTCTTAAATCAACTTTCATATTGAAATCATTGAATATTAAAGGGTATGATGATTTTGTTTGGAAAGTGGTATCTAATTTTTCATAAAATCTCTCTGATTACTCATTCTGAATAAGAAATGAAAGTATATGAGTTACAATTATTTTATACTGAAATTTTTATAAATGCTTGGAATGACTCCTACAAAATGTTATGACCAAACATTCCATGAAACACTATTTTCTCTGAAAGACAATTTGTGAATCTTTCTGATGTTTAACTGTCCCATTCTTTTTGATTTTTAGTTTTCTGCATAGAATGAATATTAAGATTGATATAGTTCAATTCCTCTAGTAATATGTTCACTCAGTCATTGGAATGAGGATCTTACATTTAAAGAATCAATAGCCACATTAATTTTTATAAAATGGTTTAACCACTGATTTTTGAAAATACCTTCTTCATTTCTATCATCATCATTACATAAATGGAAGGAGACTGCAGAAGATATAACTATTTAAAAATTATTTTATGTGTTTTCATGACCAAAGAATTCACCTCTAAGTGGACAGTCTACTGGTAAAGAGTCTCTCAGTTCTTTTATTAGCCTTGTCTTCAGAAAGTAGACCTAATCTATTTCAGGGATTATACAGAGATGATTAAAAGCATTTCTGAGACTTATTGAAAGTCCATAGAGATTTAGATAGCATATATTTTTAGTGAACTCAATAATAGTCTTATGGTTTCTTCCAGCAATGTTCAGTATTTTTTAGGAGTTAGAGAAGATATATAGTTGAGATTACCCAAGGTTGGAAATTGGCAAAAAAAATTGCTAACAGTTAGAGATCAAGGCACAATGTAGTCTAGGGAATTAGCCATAGATTCATTTCTAGATGAATAGATGAAAAAAAAATTTTATTAATTTTTATAATTATAACTTTTTTTTGACAGTACATATGCATAGGTAATTTTTTTTTACATTATCCCTTGTACTCCCTTCTGTTTCAAATTTTTCCCCTCCTTCCCTCTACCCCCTCCCCTAGATGGCAGGCATTCCCATACATATTAAATATCTTATAGTATATCCTAGGTACGATATATATGTGCAGAATCAAATTTTGTTGTTGTTATTGTTGCAAAGGAAGGGTTGTATTCAGAAGGTAAAAATAATCTGGGGAGAAAAAAATAATAATGCTCACAGTTTACATTAATTTCCCAGTTTTCCTTTTCTGGATGTAGTTGATTCTGTCCATCATTGATCAATTGGAATTGGATTAGTTCTTCCCTATGTTGAAGATACCCACTTCCATACAGTATCATTGTTGAAGTGTATAATGATCTCCTAGTTCTGCTCGTTTCACTCAGCATCAGTTGATGTAAGTATCTCCAAGCCTCTCTGTATTCCTCCTGTTGGTCATTTCTTACAGAACAATAATATTCCATAACATTCATATACCATTATTTACCCAACCATTCTCCAATTGATGGGCATCCATTCATTTTCCAGTTTCTAGCCACTACAAAAAGGGCTGCCACAAACATTTTGGCACATATGGGTCCCTTTCCATTCTTTAGTATTTCCTTGGGATATAAGCCCAGTAGTAGCACTGCTGGGTCAAAGGGTATGCACATTTTGATAACTTTTTGGGCATAATTCCAGATTGCTCTCCAGAATGGTTGGATTCTTTCACAACTCCACCAACAATGTACCAGTGTCCCAGTTTTTCCACATCCCCTCCAACATTCATCATTATTTGTTCCTGTCATCTTAGCCAATCTGAGAGCTGTGTAATGATATCTCAGAGTTGTCTTAATTTTCATTTCTCTGATCAATAGTGATTTGGAACACTCTTTCATATGAGTGGAAATAGTTTTAATTTCATCATCTGAAAATTGTCTGTTCATATCCTTTGACCATTTATCAATTGAAGAATGGCTTGATTAAATAGATGAAAAATTAATCTAAGAGAGATAGAGCCTAAAATATTAGTGAAGGACCAGATATCATGATGAAGATAAAGAACATTCTCAATATTAGTGATGAAGTGGAAAAGGTGGAGAGTAAGGTAATCAGAAATTAAAGCTGGGTGATATTTCAGGATCTTAAATGTAATCAGTTATAAATGATAAAGAAATCCAATGTATAGCTATGTCAGGTAGTGGCTGAAGGGGAATGGAAATGAGGATTATTAGAGTAGGGAATTGTGAATCTAAGATATTAGACAGGTCAAAAGAGGGGGGTTGAGTTTAATGATGTGATAGAGTAGAAAGGACAGTTGTGAGTCAGGCATAAAGAGAATTTTCTTCCTTGCTGCTACTTGCACTGTTTTGATCTTACTTTTGCAACCCTAGCAAGTCAGTCAGTCAATAAACGTTTATTGAGCACCTACTTTGTGCCTTCCACACATGGTGCTAAACTTTGGGCTTACAAAAAGCAGGAAAAGATAGTTCCTGTCTTCAGTGTATTCAAAATCTAGAGTAAGAAACTGATGAAAGCTTTTAGCAGTTGTATTATATTGGGAAAGCTGAACTAGGATTAACTAAATTGGGATAAAAGAAAGAAAAAACTTTATAGATTTTTTTACAATGATAAAAAAAGAATCTTCTATTCCAGATCTTTATTATTGCTTTTAAATAGATTAACTATGAAGGAATACGACCTTTCCCCCTCTTCTTATATTTTTATTATCTTAAAGAAATATTTTTCACTTCTGGAATTATTTTGAGTTAGCCAAGAGTAAAAATTAGAATTTTTCAGCATTTAGAGATGTTTCGAATGGAGCTTGAGACTGTGTATGGCAGAGGAAAGAAGAAAGTTTTCCCTCATTTTCAAGTTATTTTTAAATAGTCAAGTCATGAGGCTTTTAAACTGCATACCAAATATATTTTGGTAATAGGATTCTATTCTTATTCTCTATTAACACAGGATTAAGGAGCATACCTTTTAGGGTGATTATCTTAATGACTTGTTTTTATAGAATGGTAGTTTATTTAATTACTAAGACTAAAGAGATTAGTACTCTTTGGTGTGGAAGCCGAAAGAGGAAATGATAAAAGGCTATACAATTATGAAGGTTATTGGTGGCATGAGTAATTGTTCACCAAATCTTAGAGCATTAAACAAGAGGTTCCTTAATAAAAGCAGAAAGAATTTTAGAAGAATGCTCAATGTTTATGTAAACAGTATGCATTTCACTATATTGAATTTCTTTATACTCTTGAATCAGTCACATGTTCTTTTTTTTTTTTTTTAATTCTTTTAGCAGGCATCTGATGAATGAATGGCATGTGAAAGGCACTATACTATTCATCTTTGGCATGTGTCTTTTTTGAAAACTAAGTTGTATGATGGGTGTGCATTTATATGATGGTCTTGTCTCTACTCCTTTGACTTTTTCATGGGAATTTCTTCAGTTTGTGCCAATGATTTTTTTTTTTTCCTCTTGAGAGCTTTCTACTCTTCTAGAGCTGATTCTTAGATAGCATTTTGTATCATCATATCCTACCTATCATTTTGTTGAAGTGTATTTTCCAAAAATCTAGGAGTTTCCAGCTTTCCTTTCTTTTCCTGGTGTAGATCTCAGGATGAGGTAGTTACCAATTCCTTCCATTTCCACTTTGGTGACGGTCATTTATTACGGGCCACAATCAGAATCAGACTAGCAATTCCCCTGATTGCTTCTTCTACCTTTGAGAGATGAAACTATAATATAGACAAGTCAAGAAGTTTTATGAAGGGTACACACAAAATGAAATCAAAATATATACAAAGTCACATCAGAAAGTAAAGAAAAAGGCCCTTTAGTAAAGAGAGATAAGGAAAGGCTTTTGTAAAAGATAGAACTTGCACTAGGCTTTAAAGGATGCTTGAGGGCAAATAAATGTAATGGAATACAATTATGCTATAAGAAATAATAAAAGGAATATGTTTAAGCAGAAATGTGTTTTCTTTGCCTATATATACTTTTCTCTTTTTTCAATGTAGGTTAGAGGGAGAGGAAATGAATTTTTGTTAATTGAAAAAATAAAATTAATTTTTAAAATAATTTAAGAAGTGGAGTGGATTCTAGGTTATATAAAGACTTGGAGAAGGGAATTTTTAGAATATATACATAAATGTATCTACATATATATCATTTATAGAAAACAGCAAAAAGTCTAATTTTGCTGAAACATAAAATTCATGAAAGGGAGTCAAGCAATAAATTTGGAAAAGTAAGCTGGAGTGAAATTGCAAAGAGTTTTACAAAAGTTTAGATTTTATGTTAGAGGCAACTAGAGACACTTTATCTTCCTCCTTTAGGAATATTAGTTTGATGGTTATAGAGAGGAGAAATTAGAGAGAAAAGAGGTTGGAGACATACAGACTTTTCATTGAATGCCAGCCAAGGGGTTTAAATTATAGAAGGGCTAAGAAGATCTCATTATATGTTGTGATCATTTATAGGAGGGTGCACTCCAAGGCCAGCATAATAGTGGATCTCACCGAATGAAGAAATAGATATGATCACCAGTGATTATTTCATGTATCATTTCATATACTTAATAAAATTTTGTTTTATATGTGTATAATTCATGCACATATATTCATAATACATATTTATATTCTCATATTTATATTTTCACTTTTTCTCATATTTAAGATGAAAAGTTATATTATTGTGTCAAAGATCAGTTTTTAATCTAATATTTTAAGCAGTCCATGTAAAAGATGCCCAAAGCCAAGAGATATTAAATGGTTGGCTTCTTTGTAACTAATTTACCTGAGCTTGTGAGGCAGAGAGAAAATTAAATGTCTACTAATTTTATAGAGGGAATAAAAGATTTTTGAATAAAAAGATGTGAAAATGGCTTCAAACATTCATGAAAATTATGAAGAAGCTAATTTTAGGTTTAATGTCAGGAGAAAAAACTTCCTAAGAATTAGAGCTATTCAACAATGGATTGGGGTTGCCTTGAAAGATAGTGAGTTCTACATTTTTGGAGTTTTCTAAGCAAAGGTGGGCAGACAAATTGACACATAAGATACAGTGTAAAATTAAATACTTGTAAAATGCTTAGCAAATTTAAATCATTATACTGGTATTAGCTTTTAGTAATAATTAATAAAAGAAAAAATAATTCATGATATTGATAATTATAATATTAGGGAGTATTTTGGGGTGTGAATTGATCTAGTTGGTTGTTGAGTTACTTTCCACTTTAAGATTCAGTGATTCTATGTACGCTGGCTTGCCACATAATAAACCATCTCTCTGGCATTTCAATTCTTCCATTTGGAGGCAGGTAGATGGTTTACTGGATGGAATGCTGTACATGGGTTCAGAGGAGTGCTGAATTCTAATCTTGCCTCGGATATATACTAGTTGTGTGAGACTAGGCAAGTAATTTAACTTGTCTTTGCCTCTGTCTCATCTGTAAAATGGGTATAATAATAGTCTATCCAAGGCAATCTCAATAGACTTTGGATAGAAAATATCATCTGCATCCAGAAAAGGAACTGTGGAGATTGAATGTAAATCAACACATGCTATGTTTACTTTTTTTTTTCCTGTTGTTTTTTTTCTCTCCCATGGTTTTTACCCTTTGTTCTGATTTTTCTCTTCTAACATGATTAAAAAACCATTGTTTATTTCAAAAATAAATAAAATTTTGAAAAAAATATAGAGCTTACCTTGCAGGATTGTTCCAAGTGTAAAATGAGAAAAAAATATGTAAAGTACTTTGCAAATCTTACAGTGTTTTATAAACTATAGCTATTATTGTTGATTTCCTCTTTTAAAAATTTTTTAAAATTAATTTTATAATTATAACATTTTTTGACAGTACATATGCATAGGTAATTTTTTACAACATTATCCCTTGTACTCCCTTTTGTTCCGAATTTTCCCCTCCTTCCCTCAACTCCCTCCCCTAGATGGCAGGCATTCCCATACATATTAAATATGCTATAGTATATCCTAGGTACAATATATATGTGCAGAACCGATTTTTTTTTTTTGTTGTTGTTGTTGCAAAGGAAGAATTGGATTCGGAAGGTAAAAATAAACTGGACAGAAAAATAAAAAATGCTAACAATTTACACTCATTTCCCAGTGTTTCTTCTCTGGGTGTAGCTGATTCTGTCCATCATTGATCAATTGTAATTGGATTAGCTCTTCTCTGTGTTGAAGATATCCACTACCATCAGAATACATCCTCATATAGTATTGTTGTTGAAGTGTATAATGATCTCCTAGTTCTGCTCATTTCACTCAGCATTAGTTAATGTAAGTCTCTCCAAATCTCTCTGTATTCATCTTGCTTACATCATTTCTTACAGAGCAATAATAGTAAATTGCTTGCCTATTACAGGTACATAAGGAAAGGTGGGATGATCTTTTGAGGAGCAAGTACTTTTCTAAGGTTCCCAGATTCTTCAGGTTAGAACACTGTTTAAAGGGAGTGTCTATGTTTATGCAAATTGGATGTAAGGTGGGGTTTGAGGTTTCTTGAGTACAGTATGTGGGGATAAAGACTTAATTCTGTTCTGTTTTTCCCAATTATTGCTTGAGTTTGTATTATTTGTCACCCACGTCTGTCAATAGAGCTTATTTGTCTGTCTATCTAATCAAACTTAGCAATATTGTAATGTTTTTCTTTGAGGGCAGTGACTCTGAAAAGAATCTTTTTGTTGTTGTTGTATTCAAACTTGTAACATAATCAGCCATCATTTAGAGAATAGAAACCATTTTGACTAATCTTTCTCTTGTTCCAACTTCATATAAGCCATTTGAGTCATTCATATTTAATCAAAGATATAGTTGAAAGCACCATTTCCCCCTGGTCCATACTATGCTCAACAAAATCCCTGTTTTCCTTATTACATTTACTATTTGTTTTTCTTAGGTTAACTTAAAATATAATATGAGTAAAATAACTTTACTTGAGTTTAGATATAATTCACATATTTCTTCTTCCATGTTTGTAAGACCCATCTCTTTGCTATTGTTGAGGGTATCATCATCCTTCCAGTCACCCAGGTTCCCAATGTTGTCATTCTGGAATTTTCCCTAATTTCATACAACAATCTGTAGCCAATTGTTATCAATTAATTTCCACAGCATCTTTGGCATCTGCCCTTTTTTCTTCATTTACATGACCACTATTCAAAGCCCTAGTTTAGAGCCTCATCATCTTTTTTCCTGGATTATTAAAATATATTTCTAATTAGTACCTCTACTTCAAGTTTCACTCCACTCCATTTTATCCATCACACAACTGACAAAGTGAATGCTGATTATGTTACTATCTTATTCAACAAACTTTGGTGACTCTTTGATAACTCTAAATAAAATGTAGTGATTCCTTCTACATTATGACTGTTTCCATTGCATTTTTGATATAGCACAGTTCACATAACACATTAGGTGGGAATTTTTGGGGAATTTTGCAGAAACCTCAGAACATGTGAAGGGCAGCAGATGGCATAGAAAAAGTTTAGAAACTCAGAAATGTTTAAGAAATATGTATAATATTGTATAACATCAACATATTTTATTTTTTAATACTATAATAATTTTAACTTCTTCTCTAGTACAAAGGGAGTGCCAATTTTTTAATGTGGACTTTTCATATCATGGAAGTAGGGGGATTGTACCATGACGCTATGATACAGAACTCCTATGATACAGAAGGGATAACTGTTTCATTTCTTCTGTTTGGTTTTAAAAGCCTTTCACAACATGGCCCAACAAATCTTTCTAGATTTAATATTCATTATTTACTTTCATATCCTCTCTAATCCAATTAATTTTCCTTTCTTACTATTCCTTAGACATAACACTCATTTCCCATCTCTAGGCCTTTGCAGTGGCCAACTCTTAGGCTTGGAATATACTCCACTCTCATTCTATACTCTTGGAATTCCTGGTTACTTTCAAGATTAAATTAAAGTGCAATATTGTACAAGAAACCTTTCATGCTACCTATTGGTGCTAGTCTCCCCACCCTTTCTCTCTTCCACCCCCCCCCCAAGCCCCACCTGCACAAATAAATCACCTTGCATGCATTTATCAGTTGTTTATAGAGTGGTGTCTGATTCAATACGTATACAATAAATCTTACAACTTTTCACATTTTTAAAAAACTTAAATATGCAATATGTTTTTTCTCTTCTGTTATTACTTATTTTACATTATCTGGTATTGAATTCACAAAATTTGACATATATTATTGAATATCTCTCCATATTACCACATATTGCATTGGATATTAAATACGTTTTAAAGAAATGTCCTTTTTCTTGATTGTATACCCCGAGTTTTCAATGAGCTTTAAATTGGTGAAGTTCCTAAGCCTTTGGAGCACATTGATTTCTCTCTCTTAAGTGGATTTCTTAACTGTTTGTGATGTGTGATATGGAGTGACATTGGATTGCAATATTCCATTTGATTTGGGGATCTCTCTATCTCATCCCTCCCATAGTGTCCCTGATACCTTAGCCATAGTTTTGCCAGATCTGTACATGGCAGTTGGTTGGAATTTGGGGTGAATGGCTGGTAATTCACCAGCAGGAATGTCCTCCTTAGATGATGACTGTGAAGGCTGGGCTAGAAGCAGAAATGGGGGTCTGAGTGTTTGATGGCATTGATGAATGGGATTGATTGGATGAAGTATTTCTCAGTATTGAGTCACATGATCCTTGTTCCCAGAGCTGGGACCCTGGGGGGGGGTGTCATACGATCTTTGGAGTGATGAACTTTGAATCCTGGGATACAGGAAATTGCAGGAAGTGAGGTGACTTGTGGGAGGAAGCCAACATTGGTGACCATTGGTCAAGGATGGTTACATCCTTTTAGTCTATCCAATGAGAAGGCTCGAGTCTTTTTGCTTTTAAGTCGTGAACAAGCCAGAAGCTGACCAAATTCCAGGAGCACATGGTGGAGTTGGGATGGCTCCCAGGTGCATCTGGGCCTCTCCAGTAGGGACCAAATAAATGCTTTCTCTTTGTACCTGAAGATGTCTCTGATTAGTTAATTGGGAAAGGAGGTCTTGCACCCGTCCTAGACATTGGTAATGGTTGGTCAACAATGGTAATGAGGAAGGTGGGTCTCTCTTCCCCAATGACTTCTCTCTGGTCTGGAATCATGGTTTGGGGGTGGAAGTGGAGGGAGCAAAGATCTTCCCAAAGTCCTGAAATCAAAGAGTCCCAGAGTGTACAGGTTTCAAGGGTGGTTAAATCTGTGGTGGTGGTTTGACTTGCTTGGCTCCTACTGCCTCCTGTCCCTCCCTCATGATGCCTTTCTGCTTCAGTTGGGCTAGATGGCTTACCCTGTGGACATACAGATTTCAGAGTTCCCTGCTAACTTTCATTCCTACAATCCTGTGACCCCTCTGTGAACTTAACTGGTCTAAGTTTGGAATACAGACACATAGTCTATAACCTTAAATCCTTGGTCCGCCTTGCCAGAGTTTTGTGCTTTACTGGCATAGCTTTTGAGCACCCAGGGTCACCTCTAGGCCATGAGCCATCAGAGCAGGACTTTAGTGGAGGCATATAGTAACAATTATCCTTTAATCAGTAACCCATAATTAGCATAGTAATCATACCACCAGGAAAAAGAATCCTGAAAAAGACATGAAAAATATACTTTTAGGTAATGCTTATGAACATCTGAGTCTGTAATATCAGCTATAAAATATGGTTCCATGCACTTTTATAGATATGTGGGAAGATAAATAAGTAACCTAGATTGGTCAGGAATGGTCACACATGAAGCTCTAGAAAAGCTGCAGATTCTCCTTGTTCAAAATCTTTCATCGCACAATGAAAAATAATGCAAGAATCTCAATGAGGTCCATGTCATTCATCGCTTTTTAATATAGCCTGCTTTATATTCTGATTATGCTGCTGCTATAGAATGAACAAAGAGAAACATGGGATTTTATAAAGACAAGAAAACTTTTATTAAACTTTTACAACAGTAAAATAAATTATTCATGCCTTTGCATGAATAATGGTATCCATGCTGATTAAATCAGCTCATAGGAGGCACAATATTTACATGCATAACATGTGTTCCATTTTCAAGTAACCCTGAAATGGAAATGCCCTATAAAACAGCATGGTGGTGGCCCTCAAAAGGGAAAAAAAAAAGGAACTTGGAATATGGCATTAATTTATAAAAGGAAAAAGTTTAAAGCAGCTGCACTTTTGAAATCCACTAACCAGAAGCAATTTTCAAAGAAAGAAAAATCATAATAATCCACTATTTCAAAGGAACTGAATGAAAAAGAGAAGCATTGAAAATAGGTTGAGTGTAAAGAGGGCAGACATAGGGCTAGAAGAATAGAGAGATGGGTATTTATGAAATCTCATGACACCTTGGGGCTTGTTTTGTTTGGACTTTGAATACTGCAGTGCTTACTCCAAATTGGTTATTCAGCATCAGGATAATTTTCCTAGAAGAGCTCCAGAACACTTTTTGGCAGAAGCTGCTCCTGGCAGGGGCATCACTTATGTGGCCTTGTGACTTTCACTATGTTCTTCTTCTTGTTATTTTTTCCTCCTAAATATTCTCAGAAAGTTTTCTGTTCATGCATCCTAAATATCCTAAATAATTGTGCTTATGTAAAAGAGGGGGGAAACCTTATCATCTATAAAATTCCATAGACTGAGGAAATATGAGAGAATGAATTTGAAAATTTGATGAAGAATTCTTTAAAAATAGAATTGAAGGAAAGGTAGTGTGGAGTGACTTCTAGCAAAATAGGTTTGAGGGATCATGTTTTTTCCTAGGGTCTTTTATTTCCATAAAACAGTCAGAAATGTGTCAAACCTAGTAAAACCCAAATAGCAAATAAGGAGAAAGAAAAAATCTCCATAAGGAAAACTTCACAGAAAATCAAGCATATAATAAAGAAAAGAATAAACAAAAAAGGGGAAAGAAGGTAACAAGCATTCATTAAATATCTACTATGTGACAGGCATTGTGCTAAATGCTTTACAAATATCAATTCATGGGGTTTTTACAAAATGTGAAGGTGCTATTATTATATTTATTTTACAGTTGAGGAAACTTAGGAAAAACTAGATTAAATAACTTGTTCTGGGGTATAAGGCTGCTGAATTTTTAAAGCTGCATTTGAACTCAGGTATTCCTGACTATAGGATAGGCATTGTATCCACTTTTCTATGTTGAAGGACATGGTCTACTTTTTGCCTTTTTATCTATCCCCAGTGTTATCCCCAGTGTGAATATGGTGCTTTGTACTTAGTAGGTACTTAATAAATGTTTATTGATTAGTAGCTGTCTCTAATGTTGTAGCTGTTTGTTCTTGGTATTGAAAAGGACAAATAATATTCCAGGGGTAATAGTGTCTTCTAGGTGAATTGGATTTAAGTGAGGCAGAATTGCACAAAGTCATCAGTATATGCTTCTAGTATACCAAATAAAGGAAACAGGGAATATTTTGAAGAAAGATATAACTACTCAAAAACAAGAATAGAACTACTTCAAGAACCCTTCCAGATGGGCTCAGAAGCTCAACAAGAATTAACAGAAACTATAAGGAGGGAAATTAGAGCTTGGCAAGATAATCTGAGGATTGTTGACCTAGAAAAAAATATTTTCTAATGAAACAGAAAATATTTATATCATATTTTAGGAATCATAGAGGAAAATAATTCAGAAGCTTTGACAAAACAAGGTTGTCCTCATTTTGTTTTCTCAATAACTCTTACAAAAAAACCCGAAATCTCCATAGACAATAATCTTTCCCTCTTTTCATTAAATAAGAACTTTCTAGCTCCTGCACCTCCTTCTCCTGGGTCAGTGAGAGTTGCTTATGGGGCTGCTGCTGAGGCTTGACTCTATGGTAAAAGAGCACAGCACCAGTGGAGGTACAAAAATAAAGGATAAGAAAATCTATTTTATAAAACAACTCTTCAATCAAGTATAATATTTTGATGCTTGTTACCATCTAAACTTTTTGTGTTCCCACTATGCCAGCAGTTATTGTAGATCGTAGCCAAAAAAATTGTGAAGTTTGAGCTTGCAACTTGGATGACAAGATGAAGAAAATTTTTAAAGTTATATGGAAGTATAATTATGTTGGCGTGAACACAGTGTTCCTAGGTGTGATTGCAAGACCCATTGGAGAATTCAGAATTAATGCTGACTATCAGTACCAACTATTGAGATGTAATGTAGATTTGCTAAAGATAATTCAGCTTGGATTAACGTTTATGAATAAGCAAAGAGAATACCTTCCAGGGAACTTCAACATGGCACTTCAATTTCCAGTTTAATTTAATGGAGGACATGTATGTCCATTACTCCACAGAGCTCCTAACAACCTTGGGAAGGGATTGAGATGCAATATTTTGTAGAACTTCTCATGACATCAGGTGTCATGTTGTGTGAGGAAGTCAAGTGGCTTTTGTTTCACAGTGGTTATTTAATCAAATTTAATTTAGTCTTTGGCTACTTAATCAAAATCCTGACCAACTCTAATTTGCCTGAAGAAGAGCTGAACTTCTTTGAGATCCTCTAATTGTTCTTTCCGGTCATCTATGATGTTAATTACCTCGTGAAGAGCTGCAAAAACCTCAAGGGTGGTTTACAGGAAGTAGCTGAAGGTGGAGTTGGAGCAGATAGAACCACAGTATCAAAGTCATCCCATTCATTACTGTCAGGAATGGCCTTTTTCTAAATGAGAGAAATGTTCTTTGAAGATCACATTGATGATACCAAGTATTGTGGGCACTTGTACAGCCTTGGTTTGGGCTCCTCATTAGTGTAGAACAAGCAGTTATGACATGAAATGGATGGACAACAACCCTTGATGTTTGAAGCTACATATGTGCAAGTTATGTAGGTTTTGTCTCCAGTTACATCCCTTGGATAGTACACAATAAGGCTTTTTCTTTTTCTTTTCTTTTTTTACTCTGCCTTCTCAAACTATTTTCTCTTTTATCTTTCAGTACTAATTATGACCATTCCTTCCACTACCCTGATAAGTAGAAGAATCTTTAGGTTAAATTTGTCTGTGTAATTAATCCATCTATTAGCAAGCATGTATGGCCAAGGGGAACATCCATATCATACTCAATCTTTTGGTAAACATACTTAGTTGATCTTAGTTTTGTTGTGCCACAGTTCCCTTTTATTGTCCTGCCTCAGTTTCCCTAATAGCCCTGCCTCAGTTTCCCTGAACTGTTCTGCCTCAGTTTCCCTGAATTGTTCTGCCTCAGTTCCTTGAATTGTTCTGCCTCAATCCCCTGGGTTGCAACACTACCTCACCCTCCTAAATTTAATCCAGATAAGGAGAAAGATCTTCTATCTTAGACATCAACTCCAGACTTTCCCAATTTATCAGAATGTCCAGTGCCTCCCCCCCCCATTCTGTCATTGTTCTTCTTAATCCCAATTTATCAGAATTTATGGTTCTACCTCCCACCCTGTCAGAACCGGATTGTCTGTTCTTGCTTAATGCTCAGACTCCACCCCTGCCTCAGTCTACCCTGATAGCTTAAGAGCCACATGTATATATATTTCATGGGGAACCTCACATTGGCTACTGGATGCTTTGAGATATCAGCCCTGGGGGCAACATGCCCCCAGCACAATCTCCCCCTCTCAAATAAAATATTAAAAACTGTCTAATCTCTATATTGCCTCAGTTTCTTCAACATTACATTTGGAGGCTTCCCAACAAGATATGAGAGTAGGATTAGAGATTAGAGACCTTCTGGTCTTCTCCTTGCGCTTTGGGGAAGCTGGAGATCTAGGTTCTTTGCTTGGAGAGGCTGGCCCTCTGAATCACTCCAGAGTCTCTAGGAAGAGAGGAGTTTTTCAGCCACAGCCATGCCTAATAGTGGACACCTTCATTTCGACCACAGGAGAGTGAATTTGGGTGCTTTTGAGCACAATCTAATCTGTTTACCTATTCTGTTTGTGCTAGCATCTGGATTCTCAGAATAATAAGATGCTGATGGGTATTAATTCCTGAGAACAGTGTCCATTGGCACAGTGTGGCACTACCTAGGTATTTTCTAAGACACATATCTGGTTCTGTGCCAGTTGGCACAACTCTGGGTGTTCTAGAGTATAAATCTGGGACTGGTTATTGGATTCTGAGAGCCTTTTTTGGCACTATCTGGTTATGTGTTAAATGTTTTGTTAAATGTTGTGATTGTGTAGTCTATGTTTGTATGATTACTGTTCTGTGTTCTGTGTGACTTGTCTGTGTTTTGCTGGTTAAAGAGCTCTCTTAAAGTTTTAAGAATTGGGATTAAGAACTGGTTATTTCAATGTTGCAACAGTGCTTAGTATAAAAGAAAATTGCTTGTGGTTTCTAACTTCTTAACCTGTTAGGCTAATTTGTAAATAAAAGGAACAGGACTTTTAAAACTCTGGAAGAAAAGGCAGCCTGCTTGAGAGGACTAAAGATCAATAAAACCTTACCTGATTCAAATTCAAACTTGGCCTGGGTTGGGCAGGACAAATATAACCTCTAGAGAAATTTCTTAACCTGTTTACAAAGGAATTTATGCTAATTAATTTAAAACTTTAAAACTCATTTAGGGAAGAGGTTTCAAAAAGCTGGTTTAATTGAGAAAAGAAAAACCCATATCTTTTTGGGTGTTTTAAAATGGCACTAAATAATTTTACTATTGCCTATGCATGCTATATTTGTTGATCTTGAGTATAAGATTTTAAGAATTTGTTTGAATATTGAAATGTTTATTATTGAAAGGGAAAAAGAAAAAAAAATTGGCTACTTTTAAAATCTGGCAGAAAAGCAATCTTTTCAAAAACCTGTCCCTCGCCTCTATCCCATGATAATTTACTGAGCCCTTGTTTTGGCTCAGCACTTATTGACTTCATAAGTCAGTAAGTCCAAAGAGAGCAAGTCACCTTAGGTATGTCATATACCAAATTAAATTAGAAGCTGTAGAAGGACAGGAACTTGACTCACCCACTTCCCTTTCAATATACAATAGCAGAGACAGACTTACTTAAAACATTGATAAAGATCCTTGCAACTGAAGCAAAGTACAAACTCAACTATATAATAGATCAAAGATATACCTTTGAACGTAGAATAAGAAAAGTAGCCCACAATGGAGATTAAAGGCATCTGGGAGAAATGCACTTTGAGGACATTGGTATGACAATTTTGCTCTGTGTGTATTACACTATTTACATCTCTGTTGAATCAAGGCTTAATCATTTACATCTCAATAGATTGAACTTGTTATAAAGGATATGGGGTGTCAAAGAGTGTATTTTGTATTGGCTCTATAAGCATTGGAATCATACATATATAAAAATTATAACATGACTTGGCTCTATAAGCATTGGAATCATACATATATAAAAATTATAACATGACTTGGCTCTATAAGCATTGGAATCATACATATATAAAAATTATAACATGACTAAACAGAGAGTTAAAGGAAGGATTGAAATAAAATTCATTAATTTTCAAATGAATCCAAGCCAGGCATTGCAATCATGATTTCAGAAAAGATAACAATAAAAATAAGGATGGTCAAGAAAAATAAGGATAGAACTATAAATAAAGGTATCAGAGATGCTAAAATAAAATGTTGAAGGTCTGTCATTTTTTTCCCATGTGGAATTTCAAGCTATGCAGATGGTAATCCTCCTATAATATGAAGTCTTATGAAGTTCCCTGATCCTTAGGTGACATGCGTATGATGATACAACCAAATGATAGAGACAAAATTTAAATTTGGGCCTTGATGATTCTACCAATGTACTATGTAAGATATAGAAATTTAAATACTTAGAAATTAGCAGAAATGATAATTTTAGGTGACATTAATGAGTCTTGAAGAGAACTTGATAAATCTAACAAAAATAAATAAAATAGAAATTATATCAATCAGTCAATAAATATCTAATAAACATTTATTATATGTCAGGCAGTGTTAAGTGTTAAATTTGATCAGAGTGCTAGACAAGTTAGTAATAGACATATAATGTTCATCCTTCATTTACATAGAGGACCAATGACATGGGGTGATGTTTTGATTTTGTATGCAAGATTTTTATGAGGCTAAATTGCATAAAATTGTTGGTTTTAATCTATCTTCCAGAGTCAATAAAGTCTAGTAGCAACACAAAAGTCAACATAACTGAAAATTGCCTGGGTTTAAGTAGATGACTTTGATTTCTTTGATGTTTGACTAAATTCTAGGCATTCTAAGTCTCAGCTGCCTTCATGGTCATTGGAAGAAATTGTTCTCATCCACCAATTCATTTAAAGGAAATTTTTATATTTTTGGGGTAGACATTTCCTTACCTTTCCAACAGGATCAATTACCCTCAATATGATACCCTCAAATATATGTAAGTATTGGATGGGAATATGATGTAATATAATCGATTTGCCACCAAATAATAGGGTAGAGTTGCAAAAGCTGGCTAAATGATAGGATATAATAAGTACAAAAATATATGCAGAAATGGTTCATTCTTTATTTATTACTATTGTCTTTTTGTCCCAACTTGTGATTTCATCAGTGTCTGTTGTTTTAATTTGCATTTTCCTAATCAATAATGAATTAGACCGTTTTTTAAAATATAGGTACAAATAGCTTGATCAGTTCATCTAAAAACTGGTCACACTTTTTGATCATTTATCAATTGGGGAATAACTCTTATTTTATAAATTTGACTCAGGTACCTATATGTTTGAGAAATGAGGCCTTCATCAAAGAAAATTGCTTCAAAATTCTTTTTAAAATTGCCATTGCTAATTGCATTTCCCCCCATTTATTCTATTCTCTCTCTCCTTTCACCCTGGTACTCCTCAAAAGTGTTCCCTTAATATGCCCTCCCTTCTATCTCCCTCCACCCTTTTTTTAATCCTCTTTACCTCATATTTCCCTTCAGGGTAAGATAGATTTCTATACCTATATTGAGCATGCATGTTATTTCCTCTTTAAGCTAATTCTGAGGAGTAAGGTTCACTCACTCACCATCCCCTTCTTTCTCTTCCTATGTACTATTGAAATTTTTTCTTGCATCTTTTATGGCAGATAATTTATGTTATTTTACCTCTCCATTTCCTTTTCTTCCAGTACATTTCTCTCTCCCCTTAGTTTTATTTTTTAGATATTATCCCTTCATATTCAACTTACACCCATGCTCTCTGTTTAAAAATATTCCTTCTAATTTCTATAACAATAAGACAGTCATTATGAGTTACAAGTATCATCTTACTATGTAGGAATAGAAACAGATCAAACTTATTAACTCTCTTATGATTCTTTCCTGAGTTTTCATTTTTGGATTTCTTTCAAGAAATGATCAAGTGAATTCTTTTGATTTCTATTTTATCCCTCTGCTTTCAGAATATCAGGATAGTTTTCCTTGATAATTTCTTGAAAGATGATGTCTATCCTCTTTTTTTTGAAATTATTTCTTCTGGACCTATTGTCCTGGTTAGTTGTTTTTCCAATGAGGAATTTCACATTGTTGGTTTTTTCATGCTCTTGGTTTTGTTTTATTTTTTCTTGATTTGTCATGAAGTCATTTGCTTTCATTTCCTCAAATCTAATTTTTAAGGACTTATTTTCCTCAATGAGCTTTTGTACCTCCTTTCCCATTTGGCCAATTTTGAATTTTAAAATACTCTTCTCATTAGCTTTTTGTACTTTCTTTTGCATCATCATAATTTCTCTTCCCAAATTTTTCCTTTAGCTTTCTAACTTCTTTTTTCAAAATTCCTTTTGAGCCTCTTCCATGGCCTGAGATCAATTTTTATTTTTCTTGGAGATGTTAGATGTAGGGACTTTGACTTTGTTATCTTCTTCTAGGTGTGTGTTTTGATTTTCTTTGTCACCATGTTTTACTATGGTCCAAATATTTTTGAGTTGTTTACTCATTTCCCCAGTTTATTACTCAGCTTTTAACTCTTTGCTAAAGTAGGGCTCTGTTTCTAAGGTAGGGGGTACAATGTCTCAAGCTTCAGGCATTTTGTGCAGCTGTTTTCAGAGATCCTTCTAGGAATTGAAAGTTTTCAGTTCTTCCAAGATGGTAGATCCTGGCTTATACACTTGTCTGTGACTATGTCCTGACCCTGAATGTGATCAAAACAACAAAATTCTCCTTCAGTGTTAGTAAAGAGACCTCTTTATGGTGGAATGAGAACTCTAGAACCTGCCACTGCTAATGCTGCCACTGCTGCCTGCAATTTCTGCTGCTATCCTGTTCCTATTTTGCTGGTTTCTTGAGCCCTCTCACCCCAGGGGGACAAACCTTTCCTCCTAGCCTTCCAAGTCATTTTTAGTGTCTATGGGCTGATTGGTCTCAAACCTCCAGTATTGCTGTTGATTCAGAGGCCCCAAGATCCACTCCAGATTTGCAAGTGCAAAACTGCACTGCTCTCCCACCCTGGTGCAACAAACCTTTTCTGCTGATCTTCTAAGTTATTTTCAGCTGGAAAATCATTTTACTCCATCTATTGTGGGTGCCAATGCTCTAAAATTTGTTAGAGTCATCATTTAAAGGTATTTTGAGGGGTTTAGGAGAGAGCTCAGATGAGTCCCTGCCTTTACTGGAGTAAAGGTTCTATCTCCAAACATTCCATCTTTAGAGGAACATCCAAAGGTCTGAATACTCATATTAACAGAAGAGAAAAATAGAGGACTGATGAATTAAATATTTAGATTAAAATTCAGAAGATGAATAAATTACTGATCTTTTAAAAAGTACAATAGCCAACATTCTGAAAGTGAAAGAAAAAAAAAGTCAAAGAAAGGAAATAAAATTGAAAATGAACACAACATAGTGAACATCAGTTAAATACCTACTATAGTCCAGGTTCTATGCTAAACATTGGGGACACAAATAAAAAAAGAAAAACATTACCTGATTTCAATTTACAATTTAATACATGAAGACAACACATAAAAGAATCTGAAAAGAGGAAGGAGAAAGTAATTAGTGGTGGAAGGGCATGATACTGGTGTAGTTAATCATATTTTGGTGGGAAATGGCTAGGTTGTGAGACTTCTTTAAAGAGAAGCTTTGGGCATTTTTCTCTCTCCCTCAGCTCTCTAACTCTCCAAATCAAGGAGCAAAGGCTACTGGGGGTACTAGTGAGGTGTTAGTACTAAGGCTGATGAAATCTTTGGGATGAATTTCCTGGTGATGATCTTTTACTGGAGCATGATGATGGTGAAGTAGGAAGTAGGATTCAAGAAGTACAGTTGTTGGGAAATGATTGCCTTCTGAACCCTCTTTAAATGGATTTTTTTTTTTTTTTAAGCAAGACTATTGAGCTGATAAATGAAGAAATGCAAAATCAACAGATCTTATAAACTACTAACTAAAATGATTAAAACAAAATAGAAAAAACCCTCAAATTTACTACATTCCAAAATCTGCTGGAAACTCACAAGAAATGAGGAAGAATTGAGGAAAATTATTTTAGAATTATGATAACTAATTATATGGCCATAATGAATGGATATTTACAAATATGTAAAATATCCAAACTAAAAAAATAGGAACTACAGACTAAATCATTACTCAGTGTCAGAAAAACCAATTGATCTGGGCAGTTTCAATTTATATTATAAAGTAATAATTATGTTAACTGTCTGGTGCTAGTTATAAAAACGGAGACAAGGGGGATAGATTAGATAAATTTACTTTGAAGCATAAGTATTTTTAAGCTCAATATTTTCTAAGCCCAACAATAGAAACAAATAAGGAATGGACTTTTTATTTCACAAGAACTGACAAGAAGACTAGAAAGCTTAAAGTAGGAATCTTATATCATATGTGAAAATAGAATCTAAAAATATAAACAAACATAAAATAAAGATAAAAATGTCACAAAGAAAAATATAATATTTCATCTTTAACAATCGCAATTATGGAAGAATTCACAGATATGATTGGAGACAATATTTGAGCACAATTTGATGGGGAAAATTTTGAATGGGGAAAAACCCCCTCAATTTCAATCATGCAAAATTTTTATAAAACCTTTTGAAGAAAAATTTAGTCAATATTAGAAATAAAGATATATTTAAAAACATCTTTGTAGGAAATATCTTTGATAAAAACATTGATATCCAATAACTATAAGTAATTAATAAATTAAAATGGAGTCATCACCTAATAGTTAAATGGTAAAATCATATAATCAAATATTTTTTAAAAGGAAAAATAAAAACTAGCAACAACTTGAAAAATGTCCAGAATCACTAACAATCAGAGAAATGAAAATTATAGCAATTCTTTGGCCTCAACTTATACTCATCAACTTGTCAAAGAGAATAAAGAGTGAAGAAATTCAAGTACAAAGAGCTTTGAGAAGATAGGCATTAATTCGCTGCTGATAGAACAGCAATTTAATCTGTTTTGATCCAACATCTGGAATTTCAATTTAAAATTTTTTAAATATGATAACAAAGTTACCATATTATTTACATCCTTTGGTCCATTCTTTTCTTTTCTTTTCTTTTCTTTTTTTTTTTCTTTTCTTTTCTTTCTTTTTTTTTTTTTTTTTTGCTGTTTTTACTCTAAGAAAAGCATGAAAACAAAAGGAAAGGTTAACATGTATAAAGATATTCTAGTAATATTTTTGTTAATTAAAAACTCTAGCAATAGAATATATGTGTAATTATTTGTAAGTAGCTAAATTAAAAGCATATTGATGAAATGCGTGGTTATTTGATTCCATAAGCCATATTGAATATGCATAATTCAGATAAATGCAGGAAACTATTATGAATTAATACAGACTGAAGAAAACAATACCAAATAAGGAACATACACAATGTATACAATAATGTAAATAAAGACAAGAGGAAAAGATAACAATATTCATACCAAATATCATGGATAATCTTGACACTAAATTATTAAAGCTGAAGTACACATTTGCCCTTTTTTATTAATGTTTATTAGTAAGCTCAAAAAATGGAAATCTGTCAGTTGTATAGCACTTCTAGATTTCTGTCCTTAACTTACGTTTGCATTCATAGGGTTGCATCCCCAGTGGGTGACTGATTATTCATAAAGTTTTAGGGGTAACTTTGTGAAGCTGGACATCAAACACTGTTACTTCTAAAGGCACTTCTCCCTAAGTACATTTCTAATTAATTATCAGTCAGTTAACTCAATCAGTTTTTAGAATCGATATTTACTGAGAAGGTTTAGAAAGAATAGCTTTTTAGAAAAATATTCTCAGCAAAAGTCTTGGTTATGTTGTCTGAAAAAATATACACAAGGTCCATAGAACAAGAAGGTTCAAACAAAATACAAAGGTAATGAGATATATGTGTGAGAACCCATGAGGCAATGGGAGTAATACAAAACCTCTTTCTATCCTTTATGGAATTCTCATGAAATTCCCTGAATGTAGTTCTCTGCTGAGCTCTAAGTTTCTTTGTCTTTCTAGAGTCTATAGAGAATATTTTCCCTAGCCATGAATGGTTACACTTCCTCAAATGATTACACTTATTCAAACTTCCTTAACCCAAGATGTTTTGGAAGTCCTTTCTCTCTTTCTAGAATGTTTGAGCAATTCTCTTTGGGTGACTATTTGTCTGCATCCAGGCATTTTCTCCACATATTCAGTTTCTCTGATTCCATTTTGCATGGATTCACTGAATTTTAGGAATAGAAAGGATTTTAAAGATCATTTGAATAAACCTTTTGATTTTATAAAGAAATAGGGTTGGAGAAGTGTGATAATTTTGTCTGGACTCACATGGCTTGCAGGTGACAGAGCAAAGAATTGAATCCAGATTTTCCAGTTTTAACTTCAAGCAGATTTTTAGCCCAAGGACTAGGGAGTCCATTCTTTCTAACACTATCTGCTACTGGTCAAGTATCACCAATGATATGTTCAAAGACATGGGTATTTTTCCTTCCTTCCCTATGCTTGCCATCTTGGATGTTCCCATGAATGATTCCCTCTCAGGGACTCTAATTTTTAGTCTGGAATCTTCCATTCTTGAACTAAAATACTCTATTAATGGAATTGTCATATTACTGCTTACATTACATATTACATATTACAGTTAAATTATTGACAGTATGTGCTATTTAAAGTTCCAGGAGAGATAGGTGTCCCCTTCTTTTCCCTTCCCTCCCTTACCTTCCCCTTCCCTCTCTTTTTCCTTTTTCTTCTTCTCCTCTCCCCATTCTCCTTTTCTCCTTCTTTTCTCCTTCTTTCTTTTATTTCTTTCCCCTTCCCCTCTCCTCCACTCCTCTGTCTTCCTTTCCTTTTTCTCCTTTTCTCTCTTCTACCTCCTCTATTCTTCCCAGTGGAAACAAAATATTTTACTAAGAACTCCACTGACTTACTGATGAATGCAGGAAAGATTTATTTTACATTTTTGCAAGAAACATCTTTAAAACTCCAAAGGCAATATTTTATTTCCCATGCTGAAGTACAAGTCTCACCCTTGATTCCCCCATTAATTGGTTGTTAGAGAATTTACGTGATGTGAATCTCTAGTACATAGCCTCATTACATAGCCAGTCCCTGCCCTCTAGGAGCTTAAATTCTAGAAGGAGGAAGATAATCTAGGAGGGATAGGGAAAAGGAAGAAAAGATTCTTTTCAAATCTCAGTATCCCACCCCTGATTATAAAACTAAGGCCCTGCTCCCAAGGAGCTTATGTTTTATTTGGGGGAAGATTTCTTTAATGTACTTGTAGGTTTCAGTTTTCTAATTTAAGTTTTATTTGTCCAATTTAATTTTCTTTTCTTTTTTTTTCCCCCTGAGGCAATTGGATTAAGTGACTTGCCCAGGATCATACAGCTAGGAAGTGTTAAATGTCTAAGGTCAGATTTGAACTCAGGTCCTCCTGACTTCAGGGCTGGTCCTTTATTCATTATACCACCTAGCTGCCCTTCCAATTTAATTTTCATAACTGATGTACTCTTCCATGTTAAATTTGGTAGCAGAGGAATTGATAAAAGTTAATCCCTGAGGCAGGCAGGGAGAAGGATCTGATAGAGATCAGTTTAGCAACTTTAATGCTGGAGGCATTAATGCTGAGGCAAGATAGAGATTTGGGTTTCTGAGAAGGATTTTCTGGGACCAAAGGATCCATTTTGGTCCCAAGTTGATGTCTTAAAGCATTCAGTATCTGCATCGAATGTGAGATTCCAATGAGTTATATATGGCTGTAAGTGATCAGGAGGGACAAAGGCAAGGGGTGTAGTCCAAGCATCGGTAAATGGTGGGAATTTCCATGCAGGGACCATCAATCTGTTTCTAACAGGGTTGGGGGTGGGTGGGATGAGGATCATAAATTCTAATAAACTGTGAGTGAAGGGGGTATTCGCTAGAGACAGAAAGTCTGGAATTTAGAGATAGAGGATGCCAATTAGGTATCTGAGATAGGACATCTGGAGTTCTATTTTTTGGAATACCAGAGTGGCCAGATCTCTACAATCCTAATTATCCCAGTCCTAATGAACAGAAAAGGGGGGTTGCAACTGGGGGAATGAGGCAGAATAATTCGAGGAACTAAGGCAAAACAATTTAGGGAAACTGAGATAGGACAATAAAAGGAAACTGTGGCACAAGTTGTCAACTTGTTCCCACCCTTTAGGGACATTATCCAGTATGAAATCTAATTTATGTCAAACCTCTAAGACCCACCCTCTATAGAGGTCTCCGGCAATCTCACCTTGCCATGCCCTGTCAGAAATCTGTCATGTCCCTGAGGTAAAATTTTCCCTATAAAACCTACTTGTGGACCATCCCATTGATGTAATCTAGCTTCTAGGAGAGACAGCAATAATTTTGAGGTCCCCTGATTTTTTTGGGGGGAGGGCTTCTGTCCTAACAATAAATCAATAATCCTAAATCTTCTGGTTTTAGAATCTGCCTCAGGAAATTCTCACCCAGTCTAAACTGTTTGATTCTGAATAGACCACTCCTCAGTCAGATAGCTTCTGCCCTCAGGATAGTCCTACAGACCAAACTCCTGAGGCAATAGTGATAATCTGTTGGTCAGTGAGAACCAAATTATGGAGACTACTCCCTAGCCTTACCTCTGGGCCATAGAATTAGCATGTCAATGATAGAAAGCTGGACAAAAGTGTTCTGTCTCTCTTAGCATTCTGCTAAATTCTCTTGGAATTTAGTCTGCTTACAATGGCATTATAATTATAATAAAACTTTGCTCTTTGACTAGGAAATGGGTTCAAGTCTGCAAATTCTTTTGAGACACCTCATGACACCAGTCCCCTTCCCAGCCTCAACACCACGGCTGCTGCTCTCTTTGGGTCAGACCATCATGGCATTCTGCTTTGTGGTGTCTTTCTTTTTACTCCTCTCATGTCACATGATATGCTAAGTCTTTCAGGATTTAGCTGGCCAGCTAAGGGCATGCCCCAACCTCATGGAGTGCTCCCTTGCTACTGGGTAATCAGGAGTTCCACTGAGGAAGTGGTCTTTCTATGTTCTCCCAACTCTATTTCATGTTTATCATGCTGATATCTATTTTTTTCCTTCATTTTGTCAATAACCTCTTCCCTGAATAAATCTACCTTTTGCCAAAGAAAATGACCATTGTGAATTCTTCTTATGACCAAACCCCAACTTTTGGTGCCCACCATCATTTGGCATCTACATCATCCACATCAATTACTCTGGAAACTGAATAAAAGCCCATCCATTTCTCAATTTTTTTTCCATTTCTTTCTCTTCTTCATCCTTCACTTCCTTTATTTTTCTTCCTTTTCCTCTTTTTTCTTCTCATTTATCCTTATTTTTCCTCTTTATTTGTCCCTCTACACATCTTAGATTTTGCAACGACATCTCTAAAAATGGCTTAGTGTATTGGTAACAAGATATCTATATCTATATCTTCAGTGATGATGTTCTTTTCTTGTGTAGTTATTAATATTTTCACAGTAAGGTAAGTTACACTTTGTTAGGAAAAAAATAAACATAATCAGCTGCAGGGTTCTGAATGGTAAATTTGTGCACTAATGGAGAGCTTAGTTTTGTTTTATTTTGTTTTTTCCTATTAGTACCAATTCTTTGTTAGATTAAATCAATCACTTAAAGGTTAATCATAAAAATATTACTCTGTACCCTTTGATCTAGCAATGTTACTACTGGGCTTATATTCCAAAGAGATCTTAAAGAATGGAAAGGGACCTGTATGTGCAAGAATGTTTGTGGCAGCCCTCTTTGTAGTGGCCAGAAACTGAAAACTGAATAGATGCCCATCAATTGGAGAATGGCTGAATAAATTGTGGTATATGAACATTATGAAATATTATTGTTCTGTAAGAAATGACCAACAGGATGATTTCAGAAAGGCCTGGAGAGACTTAATGAACTGATGCTGAGGGAAATGAGCAGGGCCAGGAGATCATTATATACTTCAACAGCAATACTATATGATTATCTCTTCTGATGGGTATGGCCATCTTCAACAATGAGATGAACTAAATCAGTTCCAATAGAGCAGTAATGAACTGAACTAGTTATGCCCAGTGAAAGAACTTTGGAAGATGACTATGAACCATTACATAGAATTCTCAATACCCTTATTTTTGTCCACCTGCATTTTCGATTTCCTTCACAGGATACACTATTTCAAAGTCTGATTCTTTTTGTACAGCAAAATAACTGTTTGGACATGTATATATAGATATATATTGTATTTAATTTATACTTTAACATATGTAACATGTATTGGCCAACCTGCCATCTGGGGGAGGGGGGTGAGGGGAAGGAGGAGAAAAATTGGAACAAAAGGTTTGGCAAATGTCAGTGTTGTAAAATTACCCATGCATATATCTTATAAATAAAAAAGCTATAATAAAAAATATATTACTCTGATGACCAAGGTGATAGGAAATGAGGATATTTTCATGATCTTGATGCTAACTCTCCATTTTCTTTGTAAGGACACAAGTGAACAGAATTATAGTCTTTGCCAGAATACACAATTTAGATTAACGTGCTGATCTCAGAATTTGAGACAGATACCTATTTAATTAGTGACTAAGATAATAGAAGCAAAGACCTAAATTAATGGACCTTTTCACTTTTGTTTGTCCTTTGCTCTTGAAGAGGACTAATGACACCAAAAGTTCACTTTTATAACTTGAAAGTTTGTGTTTGTATTATCTTAATAATGTTTATGAAGAGATGCTGAGAGCTCAAATACTCATGTGTCTGTATGTATATATACATATGTATACATGCACACACACACACAGACTCAAAGGAATTTATGATTTAAATAGTATAGAAAAACAGTGAAGAAATTCCCCTATGAGGCAAAGATCAATTTTTCTGTTATTTATAATCTTAAAGTGTTGAAGACACTGAGAAGTTGTCATCTTCCTTGAGAAAAAACCAGAAGAGGCAGAATTAAACAAAGGTCTCCTTTTCTTCCAGGTAGAGTCCCTATCCTCTGCTCCAGAAAGTCCCTCTTTAGCTCATTCAAATTCAAACACTACAAGTCTAACTCTCCATCCTGTAGGTGGAGTGTGGGTTATCATAATTCTTTCAATTTACAACACAAAGAGGATGTTTTCCCTTTTTTTTTTTTATCAGATCCCTAAATTGATCAGAAATCAGCAAATGCTGAAAATTAAAGTTTAACTTAATTTTTTTTGATATTAGATTTAAGAAAGTGAAGGAGAAAATTGCAATACTGTAGTTTAAATTTAAAAGTGTATTCTGGGTTCTATGCAGAGCCAATTATTAAAATTTAACATCATATCACTGCATTTATTTGGTTGTTTTTGTTTGTCCTTTGCTCTTGAAGAGGACTAATGACATCAAAAGGATAATGTTCTGATTGTGTGTGAACTGGATTTAAGTGAAGAAGAGCTGTACAAAGTCATTAGTCTCACTGTTTCCTACAATATCATTGAAGTCCAGTGGCAAAACAAAAGTCAAGTGGAATAGTAATGATTCAGAATGCAATGGGTGATCTTGACAATTATAAATCAAGGTCTTTCTCAGGTCTCAGTTTGTTTGAGGCAATGTCCATTCAATGACTAAGGGCTAGGTAAGAATGGAGACAAAAGAAAGCCTAGTTTCTATTACAAAAATATCAATCTCTAAAGGTAAGATTCTTGGAGTTTTGGAACTGAACAGATAACAATCGCTATTTGTATTCAATCTTAGCCACTTATTTTGAATGCAATCATAGGAAGAAGGTAGAAGAGTGGGGAAAAAAGGGTTGCACTAGAAATCATAGATATAGAAATTATGCAACTGATGCAATTGCTTTCAAATTCTATTCAAATTGGCCTTTTCAATTCATATAACATTTCTTAAACATCTATTATAAGTAATGTACCATATTGGGTATATGAAGACATTTGCTGAGGTTTTTAGGTTTGCAAAGCACTTTACATAAATTATCTCATTTGTTTTTTTGTAACTACTCTGTGAAGAGTAAAGGTACTTGAAGTAATTATTTCCCTCATACAATCTTTTCCCCCAAGGATCTTACAATTTTCTATTAGTGTGTGCATGTGTATATGCCTGTGTAGAGTTTACCTGTACACAGACAGGTTTAATCCAAAGTTGAGAGCATTGGGAGCTAAGGAAAGATCTATCTAAAATGTTTAGGAAAATTTAAGGGAGGAAAGAAGACACTATTATTTGTGAAAAATAAAACTATTCATTGTAGAAGACCACAGATATTGGGGAACTCTGAGAAAAGTATACTTGAAGCAAAGATACTTACAGCAGGGTGTGATTAATGTGTGTATGTGATTAATGAGATGATGGTTCTCTAGTTCACATATACTTAGTACTTAGCATGGTGATGTAATGATTCTCTAATTCACACATACTTAGTGTGCTGTAATGATGTAATCCTACTAAGGTATTTAAGGGCTGAGGGGACTGAAAAATAGAGACATTCCATTTTGATCATCTTCCTGGTGGCTCTCCTGCCTATTTCACTCCTTCACTAAGACAAAGGCTGGTCCTGAGATCCTCCAGAGACCTGGACCTTTACATTTTGGCATCCAACATGGGGCACTGAAGGAAGCACACTACATTTTGAAGCTCTGTACATAAGGACATACATTCAGCAGTTCAGCTGACATGATTATAAGCTCAGTGGAGAAGTCCCTATGACCCAGAAATAGGGTGAGTACAAAAATAGACAAGCAGGAAACTTTGGTAAAGGCTAAATTAGTCACTTTCTTTTTTCAGCTGAAATGGGGCAAATACTAAGAAAAGAACCTCCCCCACCCTGAGAGGAGTATGTAGCATGCATAGTTAGGTTAATAGAAAAGCAAGGTTTGTTGGAAACTGGGAAGCAGATCACTGGACTCTTAAATATATTAGAGTTCATGTCTCTTTAGCTCTCTAAGGAAGAAAAATTAGAGCCAGATATGTGGAAACTAGTGGGAGAGTAACTAATTGAATATTACAATGCTAAGGGTCCTGATTCAATTCCTGAGGAAACATTCTATATATATACAACATAATACAATTGGTTTTAAGGAATCCCACAAATTTTAAAATAAGGAAACATTTTAATGTGAACCACCAGTCAAGGTGAGATCAAAAAATGATTGAAGGATTTTTTTTTCAATTTCTATTACATTCTGATTCTGGAATATCATGGCAGTTTTCCTTGATAATTTCTTGAAAGATGAAATCTAAACTTTTTTTTTTTTCTCTCATGGCTTTCAGATAGTCCAATAAGTCTTAAAATATCTCTTTTGGTTCTAACTTTCAGATCAGTTTTCTTTTCAATAAGATAATTTATGTTTTATTTTTTTCATTTTTTAAAAATTGTATTTTATTATTTCTTTATGCCTCATGGAGTCATTGGCCAATTCTGATTTTTAAAGAATTATTTTTTTTTCTTTTCCATTTGGCCAATTCTATATTTTAAGAAATTGTTTTCTTCAGTTATTTTAGATACATCTTTTTCAATTTTTTTGTCCTTTCTTTACCAAGTTATTGATTTTTTTTCATGATTCTTTTGCATCACTGGAACTATGAACAGTTCCATAGTCCCTTGTGTCTATGAGTTCTGGGGTGCCAGTACTCCTTTTCACTCTGGGACTATGACCTAGATGTGCATCTTGAATAATGCAACAGACTTCTGCTTGTGGTGTCAGCAAAATACTTCTATAATCTTTTTAGGACCAATTTTTGGAACCTCTTATTGTATGTGGACTAAAAAGACTGAAGGTCACTGCTGTCAATTCAATCATCCCCCAGGGCCTATAACTCCTTTGCCTGGACATGTTCTTCTTCTGGCTTGCCATAGACCTGTTGTTGCTGTTTTGTATGGTACAGTCTGAGCTGAATTCCACTCTACTTTCACCCCAGCAAGACAGTACTTCCCTGTCTCCCTTCTCAGTTGACAGGGGCTTCAAAATTGTTTTAACCCATTAATTTTGAGTTGTTGTTTTAAAGTTGTTTGGAGGGGAATTTAGGAAAGCTTGATTTTGAAAAGTACAAATATTAAATGCATCCTTTTTAGATCATAAGGCAATAAAATTCAGTAAAGAACCATGGAGAGATAGTTTAAAAATTAGCTATCTAATCCTAAAGAATAAATAGGTGAAGGAACAAGTTTTAGAAACAATCAATAATTTCATTAACAAGAATGACAATAGTGAGACAACATAACAAAAATTTTGGTATTAATTGCCTTTAGCCATATATGAACTAAGGTTCTTTTAACTTTAGGGCCGGTTTCTCTATCCCACTGCATTACTTGTTCATATCTTTGTGACTCAATGATTACTCTTTATTTCAAGGAGCCAGTGACAGAAAAAAAGTTCCATATATCTCAAAATGATCAAAACAATATTTACAATAATAATTTGATTAAAAAAGAGGGAATAGACAAATTACACTATATGAACATGATGGAATATTTGTGTATCAAAGTAAAACAAATATGACGAGTTCAAAGAATCACAGAAAAACTTTCCTGAAGTATTCCAAGATAAAAATATGCCTAATGACAACATAAATGGTAATAGCAGTAAAACTTCTTATGATTTCCTATCAATTACCTTTAGAATAAAAAATAATCTTTCCTTTTTGATTTTTGTAGCTCTTCATAACCTGGATCCAATGTTCCTTTCCAACTTTTATTTACATGTAACAACTCTCTTTACACTCTACTATATAGTTACACCTACCTTCTTGCCATATACCTTTCCCCTCCAAATGTGTGGTTCTGATGGAGACTGTTAATCAGATGTAGTTGTTATCACTTGTACTTAACTAAAACTTACATTTAAATAGGTGAGAAAACATATACTTATATATGTATATAAACAATACATATCTATATCTATATCTATCTATCTCTCTATATATAACATATAATTAATGGTTCAAATATTGGTGTAAAGACAAGGTTAATAATGTACTATGATATAAAATAATAATAAGATTAATACAAATAAAATAATATATGAATAAATAAAAGCCCCAGAAAGTATATAGTATCCTTGACCCAAAAATAAGGCAACATACTTAAAGACACTACCAGATTTGTATAATGTAAAAAATAATGTTCCAATCAGACATGTGGAAATAAAGCTGAATCTACCTGATGCCAAACATCTGGATAAAACTTTTGCTAGATATCCCACTGTAACAAAACTCAGAGTTACCTCCTAGGATAAATAAAACATCTGGATTTCTCAATGAATTTTTCAGTTTTCATCTACTCACTGGGCATGATATGGCTACAAAATTTTTCCAGACCCTATATTGCCTCATAAGCACCATATAAATGACATTGTTATTTAAGTGGAAGGAAATACAAGGATTTTTCTTATTTAAAAGCATGTCTGTTAGATTTTTCTATAACTATTTTTAACTATTTTTAATTTTGATTGTATAAAGCATTCTTGAGATAATGAATCTGGATCAAGAGGACCTTAACGCAAATCCTAGCTGTAGCTGGTAGATCATGAGCAAAGAAAAACTATTCTAAAACTCATTTTCCTCATGTGCAAAATCAAATTGAAGAACATATTTATTAAGTGCACCTTACATACAGGACACTTTCTAACATGGGCAATATTAACACTGGCAAAATTGTTTTTAATTAAAACAGTCCTTTGAAGATTTTAAAACACAATATTAAGCACAATCAAGCAAACATTTATTCACTTACTGTTTGTCAGGAATCGTGTCCTAAATTAACAGAAGCAAAAGAAAATTCTTACTCCAAAAGAACTGACATTTTCACAGAGAAAATAATATGGACTTTCATGTGTATGTAAAAGAATAGTTTTTCTTTGCTCATTATCTACCAGCTACAGCCATATCTATATCAAGCAGATACAAGGTAATATTTGAGTAGAAAAGATTAACAATAACAAAACATCTCTACAGGCTGCAAAAAATATTCAGGTACTGAATTTTTAGTAACACATAACTCATTATCTAGAATTGTACATACAAAGCTCATTATCTTTCATTGATTAACAAATGACAGGTTCTTATACTATGTAGATTTTAATATATCCTTGAGGACTCAACCAATAAATTATTCTTAAGTTGGAATATTATCATAGCTCTAACTATTGCCAAGGCTGTCTAGATAGTCCATAAAAACTTAAGAAGATTTTAAACAGATATCACCATACAAAATGCGATCTCCAAACTATATGGTATGAGAAAATTTTAAATTCAGAGATTTAGCAGAATTATAATCATGTGGATATATATTGAAGTACATATCATCTCCATCATTTGGTCTATTACGGCAGTTATATTGAGGCTGCTTTCAATAAGCTTACAAAAGATGATCTTATATCTTAATACATGTATTAACCATAAAAAGCAGTTCTTTTACCTACTTATGCAATAGACCATAAACCATTAAGAACAAACATAACACAATTTATCTAAAAGGACAAATGTTCAAGAATATCAAGAGCATTAATGAATAAAATAGTAGGTTATTGACTTGTTTTAGGAATGCTTCTGAAATTCATAAAATACTTGAGGATATAATAACAATAATAATATAAATAATAATAAAATAACTAACACATTTTAATACTACAATAAATCACTGCTATATTATCACAATGTGTTCACATTGTATCAGAGGGTATGAAAGATGTGAATAATCCATATCTGACTATTTTGTATCACTTTACTCACCGCATCTCATGAGGTCACCATTGGTGTATATCTAATACACTTGGCCTCCCTATAAGTTTTTAAATTAAAAATATTAATTGTTATTATTATGATATAATTATACATAGCAACAGATAATTATACATAACATAATATAATGTATTATTAATATTAAAATATTTATTTATTCAAAACATTTACTTAAAAAATTAACTTTCAAATTCTCTATATTTTTTCACCACTCTTTCACTCATAAGAAGGCAAGAAATGTGATATGAATTATACATGTGAAATCATGCCAAACATTTCAGTATTACCATGCTACAAAAAAAAAAAGCAACAGAATTTTTTAAAAAGTGAAAAAAATATGTTTCAATCTGCACTCAAATTTCTCTCTAAAAATGCATAGCATCATGAGTCCTTTAGAATTGTCTTGGATCATTAAACTGATAGCAATAGTGAAGCCATTCATAATTGGTTACAGTTATAATATTGCTTTTATTGTGTACAATATTATTCTAGTTCTGCTCACATCACATTTCATTAGTTCATGTAAATCTTTCCATGATTTTTGAAAACATCCTGCTCATTTTCCTGGTAACATATTACATTATATTATAATTAATAATTAAATAATATATTATAATATTCTTGTAACATTGCATTATATTATATTTATGTACATTATAACATATTACACAATAATCATTTACTACTTGTTCAGCCATTCTCCAATTGATGGGCATCTTCTCAAGTTCGAGTTCTTTGCCACTATAAAGGAGCTGCTATAAATATTTTTGAACACATAGATTCTTTTGTCCCTGCCTTTAAAAAAATAAAAATTCCTTTATGATAGACCTAGTAGTAGTATAGCTGGGTGTAGGGTATGTACAGTTTTAGAGTCTTCTTGACATGGTACAAAATTGTTCTCTAGAATGGTTGGATATATGTTCACGACTTCACCAACAGTAAATTAGTGTCCCTATTTTCCCATTTTTCCATTTTTCCATTTCTGTCATATTTGTCAACTTAATAGGTATGAGGTAGTACCTCAGAGTGATTTTTTTTGCATTTCTCTAATTAGTAGTGCTTTATCATGTGAATATAAATGGTATTAATTTCTTCTTCTGAAAACTGCCTGTTCAAATTCTTTGGCCATTTATTAATTGGAGAATGACTCAAAGTCATATAAATTTGATTTAGTTTTCTATATATTTGAGCAGCAAGACCTTTATCAGAGAAACTCGCAGTAAAAAAAAAAGAAAAAAACCTCCCTCCATTTTCCTGCCTTCCTTCTAATCTTCATTGCAGTTATTTTGTTTGTAAACAAAACAAAACATTAAATTTCATTATCAAAATTAACCTTTTACAACCTTCAATACCCGTTGTCTCTCATTTGGGTACAAATTCTTTCCTTATCCATAGACATGACAGGTAAATTATTCTATGCTCCTCTAATTTACTTATGATATCACTTTTAATATCTAAATCATTTTGACCTTAATGATGGTGTATAGTGTGAAATATTGGTCTATGCCTAGTTTCTACCAAATTGTTATCTAGTTTTCCTAGAAATTTTTGTCAAATAATGAAGTCTTGTCCTAAAATCTTGAATCTTTGGGCATACTAAATTACTACTTTTACTTATTTTATTTTATTTTATTATTTATTATTATTATTATTATTATATTTATTTTATTTTATTATTATTTTATTTACTACTTTTTGTGTATTTAATCTATTCCATTATTATGTTTCTTAGCCAATAACAAATGATTTTGATGATTACCACTTTGTAATATAGTTTGAGATCTAGTAAAGTAAAATCACCTTCCTTCATATTTTTTCATTGATTCTTTTGCTGTTCTTCACCTTTTATTCTTTCAGATGAGTTGTATTTTTTTCTAGTTTTATAAAATAATTTTTGGTAGTTTGATTGGCATGATATTGAAGAAGTAAATGAACATGTAGACTTTTCATTTATATTATATTGCCTTAGGCTATCCACAAGCAATTAGTATTTCTCCAATTATTTAGATCTGTTTTTATTTGTGTGAAAAGTATTTTGCAATTGTGTTCACATATTTACTGGATTTATGTTGGTAGGTAGACTCCAAAGTTTTTTTTTTTTTTTTTTTTTTTTTTTAATTGCCTATAGCTATTTCAAATGGAATTTCATTATGGTGTTGAAATTTCTTGAAAATATATAGAAATGCTGATAATTTGAGTTTATTTTATATCCTGCAATGTTGTTGAAGTTATTAGTTGTTTCAAGTAATTCTGTAGTTGATTCTCTAAACGTGTCATTATCATCTGCAAAGAGTGCTGGTTTATGTTTTCTGATTGCCTATTCTAATTTTTTCAATTCCTTTTTCTTGTTATTGCTAGAAACTAACATTTCTGGCACAATATGAATTAATAGGGAGAATAGGCATCCTTGTTTCACTCCTGATCATATTGTGAGTACTTCTAGCTTATTCACTCCTCCCCAAAAAAATGAATGGATGAATGAATCTGGGAGGGTGAAAGAGAAGATTCTTTGCCTCAGTTACTACCTACCTTAATCACCAAATGGGTGTGACCTTCGTCAAACTGAGACTGTTGAAGACCTTAACTTAAAAAGGCCAACATTTCTCATTTCATCCAGGACCATCTTCAGTCATTCTGATCTATATCTGGCCACTGACGTAGGTGGCAGATAACCTTGCACAACCCTCCCTCATTTATATCTAACTCAATTGCATATCATGGCATCACGTCCTGATGTCATGATCTTTTTTGAGCATGAAGGACAAAACAACTGATTCTCATTATAGATAATGTTTATGGCTTTTCATTTTAAGAAAACCTCCATTTTTCTATGCTTTTTAATATTTTAAATAGGAACAAATGTTCTAGTTTGTCAAAAGCTTTTTTTGCCTCTATAGAGATAATCATATGATTTTTGTTAGTTTTATTATTGATGTGATCAATAATGTTTATAGTTTTCCTGATATTGAACCAATCCTGCAATTTGTTAACATTTTATTTGAAAAATTTGCATTGATATTCATTAGAGAAATTGGCTATTCTATTTGTGCTTCTCCATGTTTAAGTATCAAAACCATATTTGTGTTATAGAAAAAATTTAATAGCACTTCTTCTTTACCTATGTTTTCTTCAAATAGCTTATGTAGTATTGGAATTGTTGCTTCAATATATATATATATATATATATATATGGATTTTTTTCTTAGGGAGGTCATTAAGGAGATGATTTACTCAATTTATTTTTCTAACAAGATTATTTCTATTTCTTCTGTCTAATTAGACAAATTATATTTTGGTAAATATTAATCCATTTCAATCATAGTCTGTTTTACTGGCTTATAATTGGATAAAATAACTCCTGATAATTGCTTACATTTTATTTTTATTATTAATGTAATCAAACTTATTTTTGTGACTGATAATTTCATTTTCTTCTTTCCTTTAACAGATCAAATTAGCTGCTGGTTTACCTATTTTGTTGTTTGTTCATCATAAAAAACAGCCCATAGTTTAACATAGTAGTTCAATGGCTTTTTTACTTTCAATTTTATTAATCTCTCCTTTATTTTTTCAGAATTTTTATCTTAGTATTTAATTGGGCATTTTTAATTTGTTGTTTTTCTATTTTTAGGTCATATGTCCAATTCATCATCTCCTCTTTCTGTCTTTTATTTTAAAATTTTTAGTAATTATTTTTAATTTTATTTGTAATATATTTTCTTTTTACAAATATATTCAAAGATAATTTTCAGGATTCACTGTTACAAAACCTTGTGTTCCAAAGTTTGCCCTTTGTGCTCTTCCACCTTTGCCCTTCCCTAAGATACAAAGCAATCCAATAGAGATTAATTCTTCTGAACATCTATCTATATTCATCATGCTATGCAAAAAAAAAGTCAGATCAAAAGACAAAAAGAAAAAGAAAAAAACCCAGAAAGCAAACAAAAAAAAAGTAAAAACATTATTCTTTGATCCACATTCAGTCTCCATAGTTCTTTCTTTCTGAATGTAGATGACACTTTCCATGTTGAAAAGTCTCTCTTTTATTAAAATGCTCATTTGGAGACATAATTTCCTTCTTAAGTACTGTTTTGGCTGCATCCCCAAAATTTTGGCATGTTGTTTCATTGTCTTTAATAAAATTATTTCTTCTATGATATGTTTTCACTCATTCCTTAAATTAGATTATTGAATTTCTAATTGACTTTTAAGCTACGCTTCTATGGCCCTTTGTTGAACATAGTTTTTTTTCATAGTTGAACATTGTGATCTGAAAAGGGTGAACTAAATATTTCTGCTTTTTTTTTTATTTGTGAGATTTTCATGTACTAAAACATAGTCAATTCCTTTGAAGATGCCATGTATAGCTGAAAAAAGGGTGTACTCCTTTTCATTTTTATTCTTTTTTCTCTTGTATCAGGCAATGCTTAAACCTCACTCTCACAAAGAGGGAATAATATATACATTCATTCATTTTCTCCTCCATTATAAAATTTCTTCCTTGTCCACTTCTTTTATATGAGATAATTTCCCCCATTCTTCCTCTATTCTCCCTTCTTCCAATGTATTCCTTTTTTTTCCACCCCTTAATTTTTTTTTGAGATCATCTCAGTAGTCAATTTATACCTGTATCATCTATATATGTATAGTCCTAACTGCCCCAATTATGATAAAGTTCTTGAGAAGTTTAAGTTTTATCTTCCCACATAGGAATGTAAACAGTTTGACTTTACTATATCCTTTATAATTTTTTGTGTTTATTTTTTAATACTTTTTTTGAATCTTCCAAGGACTTCCAGGGTGATATGATTCAAGGAGAAGTGTCACTGCTCTTTTGGCCTGTGTTCTTGTCTTTTCCCAGGAAGGGAGCTCACTCCCTGCAGTCACAAAACTGCTAGCTTTCCTTTTGGCCTTGGAACTGTACCTAGATCTCCTGTTCTTCTGTGTTTGCAAGTACCCATGTTCTTTTTTGCTTTTGAGCTAAGACCAGGCTCCTTGGTTCTTTGGGAGTAATCCCAGTCTTCTCTACCCTGGAACTTTGACTTAGGATCCTTGTTCTCCTGTGCATTTAAGTGCTAATGCTCCTCTTTATCTTGAAACTGTGACCTGGAACATTGCAAGAAGTTCTTCACCCAAACCTAGTAAAGAATGACTTAAAATTTCTTGTTATATTTTTCTTTTGGAGCAGATTTCTTGGGGGGCTTCTGGAGGCAGCCTTCCTTTCAGTTCAATAAACACAAATGCAACCAGGAATTAAAGTCCAAATCCTTTATTGTTTCCTTCAAAGTCTTGTCTCCTTCACTTGGAGCTCAGCTAGTTTTCTGGAGGCCTTACAGATCTTGATTTCACTGTTCTTCCACAGGACAGCCTGCCACCACTTCTTTGTCTTCCTTAGTTCTGCCCGACTGGCTTCTCTGGCTTCTGAATCTGCTCAACTGAATCCTGGCTGAGGCTCCTAGAGCTTCTAGTGGGCTTCTCCTTTCTGGCCTTGACAGCTCCTCCTTATATGTTCCACATTGAGCATACACTAATCATTATATCACAGGAAACCATTATTTGTTGTAGGATTAAATCAAAAAATAAATGTTGTAGGTTAAATTAAATTTAACCACTGTCTCCTCAATTCCACTTACTTAGCATCTTGTAAGAATCTTAAAGATTTCTAATTGTCCAGCCTTCTTACCATCTCTAGACTGAGAGCCCCTGAAGTTGCTGAATCTGCAGTTGTGACTGCCTCCAAGACTTGAAGCTGGTTTTGCCTGGGCATTAATTGTGCTCCAGGCTGACCCCCACACCACTGTCACAGACCACTTTTACTTACTTATCTTGGGCTGGAAGAATGTCTCAATCTAATCTTTTCTCAATTTTGCCATTCCAGAATTTGATTTGAGGTGTAACTTCAAAGAGTTTTGTAATGGAATGTTGAGAAAGTTTAACTGATGTGCTGTCTGTACCTCACTATCTTGGCTCTACAACAATCTAACTTTATCAGTAAACCATTAGATAGCCTATTGATACAAGTTATCCATAAGTTATACCTTGATCGCATATTTTGGTGATTTCAACCTATATACAAATAGCTCTTCCTGCCTAAATTTTTGTTTCGTGTTTTTCCAGCCTATTTATGTATGTGCTTCTCAATGGCAGTTTGGATGCTCCTCTATTCCAATTGTTCAGTGAGTGAATTATTCCATGCAATATCATTGCTAGCATACTGGCCTAGCACCTGATATAATGCCTGATACACAATACATTCTTACTATTTACTGACTGATATTAATGAAATGGGTGCTTGTTTCATGAAGAAGCTTGAGATAATTAAAAATGTTTTACTCCAAAAATATTCCAGACCACTTTTTCTTCTGTTTAATTCAGGAAACAGCTCATTGATAATTTTATACTATGTGCATACATATATGTATGCATACATATATGTATACACACATATTTGTATATTTATGCATGTGAACATACAAATACACATGCAAAACATATCTATCTGCTTATCTATATTGATGGATGTGCACTAATGGATGGATATGCCAAATTTTAACTCTGCTGAAAAACATTGGTTCTATAAAAACTCCTTCAACTATGGAGGAAGATGACATGTTTAACTGGCAAGTCCTGTTGTGGATACCTTTTTAACTCCACTGCTCTACCCTTAACAAGACTTTAAATTTATATGAGTACACAAAGAAGCAAGATGATATATTTAATAGAAAGATTTAAAACTGGAAAGACCTGGGTTCAGATGTTGCTTTTGACATATACTAGCCATATGGATCTCTAAGGCAGGGCTTTTTTGTATTATATATCTTTTGGGGAGTCTGGTGAAACCTATTCTCAAAGATTTTTAATTCACAATTGAATTAAATGCTAAAATTTAAAGATTGTTTTCTTTCTTCCCAAGTTCACAGATTTCCTGTATTTTCTCTACAGATTCCTTAGAGCTTTTTTTTTTTTTGAACTTTGGTTTAAAAACCTGTCCTCTAAAGTGATGCTGCAGAGATGGTCTACCTGCATTAGAATAAAGAGTTTTCTCACCTGAAAGTTCCTTGTGAAAGTTAAATTGCAAGTCCAATTTCTATTGTTCTGGAAAGTTTTTATGCTCATTTTAAAACTATTTTGTGTCTCATAATTCAGATAACATTCTTTTTTTATTTATAAGATATATGCATGGGTAATTTTACAGCACTGACAATTGCCAAGCCTTTTGTTCCAATTTTTCCCCTCTTCCCCCCACCCTCTCCTCCAGATGGCAGGTTGACCAATACATGTTACATATGTTAAAGTATAAATTAAATACAATATATGTATACATGTCCAAACAGTTATTTTGCTATACAAAAAGAATTGGACTTTGAAATAGTGTACCATTAGCCTGTAAAGGAAATAAAAAAATGCAGATGGACAAAATAGGGGTATTGGGAATTTTATGTAGTGGCTCATAGTCATCTCCCAAAGTTCTTTCACTGGGTGTAACTGGTCCAGTTCATTACTGCTCTATTGGAACTGATTCACTTCAGCTCATTGTTGAAGATGGCCACGTCCATCAGAATTGATCATCATATAGTATTGCTGTTGAAGTATATAATGATCTCCTGGTCCTGCTCATTTCACTCAGCATCAGTTCACATAAGTCTCTCCAGGCCTTTTTGAAATCATCCTGTTGGTAATTTCTTACAGAACAATAATATTTCATAATGTTCATATACCACAATTTATTCAGCCATTCTCCAATTGATGGACATCCATTCAGTTTCTAGTTTTCTGGTCACTACAAAGAAGGCTGCCACAAACATTCTTGCATATGCAGGTCTCTTTCCCTTCTTTAAGATCTCTTTGGGATATAAGCCCAGTAGTAGCACTGCTGGATCAAAGGGTATGCACAGTTTGATAACTTTTTGAGCATAGTTCCAAATCATTCTCCAGAATGGCTGGATGTATTCACAATTCTACCAGCAATGTATCAGTGTCCCTGTTTTCCCACATCCCCTCCAACATTCTGCATTATCTTTCCCTGTCATCCTAGCCAATCTGACAGGTGTGTAGTGGTATCTCAGAGTTGTCATAATTTTCATTTCTCTGATTAATAATTACTTGAAGCATCCTTTCCTATGGCTAGAAATAGTTTCAATTTCTTTGTCTGAGAATTGTCTGGATAACAACATTCTTTATCCATACAAGTGGAATGATAGGGAAAGAGCAGTTTAAGCCAGCCCAAATGCAAATATGAGGTATCTATAGATACTCTATTAGGCAACTGATTGCAAAATTGGAATGAACTGCCAAAAAATATAAAGAGAGAGTTGGGAAAAGATGATTAAATATTGTGGCCTTGTTTGGAGTGAAATGGAAATTGGAGGTGGCACTATGTGGCCAAAATTCAGCTCCTCTAAGGATTAGATATATAAAAAACTAAATATATATGTAAGTGGCAAGCATCCTTTTAATCAGGAGGAAAGTTCTTATGCAATACTTTGGCTCCCTATCCCCACTAGGGGTGGCTAGGCCTTCCTGAGAAGTCAGGGAGCATGACAACCTGTGTTGTAATTAAAGCAGAGTTATAGTAAAGTGGCAAAGAAACATCTTCACACAATAGCAAATTGTTTATGTGGTCCCACATGTGCAGTGTCCTATAGTTAGCACATACACAGTGTGCTATAGTTATTTAAGTTTATTAGCATATATAAGGCTGAGAAAATTTTGAATAGATTCCTGTTTGACTATCTTTGTGAGTTCTACCCCTTCACTCCTCATCTATGATCAGGATTCAGGCTGGTACTGAAATCCTCTAGTGAGCAAGTCTGGACGCTAGATGGGACCACAACAATGAGATCCATAGAATCCATATGCAGAACCTAAAATAATTATTTATTACAGGGATTAAAAATGCAACTCTGAAGACCCAAAATATGAAAAAGGCCTTTGAGGTTATCCAGAAAAAGGAGGAGTCACCAATTGAGTTTCTAAACAGGCTATAAGAAAATATTAAGAAATATTCAGGATTAGATATGTGACCCAGGCATTGAGCCCATGCAAAAGGTAAACTTTGTAATTAAGGCCTGGACAGATATTAGTAAAAAGATTCGGAAGATTGACAGATGGAACAATAGGACTTTGGAAAATCTCTAGGAAGAAGCCACTAAAGTATGTGTGAAGAAAGATAAAGAAAGGCAAAAACAATAAACTAGACTCATGATGCAGACTGTCCAAACTATGGTAGAGACACCAAGAATTCTGGACAGTGGAAGAAGCCCCAAACTAAGGAGGGATACAAAAGGAAGACAACACCAGGGCAGTGGGAGAAGAAACCCAAAAACAGGAATATGGAAATAAATAAGCCTTTATCTGCTGGGATTTTGGAAAGTAGGGGCATATAATGAGAGATTACCCCAATAGTGAAGAGAAGAGAGAATATGTTCTTTGGTGGAATTGGAGGGCTAAGGGTGTGTAACGTGCTCTCCTGGCAGTTACAATTACTAGTCTGTCCTAGACCCACCAGAGTACCTTTGACCACTGTCCTTTGCAGTGTGAGCTCTACCCGGCTCGCCTCCTCTGAGGCCTTCTAAGGTCTCTGGCCACAATCTCTTGAATCTATAGCTTAATAACCGGTAGCGCACTCAAGAACAGCCACGTGTAATCTTAAAAGCCTTTATTATACCTACTCACATAATGCCCTAACTGATGCCCTGACTTGTTGGTTCCCTGGTGAACACCTGGTCAGAAGACCCATGTGTTCACTACCAAAACCCTTACCTCTTTTGGCTACCCATCTCGGCTTGGCCACCCAGGCTAGGGAGCCAGGGTGAACAGCAGGAGGTTAAAGAGGGCGGTTGCTGCCTGCAGTGGGCTTACATAGGGCCTGTGAGGTCACATACACAGCCAATCAGTGAGAGAGTCACCCATTACGAAACTATCTCAATATGGCCAGGATCCCGCCCAAGGGCAGTCCTAATATCCACAGAAATTATTTCCGGGCCTCAATCTCCCGATGCACTGTGTCCGCCCATTTAAAGGGCCCTTACAATTCCCTTTCTCTTGTTTTGCGGGAACCGCACATCTCACCAAGCTAAACTTTTAGCACCAGCTATAGTTCACTTGATCCATGAGATGACAGAGTGTTATGCCCAAGAAGGTACAAAGCAGCAGAATAGTAAATAGAAGTATGACAATGAGAACCAGGCTCAACAGTGGCCCAAATGTTCAACCCATTCATCAAAGTCATACTCGAGATAATAAGCCAAAGAGGTTGGATGCCAATGAGGTAGGATGTCAACACTGAGGTGGGAAGTCAACAAGGTAAAACATCACAATTCTAGTTAACAAATATCAGTAGGTAGGTTGTCACAATTCTAGTTACATTTATCACAGTTCTAGACCAATTCTAGTTTCTTACAATTTTCTGTTGCACTTTTCACACTCCTAGAACAATTCTAGCTTATCACAATTCTCAATTGCACTTTTCACAATCCTAGAACAATTCTAGCTTATCACAATTCTCAATTGCACTTTTCACAATCCTAGAACAATTCTAGCTTATCACAATTCTCAATTGCACTTTTCACAATTCTAGAACAATTCTAGCTTATCACAATTCTCAATTGCACTTGTCACAATCCTAGAACAATTCTAGTTTATCACAATTCTCAATTGCACTTTTCACAATTCTAGAACAATTCTAGTTTCACAGGTGCACATAAGCAGTCATGTCCAGTAACATTGTCTCAATAACAATGGCAGGTGGGTGTGTTGGTTTTTCACCCACTAATTTAAAAGCATAGTCCTTCAATAGAAAGCATAGGGCAAAGCCTCTTCCCAGGCCACCATATGGCAAGTGGCCACGGGAGAAGCAAGCAGGCCCATTGTCCATTTACAGTCTTTATATTGCGTATCACCCAAAACAGTCCATTTCAGCTGCAACACTGGAACTGTGTCTGGTGTCTCTGGTCACGGTCAGGAGGGGCATCGCTGCCATCAGCGTCTGAAGGGCTGCTGACATCTGGCTGGTCTCTCTGGACTGTTGTCTGGTCCTTCTCTTGGATCCCCAGGTTACAAATGTCTCTGGTGGGGATGAACTCTGCTGCTGGATCTGCACCTAGGAAGGAATGTCCCCGGGGCCCAACTTGGGCCTTTCCAAATGCCATCCAGGCCTTTCCACATCACAGTGGAAACAAAGTTGTTGTCAAAAAGATTAACAAGTCAGACAAAAGTCAGTCTGTCACTTAGCTGCACTTTCTGTGTATGCCCGAAGTGCATTGCTAAGGTAAAATGCAAAGAATTTAAAAATGTAAAACCAAAATAGATTAAAAATATAAAACCAAAATAACTTTAAAATGTAAAATCAAAATACTTTGAAGATGTAAAATCAAAAATGTTTAAAAATGTAAAATCAAAATTTAAAAATTGTAAGCAATCACATATCCCAAAATTCCCTTCTCTTGTTTAGAAGAGAAGATCTTGGGGATAGTCTGTGCAGTAATGACTTTACTAGAACACTCGGCTATATCCCTGAATTCTTTTGCCTAAAAATCAAAGTTTGAGTTTCTGATACCGAATTGTACTTCAGTAGTGTGAATCAATAAATCTGATATTTTCCTCCTGGGTCAAAGATCACACACTGTCTATTTATTCTAGTGATTAAAATAGCAATTTTCCAACCCATTCTAAACATAAACACTGTTTTATAAGTACCTGTAGGGGGTTGGGAAATCAAGCTCACCTGTGGAAGTGGAAAATCCACGAGGTAATAAAAGAGGAGTTCCAACTCTCCAAAGACGATCCTAGCAGTTTTACAAGTATAAAATTCCACTCTCTCTAACTGCAAGATCTTATCCCTGTAAGGTTTCTTAGAAATTAACTGAACTGTATTTTCAAAACTTTTCTGATTATACTCAATACCCCACAATTCCTTTTTGCCTTGGGGCATAAAGCCTACTCCTGTCCTTTGAAATGAAGACACAGGAGTTTTAAATGGATTAATGGGCAGTGCTGATGATAGCCCTTCCTTTTCCTCCTCCCCCTTCTCCCTTGGCCCAAGAAGGTGAGGCAGAGGGAAGAAGAATTGGAAAATTCCCCAAAGGCTGATTTAAAATCAAACCTGAGCTTTGCACATAAAAAGAACTAAACTTCTTCTCAATGAAAGAGTAATCAATAAATTCCTTAAAACAACAATGCACAAGGTAAACCAACAAAATGCTAAGAAGAATTTCTACAACTGAAGTCCATGTGATTCGTTTATTTCCTTCCTTAGTTTCTGCCACTGGTTTGAACTCTTCCTGTTCTATCTGTAGTAACCTAGCTTTTTCTTCTTTCTCTATCTCCATCTGTAGTTTAACCTGCAATTCCAGCAACTCTTGCTGTGGCATTTTATACTCTCTACTGTCATACAATCGCATTAGCTCTAGGTTGCTCCCTCTCCTAGCTCTATTTACTGGGTGTGGGGATAGCCTTTGTGGAGCTTGATTACAAGCTTCCTGCTGTTCTTCAGTGGTGATCTTTGTTAAAAGATCTTCCATCTGGCTCTTTAACCTCTTGATATAAGCATTATGTTCAGCTGTGTCCTTGAGTCTGATCCCAGAGTTACCTGGGTCCATATTGCTTCTCTGTCTTCCCTCCTAAGTGGCGTTTCTACCGGATCTTTCAGAATCTTAATTCTGAATATTAAATATTTTCAAAACCTGATAATTCCTGATGCCCCACGTTGGGCGCCATTTGTAACGTGCTCTCCTGGCAGTTACAATTACTAGTCTGTCCTAGACCCACCAGAGTACCTTTGACCACTGTCCTTTGCAGTGTGAGCTCTACCCGGCTCGCCTCCTCTGAGGCCTTCTAAGGTCTCTGGCCACAATCTCTTGAATCTATAGCTTAATAACCGGTAGCGCACACAAGAACAGCCACGTGTAATCTTAAAAGCCTTTATTATACCTACTCACATAATGCCCTAACTGATGCCCTGACTTGTTGGTTCCCTGGTGAACACCTGGTCAGAAGACCCATGTGTTCACTACCAAAACCCTTACCTCTTTTGGCTACCCATCTTGGCTTGGCCACCCAGGCTAGGGAGCCAGGGTGAACAGCAGGAGGTTAAAGAGGGCGGTTGCTGCCTGCAGTGGGCTTACATAGGGCCTGTGAGGTCACATACACAGCCAATCAGTGAGAGAGTCACCCATTACGAAACTATCTCAATATGGCCAGGATCCCGCCCAAGGGCAGTCCTAATATCCACAGAAATTATTTCCGGGCCTCAATCTCCCGATGCACTGTGTCCGCCCATTTAAAGGGCCCTTACAAGGGTGTCAGGAGTTTATTGAACAATCCCACCTGGAACCCTTGATAAATTTAAGGGTGGGTCCTGAGAGGAGAAAGTAGGACTGGGCTATTCAGTGTTCTGTAACCCATCTTCCCTCTGGGACTAAATTATCACAAGAAACCCTCATCATCTTGGGAGTAAGAGGACAAAATTTCCCAGTTCCCTTTTTTGAAGTTTTAGAAGTCCATTACCAATATACTATTATTTTGAACAGGCTGCTTCTGGTCTTGAGGGTTAGGATAAATTTGTTAGGAAGAGATTACTAAATCTCTTTACTAAATTGGCTATCCAATTAACCCTTAGGGGAACCCAAATTGTCCCAGTTAAAATTTTATTCATGAAAGATGAAGAAGAAAGTCAAATTGATCCAGAAGTTTGGGCAGGCCCTAGAAATAGAGGGAGAGTCCAGATGGTGCCTTTAAAAATTAAATTGAGTGATCCCACCATAGTGGCAAGGGTAAGACAATACTCTTTGTCCTCAGAAGGACAGCGATGACTCCAACTTGTCATTAAGGGACTATTGGATGGAGGACTCAATCAGTTTAGAACATTATTGTTTTGATTTTATTGAATTCCAAACTAAGGTTGGAGAAGATTTGCATTTTGATCAAGTCTTGCAAAAATTGGGTGTCTCTCACCACCAGGGCAGACTGGCAATGATAAAAGGTGGAGTACAGATGGCAAGCAGGAGGTTATATACCCTACCTATCATAAACAAGTCTAAAAAAGATCCCAAAGGCTGAACCTCGCTCTGTTTGGACAGACCAGGTACCTTACATTTTAGCCATGAGCCAGGAAACATCTCTTACCCAATACATCTCTTACTCAATCCTAATACAGAAACCATAGTTTCCTTATATAAGAATGCTAGTGTTAGAATGGCTTTTCAAGGTACATTTTTTCATTACTCATTTGAGTCTCACAACAAATTTTTTAAACTAGGTTCTTACTTTAGAAAACAAGGAATTGAGACTTAAGTGGGCTAAGTGAATTGTTTATTGTTGTTGACTGTTGTCACTTGTTGACTGTCAGATGTGATATTATCTATCTCCCAGCTTCCTCAATTGTGGTTTCCAATCCTATACGGGGTCATGTATCTGAATATGGAAGTCATGAAATTCTGACTTATTGTTAGTAAATGTATGGTTTGTGTACCTATTTTGTATGTTTATATAAAATTTCTTGGACAAAAAGGGATTGTGTATGAGTGGAAAACATTAAAGAAGCTCTAATCTACCTGACTCCAAGTTCAACTTTAAAAATAATAGTCAATGATGCAAACCAAACTATTCATCTGTCCAACCCTCAACCTGTACAAGAATCCAAACATATTGAGGAAGAAAATAGTTTCAAAATAGGCGTAAAGCTCTTCAGAAGGATACAGACTTGAAATTTCAGTATCATAAGAAACTTTCTGGTGAGGAAACTCCTAATGCAGATAGTTATCACTTTAGGACAAGTTTTTAAATTAAAATCCAAAATATGCTAGGAAATCTGTGGTGAGAATACAGAAAGTGTGTGAACTTGGAAAGTAAAAAAAAATCTTTAAATTTTAGCATTTAATTCAATTGTGAATTAAAAAAAATTTTGAGACAAGGTCCATAGGTCTCACCAGACTTTCCAAAAGATACATAATACAAAAAAAAAAGCCCTGCCTTAGAAGTCCATATAGCCAGTATATGTCAAAAGCAAACTAAATATTTATAAATTTAAATCTTTCTATCAACTATATCTTGCTTCTTTTTATACCTATATAAATTCAAAGTTTTGTTGAGGGATAAGAGCAGTGGAAGAAGGAAAGTATTCATACTAGGACCTGCCAGTTAAACATGGCATCTTTCTCCATATTTGAAAGAGTTTTTACAGAACCAAATTTTAAAATTTTTTATTTTTATAGCAGACTTACTACTTGGAAAACCCAAGTAACCTCCCCCTTCCCAAGCACATACAAAAGAGGTGCAAAAAGAGCTAGTGTGGTGGGCTGTCCCAGCTTACATTTGGCCCCAGTTTTATATTCAGTTTTGTCAGTTTGACCTTCACAGGTCTGTAATTACTGTAATCACAGCCTGCTGTACATGTTAACAATCAAAGCATCCCAATTTTGAGCACTTCAACAATAGCCTTTTTAATAGGATAGAAACCCTGCCAGAAAGACTGGCTGCTATGCTTTTACCCATATCTAAAGACCCTGGATGACACAATATAGGTCCCCTCAAACTCTTGTACTTTTCAATTAATTGACTTGACTACTGGTAGAATTACTGACTAGCCAGAGGAGATACTTTGTTCTATTGAGAGAATATTGGTGCTTGGTTTCCATATGATATGAACAAAGCATTTAACTGAATGTAAAGACTTTTCTTATGGCCACTTACTCAACTATTTGATATTTTAAAAGGTCATTAAAATAGTGAGAAATGATCAAAAATAGTGAGAGGTATAAAAGTTTTCTTTTGGACTTGTGATTTCATGTATAAAGGATGGGCAATTCTGCAATTCAGACTCTTAGAGCATTGGCAAGAGAAGCTAAGAGATTCACAGGATGATACATTTAGTACTGGAGGGGATCTTGAAAGGCTATTGAGTTGAACTTTTCCTTTTACTAATGGGGAACAGAAACCTAGAGAGATTGAGGGATGTATCTATGTACACACAACTAAAATATCTTAAAAGTAGGTTTTGAACAAAGATCTTCTTGACTCCAAGACTGACTCTCAATTTACTGTAAAACACTTCCTCTGTGTAAAATACAGTAGGATATAGTCATCAGCAGTCATTTATTAGGTACTTGCTATGTTCTAGGGATTCTACTAAATACTGAGAATACAAAAAAGGAAAACAGTCTGTGTTTTCAAGGAGCTCCTGAATGGAGGGAAACAAAATGTGAATAATTAGATACATGTAATATATACACAGAGACAGTCTTGGAGTTGAAAGCAGTGGTAGAAGGAGAGATGGGGAAAGGACTTCTTTAGAATATAAGATTTATTTAGATCCAGGGAAGCCAGGAGGCAAGTAAGGTTGGAATGCATTCCAACATGGAGATAAATAGGCAATGCAAAGGTATAGAGATAAGTGATGGATCATATCATGTGAGAAACAGCAAGTCAATTGAAATAGCTAGCTGGTTAATAAAGAGATTACTACACAAAGGGGAATAATATATAAGCAAACTTGGAAGTATGGGAAGGGACCAAATTGCAAAGAACATTTAACTATCAAACCAAGGACTTTATATATGATCCTTAAGGTAAGAGGAAGCTGCTGAAGTTTATTGAGTGTGGCAAGAAGGAAAAGAATAATTGTCCCTATAGCTTAAGAAAAACACTTTGGCACTACTTTGGAGCAGGGAAAGACATGTTAGAAAAGAATATAGCAGAATTAAGGCATTTTGTTTTCTTTGAAATCTCCAATTTGAATAGATGCTACTTATTGCCTTATTGTCAGGAGTATGCATATGAAAGATTGTTCTTTGAGCCCTCACCCTTTGAAGTATAGGTGCCAAGGTTACATTTGATGCCTCCTGTGATTGGTCATACACCTATAGTTGTGAAATTATGAACTAATGTTTGGTCTTGGAATAGAGTCATTAACTAGCCCTTACAGGAATCAAAACCATAGCCAATATATGTATCTTCAATATTTAATCAATAGAATTAGCTAACAGTCTTGTTAATTTCTTGGATAGAAATGAGAAAATCTGTAGATAATACAAAATTAGGAAGGATTGCTAACATGTTAGAATGTAGAAACAAAAGCCAAAACATTCTTTTTTGGGGGGAGGCAAAAATCTTGAACTAAATCTAATAAGAGGAAATTTTAAAAGATTTCAATAGAAAATCTTGTATTGAGTAAACCAACTTTACAAGACGTGAAAATCCTAGCAGACAACTTACTTAATACAAGTCTACAGTATGGTATGGCAGCCAAAACACAAACAAAAAAAGCCAAACCGAAACAAAACAAGTAATGCAACATTTGGCTAAAAGCATGGTATCTAGAACAAGAGAATGATGATGTTTAATGATTTTCATTGGAGGCATCTACTACTTGCATAAGTAGCCCATTCTAAAAAGGACCTACATGTGCAAAAGAATCTATAGCAGTTTTTCTTGAACTGGCAAAAAAAGAAAATTGAAGAGATGCCCATTAGTTGGGTAATGACTGAACAAGTTGTAGAGGAATACAATGGAATATTATTGTATTATAAGAAATGATAAGCAAATAAGACATTAGCAAAAAGACTTCAGAAAATCATCCCCAGGATAATACACTATGATCAAGTAGGATTTATACTAGGAATGCAGGGCTGGTTTAATATTAGGAAAACTATTAGTATAATTGACCATATTAATAATCAAATTAATAAAAACCATATGATCATCTCAATAGATGCAGAAAAAGCATTTGACAAAATCTAACATCCATTCCTACTAAAAACGCTTGAGAGTATAGGAATAAATGGACTATTCCTTAGAATAATAAGGAGCATATATTTAAGACCTTCAGTAAGCATAATATGCAATAGAAATAAACTGCAACCTTTCCCAGTAAGATCAGGAGTGAAACAAGGTTGCCCACTATCACCATTACTATTCGATATAGTACTAGAAACACTAGCCTCAGCAATAAGAGCCGAGAAAGAGATTCAAGGAATTAGAGTAGGAACTGAAGAAATCAAACTATCACTCTTTGCAGATGACATGATGATATACTTAGAAATCCCCAAAGACTCTGCTAAAAAGCTATTAGAAATAATTCAGAATTTTAGCAAAGTGGCAGGATGCAAAATAAATCCACATAAATCCTCAGCATTTTTATATATCCCCAACAAAATGCAACAGCAAGAGATACAAAGAGAAATTCCATTCCAAACAAATGTTGAGAGTATAAAGTATTTGGGAATCCATCTACCAAAGAATAGTCAGGAATTATATGAGCAAAATTACGAAACACTTGCCACAAAAATAAAGTCAGATTTAAATAATTGGAAAGACATTCAGTGCTCTTGGATAGGCCAAGCGAATATAATAAAGATGACAATACTCCCCAAACTAATCTATTTATTTAGTGCTATACCAATCAGACTCCCAAGAAACTATTTTAATGACCTAGAAAAAATAACAACAAAATTCATATGGAAGAATAAAAGGTCGAGAATTGCAAGGGAATTAATGAAAAAAAAGTCAGATGAAGGTGGTCTAAGTGTACCTGATCTAAAGCTATATTATAAAGCAACATTTGGTATTGGCTAAGAAATAGACCGGTCGATCAGTGGAACAGATTAGATACAAAGGACAAAAAAGGGTACAGCTATAGCATTCTAGTCTTTGACAAACCCAAAGATACCAACATTAGGGATAAAAATTCATTATTTGGAAAAAAACTGTTGGGAAAACTGGAAATTAGTATGGCAGAAATTAGATATGGATCCACACTTAACACCATATACCAAGATAAGATCAAAATGGGTCCATGACTTAGGCATAAAGAATGAGATAATAAATAGATTAGAGGAACAGAGGATAGTCTACCTCTCAGACCTGTGGAGGAGGAAGGAATTTGTGACTAGAGGAGAACTAGAGATCATTATTGATCACAAAATAGACGATTTTGATTACATCAAACTAAAAAGTTTCAGTACAAACAATACTAATGCAAACAAGATTAGAAGGGAAGTAACAAATTGGGAAAATATTTTTAAAGTTAAAGATTCTGATAAAGGTCTCATTTTCAAAATATATAGAGAATTGATCCTAATTTATAAGAAATCAAGCCATTCTCCAATTGATAAATGATCAAAGGATATAAACAGACAATTCTCAGATGATGAAATTGAAACTATATCCACTCATATGAGTGTTCCAAATCACTACTGATCAGAGAAATGCAAATTAAGACAACTCTGAGATACCACTACACACCTGTCAGATTGGCTAAGATGACAGGAACAAATAATGATGAATGTTGGAGGGGATGTGGGAAAACTGGGACACTAATACATTGTTGGTGGAGTTGTGAAAGAATCCAGCCATTCTGGAGAGCAATTTGGAACTATGCCCCAAAAGTTATCAAACTGTGCATACCCTTTGATCCAGCATTGCTGCTATTGGGCTTATATCCCAAAGAAATACTGAGGAGGGGAAAGGGACCTGTATGTGCCAAAATGTTTGCGGCAGCTCTTTTAGTAGTGGCTAGAAACTGGAAGATGAATGGATGTCCATCAATTGGAGAATGGTTGGGTAAATTATGGTATGTGAATATTATGGAATATTATTGTTCTATAAGAAATGACCAGCAGGAGGAATACAGAGAGGCTTGGAGAGACTTACATCAACTGATGCTGAGTGAAATGAATAGAACCAGAAGATCGCTGTACACTTCAATGTTGTATGAAGATGTATTCTGATAGAAGTGGATATCTTCAACATAAAGAAGATCCAACTCACTTCCAGTTGATCAATGATGGACAGAAATAATTACAGACAAGGAACACTGGGAACTGAATGTAAATTGTTAGCACTACTGTCTATCTACCCAGGTTACTTATACCTTCGGAATCTAATACTTAATGTGCAACAAGAAAATGGTATTTACACACATATATTGTATCTAGGTTATATTGTAACATATGTAAAATGTATGGGATTGTCTATCATCAAGGGGAGGGAGTAGAGGGAGGGAGGGGATAATTTGGAAAAATGAATACAAGGGATAATATTATAAAAAAATTACTCATGCATATATACTATGAAAAAATTATAAATAAAGAATGACAAATTAAAAAAAAAAAAGAAAAAAAAGAAATGATAAGCGGATAGAGTCAGGATGGTAGAAAGGAATCAAGATATTGCCTGAGCTTTTCCCGCTTACCCTCAGAATCAATGTTAGATCAAATTTCTGAATGGATTTTGGAGAAACAGAATCCACAAACATTTTCAGTGAAACAATTTTCCAGTTTAATATAATTTGGAAGGATTTCAGGAAAGGTCTGTCTTACTTGGGCAGAGGAGATTGTGGTGGGAAATCTAATAGGAGGTAGCTCCCACATTAAAGGATGAGAGGGTCTGAAATATGATATTGCAGAAGGCAAAGAAGTTTGGACTACAACCAAGAACAACTATTCTGCAAAAGTGAAAATCATCTTTCAAGAGAAAAGATACATTAAATAAAAGAAAAGATTTTCAATCACTTCTGAGGAAAAGACTAGAGCTGAACAAAAATTTTGATTTTCAAATATAAGATTCAAGAAAAGCATAAAAAAGTAAACAGGAAAGAAAAAAATATTTAAAGGTTAAACTATTTCCATCCCTACATGGGAAGATGATACATTATGTACAGGAAAAGTAGAAATAGAAAAATCCCACTGATCACCACTTCAAAGAGATCCTATGGGGAAAGTGCATAGGAACACTATTTACAAATTTTGAAATCTCAAGGTCAAAGAGAAAATTTTTCAATAAATAAATAAACAAACAGGCAAACCAAAAAAAAAAAAAACCTTCAAATATGCTGGAACAACAATTAGAATTGTACCAGATTTATCAGTAACTACAATAAAAGACTGAAGGCCTCAGAATAATGTATACCATCAATCAAAAGATCTAAGTTGGAAATATATCCAAAAAAACTAACTATAATATTGAATAAAAAAATTGAACATTCAACGAACTCGAAGAATTTTAGGACTTTGTCTTAACCAAACCCAAACTTAATAGAAAATTCAATATGTAAGAACTAACATCAAATATTAATTTCAAAGGATTCAACATGGACAAATTATTCGTATTTTTTGCATGGAACTATATACTATGTATTTAAGATTGACATCAGTAATTGGGCAATTCAAAAGAAAGATTGTGGCAGAGTTGAGCATGATATGACTCTAAAAAGTAAAACTGTCTAGGAAAAGAGAAAAATAATAATTATGTTATATGAATAAGGTACAGAGAAAGAACAGACATGGGCATTAGGAGGAGGAGGAGGCTGGTAGTTCTGAAAGCCTACTCACATTGGGAATGGATTAAATAAGGGAATACTACATATACATGCATATATTATATATATACACACACATTTTATATATATACACATATAATACACACACACACACACACACACACACACACACACACACACACACATACATATAATGAAGGGTATAGCATTCCAAAGGGTGAAGATCCAAAATCTATAAAGAAATAAGAGGGAAAGGGAATAGGATGAGGTGGGGTGTAAAAGTATGTGTAGATTTATGTCAGTGGGACAAAGTAAGTAGATTAAAGGGAAAGGAATAAAAGGAGGGAGGGTGAGAGGAGAAGATAAGGGAGGAATCTATGAGTGGTGAAGGTTAAGTAATACCAAGGCAAGTTAAGGAGTAGAATTGAAGTAGAAGCGTTAGAGATAGAAAATGAGAAATATACACAAATGTTACAAGAATCAGAAGTAGAATTTATTAGAAATTTAAAAAGTAGAACTAGTAACCACTGACTTCAGACAAAGTCAAACTTAAAGATTCAATCAGAAGAAAAATCCACATTATGTCTAAGGCATATTAATATTGTTTTAGATGCATGTTTTTATATATATGTATATATATATACATATATATAAGTGCATATATATGTATAAATATATCTGTGTGTGTGGATATTTATGAGGGCATATACATGTGTCTATATAGATATATTTATGCATGAGTAAATGTTAATATTTATCTATTTATATAGATATCTATTCATCATCTATCTAGGCTTAACTGTAGCTTATTTGGGGGAGGTGAGAAGGGGATGAAAGAGGAAAAAAGAATAAAGGAAAAAGTGCACATCTGAGAACAAAAGAATCAAATATGAACAGTCATAAATATAATCATTTCTATTAGTATATATGCTTTCTTGAAATGGAAATTTACTATTATATATTTTGAATCCTCCCTGATGTTCTCCTGAGAAGTGTTTTGTTTAGTTTTTATTTTCCTTTTCTTTCTTTTTCTATTTTGTTTTTTCTTGTTTTGTAGTTTTAAATAAATAAATATATTTTAAAAATAGTTCTATGTAAATTATTTTAATTAATAAATTTAAAAATTAATAATTAAAAATAAGGCCACACATAGAATAAAAATAAAGGGCTGGAGAAGAATTCATTCTGCTTCAGATGATGCAAACAAAGCAGAGGTAACAATCATTATCTGTAATGTTCTGGTTGGTTTTCTGGAGATCTCTGGAGCAGCCTTCTTTTCTACAGAGTAATCACCATGAGAATAGCCAGGGATAAAGTTCAAATTCTTTATTGTCTCCTTTACAATCTAGTTTCCTTGTCTGGGGCTGGGGGTTTGCTTTCTTGAGCTCATCCAGAATATGTCTTGGTTTCTGTGGGGGAGGTAGGAAGAACACCATGATAGTCTCTGTCTTGAAGTCTGTCTCAGTCTGAGAGCTTGTGCTCCCTGCCTCCAGCCACCACAAAGGTGAGAAATGAAATGAATCTCTCTGGCTGAGTTTTTCCCAGCTTATAATCTCTGTTATAATTACATTATCATAGATGTGAATCTTGTAAAATAGGTGTCAATGTTGTAAGACTATATTAAGTAGTAAGTACATGTAGTGGAGAGCTATTAATCACCATGCTAAACTAGATAACCATTATCTTATCAATTCCACTGAATTAGCATCTTGTAAGAATCCTTGTTTCAAGTACAGAGTTCTGGCCCATAACAATAATTTCAGACAAAGTTAAAGTTAAAATAGATTTAATTAAAAAATAAGCAAAGAATCTACATTATCTTAACCTGATTACTATTTTGACTTTAACTCTGCCAATTCTTCTTTTCAGCTATCTTATTGTTGAAGTGAATCTTAAACACATAGTATACATTTTCCCATGTAAAAAATATTCAATAGTTTGTCCATGTTAAGTTCCTTAAAATTTATCTTTTATATTGATTCTTGTATGTCAAATTTTCTCGTAAGTTCGGGATTGGTCTATAGAAAGTCCTGAAAATTTATAAGTTCATTAGATGTCCAGTTTTTTTTTTTTCATCAAATTTATAGATAATTTTGTTGGATATAGTTTTGGCTGCAGTTCTAATTCTTCTGATTGTTTTTAGATATGATTTCCAGGACATGTGATCTTTTATTGTAGCTTCTATTAAGTCTTATAAAATTCTAATTGTAGTTTCACTGTATTTGAATTAGGTTTTTCTTGTTTCTTGCAAAATTTTCTCATTTATTTGGAAGGTTTGAATTTTGGCAATAATATTCCTGTGTGTTTTCCACAAAGGATCTCTTTGAAGTGGTGATCAGTAGATGTGATCAGGTGTTGCTTGTGGACTAGGAAGGAAATAAAGTGGAAGCAAGAGTGAAGAGGAGAGAGGTCAGACAACACAAGTGCCTCTGAGTCTCCTTGTATCTTCATCATCATCATCCTCGCATATGAAGAGATCCATTCTATAGGTCTGAGTTAGATCTCCAGCAGCTAATGACAGGCGGCTCCCGTATCACAACACTTAATACTTAATTGGGGGGGTTTAATTTGTTCTTCTTTCTAGCTTTTTTAAGGTACACGCTCAATTCATTGATTTTCACTTTCTCTATTTTATGCAAGTAAGCATCTAGAGAGATAAAACTTCCCCTAAGAACTGATTTGATTGTATCCCATACATTTTGGTATGTGTACTCAGTATTATCATTCTCTTGGATGAAATTATCGATTTGTCTATGATTTATTGGTTTACCTACTCATTCTTTAGGATTAGATTATTTTCCAATTAATTTTTTATTCCAATCCAAACTAATTCCAATAGTTTCCAATTAATTTTTGGTCTATTTACCCCTCATTCTTTATTACATGTAATTTGTAATAGCATCATGATCTGAAAAAAGATGCATTTACTATTTCTGCCTTTTTGCATTTTATTTTGATATTTTTATACCCCAATATATGATCAGTTCTTGTGTGAGTTCCATGGCCCACTGAGAAAAAAAGTATATTCCTTTCTGTCTCCATTCAATTTTCTCCAAAGGTCTATCATACCTAACTTTTCTAAAATTTTATTTATCTAATTGGAAAGACATCTAGTGCTCATGGATAGGCCAAGCGAATATAATAAAGATGACAATCCCCAAACTAATCTATTTATTTATTGCTATACCAATCAGACTCCCAAGAAACTATTTTAATGACCTAGAAAAAATAACAACAAAATTCATATGGAAGAATAAAGGTCGAGAATTTCAAGGGAATTAATGAAAAAAAAGTCAGATGAAGGTGGTCTAGGTATACCTGATCTAAAGCTATATTATATAGCAGCAGTCACCAAGACCATTTGGTATTGGCTAAAAAATAGACTAGTCGTTCAGTGGAACAGATTAGGTACAAAGGACAAAAAACGATACAACTATAGCAATCTAGTGTTTGATAAACCCAAAGATACCAACATTAGGGATAAAAATTCATTATTTGGAAAAAAAATGTTGGGAAAACTGGAAATTAGTATGGCAGAAATTAGATATGGATCCACACTTAACACCATATACCAAAATAAGATCGAAATGGGTCCATGACTTAGGCATAAAGAATGAGATAATAAATAGATTAGAGGAACAGAGGATAGTCTACCTCTCAGACCTGTGGAGGAGGAAGGAATTTGTGACTAGAGGAGAACTAGAGATCATTATTGATCACAAAATAGAAGATTTTGATTACATCAAACTAAAAAGTTTCTGTACAAACAAAACTAATGCAAACAAGATTAGAAAGGAAGTAACAAATTGGGAAAATATTTTTAAAGTTAAAGATTCTGATAAAGGTCTCATTTTCAAAATATATAGAGAATTGACTCTTATTTATAAGAAATCAAACCATTCTCCAATTGATAAATGGTCAAAGGATATGAACAGACAATTCTCAGATGATGAAATTGAAACTATTTCCACTCATATGAAAGAGTGTTCCAAATCACTACTGATCAGAGAAATGCAAATTAAGACAACTCTGAGATACCATTACACACCTGTCAGATTGGCCAAGATGACAGGAACAAATAATGATGAATGTTGGAGGGGATGTGGGAAAACTGGGACACTAATACATTGTTGGTGGAGTTGTGAAAGAATCCAGCCATTCTGGAGAACAATTTGGAGCTATGACCAAAAAGTTATCAAACTGTGCATACCCTTTGATCCAGCATTGCTGCTACTGGGCTTATATCCCAAAGAAATACTAAAGAAGAGAAAGGGACCTGTGTGTGCCAAAATGTTTGTGGCAGCTCTTTTTGTAGTGGCTAGAAACTGGAAGATGAGTGGATGTCCATCAATTGGAGAATGGTTGGGTAAATTATGGTATATGAAGGTTATGGAATATTATTGCTCTGTAAGAAATGATTAGCAGGATGAATTCAGAAAGGCTTGGAGAGACTTGCATGAACTGATGCTGAGTGAAATGAGCAGAACCAGAAGATCATTATACACTTCAACAAGAAAACTGTATGAAGATATATTCTGATGGAAGTGGATATCTTCAACATAAAGAAGATCCAACTCACTTCCAGTTGATCAATGATGGACAAAAACAACTACACCCAGAGAAGGAACGCTGGAAATTGAATATAAACTGTTAGCACTACTATCTATCTACCCAGGTTACTTATACCTTTGGAATCCAATGCTGAACATGCAACAAGAAAATTGGATTTACACACATATATTGTATCTAGGGTATAGTGTAACACATGTATTATATTGTAACATATGTAAAATGTATGGGATTGCCTGTCATCTAGGGGAGGGAGTAGAGGGAAAGAGGGAAAAAATTTGGAAAAATGAGTACAAGGGATAATGTTATAAAAAAAATTCTCATGCATATATACTGTCAAAAATTTTTATAATTATAAAATTAATAAAAAAAGAAAAATAAATGAATAAAATTCTATTTATCTCCTTAACTTATTTCTTATTTATTTTCTGGTTTGCTTTATCCAATTCTGATAGAGATCCTCCACTAATGTAGTTTTGCTGTTTATTTTTTCCTTATAGCTCTTTTAACTTTTTCTATAGGAACTTGATCTATATCAGTTGATACATTTATGTTTAATATTGATATTACTTTATTATCTGTAGTTTACTTTAGCAAGATGTAGTTTTTTTCCTTATTTCTCTTAATTTGATCTATTTTTTCTTTTGCTTGATCTGAGATAAGGATGGCTACTCCTGCTATTTTTTTTACTTTACCTGAAGCATAATAGATTCTGCTCTAGCTTTTTACCTTTACTCTAATGTACACTCTGCTTTAAATGTGTATCTTATGAACAACATATTGTAGGATTATGACAATTAATCCAGTCTGCTGTGTATTTCCATTTTATGAGAGAGTTCTTCCCTTTCACATTCACAGTTAAATTTACTAATGCTATATTTCTTCCATTATATTTTTCTCTTCCCTTTTCTCCTTTCCCTCCTCACTAATGTTTTGTTTCTGATCACCACTTTCCTCAATCTGCTCTCCTCTTTACAGCTCCTCTCCTTTTCCCTTTCTCCTTTCACTCCTCTATAGGATGAGACAAGTTTCTATATTAAACTAAATATGTCTGATATTCTCTCTTTGAGTCAAATTAGATGAGATTAAGGTTCACAGAATGCTTATCCCTCTCTCTTATTTCCCCAACTGTAGTAGATTTTTTGCTTCTTCATGTGTTGTAATTTACCCCATTTTTTCTCCCTTTCCCTCTTCTTCCAGTACAATCCCTTTTCCAACCATAGCTTCTTTTCTATATCATCACAATAAAGTCAAGTTACACCCCTACCTGCTAAGTATACCTCTAAAAAAGATAGTTTTTGAGTTAAACATGTCATGTTCCCATATAGGGATGTAAATCTTTTAACCTTTAAAAACACATTTTTTTCATTTCCTTTTTACCTTTTTATGCTTCTCTTGATTTTTTTATTTGAAGATCACATTTTCTGTTTAGCTATGGTCTTTTCACCAAAAATAAATTAAAATCCCCTATTTCATTGAATGTCCATCTTTTCCCATGAAAGATAATGCTTGATTTTGATGGATGATTGATTCTTGACTGCAGTCCAAGTTCCTTTGCTTTACAGAATGTTACATTCTATGCCCTTTGATCCTTTAAATGAGAAGCTACTAGGTTCTGAGTAATCCTGATTGTGGCTCTTCAATATTTGAATTTTTTCTTTTTGGTTGCTTGTAGTATTTTCTCCTTGATCTGATCATTTTGGAATTTAGCTACAATATTTCTTGGAATTCCTTTTCATTTTGGGTCTCTTTCGGGAGATGATGGTGTATTCTTTCAACAACAACAAAAATCCCCAAAATCACTTAAATATGCATATGATGTGATGAGATCATCTTTAAAACATTCCTCTCTCCAATTGATAAATGGTCAAAGGATATAAACAGACAATTTTCAGATGATGAAATTCAAACTATTTCCACTCATATGAAAGTGTTTCAAGTCACTTTTGATCAGAGAAATGCAAATTAAGACAACTCTGAGATATCATTACACACCTGTCAGATTGGCTAAGATGACAGGAACAAATAACAATGAATGTTAGAGTGGATGTGGAAAAACTGGGACACTGATGCATTGTTGGTGGAGTTGTGAAAGAATCCGGCCATTCCGGAGAGCAATCTGGAATTATGCCCAAAAAGTTATCAAAATGTGCATACCCTTTGATCCAGCCGTACTACTACTGGGCTTATATCCCAAGGAAATACTAAAGAAGGGAAAGGGACATGTATGTGCCAAAATGTTTGTGGCAGCCCTTTTCATAGTGGCTAGAAACTGGAAAATGAATGGATGTCCATCAATTGGAGAATGGTTGGGTAAATTATGGTATATTATTGTTCTGTAAGAAATGACCAACAGGAGGAATACAGAGAAACTTGGAAAGACTTACATCAACTGATGCTGAGTGAAACGAGCAGAACTAGGGGATCATTATACACTTCAACAATGATACTGTATGAGGATGTATTCTGATGGAACTGGATATCTTCAACATAGAGAAGAGCTAATCCAATTCCAATTGATCAATGATGGACAGAATCAGCTACATCCAGAAAAGGAACACTGGGAAATGAGTGTAAACTGTGAGCAGTTTTTGTTTTGTTTTGTTTTGTTTTTTTTCTCTTCCCAGATTATTTTTACCTTCCGAATACAACCCTTCCTTTGCAACAACAACAACAAAAAAATTCGGTTCTGCACACATATATTGTACCTAGGATATACTATAAGATTTTGAATATATATGGGAATGCCTGCCATCTAGGGGAGGGGGTGGAGGGAAGGAAGGGAAAAACTCGGAACAGAAGAGAGTACAAGGGATAATGTTGTATAAAAAAAAAAAAGTTACCTATGCATATGTGCTGTAAAAGAAAATGTTATAATTATAAAAATTAATAAAAAATAAAAAAATAAAAAAAACAAATAAACAGAAAAAAAGAGAGAAAAAAAATTCCTCTAAGAAGAAAGTATTTTTTTTCCTTCTTTTCTTTCTTTCTTTCTTTTTTTTTTTTATTTTGTTTTTGTCCCTTGGTATACTCAGAATTAAATATTACACAAATACTTAAAAACACATTATAGATCTTATAGATATTATGGTTTAATTGAATGAAGTTTATGTCACTTTCCACCACATGAACTACAGGAAATATCAGATATTTGTGCAGTAGGATTAGAACTATTTTTAAAACCTTTCTGCAGAGTCTTTTATAGTTATAGACATATCATTCTTTTGAGCTTCTACATAAGTAGACCCCAAATATTTTATGCATTCTGTAGTTTTTCTGAATAGAATTTCCTTTTATCTCTTTTTGCTTGTTGGATTTTTACAGCCTAAAGAAAGATTGTTTTTGTATTATTTTATGTAAAGGGCTGAAACTCTTAAAAGGTGTGCTTGACTTTTGTACAAATAAAACTAATGCTAATAAAATTAGAAGGGAAGCAACAAACTGGGAAAACATTTTTACAGTTAAAGGTTCTGATAAAGGTCTCATTTCCAAAATATATAGAGAATTGACTCTTATTTATAAGAAATCAATCCATTCTCCAATTGATAAATGGTCAAAGCATATGAACAGACAATTTTTGGATGATGAAATTGAAACTATTTCCACTCATATGAAAGAGTGTTCCACATCTCTATTGATCAGAGAAATGCAAATTAAGACAACTCTGAGATACCATTACAGACCTGTCAGATTGGCTAAGATGACAGGAACAAATAATGATGAATGTTGGAGGGGATGTGGGAAAACTGGGACACTAATACATTGTTGGTGGAGTTGTGAAAGAATCCAGCCATTCTGGAGAGCAATTTGGAACTATGCCCAAAAAGATATCAAACTGTGCATACCCTTTGATCCAGCAGTGCTACTACTGGGCTTATATCCCAAAGAAATACTAAAGAAGAGAAAGGGACCTGTGTATGCCAAAATGTTTGTGGCAGCCTTTTTGTAGTGGCTAGAAACTGGAAAATGAATGGATGTCCATCAATTGGAGAATGGTTGGGTAAATTGTGGTATATGAATGTTATGGAATATTATTGTTCTATAAGAAATGACCAGCAGGTGGAGTTGTGAAAGAATCCAGCCATTCTGGAGAGCAATCTGGAATTATGCCCAAAAAGTTATCAAACTGTGCATACCCTTTGACCCAGCAGCGCTACTACTGGGATTATATCCCAAAGAAATACTAAAGAGCGGAAAGAGACATATATGTGCCAAAATGTTTGTGGCAGCTCTTTTTGTTGTAGCTAGAAACTGGAAGATGAATGGATGTCCATCAGTTGGAGAATGGTTGGGTAAATTATGGTATATGAAGGTTATGGAATATTATTGCTCTGTAAGAAATGACCAGCAGGAGGAATACAGAGAGGGTTGGAGAGACTTAAATCAACTGATGCTGAGTGAAATGAGCAGAACCAGAAGATCACTGTATACTTCAACAACGATACTGTATGAGGATGTATTCTGATGGAAGTGGAAATCTTCAACATAAAGAAGATCCAACTCACTTCCAGTTGATCAATGATGGACAGAGGTAGCTACACCCAGAGAAGAAACACTGGGAGGGGAATGAAAATTGTTAGCACTAATATCTGTCTGCCCAGGTTGCATGTACCTTCGGATTCTAATGTTTATTGTGCAACAAGAAAATGATATTCACACACATGTATTGTACTTAGACTATATTGTAACACATGTAAAATGTATGGTATTGCCTGTCGTCGGGGGGAGGGAATAAGGGAGGGGGGGTAATTTGGAAAAATGAATACAAGGGATAATATTATAAAATATATATATATATATAATAAAAAAAAAAAAAAAAAAAAAAAAAAAAAAGAAATGACCAGCAGGAGTAATACAGAGAGGCTTGGAGAGACTTACATGAACTGATGCTAAGTGAAATGAACAGAACCAGGAGATCATTATACACGTCAACAATGATATTGTATGAGGATGTATTCTGATGGAAGTGGATATCTTCAACATAGAGAAGAGCTAATTCAGTTCCATTTGATCAATGATGGACAGAATCAGCTATACCCAGAAAAGGAACACTGGGAAATGAGTGTAAACTTTTGCATTTTTGTTTTTCTTCCCAGGTTATTTTTACCTTCTGTATCCAATTCTCCCTGTGCAACAAGAGAACTGTTTGGTTCTGCACACACACACACACACACACACACACACACACACACACACATATATATATGTATACACATACACACTATAACATATTTAACATGTATAAGACTGCTTGCCATCTAGGGGAGGGGGTGGAAGGAGGGAAAGGAAAAGTCAGAACAACAGTGAGTGCAAGGGATAATATTGTAAAAAATTACCCAGGCATATGTTCTGTCAATAAAAAGTTATAATTAAAAAAAAAAAAAACAACAAAAAAACCCCAAGTGTGCTGGAATCAGACAACTGAGCACTTAAGGCTAATTACCTGTTGGACAATGATTCTATTAGCATATGTTTGGAAAAATGGCCCTTCTCACTGTTCTGGCTTGATGTTTGGTGTATGCAGATACCATCATAGGAAGGATTAGAGGGTGGTGTGAGATAAGCCAGACTTCACTAGCCAGACTAGGAGAAGAAAAGTTTGTGGCAAGCTTGTAGCAGTTTGTCTGTCTCCTTCACTTCTCTTCCTAAAGACCAAGGACTTTTACTTATCCTGACTCCAGCTGTTCCTGAGGCCTCCAGAGAGCTAGCCTGGATTTTACATTTTGGTGCCTAACATGTGAACCAAGGACCCTAATTTCACTGAAGAAGTCCCAGGTGACCAGGATATAGGGTGAATATTTTAATAGACAGACAGGCAACTTACTTTGTTATGAGCTAAACTAGTAACTCTCATTCTAACTGAAATGGGGCACATATTAGGAAAAGATTCTCCCTTACCCCCAATCCCACCCCAAAGGAGATCTACAGAAAGCATACTCAGGCTGATAAAGAGATAGGGTTTGATTGTAACTTGGGAGCAGATTGATGGACTTGTGGATACATTAGAATGTACATCCCCATGGTTCTTCAAGGAAGAAGAAATAGAGGTGGATAATTGGGAACTAGTAGGAGATCAACTATGTGAATATTATCCTGATTCAATTTCCAAGGAAACATTCTATATATACAACTTAATACAATTGGCTTTAAGGAATCTGACAAGTTATAGAAAAAAAAAAGTTTTAAGAACAGCCATATGAAGAAGTGTGAGGAAAAAGAGAAAGGCAAAGAACAGATTAATGACAATATTGTCAGAAGGCATGAGGACTTAAGTGAACTTGAAGGGTTTGGTGATTCTCACTCTCACAACCCAGCTTCAACTCCACATACACCAGAGCAGACTCTTGACCCCCCTTCCATCAACTTTACCATCTGGGGTGGAGGAAGGAGGAGGAGTGGGAGGGGCAGTGATACCACCAGCACCTCCCTCCCAGGAATCACTCCCTCCTATCACTAGATTGCAAAAAGCACTACTTAAAGCCACAGAGGAAGGGAATAATACAGCTGATTAGAGAATATAAATATATTCTGTGATTCAACAGTTTAACTCTTCAGGTCAAGAAAGAAGAAGAAACATTCCTTTAATCTGGAAATTATCAAAGATCTGAAAAACGCTGGCACTCCATATGGGTGTACATTATCTTATGTTAATATGGTATTATGTTAATATGGTATGAAATTGTAACCCCTAGTGACTGGAAATCTATAGCAAAGACATGTTTAGGACCTGGACAAAACTTGTTGTGGCTTTTTGAGTATAGCGAACTCTATAGAATACAAGCTAAATGAAATAGGCAACCTGGAGTTAATATGCCAATCAACTTTGATCCACTAGCAGGTTTAGGTCCTTATGCAGACACTTGAGTGCAAATTAATTACCCTATAGCAGCATATGAGCAAATTGCTTCTGCTACTATGAAAGCATGGGGCACCTTCCCAAGAAGATAAGGTAGAGGGAAAGCCTTCAAGAAAATAGTACAAGGTCCAAATGAGCCCTTTGTTGATTTTGTGGGATGTCTTCATACAGTTGTCATATGAACTATTGGTGAAAATGCAGCAACAGAAATTATGATAAGGCAACTTGCTAAAGAAAATGCTAATGAGGTTTGTAGAAGAATTATACTAGGAATACACGAGGATGCTCCTTTAGAGGAGATCATAAGATGCTGTGTCACAGTGGGAACAAATACCTTTTATACCTAGGCTATGGTGCAGACTTTCAAGATTTGAACATGGGAAGACAGGGTTCCTTTTGACAAAGGACTTCCAGAGAGACTTGTCAATGCTTTCAATGTGGTAAAGTAGGGCATCTGAAAGCTCAATGGTGGCCTAGAGACAGAGTGAGAAAACAGGCTGGGAGAACAAGACCCAAAACCCCATGTCCAAAATGCAGCAGAGGCTTCCATTGGGCATCAGAATGTAGAATGATTCAGGGAAAATGGGATGAGGGGCCCAAGGCAAAAAGTACTTGGGGCATGATGGCAGCCAATGCTATACCCAGAGAGCCTTTAGAAGTTCAATACCCAGACATGACCAATTAGCCAGGAAGCAACTTGATGGGAGAAGGGATTACAAATGGGGTGAATAGAGATGTATGTACTTGGGACAACTGAGATACCCCCTGGAGAGGTGAAATCTGTTCCTCTCCAGCCTATAGATCCTTTGCCTCCAGGCACAGTAGATTGACCATTTCACCTCCTGAGAGTACTTACAAAACAGTGTTCATCTAAACACTGACATGGGAAACTGGAGAATGTGTAGACAATATTCCAGTCACTAATACAGGTAGACAATGTGTGACTTGTCAACCAGGGGAAGTAGTTTATTGATACAGACCCCTAATAAGCAATCTGGTGATAGTTGCCCAGATTGTGATTCCAAGCAACAGAATCCAGGAATATTCTTGACAGCAGCTGTGACTGTTGACCATCCTATGCTCACTATCTATATAAATGGCATACTATTAGACGGATTGGTAGACACAGGTGCAGATCTTACAGTCATTAGAGGTGCCAACTAGCTCAGTCACTGGCCAAAGATTAAAGCAAACATCTACATGTCTGACATAGGAGGATCAATAGCAGTTGAAGTTAGTGCTACCCCTTTGAGATGGACTTTTGAAGGTGAAACAGGAGTTTTTACTCCTTTTATAGTTGAAAAAATCCCCCTCAATCTGTAGGGAATAGACATTTTACAACAATTAGGATTACAAATGAGTACTTTGGTTTTTTAGGCAGGGCTGCTGTTGAAGGCCTGCCAACACTGTCACCTGTTCCTATCCAATGGAAAACTGATACATCAGTGTGGATAGAACAGTGGTCCTTAGCCAAAGATAAAATTCAGGCCTTATTAGATATAGTAAAGAAGCAACTTGACCAAGGACACTTATAAACTTCTCTAAGTCCTTGGGATTCCCTTGTATTTGTTGTAAGAAAGAAATCTGGAAAATGGAGGATGTTGACTGATTTAAGAAAAGTAAATGAACAAATGGAAACTATGGGGACTTTTCAGCCTGGACTTCCATCTCCTACTTAATTGCCTAGAAAATGGGCTCTTTGGGTTATAGATATTAAGATTGTTTCTGTTCTATCCCTCTAGATAAGGAGGATATGAAAAGATTTGCCTTCTCAGTGCCCAGCATTAACTTAGCTGAGCCTTATAAAAGATATGAATGGACACTTTTGCCACAGAGAATAAAAAAACAGCCCTACTATGTGTCAAATGTATGTTACTGCTGCTTTTACTCCAGTAAGAAAAGCATTTCCAAAAGTAATGTTATTACATTACACGGATGATATACTGAGAAACAAATGTTAGAAGCATGTCTACAAAAGACCATGGAAACACTAAGGATATAGCTTCAGAAAAAAATTCAAAGACATGCTCCTTTTCAATATTTACGATATGAAGTATACCCTAAGATGCTTACAGTATAAAAACTTTCCTTATGACAAGAGAAGCTAAACACCTTAAATGACTTTCAGAAATTGTTAGGAGATATCCAATGGATGTGTCCAGTGTTAGGTTTGTCCACCTATCAATTGCAACTATTATATGACATTTTAAGGGGAGACAGTGCTTTAAACTCACCATACCAGCTTACAAAAGAAGCTGAAAAGATTTTGAGAGAAGTTGAATTGCTTTATCCAATATGGTTGAAAGAATCACTCAAAAAACCCTTGGAAATAACAGTTTTTGCTACAAAAGAGGCACCCACAGCAGTCCTTCATCAAGGAGACAATGTGTGATTGAGTGTGTGAACCTCCCAGCACAACCAGAACAAAGCCTTACTCCTTACCTAGTGGTTGTGGCTAGAATTTTATTAAAGGCCATTAAGGGAGCAGTACAATTATCTGGATAAGATCTGACAAGATATACACCTTTTATACTAATACACAAAAAAATGTATGCTGTGAAACTATCCCAGAGTGGCAGATTTTATTGGTCATGGCTCAAAATTTTACACATGGGTCTCCATTAAAGATAACCAGACTGTTACATAATTGGCTATGGATACTTGAAGAAAGGTTTCTAAAGTTTCTCTTAAAAGACCAACTATCTTTACAGATGCATCCAAACATAATATTTATGCTGTATACTCTCGTGACTTAACTATAAAGAGAGTAGTCAGAACTCCTTTACAATCCACTCAGCAGAATGAATTGTATGCAATCATTCTAGATCTTACTTATTATCCAGGCGATATAAATATAATATCTTATTCGGCCTATTCAGTAGGTGTGGTGCAAAAACTTGCTACAGCCCAAATAAAATTTGTAGCTTCCAATATATATATCAGCTCTTTAAGGAACTTCATGAGCAAATGAGAAAGCATCCAGTTCAGATTTATTTCTTGCATGTCCACTCTCATAGTGGACTTCCGGTCCAATTTTTGATGGTAATTCAAAGGCAGATAGCCTTCTAACCATGTTGACCAATATTCCTTTATTTCAAAGAGCCCAAGAATCTCATTCTAAATATTATCAGGCTGCCCGAGCTTTACGTTTACAATTCGGAATAACAAGAGAGGAAGCTAGGAACATAATAAAACTTGTACAGCTTGCCTTCCTTTCCAAGCTCCTACACTCCCTCCAGGGAAGAACCCTTGTGGTTTGAGACAGAATGATATTTGGCAAATGGATGTGATCCATTATAAATCTTTTGGTTGTCTGTCTTTTATCCATGTTGTAGTAGACACCTTTTCAGGATTCACTTTTGCAATACCAGCAGCAAAAGAGACAGCCTTAGTGGTCACTGAATTCCTTGTACAAGCATTTGCAATTATGGGTGTGCTACAAGAATAAAAACAGACGATGGACCTGCATATACTTCTTAACATTTTGCACACTTTTGTGCACAGTATAAAATTTTACACACCACTGTCATACCCTTTAATCCTCAAGGGCAGGTAATAGTAAAGAGGAGAAACAGAGACATTTAGATGCTCCTCCAAAAAGAAAAGAAAAGGGAAGCCACAGGTAACCCTAGAGAACTTCTAAATCTAGCTCTTTATACTATTAACTTCTTAATTTTTGACAAAGATGCATTGGCTCCAGCAAATAGATTTTATAACCCACTGAAAGGGCAGTGTCCAGTGCAATCAGCTCCACTATCTTTAGATAATTGTCAGGTGACATGGAGAGATGCAGAGAGTGGTGAATGGAAGGGACCAGATAGGTTAACTGCTTGGGGGAGAGGGTTTGCCTGTATCTCTAGAGATGAAGAAGGAATCAGATGGGTGCCAATGAGCTATATTTGCTTTGTATATCAGAGAGAGATAGAGCAGACACTTGAAATGAAGGAGAAGACCCAAGAAACATCAGGTGGTTCTGTTGCTGACTGTGCCCACCACTGAAAGAACCTGGCAGTTATGGCGTTTGACCCATGGACATCAAAAACTGTTAATAAGACTGTAGTAGGTCTTGAAAATCATTGGATTCTCTGAGACATGATAAGACTGTTGTAGGACTTGAAGACCCTCAGAAACCATTGGATTCTCTGAGACATGATAAGACCGTTGTAAGACTTCAAAATCTGCAGGAATCATTGAATTCCCTAACATATAAAAAGACTGTTACAGGGCTTCAAAAACGTGCAGGGATCATTGGATTCCCTGACACGTGAAGCAATAGACAATAGATTGGTTTTGGACTATCTCTTGGATGCTGAGGTGCATGTGTGAATGTTATTTACACACTTTCCTTCTAGGACTTCTGGAAATCTTTTACAACACCATGTTTGTTAGGTATTTTTTAACTGTCCCTAACTAATGCTAATCGGTCCTTATTCCTAGGCCTATCAGAGAATAACTGGTAAATATAATATCAATAATATCAATCTCATCTCTGTTTTGAGGTCCTCATAATCCTCTGGCTACTATCTCATAGAAAGTAGTTGAAGCATAACAGAGCACAAACTTCAATTTTATTCCCATAAATCACATCTACTCTATGACCTCCTGCACATATCTTAGTAGTGACCTCCCAGTCCAGTCTCCAGGTGGTAAGAGGGGGGAAAAGAAAAGAGAAAAGGGAAGGGCTCTTCATGTCCAGAGCTTAAATAGGATCAATGAGGTCACAGATAGAAGCCAATCAATGATGAAGGCTACATCTTGAACTTGACCCAGACTTTAGATAGAGATCTAGGTTCCCCCCATGGGTGGAGATCCCACCCACAAAGGAAGTCCCTAAGTACTCAACTCTTAAGCACATCCAGGGATCCACTTACATCTCAATTGCAATTGCCTGACCTTTCTTTGGACCCTTACACATGTTGATTTATATTGTTTGTTATAGCACTACTTGCATGTACAATTCATGTTTGTTATACCACATTGAGCCTGCCCTGGCTATGGAGAGAATTATCACTAATAGCCTGTACTTTATTATGTGCTTATGTAATACCTCCCATGCTGATGGGTTTGTGCATACCTGTTTCTAGTAAGACCCTTCAGCCCAGAAACCAGCTAACAATATCTGGCTTGACTCCCCATTTCCCTTTGGTGTTTTTCATCTCTCTTCCTGAGAAATAAGGGAGGGAATGACCATCTGCGATCTAAAACAAAAGAAAATTGGAGATGTAAAGGGCTGAAACTCTTAAAAAGTGTGCTTGAATCAGACAACCAAGCACTTAGGCTAATTACTTATTGGACAATGATTCTATTAGCATATGTTTGGAAAAAATGGCCCTTCTCACTGTTCCATGGTGGCTCTATGTTTGGTGTATACAGATAATTGTAGGAGTGTGAGAGGAGCCAGACTCACTTTTTGGCAGGATTAGGAGGAGAAAGATTGGTGGCAAGCCTGTGGCAGTTTGTCTGTCTCCTTCACTTCTCCCCCTAAAGACCAAGGACTTCTATTTATCCTGACTTCTGCTGTTCTTGAGGTCTCCAGGGAGCTAATTTGGACTTTACAGTTTTATTTTATATTTTATACTTTCATGAATTGTTTAATTAATAGTTGTTGATTCCCAAGGCTCTATATATGACAATAATATCATTTGCAAAAAGAAATGCTTTTTATTTTTCTGTGTATAATCTCCTATTTTTTCTTCTTATTGTTATAATTAACATTTTGTCATTATGTTAAGTAATAGGAATGACTATAGACATCCTGGCTTTACTGCTATTCTTATTGGAAAAGTCTCTAGTCTATCTTCATTACATATAATGATTTTTTTTATTTGAGGTAGATATAAAAAGATCTTTTTATTTCTATAACTTTTTATTGTTTTGGTAGAAATAATTGTATTTTCTCAGCAGTTTTTCCTGCATTTATTAATTTATTAATTATTAAGGTGACTAAATTATTTCTAATTAATATTTTCTAATATTTTCTTGATATTGAATCAACCTTTCATTCCTGATATAAATCCTATCTAGTTCTAATGCATAACATAGTGGCAGATGGATGATAGATCTTGGTGAGGAAAACTTGAATTCAACATCCTAAAACATTAACTATGTGGCTTAATTTGTCTGCTTAAATTTCCTCCTTTGTAAAATGGCAATAATAATAGCATCCATATCATACAATTGTGAGGATGAAATGAAATGACATTTATTAAGTACCTTAAGCATGAAAGAGTTATATAAATGATAACACTTATAATAGAAGTATTGTTCTAGGTTCTTTGCAATTATTTTAATTAAAATTGTGTCAATATTCATTAGGGAATATTGGCCTACAGTTTTCTTTAACTTAATGTTCTCCTGGTTAGGGCTTCCATTTGTTTCATAGAAATAATTTGGTATGATTCTTTTATTTTCTATTTTTGTAAACAGCTATATAATATTATAGACAAAAGAGATTGACATTTGATTGAGAAATGCAGGAAAGTCAGGAAAAAGAGAAGAAAAAAATTGATTATCTTTTTTTGAACCCTGTCAATTCCCTTCTCTTTTCCTCATTCTCTTATTTTAAAATATGATGGTTCTGAGAGAAAAGCAATGTTCTTCATTTTAGATTAATTTAATCTAGATATTTTTTAAAAATAAGTTTTTATTGATATTTCCTATCTTTTATATTAACATAGTTATTCCAGATATCCTTCTTCCTGCCTCTCCAAGAGAACTGTCACTTATGATAGTATTTTTAGAAAAAAAATTAACATAGTTGATTGATGCATTGAAAAAATAGAAAAAAAAAGTATAATGTGTAACTACAAGAAAGTATATACATTGGGAATATATTTTCATATCACTTCTTTTAAATACTGCTTGATCTTTGCTATATCATTACATTTACATTTAATTTTTTGGTATGTGATTTGTTCTTTTCATTTACATTATAGTTACTCTATATATTACTTTTTTGACTCTGCTTACTTCATTATATATAAATTTAAATAGAAATTTCCATGTTTTCTGCATTCATCACACACCACTTTTTATAGCATAGTAACATTTATTATATCCATGTACTGCAATTTATTTAGCCATTTTTTCAATTTGATGTACATCTACTTTGTTTTCAATTCTTAACTATCACGAAAAAGTGCTGCTGTAAATATTTTGAAATAGATGGGGACTTTAATTCTCTCTTCAGAAAAAACCCTCTGAAGATGAATTTTTACTTATTATGTTTTACATATGACTGATCTCTTGTTTCTTATTTTTCTTTTTGCATCATTGCCAAGTTTAGTTTAGAGTAATGACTTCTTTGTTGAATAAACCCAATAATGGAATCCCTGGTTTAAATGATATGGACATTTTAGTTACTTTATTTGCATAATTCTGGATTGCTTTCCAAAATGCTTATACAATTTCATATCTTCTTTAATAATGCATTAGTGTGCCTATTCTTCCACAATTCCTCCAACATTTATTGTTGACACTATTGAAGTCTTTTATGTGTGTGTGTGTATGTGTGTGTGTGTGTGTGTGTATGTGTGTGTGTGCCAATTTGCAGGATTTGAAATGAATCCTCAGGATTGTTTTGACTTGCATTTCTCTTATTATTTATGAAGCATTTTTGATAATTATTCATATCCTTTGACCATTTTTCAACTGGGGAATGACTATGAGTTAGTAGTGGTTAGATAACACAGTGAAGAGAATACCAGAACTGGTCAGGAAGATCTGAGTTCAAATCAAGCATGAGACACTTACTAACAAGGTGTGTAAGTCATTTTACCCTGTTTGTCATAAAGAATGAGCCACAACTGATGCAGCTGAACAATAAATGAGTTGTGTGTGTGTTTGTGCTTATAGTTTGTACATATAAACATATTACTTATGTATATATTAATTGTTTATAAACCTATTTTTGATACAATCAGCTTCTTTATGTCTACTTGTCTTTTTTTTCCTCACCCAGTCCCTGAGATTTTTAGATTTTTTTGTTCTTTCCTTTAATTCTCTCTTAACAAAAAACTCTGTGAAAATGAATTTTTAATTATGTTTTGCATATGACTAATCTTTAGATTCTTACCTTTCCTCTTTCTGTCTTTTGCCAGCTTAAAATCAAATCTTGGGGTGTGTGTGTGTGTGTGTGTGTGTATGTGTGTGTGCTTGTGTGTGTGTGTGTTTGTGTGTGTGTGCATTCAACCCTCCTTTGTCTTATTTAGATGAGAGAGAGGTCTATGTGCATCTAAGTTTCCTAAAACCTTCCTGTATATTTTTATAACTTTCTCAAACACTTTGATTATGTGTGATAACAAGTTTTACTCCCTTTTTCCATCATTGTTACTGAGTCTATTAATTTTCCTTTCCTGTTATTTTTTTCTCTTAAGATCATTAAGATATAACCTAATATATTCCATGTCCTTTGTTTTATTTATTTCCTCAATCACTCTTGAAGACCTTAGGGTTTTAAGGAGAACATATCCCTCCCCCCCATTCTCATATAATAAACTATTCATCTAAATTAATAAAAATCTATATTTATTTTGACTCTTGTTTTTACATTTCAAATCATCTACTTGGTTCTGATTTCATCATTACATTTGGAGATACTCTATTTTCTTAAAAATCCATTTAAAGAGCATTCTGTAAGATTATACTCAGGTCACCAAGGTGGCAGATAAAGTACTAGACTTAGAATCAGGAAGATTTGTCATCTTGAATTTAAATCCAACCTCAGATACTTACTAGCTGGAAGGAATTATTAATGCCTTGGAGTATTTGTGTTTTGCCAAAGAAGTCTGTGTGCTTCCAGTACCTCAGGAATAGCTGTCTAAATGGTGTGTCCGCTAATGGCATTAATGTGCTTGTGGCAGCCAGTACTGGAATTGGTGGAAGCAAGATAGTCCAAACCAAAGTTTGTGTGCTTCCTAGGATTAGTGACTTTGAGTTAGATTGAGCAAGTAAATTTTGATCCAGGATATGTCTTCATCATTACCCTTTGGATGAGCCCTATAGAGTTGAGTGACACTTCTCCAAACTTTAGGTTCCTTTTCTAGACACTGGTTGAGTGTCTAGTCTGCTCTGCTCAATATCTCAGGCTCTAGACTTTCTTGGCTTACCCTTGTCTTGTGTTGGAAACGTTACTGGTTGGACCCTCTCTCAGAAGATCTAGTCTTCTGGCTTTTTCTCTGTGTGGCTGGGATGCACTTAGAGTCTCCGTTGATATATCAATTTTTTTTTTGTTCTTTTCTCTTTTCTCCTCTCCTTCTCCCTCTCCATCTCCTTCTTCCTCTCCCTCCTCCCTCCCTCCCTCCCTCTTTCTCTCTCTCTCTCTCTGTCTCTCTCTCTCTCTCTCTCTCTCTCTCTCTCTCTCTCTCTCTCTCTGTCTCTCTCTGTCTCTCTCTCTCTCTGTCTCTCTCTCTCTCTCTCTCTCTCTCTCTCTCTCTCTCTCTTCTTGAGGAAAGTCTTAAAGTGTTAGATTTGTTCCTCTTGGTCCCAAATGGAAGACTAGGAATACTGATATGGAAAATTGCATAGAGGCATACTTAGGTTTGATGCAAAAAAAGAATTCTTGACAATGAGAGTTACCCCAAAATGTATAGGGTTTCATTGAGAATCAATATTCTTTATTGATCAGTCAATATAAGTCTGAGAGTCAACATGTCCCTAGGCAATTGAGTGGTACACTACATAGAGTGCTGGGTCTAGAGTCAGGAAGACTCAGACACTTACTAGCTATATGACCCTGGGCAAGATACTTAACCCTGATTCTTTTTCTGAAAAATGAGCTCAAGAAAGAAATGATAAACCATTCGAATATCTTTGTCAAGAAAATCCTGGAGTCAGGAAGAGTAAGTAAGAGTAAGTAAGAGCAAGAAGAACAAATCCCTTTCTAGAATTTTTTAAGTAAAGACCGTAAATAACAATAATTTTTAGTCTAGGCATCTGTGGACTTTTTAAATATATAACTTAACTGTATTTCAATATAATTAATTCCAATTACAATTCATTGCTTTGGTCTTGTGTATTTCAAGATATTATCTTAAAAAGGGATCCAAAGTTTCTCTGTATTTTTAAAGATATCTATAACCCCCTAAAGCTTGAGAAGTTCTAATATATAGAAGATACTATAGAAGGGATTTTTGGTCAGGAATAGTTTGGACTCATGGATTCAACTTACCATTTTAAGAGTATTTTATAGCAGAGAAATTTCTTGAACTAGTCTGAGGACCTAAGTTCAATTTTTGACTCTTTGCTTTATTACTTAATATAATCTTAGAAAAGGTTTTTCATTCTAAAGACCTCAGTTTCTCTAGTATAAATTGAGGGACTTGAAATATGTGACCTCTGAAGTTTGTTAAATCTAAATCTAGAATCCTAGCATTCTCTGATTTTGTCATATGCAATTTGCCAATAGATCTGAGACATCAAGTACCATTCACATCCTTGTTTACCAACAAAGAACTGGGTTGTGGATTGATTGCATCTGAATTTCAGAATGTGTATTTCTATTCCAGGTCCCATTAAAGAGTCATATTGGTTCCCAGGAGAATCATTTAGCCTGAGTTTACATAGCTTAAGAATGAAGCTAAAAATGAGCTGGCTGCCCAGAGTTGTAATTAAAAAGGAATTGAGTTTATGGGACACATGCTGCTATAAAAAAGTCAGTATCTATGATTCTTTTGTCTCTTTTCTTCATGAGTATTATATATTATACAAAGGTAGGAGAGGATAGCTTTCTTTTCAAGCTATATCTACTTTGAATATGAGAAAAGCTTCTCCTGAATACATATTCCTTGGACTTTTTCAAAACAAAAAAACAAAAAGAACATTGCTTATCAGTTGAAAATTCAGTAAGGCCAGCCAGTATGACCTCATTTGGGGTTTTCTTTGCAAAGATACTTGAGTGGTTTGCCATTTGGAAAATGAGGCAAACAGGGTTAAGTGACTTGCACAGTGTCTCACATCTATTGAATGTCTGAGGCCAGAATTTGAATTTAGGAAGATGAGTCCTTCCTGACTCCAGGTTCAGCACCCTATCTACTGTGTCAATTAATTGCCCCACATATAAATAATATATGTTTTTGTTTATTATTGTTATATTATGGCATTTTACATGGAGTCAGAAAAATCTAAATTAAAATCTTACCTTCATTTGTAACTCTGAATAAATCACTTATTTTTTTCTGAGCCTCCATTTTGTCATTTATGAAAGGAATGGTTTGGATTTGGATGTTTTTATGATCTGATTGAAATGGACAAAAGACTGGCCCCCACATCTCTGGGTCAAGGGGCCTCAGGCTTATAGGAAAATGTTGCTTAACTAAGTTCACATGGAATGCTTGCCTAACGATGTCAGACATCCTGTAAGCTCCTCAGTATCCCCCTTCTTGAGTGAGAAATCAAGTCACTGTTGTAACTGCAAGGCTGAACAAGAATTGCTTATAAGCCTGTCTCTACTTGGGTTCTGGACAGAACTCGATCCAGAGATAAACTGCTCTCTAAATTGCAAACACCTTGGCTGTCCTGAATTGTATTGCCTGGGCTATTTCATGATGATCCTAGGATTTAAGCATTCCAATTCCTTTTAGGCTAAATAGAAATATTGGGAGACTGCATGTAGTGTTGAAGTTGGGAAGGAGGACTCAAAATGTTTGAGGTCATAGACCACTGTCACAAAGTGTCTCAAAAGAATTTGCAAACTTGAACCCATTTCCGAGTAAAGGGGCAAAGTTTATTGTAATTATAATGCAATTACAAGCAGGCTGAATTTCAAAAGAAATTAGCAAAGTGCTATGAAAGAAGAGACCCCTTTATCTATCTTTCTATCATTGATATGCTAATTCTATGGCCCAGGAGTGGTCTCCTGAATATGGTTATCACTGACTAGCAGATTATCTATCAGATAATCAGTAATGAACTGAGGAGTGATCTATTCACTATTGTCTCAGGATTTTGATCTGTGGGACTATCCTGAGGCTAGAAGCTATCTGACTGAGGAGTGGTCTATTCATAATCAAACAGATTGGGCATGGGAGCTTCCTGAGGCAGATTCCACAACCAGAAGATTGGGGATTTGCTGACATTATTAGAACAGAACCCCCTCTATAATCAGAGGACCACAAAATCATATTAAATCACAAGAAGCTTCAGGTCATCTAAGATCCAACTTTGGATGTCCTTGAAGCCTTAAAGTATTAAATTGCATGATATAGTGGGAAAAGTTCTAGATTTAGAGTTAAAAAATCTGGGCCCAAGTCCCACTTACATGTCCTTGAAAAAGTCTCATTTTTCTCATCTTTGAAATGAGAGTTTAGATTATGTAAAATCTGGGGTCTTGTCAAGCTTTAAATCTATATAGGCAGTCTAGATTCAGGGCTTAGTATAGTACCCGGCAAATAGTAGGTGATTAATAAATGCTTGTTGATTAGATACCTGGATGGGTTACATAGTGAGAGCTGCCAGCATAGATATTTAGTATGGAAACGGAACTGCTTTGAAAGTGATTTGACTTGTCCCTTTCCCTAGGGAGGAAATGCTTTTAAATAGCATATGTAGCAAATGTCTGACTTTTATTTATCACTGAGGATGTAGTTCCACAGATCTGTGCTTTCTCAGTTGTAAAGAGGATAGAGAAAGTTTTTTGAAGGGTGGAAGAAACTGGAAAATACAGGGACATCCCTAAATACTAAGCAATTTTACTAATAAAATGTTCATGTTGCTTTAGAGTAATTTGTCTACTGTGTGAATAACTGCTTAGCAATTCATGCCCACTGTGGGTACTTGGAATTCATTTTCATTGTCCTCAATTTGAATTGCTTCAAAAAAAAAAAAAGGTCACAAGAAGGGGAAAGGAAGTTGTGATTTTCACATGCCTATGATTGCTAAGGAAACCACTTCCTTGGTATTCACATATTCAGCATGTCTCCAGTTTTTGGCTCTAATACAAATGACATCTCCGTACTGCATCAAGGAACAAACAAGGGTGGAGAATATTAAACACACACACACACACACACACACACACACACACACACACACATGCACATACACAAAATTCAACTCAACTCTGACATGTTCCTAGAACAAAAGGAGCAGCCTCATTTGACTTTTCTGAAATACTTGAGGCATAGATGCCTGGATGGAGCCTCCCAGACCTAACAGGATGTCTGTGATTCTCAGGAAGCAGCTTGTGATCTGCCTGAAAACAAATGACAAAGTGATATCACTCTATCTGTTTTCTCTGATTGGCAACAGCAACTCTACTTTCTCTTAATCATGGATGAAGACAAAGAAACAGTAGATGGATTTCCATGTTCTGGGACGCAGTGTTCCTTTCTAATTCCAACTCCAATAAGAAATAAAAATGGTTAGTGCTTGCAGGCTTCCAGTGAGTAGTTTATATAACTAGTCTCTGTTTTCATTTAAAAAAAAAAAAAAAAGAAGAAGAAGAAAAAAAAAAAAAAGGGAGGGAGCATGAAGCATGGCTAGGGTCATCACAAACCTTTATTGTAAATATAGCCATTCTCTCTCTGGTAGTTTTTTATGTGTGAGTGGCTCCTCAGTATTCAATGCCCCCTTTTCCCCTGCTTGTATTTATATTTCTATTTTTAATCTAAACGGAAAGCACTTGTATAAACTACCTCTTACTCATCACGAGACTCCAACCATTTAATTCCTGCTGTTTTGGGGGAGAGATAAATGAGTAGGCCCCATGGCACCACAGTTCTGAGAGAGTGCTGGGCAGGCCTGCGGAGACAACTTCACAAGTTCTCATTCAGCTCCAGGCTTCTATAATTCATTTTCTGCCTCTCAGTTCTCTAACTTGTTTGTGTACCCCTGACTCAGAACAGAGCTGCTGGGTTATTAAAAAACAATCTATAAACAAGTACAGTCTAGTGAACTCTCAACATGTGAGATCTCATGCTGAGTAAGTAGTGTTGCAACTGTAACAGTTAGGGACAATCTTTAGTTATATGTATCTAGAGCCATTATGCTTGCTTAGCGATTTAAAATTTCTACAAAAGGGAAGCATGTAATTATCAACAAATGACATCCTAAGATGAATTCATTTGTATATGTGTGTTTATGTGTTGTTATAATATATACATAGATATATATGTATTCATATACATATAATACTTAAGATATCAGATAATTTTATGTTTATATAAAAGTATATGTTACTTCCAGGTCTGTATTCTATCTTCTACACATAATATGTTAAAAAAAGGTATTTAAAAATAATTAAGACAACTTTAAAAGATATGCATTTTGTCTTTATTTAAAATTCTATCTTGCTTAATCTGAAGACATTGCTTTGAAACATCTTCTATCCTGATTGTGTGACAATGTCAAGGTATATCACCTGCTGATGTGATGACTGGTTTCAATGAGAATTCCAGTTAGAAAATACATTTCTTTTCTTCTGGGAGAAGATTATATCTAATGACATATTTATAGTGGAAAGAACATAGGTTCTGGTATCAGAAAACCTAGACTTAAATCCCAACTCTGACACTCACTGTCTGGGTGACAATGGATAAGTTATTTATTCATTCTACTTTCCTCAAGTATAAAATGAAGAACTTGAATTATACGGTCTTTGCACTCTCTTCCAGTCCAAGATCTTTCATCCAATAATCTTGTAGCAATAGATCAACTTTAGGGATACTTATCTTAAGTTCTAATAATACTGGAAAGCCTGGTCCCTGGAGGACAGTTATATCTCTCCCTGAAGGGAATTCTGTTGTCTTATTTCATTATGTCCTCCCCAGTATCAATCACCAATAACGTACCAACTATCATGTAACAGTTGCAGTTAGTATATGCTCAGTATGCATTAATCAGTTAACAATTGTCTTTTACCTTTTACAAGAGATGTTCACTAAAAGATAAAATAAGAACTAAAGTATAAACATCTCCCTAAACCAGAAACATAATCTTCCCTTAGGTACTGGGGAGAATGGGCTCACACATAGAGGTTTTTACAAAGCATTTGCTCCATCAAGTTCATTTCTGTAGTTTCTTTGCTGCAGTGTATGACATCTTAGCTAATGGATTAGATCACACAATTCCTTCCTCGAGACTGTAGGTTATTATGCTAAGTTGCTGGTAAACTTTGATATGGACTCTTTATCACTAGACTTCTGTTTTTCTGATTCATATGTGTCTAGTTTACCAGTGAAAACAGTATATGTATAAAGCAGTGTCTCCCCTTAAAATGTCATACAATGGTTGTAATTGGTAGGGAGTTAAGCCTAAAACTGGATGTATCCATTGGATATCTCCTATCAATTTCTGAAAGTCATTTAAGGTGTTCAACTTTTCTGTTTTTAAAGAAAATTTTTGTATTGTAAGCACTTAGGATATACTTCATATCATAAATATTGAAAAGGAGCATGCCTTTGAATTTTTTCTGGAGCTATATGCAATTTGTAGTTCCTTAGTGTTTCTATGGTCTTTTGTAGACATACTTCTAACATTTACTCCTAAGTTTCACACCCCAAGATACCATCCATGTAATGTAACAACATAACTTTTGGAAATGCTTTTCTTACAGAAATAAGAGCAGCATAGTAGGTATTTTTCATTCCCTGTGGCAAAAATGTCCATTCATATCTTTTATAAGGTTCAGCTACATTAGCACTGGGTACTGAAAATGCAAGTCTTTTCATATCTTCTTTATCCAGAGGGAGATAGTATAAAAAGAATCCTTAATGTCTATAACCCAAAGAGGCCATTCCTAGGCAATTGAGTAGGAGATGGAAGTCCAGGCTGAAGAGTTCTCATAGTTTCCATCTGTTCATTTACTTTTCTCAGATCAGTCAACATCCTCCATTTTCCAGGTTTCTTTTTTACAACAAATACAGAGGAATTCCAAGGACTTAGAGAAGGTTGTAAGTTTCCTTGGTCAAGTTGTTCCAGAACTATATCTAATAAGGACTGATTTTTTTTCACTTGTTAAGGGCCACTGTTTCACCCTCACTGGTGTATCAGTTTTCCATTGAATGGGAACAGGTGAGTGTGCAGGTAGGCCTTCAACAGCAGCCCTGCCTAAAAAAAAACAGAGTATTCAATTGTAATCCTAACTGTAGTAAGATGTCTCTCCCCCATAGATTTTATTTACTACAAAAGGAGTAAAAAATTCCTGTTTCATTGTCAAACATCCATCTTAAAGGGGTAGCACTAATTTCAGTTGCTAGTGATCCTCCTATGCCAGACATATAAATGTCTGCCTTAATCTTTGGCCAATGACTGGGCCAATTGTCATATTTAATGACTGTATGATCTGCACTCGTGTCTACCAGCCCTTTCAATGGTATTCCATTTACAAAGATAGTGAGCATAGGATGGTCAGCTGTAACAAATATAGTCCAAAATATTCCTGGATTCTGTTGTTGGGAGTCAAAATCTGGGTAAATATCACCAAATTGCCTATTAGGAGGATGTATCAGTAAACCTAATGCTACTACTTCTCCTGGTTGGTAAGTCACACATTGTCTACCTGTATTAGTGACTGGAATATGAGCTACACATCCCCCACTTTCCCAAATCAATGTATGGTTGGAAACTGTTTTGTAAGCACTCTCTGGAGGTGAAATGGTCAAGCCTACTATGCCTGGAGGCAAAGAATCTATAGATTTTACCTCCCCAGGAGATATCTCAATAATCCCAACTGCATACAACTCTATTCTTCCCATTTGTAATCTCTTTCCCCTATCAGGTTCCTTCTCAGATGATAGATCATGTAATCCCTTTCTCCCATTAGGTTGCTTCTCAGTTGATTGATCATATTGGAGTATTGAACTTCTAAAGACTCTCTGGGTGTAGCATTGGCTGCCATCAAACCCTAAGTGTTTTTTGCCTGGGGCCCTAGAGCTGGGCCCAGCTTCCTGTTTCTCTGAGTCAATTTACATTCTGATGCCCAATGGAAGCCTTTGTTGCATTTTGTACATAGGGTTTTGGGTCTTGTTCTCCCACCCTGTCTTATTTGCCAACATTGAACTTTCAAATGCCCTATTTTACCACATTGTAAGCATTGACAAGTCTCTCTAGAAGTCCCTTGCCAAAAGGGATCTTGTCTTTCCATGTTTAGTCAGATCTTGAAAAGTCTGCATCATAGACTGGGTATAAATGGTATTTGACCCCATTGTAGCACAGTGTTTTATGATCTCATCTAAAGTGGCATCTTTTTATAGTTCTAGTATAACTCTTCTACAAACCTCATTAGCATTTTCTTTAGCAAGATGTTTTATCATACTTTCTGTTGCTACATTTTCACCAATAGTTCATATGACAGCTCTCTGCAGATGTCCCACAAAATCAGCAAAGAATTCATTTGAACCTTGCACTATTTTCATGAAGGCTTCCCCTCTATCTTGTTTTCCTGGGAGGGTGCCCCATGCTTTGATATCATCAGCAGCAATTTGCCCAAATGCTGCTATAGGTAATTAATCTGTGCTAAAGTGTCTGCATACAGACCTAAACCTGCTAGTTGATCAAAGGTGACTATTTCATTAGGCTTGTATTCTACAGAGTTCACTATACTTAGAAAGCCACAACAAATTTTGTCCAGGTTTTAAACATGTTCTTGCTATAGATTTCCAATCACTAGGGGTTAAAATTTCATAAGCCAAATTCTCTAATAATATCTCAACAACTCCACTGCGTTAACATCTTGTTGTATCCTTGTTGCAAGTATACTTCTCCAAAGTTCCAGCCTTCTACACATTTGACTTAGTTCTCTATATGTTTCAGAAATCAGGCTTTTATCAGAGAAACATGTTTCAATTTTTTCACATTTATTATTGTATTATAATCACAATTATTCCCCTCCAGCCTAATCCCCACCTGTTGAGGACCAAGCCTAAGTGTGAAGGGGCCAGCTGGTTCTCCAAAAGCTCCCACAGCTGTGAATCATAACACACTTGAAAGAATTATGAATCAGCCTTTACTGATACAGATGTTTCTTGTGAATTGTGAATGAAATAAATCAAAAGCAAGAAGGAAGAGGAAAGAGATCAGAGAATACAACTGCCTTTCAATCTCCTTGTGTTGTTATCATCCTCTCACATAAAGGGATCTATTTTGCTTGTCAATTAGATTTCCAGCAGCCACTACCAGGTAGCTCTTGTAAACCACACACAACATCTGCATCAGCAAAGTCTGATTCACAATTCCTTCAAGTGTTTTATGATTCATAGTTGTGGGAGCTTTCAGAAAACTGACTGAGCCCTTCACACTTAGGCATGGTCCTCAATAATGCCCCATATTTTTTTTATGAGAACATGCTTATTTTTCCCTCAACAGCATGATCAGTAAGTTTGTCTAATGTTGTGAAGTGGCTGTTATCTGAGTTCATGTGCTGAGGGATACAAACAGCATTATCAAAGTCTTTTTCATCCTATTCCTCTAGATGGTTGCAAGGTGAGACATTGAATCTTCTGAGATTTACTTTTCTCTAACATAATAGTTCATCATAGAAGAAAACTTTCCAACAAAAGGAGAAATAAGATCATAGTCAGAGTAGGCATTTTCCATAAGTCCCTCATCAGTCTCCTGGCTTGGCCCTTTGATGTGTTGGCCTATTTTAATTACCCCAACTGAAAAAGTCTTACTTGGTCTTTTCTCCCTTTCTTATCTTCCCCTCTTTTCATCCAGTGTAAAATATTTTTCTTGCCTCTTTTATGCAAGATAAATTACCCATTCTACGTTCTAGTTTTCCTTTCTACTAGTACATTCCTCTCTCACTCCTTTATTTTTTTTTTTATTTTTTTAAGATATTATCTTTTTATACTCAATTCATACCTTTGCCGTCTATGCTTCATCTAATTGCTCTAATAATGAAAATCTTCTTAGGAATTACAAATGCCATTTTCTCATGTAGAGATATAAATAGTTTAACTTTATTAAATCTTTATAGCTTCCCTCTTCTGTTTACCTTTTTATGCTTCTCTTGAGTCTTGTATATAAAAGCTAAAATTTCTAGCTCTGGTTTTTTCATTAAGAATGCTTGAAAGTCCTCTACTTAATTGAATATCCTTTTTCCTCTGAAGGATTATATTCAGTTTTGCTGGATAGGTATTTCTTGGTTGTAATCCTAGTTCTTTTGCCCTCTGGAATATTGTATTCCAAGCCCTCCAATCCTTTAATGTAGAAGCTGCTAAATCTTATGTTGTTCTGACTATGGCTATATGACATTTTAAATTATTCTTTCTGGTTATTTGTAATATTTTCTTCTTGACCTGGGAGTTCTGGAATTTATCAATAATGTTCCTGGGAATTTTCATCTTGGGAGCTCTTTCAGGAGGTGATTGGTGAATTCTTTCAATTTTTGTTTTACCCTCTGGTTCTAAAACATGAGAGCAATTTTCCTTGATAATTTTCTGAAAGATGGCTTTTTGATAATGTCTTTCAGGTAATCCATTAATTTTTAAATTCTCTTTCCTAAGTCTAATTTCAAGGTCAGTTGTTTTTCTAATTGGATATTTCACATTGTCTTCTATTTTTGTCTTATACAAAGGAGATGTGAGAACAAGAATTGACACAGAGGAATTAGATGGGGGAGTGGAGGACTGGTAGTTCTGGAACCCTATTCTCATGGAGACTGGGTTAAAATACATTTATGGCTAGAACAATATAAAATATTCTAAATTCATAAAGCAATAAAAGGGTCAGGAGATAGTGAAGGGAAGAGGATAAAAGAGGTATTTTAGAGGGAACCCCACTCATGTAATATTAGAGTAAAAGGGAAAATAACATACACATTTAGAAGGTAATAAAAGTCTTCTAAATTTATAAAGAAGTAATAGGATGAGGAAATAGAATAGGGGGTATAGAAAGATGTGTAGATTAAGGGGAATGGGATAAAGTGAGGACAACATATATATTTGGAAGGATAGAAAAGTTTTTATATTTAGGTAGAAACAAGAGGGCAAGGAGAAAAGATGATAGCTCTGAATATAATAGATATTATTTATTACACAGTGTATTTTGAAATAGAAATTTATTGCTTTGTATCTTGAATCTTTTCATGTTCTGTTGTACATATAACAATGTTTTTATTTTTATTATTTAAGCTTAAATAAATAATAAGAAAAGGTTGTAATATTACTGTGGATTAGGAAATGATGAATTGGTGGAGTTAGAAAAATTTGGAAGCACTTGAACTTATGAAAGAAGATGTTATCTACCTTCAGAGAAACAGGATGAAAATCATAGATGTATATTAATGTATATGTGAATATATGTGAATGCTTTTGCGTGGGTGTGTGTATGTATGTATGTATGTATGTAAAATATATCTCTGTTTACTTGTAGCTTTCTTGACATGAGGAGGAAGGGGAAAAAAGAATAAAGCACAAAGTGCACAGAAGAGAACAAAAGAACCCACAAAGGAGCAAAGAAAAGATTTATAACCCTGAATATAATGTATAGTATTTATTACATAGGCTATTTTTGAAATAGAAATTTATTGCTTTATATTTTAAATACTCTCATGTTGTACTATGCATATAGCAGTGTTTTTATTTTTCTTCTTAAGCTTAAAAAGAAAAATCAGTGCTCAGTGATTATGTATAAGGGTCATGGGGCAGATGGGACAGTATCAGGAAGACTAAAAAAAAAAATCAGTGTTCAGTACTAGGATCAGGGGGTAGATGGGTAGTATCAGGAAGACTCGACTAATTAGAGAACAATTTTATTGGCATGATTATGGAGTTGAATGAAAAGAGTTACAGAAAAGAAAATGTAAAAGGGCTGAACAGAAATTTGACCCTCTTCAAAATTTCTCAAAATGTTGAATCTCAAATGAAAATAATAGGAATTCTAATTTGAATGATGCATATGACCAATATAATTATTTTTTTGCCTCTGTAATCTATACCACTAAAAAGTAGGAGGAACTTTAGTCCTTTTAGACTCTCTAGCAGCTGTTGTGATTTGCCCTTAAAGGGATGTTATTTGGTACAGTGGATGGAGCATTGAGTTTAAAATCAAGAAGACTCATCTTCAAGAGTTCAAATCTGATATCAGATACTTACTAGCTATGTGACCCTGGGCAAATCACTTAATCCTATTTATTTCAGAGCAAGAGAAGGAAATAACCAGGATACAATGAGGAAATGAATCTCAATGAGATCCAATTGAGGACATTGAACAAAATTAAAAACAACTCAACAACAACAATAACTGATCACCCAGATTATTAGAGTCTATAATCGTAAACAATTTATAGATCATTGGTTCTAGTCACATAAAATTATTCCCCTCAAACCACTGTTCCTTCTCTCCATCACCATCAAATGATCATAATCTGTCAGAAACTTACAACATGACCCTGCCTTCTAAGAATACAGATGACAATACAAATCTATTTCGAGTCACTATCCAATGACCTTAACTTTAGGCTGGGAACATTAAATTTATAAAACAAGGGAAAAAAGATTGGCTATACTTCTCAAACTTTTATAGATCCTCTGATCTAGCTATATGATTATGTACTCAACATATAGAATAACTTCTGAGAAATGAAACAGCCGGATAAAGGTAGATAAAAATGAGCAATGAATTGATTTACATTACTCCCAATCTTCTATGAAGGAGTAGGTATTCCTTCCCTTTCCTCTGATGATAAAAACATCTGCCCTCTTTCCAATGACATTTACTAAGATCAGGTATAGTTCTTATTCTCTTTCTTTCTCTCTTCTCCTCTCTCTCTCTCTCTCTCTCTCTCTCTCTTTCTCTCTCTCTCTCTCTCTCTCTCTCTCTCTCTCTCTCTCTCTCTCTCTCTTTCACGTTTGAGTGTGATCATGCGTGCACATGGGCAGCAGGATTGTAAAATTAAAGGTAAAATTTCCAGATGAAGCATTGTTTATTGATGTACCCTCCATACCATCAGGGCCAGAAGTACTAAAATAAAATAAGTTAAATGATCTATTTAACTTTCATTCATTCAGTTTCCCATTCATTGATTTTTTTCATTCAACATTTATTAAATATGTCATGTAGTGAACCAATAGCAGAGTTAGATTTTCTAATTCTTCCAGGTTTTTGATTTCAAGCAGTGTTCTTTCTACTACTCCACATGAGTAAGATTAATTTTCTATAATTATTTTATTCTCTGCTCTCAAAATGATTCCATTTTCTAGCTAAGTGGTATTTACAAATGCATGTTTAAAAATGTGAGTTAGATATGGCTTATGTCTATGTTCAGAAGTCTCTGTTTCCTCTAAATTTCTCCAAAAAAAGTCCAAAATTTTTCTAAGGAGCATAAGATATAACTGGGTTATTATGTGTTATTGTTTGTATAATATGCATTTTGCTTCTAGATGTGTTTTAAAATGAAGTCACCTCTAAATTTGTCATTTGCATGAGGAAAGAAAGATATTTATTGTCATGTATTGCCAAACAGACTGGCAGATGCCACTAAGAAGTGGCCAAAAAATAGCATATTAAAATTTCCATAAAAATACATTCTACTGTTCAACTATCCATCTTTAAATAGAACATAAAGCCAACTGTCAATGACAAAAATATAAAAGCCTTATTCAAATCATAACAAGAGTATCTCCAAGGATTTAATGAATAAATTGGGTTAATCACAGTGCTTCTCACATCATGAATAGGAGGCATTATATTTTAATGCATCAATTATCCTAATTTCTGGCCTAAGATATAAATTTCTGGGTTACAGATATCCTCAAATTTGGGTTAAAATGTTATAAACAAGAGAGAGTGTAGTGTGGGGGAAAATAGGTATTGATTTGGAGTTCATTGACTTAGCTTCTTTTGCTTTAAACCTTATGCTAAGAATAGTTATTACTAAAGCAATACAATTTTTACCCTTCCCCCATTGTTACTCAAATTACAGGCATATAGGCATGACACTAAATTTTTAAAACCACAAGCTCAGAGGAAAAGATGGGGCAGTTTTTTTTTTTATAGTTTTATAAAATCTGTGCGATTTTAAACAATTGGTAAGGACGAAACCAACATTTTAAACATAGATGTCTATATTGTAATTTCCAACCTGTATCTTTTGGTATTGACAACAGAGCAATGGAAAACATCAATTTAGAATCCCATAGTTTACTTCAAACTTTATAAAATTTCAGCTATCACATAAGAAAATTAAAAATATGTGAAATATCACAGAAATATGTGATATTTCTTTCCCTCCCTTATAATTATTAAGGCAATTTTACATATAAAATCTTGAACTCAGTTTCTAAAACTTATCATCATAATATGCTCAAGGCCATACATGTTCAAGACCTATATATAAAATCATTTACAGTTGACACGTGGTTTCTCAATGCTTTTCACTTTTGCTATTTTCCACCTTTAGGAGTAGGAGTTACTTTAAAAATCTAATCTCATTCATGCATAAATAGTTACCCATATTCATGCTAAGTAGATGCTTTTCATCCCTAGGTTTAGTGTTAGACAAATGAATTTGCTTTAAGATGCTTAATAACAGACAACAAATCACTTGGGATGGGATGTGCAAATATAATAATTTCAAATTATATACAGAGAATGGTTTATATGAAATGAGTTTCTCTCTACTAAAATATTATCAGTCATTAACCATGTTCAAATGGATAAAAACATAACATAGACTGTTACTCTCAGAAACCCTTTAAACTATGAGAACATGTTTAAATTAACTCCTGAGTAGTTTAAATACATTTCAAGACATTTTCTACACAGAGGTTCTAATTCCAGATTAAATAACAAACCTAAATTAAATCAGACTTTCCATTAACTTAATAAGATAGCTCATAAGTTATTTTCCATTAAGATAACTGAGTGCACTGAACTCGATTCTTAAAAGAAAACAAAAATTCCTGACTTTACCCTCAAAAATTAATAGACATATCTTTGTTTTAAAATCTCATTCTTATTTGTGTAATTATTCCCATATCATATTGAAAGAGTGAGATAATTCAAGCATTTAATCTTGTACATATGACAAGTACAAGCTCCAATTTAACTCTTGTTTCAATGACAAACTTCCACTGTTAATCTGTCCTAATAACAGAAATTTGCTAGGAGAAGAAGAAGCATGGTCATGATTATAACAGCATCAGATCTGATTCTCCAGACCCAAGGCTAAAACATTCTTAGTTCTGTTTGACTTCAGGTAAGAGTCATAGTTAAGTTTCTGTCAACATCCTATTTCATTTACAGGGAGCCAAAATAAGACTCAGGATTTTACCAGGTGGCAAACATTTCTGTTCAAATGTAAGTAACACAATATGCTTAGCATAATTGCACATGTTTAACCCATATAAAATTGCTTGTTCTTTTGGGAGGAGAAAGAAAGGGAAACATTTTAAATTCAAAATCTTAAAAAATGAATATTAAAATTATTTTTATATGCAATTGGGAAACATAAAATGCTATTTACATAAAAATACAAGGAAATAACACAATGGAGAAATTGAATCAAGAGGAATCTACCTTCAGACATGTGAAAGTACTTTTATCACTTTTCCTTGACATAGCTCACCTGTAATAATTCCCCAGACTACATTCCCTTTAGTAGCACATGGCATCCTCTAATAGTGAATTATTGGTCTCATGACCATGCAGACAATCATATCTAAAATCAAAACATAGAATAATATCAGATTATAATTCCACTGAATTTTACCTTAAATGGTTAACTTTCATTAAATCCAGCGAGGGCTTAGTTATTATTATTCTTTTCACGGTATTATAATAAAATGTTTACCAGGCCTTTAAAAATTTACTCAATGTCATTTTCTTCTTTTTCTTTTCCTAGAGTCTAAATTCATCCTAGTATAAACTTCTAGAAATAAAGAATTTAGAAATGAAGAAAAAAATCTCACATGGAGAGTGACTATATTATAGTTTAAATATAGTTTACTAAGAAACCTAGAAAAATAATGCTGGCCTGTTGCTGTAACCCTCCAGATTTAGAGATATATCCATTTTAAGATATTAAAAGCAAAAATAAATCTTTAACACTGGACTTTGTTAAGATTTAATTGTTTCAAGTTTTAACTTCTATAAACTATTATAAATATAGATATATTATTATAAATATAAATATATTATTATTGATATAGATGCATAAGCTCCATAAAGTGATAGGCAAATAACTTTAGAAGAAACTCACTTCACATTATAAGCTGATTTGAAAATTTCATCCTTATTTTGTACAACAAATATTTATATCCCATAAGTTTTATAAGAATTCCAAAACCCAGAAAGCTCCTCCATGGAGTTCATAAGAGTATATGATCATATAGTCATACGAAACCTTATAAATTTATAAAGTAGATTTTACAAGGTTTTTTCTTGTACCTTTTTTGAAACAGTAATCAATCATCAAATTTCGCTTTCAAAATATCTCATTTATAAATACTTAAAGGTTTTTAACATTATGATAATAACCTCCAATAATTTAATTATAATCTCATAGTTTTGATAGGGCAGCTAGGTGGCACAGTGTATGGAATTCCAGGCCTGGAGTCAAGAAGACACATTTTCATAAATTCAAATCTGGTTTTATACTAGCTGCATGATACTAGACAAAAAAAATTCTGCTTTGTTTGCCTCAGTTTCTTCATCTATTAAATGAACTGGAGAAGGAAAGGCAAATCATTCCATTATTTTTGCCATACAAACTCCAAATGGTGTTACAAAGAATCAGACAAGACTGAAAAACAACTGAATAAAAATACATTTTTGTGAATAATAGCCAAATAATTTTAGCTTAACTTCTTTTGTATTGTAGACAAATCTGAAAGTTTCTAGGTTCTTAAATTAGAGTACTTCAGAATATCATAACACATGATTATAAGGGTTGATAAAATAATATAGGAATCTCCACACTTTCAATAGTTTAATTCATTATCTAACCATATCTATAAGAGTTGTTTTCTAACAGCATATTTGATAATACTTACAATAACATAATCTGAAAAAAATTTCATAATATCTAAACAATATTTGAATTTGAAACATGAAACAAAACATTTTAATAATCAGGGAAGTTCAAGTCAGTGGAATGTAATTCTAAATTATCTTATACAGAAAATCATTCATCTTATCACCGTTGGCATTGGACATACTAATTATATAAAACCCTTTTATAAAAATCATCAAGTATGGATCAATTACATCTAATTAGATAAGTAATAATAATAACTAACATTCATATAGCACTTGCCATATTCCAGTGTGATCCTTACAACAACCCTGGGAGATTGATGCTATTGTTTCAGTTTTCCCCTTTAAACAGAAGTGAAATCATACAGTTAATAAATTTCTCAGACTGAATTTTAAGATTTCCCTGATCTGTTCATTTCCAAGCAGTTTCATGCATTAATGCTAAATAGCAAAAGTATTTCTACATTGAGTTTAGATTTATCATAATTATTTTAATAAGGGAAAACATAGACTCCATTCTGATTTATTTTCAGGACAGATTTTGACCAAATCAAATCAAATCAAATTCAGATTTATAATCACTAATTGTAACATTTAAATTTCTATTTAAGACTCATTTAAAACCCATTTACTGTTGGCACATCAAAAAAATAACATCAATAAACTTATTTTTAAAGACATGTGGTGGCAATTTCCAATCCTTTATAACCTTTTCCTCTATTTTCTCAAAGAGTCGGATCAGTCTGTAGTTTTCAGCTACTTATTCCCCACCCTCAACCCTACCAGGATTTGTAGATAAGGATAAACAACAGCTTCCCATTCACAGTCCCCTGCTTAAGAATCCCAAGAGACATATCACAAAGAATAACCACATAAAGTTTTTTTCATATTTTTACCTGAATGAAATCAACCCCCCTTTTCACTGCTCTCTTTGCATATCTCTAAAAACCTTTACTCAGACTGCACAACTTTCCTTAAGTTTCTACTCATTTCCTCTTCAAAACTTCTTACATATCTCTTACTATCTTTTTTTATTTTTAGCTAATAACAAACAAATGATAATAAACACAAAAGCAAAATCTGGACCTGGTTTACTTTTTTATATCCTGATCAGACATTCCTTATCAAGTACATTCTAGATAGCATATTACTTCATTGAATCCTTCCAACAGTAATTACTGCCCCATTGGCTCATTGTCTCTCTTCCACTCCTCCCTTTACTTATTGTGGCAGAGGGATTTGCAAAGCTCAATGAAACTATGAGCTGTGCCATATAGTGTTACCCAAGGTGGACAGGTTATAATGGAGAATTCTGATGAAGTATGGTCCACTGGGGAAGGAAATAGCAAAACAATTCAGTATCTTTGCTAAGAAAATCCCATCACAGTATTAAAATGATAGAAGAAATAACACTGGAAGATGACTCCCCCAAGTTAGAAGATATTCAATATACTACTGGGAAAGAGTGGAGGATAACTACAAGTAGCTCCTCTACTAATGAATAAGTTGGACCAAAGCTGAAAGGAAGCTCAGATGCAGATATGTCTGATGACAAAAGGAAAGTCTGATGGTATAAACATCATTATTTCATAGAAACCTAAATGTAAGATCTAGGAGATGGAAAGATAAAACATCCACACTGTGGGTATCAGTGAACTTAAATAAATTAAAATGGGTGAATTTAATTCAGATAATAATTACATATACTACCAAGGGCAAGAATCCCTTAGAAGAAATGGAGTAGCCCTCACAGTACATAAAAGGGTGAGAAAAATTAGCACAACAGTATAATCTCAAGAATTAGAATGATATATGTTTGAATCCAAGGAAAATCATTCAACATTACAGTAATGCAAGACTATGCCTCAACCACTGATCCCAGGAAGAGGTCAGGGTTGGTCAGTTCTATGAATACTTCCAACATCCTTTAGAAATAACATCAAAAAAGGAGGGGGGGAAATGTCACATTTTTCATAGGGGATTGGAATACTAAAGTAGGAAATCAATAATAATTTAAATAACAAGCAAGTTTTGGACATGAGATATAAAATAAAGCAGATAAGAGATTAATAAAGTTTCACCAAAATAATTCATTGGTTAAAATACTTTTTCATCTGCCCAAAAGATGACTACACATCACCAGATAATATAGAAATCAGATTTACTATATATGTTGCAGCCAAAGGTGGAGAAGTTCTATGACAGCCAGCTAAAACAAGCCCTGGAGTTGACTGTGGATCACATCATGAGCTTCTTATTACAAAATTCAAACTTACATTGAAAATAGGGGAAACTATCAAACTATAGAGATATGATCTAAATAATATCTCTTATGAATATGAAGTGAAGGGGATGTATAGCTTTAAGGAACTATATTTGGGGGATAAAATGCTTGAAGAACTGTAAACATTATACAGGAGGTAGAAACAAAAAACATCCCAAAGGAAAAGAAGAGTAAGAAAGCAAAATAGCTGTCTATTGGGATTTTTTAAAAGCTGAGGAAAGAAAGAAAGGGAAAGATTAAGGAGAAAGGGATAATATATTCAACTGAATGCAGAATTCCAGAGAAAAGCAAAGAGAGCTAAAAAGCTTTTCTTAAATGAGCAATGCAAAAAAATAGAAGAAAAAATAGAATGAAAGAGATCTCTTCAAGAAGATTAAAGATATCAGGGATAAGTTTCATACAGAAATGGGGCATAATAGGGGCAGCTAGGTGGCACAGTGGATAGAGCATCAGCCCTGAAATCGGGAGGATCTGAGTTCAAATATGACATCAGACACTTAAGTGTCCAGCAAATCACAATCCTGATTGCCTCAGCAAAAAACAAACAAACAAAAAAAAGACACAAAGGAAAAAAGAAATGGGCATAATAAAAGACAAAAATGGTAGTGATTTAACAAAAGCATGAAGAGGTGTCAAGAATACACAAAAGAACTATACAAGAAAATTCTAAACATCACTGATAACCACGACATGGCTACTGATCTAGAGCCAGACATCTTTGAGAGTGAAATCAAGTGGGCTTTAGGAAGCATTGTTATCAGGATAGCTAGTGGAGATGAAATTCCATCTGACATGTTTAACATCCTAAAACATAATGCTGTTAAAAAAGTGTATTCAATATGTAAGAAAATTTGGAAAACTCAATAATAGTTACTGGATTGGGAAAGATCAGTTTATAGCACAACTCCAAAAAAAGGCAGTTAATGTTCAAATTACCTAACATTTCATAGACTAGCAAGATTATGCTTAAGATTCTGCAAGCTAGGCTTCATTCAGGTGAATCAAGAATTACCAGAAGAAGCAAGAAGATTAATTACCAAGAGACAGAAGAATTAGAAATAAAATTTACTAACATTTGCTCGATTTTGGAAAAAATAAAAAATTTCCCCCAAATTAATTTATTTCTGCTTCATTGATGACACTAACTTTGACTGTGTGGATCACAACAAAATGAGACTGATTCTCAAAAAGATAGGAATACCAGGCCCTTTTGCTTGTCTCCTGAGGAATCTGTACCAAGAAACAAAGCAAACATGAAAGATCTGATTGGTTTAAGATTTGAAAAAGAGCATGGCAAGTTGTATATTTGTTGCCTTATTTATTTAACCTATAAGCAGAATAACTGCATCTTGCAAAATTGCAGCCTGGATGAATCAGAAGCCAAAATTAAGATGGCTGGGAGAAATATCAACAAACTTACTTAAGTAGATGATACCACTCTAATGGCATAAAGTGAAGACTTTTTTTTTTAATACTCTCTTGATGAGGATGAAAGAGAAGAGTATAAAAACTGACTTGAAGTTTAGTGGCCAAAAACGAAGGTCTTGGTTAATCACTTGAAAGTCAAAATATTGAAGTTAAAGCTTAAGTACTTTAACCACATAAGGAAAAGTCAGGGCTCTTTGGAAAGGACCTTGATACTGAGGAAAACGTGACAGCAGAGGATGAGATAGATAGCATCATGGAAACAATGAATATGGACTAGAACAGATTTCAAGAGATAGTGGAGATTAGCAAGGTCTGGTGTGCTATGGTGCTGAAAGATTGAACAATAGCAAGTCCCTTAATGTGAATCTTATTTGCATTATCCACAACTGGTCAGTACATAGTAATGAGGGTAGGGTAGCTGATCTCATGTAGGTGGGGGATTGACATTCAGTGGGTGCTTCAAATCTTCCTTTTCTATCCCTTGAGATTTAGAGAATCCACTCCAAATGTTTACCCTACCTGTAGTACGGCATTCTGAGCTCATATTAGTCTGACTAGTCACAGTCTGACATACAGTAACTTGACTCTAACATAGTCATGTCATTTTTGTTCTTTTAGAGAACAAGAACAAAGTTCAGCAGCCATTCAACCCCAATCCCTTTTTCATAGAATAATGAGGGACAATTACTGTTTGAAAACCCCTTCAATAGTGCTAAAAATCTGTAGCTTGTCTAAGCAATAGATTTTCATATTAAATTTAATGAATAACTGATTAAAATATTCAAGGTCCCATCTTATCTGGCATATACATGCATGTATACATATATATGTGTGTGTATATATATATATATATATATATATATATATATATACACATATATATAATATATATAAATCTGGCACACATAGATAGCATATATATCTGGCACATATACATATACATGCATATACATATATAAATTATATAAACATACACAATATGTACACACTCATATATATTCACACATATATTTATTTTCTTTATAATTTGTCTAGTTTCTTCCAGTCTCATCTACCAGTTGTAGACTTGTCTGGTAGGATTTTAGGAAGCTTTTACAATTTGATCCTTCTGTTTTCATTATGATTACTACTATTTCCATGCCAATACATATAAAGTCTTTACTTAACTGCAATGTCTGAAGGATTTCTTATTAAAAAATCAAAATTTGGATTTTCAGACCTGTTTTTCCTTTACCTATCCTGAGTTTTGGTTAGGTAACTTCTCTGTCACTTCATTGCTTCACTAACTTCTAGAAGGGTCAGGAGTGATGGAGGTAATGTGGAGACTTATTGTGGAGTTTTTTTTCCTCCCTCCAGCTTAATATGAATTGTAGGCTTGCTGAAGGGAAAGAGCCTGTCCCTTAGTGAGAGCCAGAGGTTAAAAAAAAAAACACAAAAATTTTTTCCAGCCTTGCTTCATCTTTATTGAAAGGAAAATCTTTGTTTATTAGTTTACCCTTATTAACAAAGTAAAACTCAAGACAAAGAGAATTAGGAATTCATCAAGGTAGCAACAAGTTGATGAGCTGGAGATCATTTAAGGCTTCAAAGTGGGCCCATGTTTTATAGGTATATTTATAAGTAACATTTCTAATGAGTAAAAGACAATTTAAATAGGTCAACAAAAAAAATGTTGGGACCTTACATCCAATTTCTTTCCTGAAGTAACAAGTATATGATAATTTCCAGGTAGGGGCACCTGATAAAGATCAGGTAATGAAAAAAGTTGCAGATTTGGTGTTTCCTTCCCTAGCACTGAAGGGCAAGCAGGGCTGGGAACAGTGGATCACTGAGTCAATATAAATTTCAGTAGATGATTCTCCATTTCTTCTTTCCCTTTTATGTTCTGATGCTTAGAGTCTTTGGAATGCAGTTCAAGTTCCAGCCCTTCTATAAGACAATTTTTAATCACCTTGAGTTGCTAACCATTCCATTTAGGGTAACCTTTCATCTACTCTGGACTTATTCTAATTTATGTTTTTTTTTCCCTATTTGATTGTAAATTCCTTAAGAGAGACTGCTTTTTTCATTTTATTCCCTGTACTTAGAACAATTCTTTGCAAGTAGTAAGCACTTAAAAGATGCCTTTTTAGTGATAGACTCTAGAGAGACCATATAGATTATTGTGATAATCCAGATGAGAGGTGATGAAGATCTGAATTTGGGTAGTTGAAATGCCAGTATCAATAGCTTCAACTTAGTCTGTTAACCAGGTTTCTGACTCACTCAGTAGTATAGTGTGCCTTTTTGCTTGATTTGTCACCTATTGTTTTTCCATGAGCTTTTAGCCTTTCCAACTGCTCACCTAGATCTTGACTTATTTTGACCCTGATTTCTTTGGCTTATGGAGCAGAGAATCATAGATTTTGAACCATAAGGGACCTTAGAAATCATCCAGTCCAATACCTTCATTTTACAAATGAGGAAATGGAAATTGTTCAAATGAGAAAATGGAATCAGAGGAACTGCCCACAACTAGAAATTGTCTGAGGTGGGATTTGAATCAAGGTTTTCCTAACTATGTGCCCAATATACTATCCACTATGCATATTCTGCAATTCTACCATCATCTGCTTGGGGCTCTGACTTCATGCCTAATTTGACATTATTATGCAGAATGTGCTGCTGGTCTGTTATGTCTTCACTCATCAGGGTATAGCATTATCCTGAGGCTGAAAATGCTTAAGTTATGGGTACTTCTCAGCTGTCTGGAATCAAGCCTGGACAGAGTCAGCAAACACTTCTAGCACAAAAGATCTATCACATCATAGGAAAAGCACTGAGCAAGTCAAACTGTCTCCTCATTTCTGGATGCTTTTGCTTTATCCATTATTTCTTGACGATCAACACTGTTCTGATGTTTTTTCTTTTTTTTGCTACTGTAGTCAGAGTTATGATACCCATTTCTTTCTTTTCTCTTGATTGTGCTTATCATCTATATTGATTACTTGATCCACCTGTTACCCTCTTTGCTGACAACTTTGGTTTAGATGCTAAACTTTTAATTGCTAAGCAACTTATTTTGCCATAGCTCTTCCAAATCTTTGTTCTAGTAAGGAGATAATGACTTACAGAGTGATCACAGGGAAGTAATTTAATTTCTTTCTTTCTCAGAATGAAGATAATAATTCTTTTCCTGCCACTATGCTAGGGCAGCTAGGTGGTACAGTGGATAGAGCATCAGGGTTGGAGTCAGGAAGACCTGATTTCAAATATTACCTCAGACACTTATTAGCTTGTGATACTGAGCAAGTCACTTAATTATGTTTGCCTCAGTCCCCTCATCTATACAATGAGAAGGGAATGGCTAACTATTCCAATAGTTTTCCCAAGAAAACCTAAATGGAGTCACAAAAAGTCAAACATAACTGAAGCAACAACAACGACCAAACTGCTGGGACTGGTAAAAATCAATAGAATAGATGGTGAAAGGAATATCATATTATATAAATATAGATATAAATGTAGATATATGTTAACAGATATAAAAAGAGTATTTTTTATTTTTATATCTTAAGTTAGCTTTTTATTTTCAAAATATATGCAAAGATAGTTTTCAACATTTTTCCCTCTCTTCCCCCATCCCCTTCCCTAGACAGCAAGTAATCCAATATATATTAAACATGTGCAATGAAAAGATATTATTTAAATATTAAAAAAAAAAAGAAAATCAATGGAACAATATGTACAAGTGTTTTAAAAATATGAAGGACTTTATAAATTTCCAATAGTATTTCTATTAGATCCCAGTTCATTTAAACAAACTTTTCTTGTATATTAGGATAAGCTAGGACAGATGGACAATGATTCAAATCTAGAGATGAAGAGGAAAATGAGAATGAGTTATAATGCTTTTGGGGAATTGCAGAGTTCTTTAATGATCCCTAAGATTCTCATGAAAGTAAAGGTCCATGCTTTCAATGCCAACAGTCTATTGGTGTTGCTATTTATCAGTAAGATATGGAATATAAAGCGTCTTGTGAAGAATTAAAAATGAATATTATACAGAGGGAAATGGAGAGGCACATAGTATCTTCAACCAAGGAGTAACTTTAAAGAAAAATAGAAGTGGAAGATATTAAAGGATTTCAAGAAGGGAAGATGGACTTGTCATGTAGCAAAGATGAGAAATGACAAGTGGATAGCAAATGTGTTTCATTGGTATATCCTAGAAGTTAAGAGAAATCAAAAAAGGTCTCCAGGACATTGAATTCACCCCTTATAGCAAACTTTTAGGAGTACGTGGATAAGAGTCATGGAAAATGGGAAGACATAGGTACATAAACTACATTGTTGGAAGAATTGCTGAAATCATAGATATGTATAAATGTTTGAATATTTGAGTTTTGTATTGCATATCATTAGATAGGTGTCTACTGTGCTGTGAGAGCAAAAAAAAAAAAAAACCCAAGAGATATTGTTTTTGAATATCTTCTTCCCTTGTTATGTGTTTTCATTTGTTATCCAATTCATTGGTGACTCTGGATTAGAAAGCTGAGGAGGAGGATAAATAGTAACTGACATTTGTATACATAATACTTGAAGGTTTTCAAAAGTTTCTATGATAAAGGATAAGAAGCCTTGGAATTTGATATTCCAGGAGGCAAAGGAGCTAGGATTACAACCAAGAATCACTTATCCAGAAAAAACTGAGCACAATCATTCAGGGGGAAAAATTAATATCTGGTGAAAGAGAGGGCTTTCAAGCATTCTTGATGAAAAGATCAGAGATTAGAAAATCTAACTTTCAAATATAATCTATAATAGAATAATAAAAATATAAATGGGAAAAGGAAATCATAAGGGATTTAATAACTTTAACCTGTTTACATTCCTATATAAGAAGATGTTATTTGTAACTCTTAAGAACTTTTTCATCATTATGGCAGTTTGAAGTATATATAGACAGAGGGCACATATGTCAGTTAAATGTGAAATCATAATATAATATCTAATAAAATAAAATAAAGGGAATGATAGAGGAATATATTGAGAGAAAAGGAAAGGTAGAATGTCATAAATTGAAAAAAGAGGTAATAAGAAGTCAGTGAATTGGTATAGTAGATAGAGCACTAGCTCTGGAGTTCAGAACCTGAGTTTAAATCTGGACTTAGATACTTGACATTTACTAAATGTGCCACCCTGGACTAGTCACTTAACTCTGATTGGCTCACCAATGAATAAATAAATTATCAATAAAAAAGCTTTTACAGTGGATGGAAAGGGGTAATGGTGAAAAGAAGTGAGTGAATCTTACTCTAAGAAAAATTGGCTCAAAGAAGTAATAACATACATGCTTAGTTGGTATAGAAATTTATATTACTCTTTAGGAAAGTAGGTGGGAAGGACAATATGATAAAGAGGGAGGTGATGGAATCAAGGGGATATTGGGAGAAAGGAATTTCAAAAGCAAAACACTTTTGAAAAGGGACAAGGTAAAAGGAGAGAGAGAATAAGATAAATGGGGCTGGGGATAGGATGGAGGGAATGAAAGCAATTGTAAATGTGAAAAAAAACTTTTGAAGCAAGTTTCTCTGATAAAGGCTTTATTACTTTAACATATAGAGAGCCTTATCAAAATTCTCAAAATAAAAAACATTCTCTAATTGATAAATGATCAAAAATATGAACAGGTTTCAGTTGAAGTAATCAAAACTTTCTATATGAGAAGCATGTTCTAACTCACTATTGATTGGAGAAATGCAAATTAAAACAATTCTGAGGTACCATCTCATACTTGTTAGATTGATTAATGGGACAAAAAAGGAAAATGTCAAATGTGGGATGTAGAAAAAAATTAGATATTAATGTAACGTTGATGAAGTTGTGACCCAATTTAACCAGTTTGTAAATCAATTTGGAACTATGCCCAAAGAGCTACAAATCATATAGTTTTTGATCTAAGAATACCGAGGTCTTTCTACCAAAAGAAATACAAAACAAAAAAGGGAAGGACCTATATATACAAAAATATTTATAGTAGTTCTTTCCTGGTGGCAAAGAAGAATGGTTGAACAAATTGTAGTATGTGATTATGATGGAATACTACCGTGTTTCCCCGATAATAAGACCTATCCTGAAAATAAGACACCCACATACTCTTTAATATTCCGCTAAAATAAGCCCTCCCCCGAAAATAAGCCCTATCGAACTTACTATGAAAACGGTCATCATGGTGATCCCCTGCGCTATATGCTGCATAGCGGTACCTTCAGTAAGCAGCGCCGCCCTCCCCTCCCGGGTGAAACGCACGTCGCGCTCCGAGCTGCATCCAATCAGAGCTGCAGCAGTGAGCGCGTCATCCTCTTCTTCCCTGGTGATTTGCTTGCTGGCGCTACTGAGAGCAGCGCCGCGGAGTAGAGCTGAGACAGGACCATCTAAAAACTCGGTAAGTTCAGTAAGCGATGGAGAATAAAATAAGCAGTCAGGGGGCATGATGGAGGCTAAAAGGGGCATGATGGAGGCTAAAATGGGCATGATGGAGGATAAAAGGGGCATGATGGAGGATAAAATAAGCCCTCCCCTGAAAATAAGCCCTCTGGTGTTTTTTAGTCCCAAAAAAATAATAAGACAGTGTCTTATTATCGGGGAAACACGGTATTATGCTATAAGAAATGATGAGCAGGATGCTCTCTGAAAAGTCTGGAAAGAATAGGAGCTGATGCAAAGTGAAGTACACTGTGTACAAAGTAACAGCAATATTTTTTAAATGATCAGCTATGAATGACAAGTTATTCTCAACAATATAATGATTCAAAACAATTCTGACTTAAACTTTCTTTTACTTTCTTTATATTTCTTGAGGGATTTTTGTTATTGTTGCTTGTTTTTGGTCTATGCTTTCTTTTATGACATGACTAATATTGAAATGTTTTTCATGACTACATATGTATAACACATCAAACTTGTTGCCTTTTCACTGAGGGTGGAGATAAGAGGGAGGCATGGAGAGAATTTGAATTCAAAGTTTTAAAGATGAATGTTAAAAATTGTTTTACATGTAAATGGGGAAAAACAATACAAAACAAATTAAAAATAAAAACATTGTTACACATTTGAAACTTTTTATAAGGAGAAAGAGTATGCAGAACACAAACAGTGATTAGGAAGTTCTACTTCAATTCTGGAAGCTCTAGGTTCAAGTTATACATATTAGCTATCTACTGCAGGCCAACTTAAGTCCCACAACCTCTAAGAAGTCCAGGCTAATCTCAAATAGCAAATCACCCTTTATCTAGGGTTCCTCATATTAATGATCTGATCCATTTATTTGAAAAGTAACATATAACAAATCATATATTTTAGGGGTGTTTCTCTTATCTCATAATACCTCCAGCCTAGGAATATAAGCACATATACAAACACATACACAGATAAATGCATATATATATATGTATGCATAATTATCCTTTGGTATTATAGCATCTTCACTTTTATATACAGCTGTCTTCTCTTCTTCTACCTTCCCAGAGAACTGTTCCTTGTAAAAAAAGAATAAAAAAAAAAGGGGAAGCAATTTAGCAAAACATTAACCCTGTTTGACAGTATATGCAATGGTTCACATGAATAGCCTCTCAACTCTGCAAAGGAATAATCTTTATTTACTCTGCTACTCTTTGGAGCTAAGTTCAATCATTTTAAATTGAGCTTTTAATTTCATCTCTTTTTTTTGGTCATTATTTTTCTTTCCATTAACATTGTTGTAGTTATTGTCTATGTTTTATGCCTAGTCTTGCTTACTTAACTTTTCATCAGTTCATATAAGTCTTCTCATGCTTTCCTAAGGTCTTTATATTAATTATTATAGCAGTTGTAATCCTTAGGAAAAACCTTATTTTTAGTGGAGCTAAAATATATCTCCTTATTATTTTATCCTATTGGATTTAATTCTGTCCTCTATGTAAATCTATCTTTACTTATTCCTTTTTCCTCTTGAGGGGAAAATCAACATAAATCTAAATTCTCTTCTACAGATTGATGCCAGGAAAACTGTGCTCCTGCTGAGTCTTCCCGATTCTTAGGATAAACAACCATAATTCCTTCAATTACTATTTATGTGGTATAGTATCTAGTCTCTTACCCATCCTACTTGTCTTATTTTGTATATATTCCAGCTAGTCCATGTAACACCTAGAACTCTATATAAGAGTATGGTTATTATCTGACTATGGCGGAATATAGTGAGGCTCTCAGCATCCTCACTAAACACTATTTAATTTGTAGTCTGCTAAAATCCTTAGATTACTTTTTATCTCATATGAACTGTCCTCTATCCATGTCTCCCATTTTACATTTGTATAATTATTTTTAAAATTTGAATACATTTATCCTTATTAACTTTTATTTGATTCTATTCTTAATTCTAGCCTTTTGATATCTTTTGTACATGAGATAACTAGGTTATTGCCATTCATACTTTGTTTGTGAAAAGGATCAATAGAATTATGGGAAGATGCCTTGATTTGTGAATAAATTGAATTTAGGTGAGGCAGAATTGCATAAAATAATTTTCACTTCCAGAGTCATTAAAGTTTAGTGCAAGACAAAAGTTAGGATGACTTATGCTGTCTCTGAATATACTGGATTACCTTGGTATCTTCTATATTTGCCCAAACTCTGAGCATTCTACAGTGCCTACTTCAACCACCTTCATGGCCCTTGGAACCAATTGTTCTTACCCACCAATTCCAACAGGAGAAGTCTTCACATCCTTGAGGTAGATATCTCAGTAATTCATTGATAGATTTGAGGTCTTTTAGTTATTCTCAACTTGTAGAACTACAGATAAATATAAAATAGAAGGAAAGAAAAGGGAATTCAGGTTAAAAATAGTATTAGATGCAATCAAGTTGGAAGTTCATTTTTTTGGGCAATAAGGAATTACTGAAGATTTTTGAGCAGAGAAGTGACATGATCTGATATAAGGAATATTATTCTACTAGCACTTTGGAGAATGGATTGGAGAAACTGTTGGAAAAAGACTTCTTATAGAGTTATTTTAATTTTCCAAGTGGTAGTAATGAAGGACTGCACCAATATATATATTTTTATTATAGCTTTTTATTTACAAAATATATGCATGGGTAATTTTTCAGCATTGACAATTGCAAAACCTTTTGTTCCAATTTTTCCCCTCCTTCTCCTCCTCCCCTCCCCCAGATGGCAGTTTGGCCAATACAAGATGTTTTATAAGCTTGTGTTGTGTCTGGACTAGTTCTCTGGAGGTCCTTGGTATTAGCCCTAGTCCTTGGTCTCAGAAGAGGAGTGATGAGATGAGACTCACATGGATGGTTAAAACATGGAGTCCATTTATTCCAAATTCTCTCAGCCTTACATAACCAAAAGCCTTTATATAACCAAAGCAACATTACACATGTGCTAATTATATACTGCACATGCAGGACCACATAACTAACTTGCTCTTGTATGTAGATGACCCTTTGCCATTTGGTAGCACTCTGCTTTAATTACAACCCAGATTATCACCACCTCCTGACTTCTCAGGAACGCCAGAGAGCCCTTAGGGGAGATGGGGAGTCAAACCAGACATTGTCAGCAGGTTCCCTCTGGGCTGAAGGATCTCATACTTCACCCAGAGTTCCCCTACTATCTGTAGCCCTCTATATCTCTCCCTTTCTTTTGTTTTAATTGAAGTAGGTATACATCAGTGGTTAAATCAATCACTATGGGAGGAATCACACAAATAAGTAATAAATCATATAAGCAAGTAGTAACATAACAAACAATATGAATAAACAAGATACCATAAAAGACTCCTATGAGTCCCAGAAGGAAGATGTAGAAAATAACTATCAATTCACAACCAAACATACACATCCTTCAATAGACAAAAGATAGTCCAAAGCCAATCTATTTTCCATCACTTCATGACTCAAGGAATCCAGTGATTCCTGCAGCTTTTGAAGCCCTCAGTCTCATTAACAATTATTTTTATGGATGACATGATGGTATACTTAGAGAACCCCAAAGACTCTGCTAAAAAGCTATTAGAAATAATTCAGAATTTTAGCAAAGTGGCAGGATACAAAATAAATCCACATAAATCCTCAGGATTTTTATATATTACCAACACAATCCAACAGCAAGAGATACAAAGAGAAATTCCATTCAAAATAACAGTCGATAGTATAAAATATTTGGGAATATATCTACCAAAGGAGAGTCAGGAATTATATGAGCAAAATTACAAAACACTTGCCACAAAAATAAAGTCAGATTTAAATAATTGGAAAGACATTCAGTGTTCTTGGATAGGCCGAGCGAATATAATAAAGATGACAATACTCCCCAAACTAATCTATTTATTTAGTGCTATACCAATCAGACTCCCAAGAAACTATTTTAATGACCTAGAAAAAATAACAACAAAATTCATATGGAAGAATAAAAGGTCGAGAATTGCAAGGGAACTAATGAAACAAAACTCAGAGGAAGGTGGTCTAAGTGTACCTGATTTAAAGCTATATTATAAAGCAACAGTCACCAAAACCATTTGGTATTGGCTAAGAAAAAGACCAGTTGATCAGTGGCATAGGTTAGGTTCACAGGGCAAGATAGTGAATAAAAATAGCAATCCAGTGTTTGACAAACCCAAAGATCCCAAATTTTGGGATAAGAATTCATTATTTGACAAAAACTGCTGGGAAAACTGGAAATTAGTATGACAGAAACTAGGCATGGACCCACATTTAACACCACATACTAAGATTAGATCAAAATGGGTCCAAGATTTAGGCATAAAGAACAAAATCATAAATAAATTGGAGGAACATGGGATGGTTTACCTCTCAGACTTGTGGAGGAGGAAGGAGTTTGTGTCCAAGGGAGAACTAGAGACCATTATTGATCACAAAATAGAAAATTTTGATTACACCAAATTAAAAAGTTTCTGCACAAACAAAACTAATGCAAACAAGATTAGAAGGGAAGTAACAAATTGGGAAAACATTTTTACAGTTAAAGGTTCTGATAAAGGCCTCATCTCCAAAATATACAGAGAATTGACTTTAATTTATAAGAAATCAAGCCATTCTCCAATTGATAAATGGTCAAAGGATATGAACAGACAATTTTCAGATGATGAAATTAAAACTATTTCCACTCATATGAAAGAGTGTTCCAAATCACTATTGATCAGAGAAATGCAAATTAAGACAACTCTGAGGTATCATTACACACCTGTCAGATTGGCTAAGATGATAGGAACAAATAACAATGAATGTTGGAGGGGCTGTGGGAAAACTGGGACACTGATGCATTGTTGGTGGAGTTGTGAAAGAATCCAACCATTCTGGAGAGCAATCTGGAATTATGCCCAAAAAGTTATCAAAATGTGCATACCCTTTGACCCAGCCATACTACTACTGGGCTTATACCCCAAGGAACTACTAAAGAAGGGAAAGGGACCTGTATGTGCCAAAATGTTTGTGGCAGCCCTTTTCATAGTGGCTAGAAGCTGGAAGATGAATGGATGTCCATCAATTGGAGAATGGTTGGGTAAACTATGGTATATGAATGTTATGGAATATTATTGTTCTATAAGAAATGACCAACAGGAGAAATACAGAGAGGCTTGGAGAGACTTACATCAGCTGATGCTGAGTGAAACGAGCAGAACCAGAAGATCATTATACACTTCAACAATGATACTGTACGAGGATGTATGCTGATAGAAGTGGATTTCTTCAACATAGAGAAGAGCTAATCCAATTCCAATGGATTAATGATGGACAGAACCAGCTACATCCAGAAAAGGAACACTGGGAAATGAATGTAAACGGTTATTTTTACCTTCTGAATCCAATTCTTCCTGTGCAACAAAAAATTCAGTTCTACACACATATATTGTATCTAGAATATACTGTAATATATTTAACATATATAAGAGTGCTTGCCATGTGGGGGAGGGGGTTGGGAGAGGAAGGGAAAAAATCTGAATAGAAGTAAGTGCAAGGGATAATGTTGTAAAAAATTACCCATGCATATGTACTGTCAAAAAGTGTTATAATTATAAAATAAAATAAAAATTAAAATATATATATATATGTTAATAAAATAGAAAAGGAGATAAAAAAATAAAAAAAAATATTTTCCCCAAAAAAAAAAAAAAAAAAGAAAACAATTATTTTTATGGTCATAGTAATGTTCATGAGTCAATTGCCATATACATAAGGTTAACTGCCATTTTCTTTCAGTGGTGGGCACAGTCAGAGATGGAGCCACCTGATGTTTCTTGGATCTTCTCCTTCATTTTGAGGGTCTTCACTTTTTCCATCTCTCTCCAATGGACAAGGCAGATACAGCTCATTGGCATCCATTGGATTCCTTCTCCATCTGTAGAGAAACAAACACACTCTCTGCCCCAAGCAGTTAACTATCTGGTCCCTTCCATTCACCACTCTCTGCATCTCTCCACATCACTTGGCAATTATCTAAAGATACTAGAGTGCTTGTACTGGACACTGTCTGCTGGAGCCAGTGCATTTTCATCAAAAATAAAAAAAAAATTAATCGTATAAAGGGTCAAGTTTAGAAGTTTTCTAAGGTTATCTGTGGTTCCCCCTTTCTTTTGTTTTCATAGAAGTGTCTATGTCTCTGTTCTTTCTCTCTACAATTGCCTGTCCTTGAGCATTAAAGGGTATGCCAGTGGTATGTAAAATCTGATATTGTGCACAAAAGTGTGCAAAATGTTTAGAAGTATATACAGGTCCATTATCTTTTTTAATTGCATGTGGCACATCCATAATTGCAAATGCTCGTAAGGAATTCAGTGACTATTCAGGCTGTCTCTTTTGCTGCTGCTATTGCAAAAGTAAATCCTGAAAAGGTGTCCATGACAACATGGATAAAAGACAGATGACCAAAAGATTTATAATGGGTCACATCCATTTGCCAGATTTCATTGGGTCTCAAACCACAAAGGTTCTTTTCTGGAGAGAACGTAGGAACGTGGAAAGGAAGGCAACCAGTAAAGGATTTTACTGTGCTCTTAGCTTCCTCTTCTGTTATCCCAAAGGACAAACATAAAGTTTGGGGAGCCTGATGATATTCAAAATGAGATTCTTGAGCTGTTTGAAATAAAGGAGTGTTAGTGAACATGGTAAGAAGATGACCTGCCTTTGAGTTTCCATAAAAAACAGTTCCTAGAATGTTTTTTTTTTTTTTTTTTTGGTTTTCTGGAGGTCTTTGGGGTAGCCTTCTTTTCAGTAGATTATTCACAAGAATATCCAGGTGTTAAAGTCCAAAAGTCTTTATTGTCTCCTTCACCTGGTGCTTAGCTAACTTTCTCGTGGCCTTCAGAGTCCCTACTTGGTTTCAGTGGAGAAAATATAGGAGGACAGGCCAGCCACCACAAGGCTGATGAAGATGGAAATAAATCTTTCTCTCCTTGGTTCCAAGAGCTTAAGCTCCTGCCTTCAGTCTGCTTGACTTCTCTGGCTCTAAATCTGGCTAAGGCTCCCAGCTTATATGCTCTATTATAATTACATTATCATAGGTGTGAATCTTGTAGAACTATATTAAGTACTAAGTACATGTACTGAACTAGAGAACTATTAAGCATCATGCTAAACTAGATAACCATTGTATTTATCAATTCCACTGACCTAACACCTTGTAAGAATCCTTGTTTCAGAGTTCTGTGTCATTACATGTCCCACTTTCTTTTGTTTTTAGAACATAGATGGTCCTGGTCTCCCTGACTTCTTAAGGAGATGAGAACCCCCAAAAGGAGATGATCATGCCTTCCATGACTCCTCGATAAAGGCATGAAGACACAAAAAAAGGAGGTGATCATGCCTTCCCTGATATCTCAGGAAGGGAGATGAAAACACCAAAGGAAATTGGGGAATCAAACCAGATTAGTGGGTTTCTGAAGGGGCTCACTTGAAATAGGTCTACATAAATCCATAAACATGGGAGGTATTACATAACAAAAAACATGAATCAACATGAGGAATTATACATATCCATAAGCCCTAGAAATAGTCCAAAATCAATCTATTGTCCATTACTTCACATGTGTAGGGAATCCAATGATTCCTGCTGGTTTTGAAGTTCTTCAACAGTCTCATTATCAGCCATGCTCTTTCAGCATCAGATGTTTCTTAGGTCTTTGTAAAGGGCTAGAACTGAGCAGATGCACTTAACATAAGGTAACCTAGTACTTAAGGCTAATTACCAATTGGACAATTCTCTATTAACATATGCTTAGAGGATGACCCTACTCAACTCTGTGCTGGCTCCATCTGTGGGTATGGACAAAGAAGGGGAAGAGAGATCAGAGGGTGGAGTAGGACAAGCAGGATCATTCTTTGATGGTGGAAAGAGAGAAAGGAGGTATGGAGATTCCAATATCTAATCCCCTGAGAGTAACCCCAAACGACCAAGAATAAAGACTTTGCTTATCCTGACTCCAGCTGATTCTAAGATATCCAGGGTACTAATGCATTCACAACAGGTGTTCTCCTTTGTTTCGAAGGTTTCTCTCTTTTTCTTTCTCTCTCAAGATGCTTGTTGGCCTCCATCTGATTTCTTCTCCCTCTGTAGAGATACAAGCAAACCCTTTCTCCCAAGCAGTTAACCTATCTAATCCCTTCTATTTATCACTTTCTGGATCTCTCCTCATTACCTGGAGATTATGTTGGAGCTGTTCACACTGGACACTGCCCTTCTGTTGGGTTAAAAAGCCTATATTCTCTCCAATTGTAATCTCTTTCTCCCATCTGATTGCTTTTCTTCTGATTAATCATATTATAGTATTGAAATTCTAAAGACTCTAAAGTTCTAAAAGGTGTAACCTCAGCTGCCATCATGCCCCACTTATTTTTTGTTTGAGGTCTTGGAGCTGGGCTCTGCCTCTCATTTCCCTGAGTCAATCTAGATTCTGAGGCCCAGTGGAAGCCCTTATTGCATTTTGTACATGAGATTTTGGGTCTTGATTTCTCACCCTGTCTTCTCACTCTGACTCTATACCTACATTGAGCTTTCAGATGCCCTCCTTTACCACACTGAAAGTAGTCTCTCTGGAAGTCCCTTGTCAAGAGGGATCCTATATTCCTATGTTTTGCATCAGAGCCTGGGTATAAAGGCCCTGTGGTACAATGTGTTATGATCTCCTCTAAAGGAGCATTCTTGTGTAGTCCCAGAATAATTTTTCTACAAACCTCATTAACATTTTTTTAGCAAGTTGTTTTATCATAATTCCTGTAGCTGCATTTTCTCCAATCGTTCATATGACAGCTATTTGCAGACGTCCCACAAAATCAGCAAAGGGTTCATTTGGATCTTGCTCTATTTTCATGAAGGCTTCCCCTCCATGTTTTCCTGGGAGGGAGCCCCATGCTTTGAAAGCAGCAACAGCAATTTGCTCGTATGCTGCTATAGGGTAATTAATCTGTATTGAAATTTCTGCATTCTGGGAGTTGTATGTTAACTCCAGTTTGCCTATTTTGTTGGGCTTGTATCCTACATAGTTCACTATACTCTGAAAGCCCCAACAAGTTTTTTCCAGGTTCTAAACATGTCCTTGCTATAGATTTCCAATCTCTAGGGGTTAAAATTTCATAAGCCAAATTCTCTAATACCATCTTAACATAAGATGGTGTAACCCCATAAAGAGTGCAACCCTTTTTCAAACCCTTGATTTTTTCCAGATCAAAAGGAGTGTATCTTTCCTGGTTTGACCTGAAGAATCAAATTCTTTAATCACAGGGTATGCATTTATCAAATATTTATCAAATCAGATATATCCTGTCCTTTTTTTTTTTTTTTTTAAATTTATTTATTTATTTTTTTTTTTTGCTGTAACTGGTGCCTTTTGTAAAGTTGTCAGAAGCTGCTTCTGCTTCATACTTCATAGTTGGTGGTGATTATGTCACTGCCCCTCCCCCTCTTCCTTCTCTCTCCACCCATGAAGGGTTAATTGAGGTGGGATGGTCAGGGGTTGGTGCTATAAAGCACCACACTCCTTAATTTCATCAGAATTTTACCATTCTCGTCTAATTCTTCATCCTTTTCACTTAGTTTGTCAGTACTCTCCTCCTCCTGCACTTTTTTTCCCTTATTCTATAATTTATATTATTCCTTAAAGCTAGTTGTATTAAATGATATGTATAAAATGTTTATTTAGAAACTGAATCAGTACCATTATCATTGTAGTATTCACATAGTTGCTCTCCTAATTTCCACTTGTCTGGACCTAATTCTTTTTCTTTAGAGAATCAAGGAGATGTGTACTGTACTGTTTCTAAAACTTCAATGATCTGCTCCTAAGTTATAATCAAACCTTGGCTTTTAATGAGTTTAACTATGTTTTCAACACATTTTCTATGGAGTGGAAAAGACTCCTTTCTAAACATTTGCCCCATTTCAGCTAAAATACTTTACAAAGTTTCCTTCTTGTCTATTTTTGTACATACCTTAATTTCTCAGGCACAGATGTAGGTTCTTAGCTCCACATTTGGAAGCCAAAATGTAATGTTCTTTTTGGTTTTCTGGAGGACTTTAGAGCCTTCTTTTCAGTAGAATTAATCACCACAAGAATAGCCAGATGTTAAGTCCAAAAGTCTTTATTATCTCCTTCACCTGGTGGTCAGCTAGCTTTCTTGAGGCCTTCAGATAGAACTTGGCTTCAGTGCAGAAAATGCAGGAGGACAGGCCAGCAACTACAAGGCTGATGAAGATGGAAATCAATAGAAATGCAAGTGGTAATACTTACCTAGACATTTTCTCACTCACTTCTGAAGTTCACCCAAAAGCTGATATATATGTTAGAGGGTACACATTTTATTTAGGCTGTGGCAATTCTTTATACCATACTATTGAATAAGCCAAATTGGATATTATATTTACATCTGTTGGATAATAAGTAAAAGTTGCATAATTGCATATAACTCATTCTGCTGAGTGGACTGGAAGGAAGTTATGACTACTTTTTTATAGCTAAGTAATGAGAATACACAGCACAAATGTTATGTTTGGATGCATCTGTAAAGATGATTGGTCTTTGAGGAGGAACCTTAGAAATCTTTTCTTCAGAAACCCATGGCCAATTATATAATAGCCAGGTTATCTTTAATGTGAACCCATGTGTAAAATATAGAGTTGTGGCCAATAAAATCTGCCACTCTGGGATGGTTTCACAGCATACATTAATTTGTGCATTGGTATAAAAAGTGTATATCTTGTCAGGCCTGATCCCAAATAATTGCATTATGTGCTTAATGGTCTTTAATAAGATTCTAGGCATAAGTACTAGGTAAGGAGCAAGGATTTATTCTGGTTGTGCTTGGAGGATCACCCACTCTATTACATTGTCTCCTTGATGAAGGAGTGCTGTGGGTGCCTCTTTTGTAATAAAAACTGATATTTCCAAGGTTTTTGAGTGACTCTTTCAACTACATTGGATGAAGCCAGTTCAACCTCTCTCAAAGCCTTTTAGGCTTTTTTTTTTTTTTTTTGATGGCTGATGGTGTTAGTCTAAAGTAGTGTTTCCCCTTAAAATGCCAAACAATGGTTGTAATTGATAAGTAGTTAAGCCTAATACTGGATGCATCCATTGGATATCTCTTATCAGTATCTGAAAGTCATTTAAGGTGTTTGACTTCTCTCTTCTTAAAGAAAGTTTTTGTACCATAAGTACCTTTGGCTATTTCATAGGTGGTATAAAATCTGGAATCAGGAAGCCATGGATTAAATTCAGCTTTAAATATTTACTAATTGTATGATCTTGGGCAAGTCATTTAACCCTCAATTTGCCTCAATTTCCTCATATGTAAAATGAGCTAGAGATGGAAATGGCAAACCAAGAAAATCCTAAATGGAATCAAGAAGAGTCAGACCCAACTGAAAATATCAATTCAGTTTTTCTAATACAATAACCATGAAATAACCTATAAAATGTAGGGAGGAGAAACAATGGTGGAATGGATGGAAAGCACAGAAGAACCATGAAGTAAAAAGTGGGCAATACCTGCTATCTCTAATCTCTCTTTAGCCTTCATCTTTGAACTGTCTTCCAGGGAAAATCATATACCTCAGGGTGAGTCTCTGTTGAGTCCTAATCTTAGTTTGGAACTCCTTCAGGGGTCAGTTTGGCTAAGTCCTGTATGGCTTTCTGCTGGCAGGCAAGGCAAGGGCTTACCCTATTAATCAGTAATGCTCTTTCAAATCAGGCCAGAAGGGCAGGTTGCTTGGGAGTCCATTGGCACATATATACACAACAGGCCTCTCATTTTTGTGCATAGATACCAATGTTGGCAACCATGCAGTTGCCAACATGAAAAGGAAAGTAAAGTTACTAATAATATCCTATGAATACTTGAAATTTCAAAATTTAGACACATGAATGTTGGAAAATTGATTGTAATTAGGGAATGATACCTATGGGATTGGAAAGGAAAAAATAAGATAGTGTTGTATAGTGGTTAGAGTGCTAGATCAGGATTCAGAAAGACTTGAGTTCAAGTTCTACCTCTCCCAATCATGAAGTAAAGTGACCAAGTCACTTAATCTTTTTGCACTCCAGCTGTCTCATCTGTAAAATGAAAGGCCTATATGGTATTTGAATTTCTTTCAGACATAAATTTATGATTCTAATATGGGGGTAAGAACAAAGAAGAATTAATTATGGCTGTGGTTTTGAACTTGGATGAACTAGAGGAATTGATTTTGAAATATACTGTGCAGGTTTGAAAGGGAAGATGAGTTTGAGGGTTGGTAAACACCTCAGAGGTAATTGGAAATGCCATATTGAAGCTAGGAGGAAGAGAAAGGGGAGAGAAAGAGAAAGACAGAAAGATATTTAGACACAGAGAGACAAAGAGACAGAGAGACACAGAAAGACAGAAAGAGACAGAGAGACACACGGACAGAGACAGAGACACAGAGACAAATAACACAGAGACTGAGAAAGACAAAGACAGACAGACACACGCAAATATGGAGGAAAGGAGAAACATGTCCATAAAGAAGAACATATAGGATATAGTGCTGGACCTGAAGTAAGGAATACTCATCTTAAATGTGATCATGTCACCATGGTGACCATGAAGAGTCAGAAATGACTAAATCTACAACAACCAGATGCATACAAAATAGATACAAAAGGATCTTCAAGGCAGAGGAACTATTAGGTGAAGGGATTGGGAAAGGTGGTACTTGAACTGAGTTGGGAAGGAACCTTAGAGACAGGAGTAAGGAGGGACAATATTTGAATCTCTTTGAAGTATTAGAAAGAAGTTGTTGTTAATGGGGAATGGAATATTTTAGCTCCTTCATCAGGGCCGGTAAGTTAAAGAGGATGAGTAGGTTAACCAGTGTTGGAAAGAAGTCAATGAAAATAAACTCCAAGAGAAAGAGCATATATAGACAATGGAGTGGAATAAAGAGAAGTGAGGGGAAAAGAAGGAAGGGTAAAGGGGGAGAAAAGAGAGTGAAGTATAGAAGAGAAGGGGATGGAAGAGAAAGAGTAGAGAAATGGGGAGATGAGTAAAGAGAAAGGGAATGGAAAGAAAAGTAAGAGGAGAGGGAAGAAGAGGGTGCAATAAGAAGAGGAAGGAGAAGGAAAGAAATGGTTAAAAAGTGGGGAGGAAAAGGAAGGAAAAAAGTGGAAGAAAATAGGAAAGGAGAGGAGCAATTAGGAAGGAGGGGGGAAAGGGAGGAAGAAGAGAAGGGAGGAGAGGAATAAGAGGAAAAATAAAGGAAAGGAGGAAAGAAGAGCATTTGAGATACCTATTCTACTTAAGTATATTTGGCATCTCAGGCACCATTCCTTGTCTTTTTTTTAATGCTCATAAAGTGGCTTTCTTTTCTTAATTTGGTTTTGCAAGTAGATTTCTCTACTGGGAATGCATTGAGCATCTATTAGTTTGTTTGGCAGCAATTTTCTTCCTATAAATTATCATAAATGACTTTGTTACAAATAAGCTTCCCAATAGCATTTTCACTCTCTCTATTATTTGCTTGAATTTTATTTTCTTTCTGTTTTTCTTTTTCTTCCTTCTTGATCTGATTTTTCTTGTGCAACAAGATAAACTGTACAAATATGGATGCATATATTGGGTCTAGAGTGTATTTCAACATATTTAACATGTATTGGATTACCTGCTAGCTAGGGGAAGGAGTGGGGGGGGGGGAGGAGGGAAAAATATGGAACAAAAGGTTATGCAAGAGTCAATGCTTTGTAAACAAAAAGCTTTAATAAAAAAAAAATAAGCTTCCCATTGGTTGAGTTCTTTCAGATAACTTTCTGGGGGTCACTCTTGGCTAAATTGCCTATCTGGGTTTTATGTCTACAGATACTGGGAAAGTATCTAGAGGTAGCAATAAATATTGTCCCCACCCATCTGCCTAGAATTCCTGGCTTCTTCCCACTCACAATTCAATATTTATCATGATTATCAGACATTATATATAACACTTGGTAGAGGAAGAATTTGATGGGATTAGAAAAGCAACTTGGGGCAGGAAATAGACATATACACACAAAAACAAACACATTTTTATTCATGCATATATATTACATGATATCCTGTGAGATATATATATATATATATATATATACATACAATGATATGCATACATGAATATATACATATCATGGAATATACATCTCCCTTTTTTCTTTCTCTTGCTCTCTGTACATATAATAGAACAATTTCTATTTTGGGAGATTTGGATTTTTGGAGAATGTGAAAACTTAGAAGCATTTCTATGAGGGAGTAGTTGTTTCTTTGAAATGGCATACAACTTGTTTGAAGGAGTACCAAGGTTTTCTCCCCTTCAATATGTAGAAAAGTCAGGCACAATATTTCATGTTCAGAGAAGAAAAGAAACAAATGACCCCAATTTTCTCCTCATTCTCCAGTATCTTATCTATTGTTCCTCCTTCTACACATCTATCTCTTCACTCCCTACAGCTAAGTATACTTTATATATACAAATTTGATATTTTTCTTAAATCATTTTCAGCATCATTTTGGAAGAAATATGAGAAACAATATTGTGCTATAATAGAGATCATTGAATTTATGCATAAGAGTTAGAGGATCTGGATTTGAAGCTCAATTATTAACTTACCAATTATGTAACTTTGGACACATCATTTCACTTCTTTGTTGTTCAGTCGTTTGAATTATGCCCAATTCTTCATGACCCCATTTGGGGTTTTCCTTGCAAAGATATTGGAGTGGTTTGCCATTTCCTTTTCCAGTTCATTTTAAGGATAAGAAAATTGAAGCATATAGGTAGGGTTATATGACTTATCAGGCCCTCATTGCTAACATCTGAAGCTAAATTTGAATTCATCAAATTGAATCTTCCTGACTTTGGACAAGCACTCTATGCATGATTCCACTTAGCTGAACTGTGAGATGTTTTTATATTCTTATAAAAATATAGTTTTAATCTATAAAATTGTAGCTTACTGTAGATAACAATTTACAAAACATTTTAAATAAGTGCACAAGATCAAAGTTCTAGAGCTGGAAGAGACCTTGAAAATCTGTTAGCTTAGACCCCTCATTTTACAGATGAAGAAACTAAGAGCTGGGGAAGCAAAATTATTCAGAATACTTGTTGCCTTGTAGATCAGGGATTCAAAACTACACCTACTTCATAATATTAGGCATGGTTTCAAGTGATGGCATCACCTTCCTGATGTCATGGTCCTCATTGAGAATGAAGGACAAACGACTTCCGGCCAAGATGGCGGCATCGAGGCAGACAGCTGCTTGAGCTCCTCGTTTTCTCTCAGAACTTATTTCATGACAAGCCTCAGACTTAATGCTTGACCCAGAAAGAAATCCACAAATAATCACCAAGAGAAGACATCCTTGAAAGTCGCCAGAAAAGGTCTGTGTTTGCTCGGGGGAGGGTCAATCAGACTGGGCACAGACTGAGGGCAGGCAGCCAGAGCAAGACAGGCAGCTCACACAGCTCAGACTGGAGGGGGAGGAGTGCCATCTCTGCTATTTCTGCGAAAGGGCTTTTGCCCCAGTGTGGATGCTCCATTTTGGCAGCAAGCCAGGAGCAGCGGAGAGGGTGTAAACACCGGAGGTGAAGATTAAAACCCCAGAAAGCCAGCATCTCTCGGAGCCCGGCCACCCCCAACCCCCACCTGGACTGACTCAATGCATTCTTGGAGCCTCAGAGAGCAGACTCAGTACAGTCATTGCTGTTCTGTTAGTGGCTCTCTGCTGCCCTACCCCCAGTCTGTAGAGGAAGCCCATTAATACTATCCAGCCCCCTCCCCCGCAAAACAGACCAATTGTTTCTCTTGTCAGTTTGTTTTCTTTGATTCCTACTCTGACAAAATGAACAAAAAATTCAAAAGGGCTCTAACCATTGATAGCTTCTGTGTGGAGAGGGAGCAGACTTCAAATGCTGAGGAGACTAGGAACAGACTGTCCCCAGATGTATCCCCTGGGAGGGATATAAGCTGCTCCTCAATACAAAAGAACCCCATAGAGGAAATCAAAAAGGCTCTCACAAGAGAGCTGGAAGAGAAATGGGAAAAGGAAAGGGAAGCTTGGCAAGAGAGACTGGAGAAGTCATCCCATGCATTCAAAGACAGAGTGGATAAAGAAATCAAATCATTGAGAAACAAGATTAGTGAGCTGGAAAAGGTAAACTACTCCAAGGAAAACAGGATTAGTGAGCTGGAAAAAGAAAACAGCTCTCTAAAAAATAAAATGGATAAAATGGAAAAAAAATCCATAGAAGATAAAAACTCAATTGGACAATTACAAAGAGATAAAAAAAGCGAGTGAAGAAAATGCATCATTGAAAATTAGACTGGAACAAGTAGAAATGAATGACTCAAGGAGAAACCAAGAGGTAGTCAAGCAAAACCAGAGAAATGAAACAATTGAAAAGAATGTCAAGTACCTTACCAGAAAGACAACACACCTGGAAAACAGATCCAGGAGAGACAATTTGAGAATAATCGGACTCCCTGAAAAATGTGAGGAAAAAAAGAGCTTGGACACCATTTTTGAGGAAATTATCAAAGAGAACTGCCCAGACATTCTGGAAACAGAGGGTAAAATAGACATTGAAAAAATTCATCGATCACCTACTGAAAGGGACCCTAAAATCAAAACGCCAAGAAATATAGTGGCCAAGTTCAAGAACCATCAGACAAAGGAAAAGATATTGGAAGCTGCTAGAAAAAAGCAATTCAGATATGGAGGATCCACAATAAGGATAACCCAGGATCTAGCAGCGTCCACATTAAAAGAACGAAGGGCCTGGAACATGATATTCCGAAAGGCTAAGGAACTTGGTATGCAGCCAAGAATAACTTACCCAGCAAGAATGAGCATCGTTTTCCAGGGAAGAAGATGGACATTTAACGAAATAAATGAATTCCATCTATTTTTGATGAAAAAACCAGACCTACATAACAGGTTTGATCTTCAAATACAGAACTCAAGAGATTTCTAAAAAGGTAAAAAGAAATCTTGAGAACTATACTTCTGTCAAAAAAATATGTAAAGAACATATGTACAATTTGTCTTAGAAACTAGAGGTGGAAAGGAAATTATATCATAAAAAAGTGTAAAGTGGTGGTACTACATCTCATGAAGAGGCAAAGGTAACCTATTATATCTGAGAGAAAGAAAGGAGGGAGATGAACATAGCGTGTATCAATAGACATATTCGATTTATGGTGAAACTTCTTCCACTTCATTGAAAAGTGAAAGGGAAGGAGTAAGCTAAGGGGAAGGGAATACAGAAATTTCGAGGAAAAGGGGTAAAATAAGGGGAGGCTCTTTAAGGCGGGGGAGGGATCCTAAAAAGGGAGGGCTGTGAAAAGCAAGTGGTATTCACCAGTTTAATACTAGGTAGGGGGTAAAAGGGAAGGAAAGGGGAAAAGCATAAGCAGGGGTTAATAGGATGGCAAGCAATATAGAATTAGTCCTTCTAACCATAAATGTGAATGGGGCAAACTGCCTCATAAAGAGGAAGCAGTTAGCAGACTGGATTAAAAGTCAGAATCCTACTATATGTTGTTTACAGGAAACACACCTGAAACAGGGTGAGACATTCAAACTAAAAGTAAAAGGGTGGAGCAGAATCTATTATGCTTCAGGCAAAACCAAAAAAGCAGGAGTAGCCATCCTCATCTCAGATCAAGCAAAAACAAAAATTGATCGAATTAAAAGAGATAAGGAAGGGCATTATATCCGGCTAAAGGGCAACATCAATAATGAAGCAGTATCAATATTAAACATATATGCACCAAGTGGTGCAGCATCTAAATTCTTAAAAGAGAAATTAAGAGAGCTGCAAGAGGAAATAGATAGCAAAACTATAATAGCGGGAGATCTCAACCTTGCACTCTCAGAATTAGATAAATCAAACCACAAAATAAATAAGAAAGAAGTCAAAGAGGTAAATAGAATACTAGAAAAGTTTGATATGATAGATCTTTGGTGAAAGCTAAATGGAGACAGAAAGGAATATACTTTCTTCTCAGCAGTTCATGGAACCTATACAAAAATTGATCATATACTAGGGCATAAAAACCTCAAAATCAAATGCAGTAAGGCAGAAATAGTAAATGCATCCTTTTCAGACCATAATGCAATCAAAATAACATTTAATAAAAAGCCAGGGGAAAATAGACCAAAAAATAATTGGAAACTAAGTAATCTTATACTAAAGAATGATTGGGTAAAACAGCAAATCATAGACATAATTAATAACTTCACCCAAGAAAATGACAATAATGAGACATCATACCAAAATGTGTGGGATACAGCCAAAGCAGTAATAAGGGGAAGTTTTATATCTTTAGAGGCCTACTTGCATAAAATAGAGAAAGAGAGGGCCAACGAATTGGGCTTACAACTCAAATTGCTAGAAAAGGAACAAATTAAAACCCCCCAGACAAACACAAAACTTGAAATTCAAAAAATAAAAGGTGAGATTAATAAAATTGAAAGTAAAAAAACTATTGAATTAATTAATAAAACTAAGAGTTGGTTTTATGAAAAAACCAACAAAATAGCAAACCCTTAGTAAACCTGATTAAAAAAAGGAAAGAGAAAAAGCAAATTGATAGTCTTGAAAATGAAAAGGGTGAACTCACCACTAATGGAGAGGAAATTAGAACAATAGTTAGGAGCTACTTTGCTCAACTTTATGCCGATAAATTCAATAACTTAAATGAAATGGAAGAATACCTTCAAAAATATAGCTTGCCCAGATTAACAGAGGAAGAAGTAAGTAGTCTAAATAGTCCCATCTCAGAAAAAGAAATAGACCAAGCTATTAACCAACTTCCTAAGAAAAAGTCCCCAGGACCAGATGGATTTACAGGTGAATTCTCCCAAACATTTAAAGAACAACTAACTCCAATGCTTTGTAAACTATTTGAAAAAATAGGGATTGAAGGAGTCCTACCAAATTCCTTCTATGACACAGACATGGTGTGTCATACCTAAACCAGGTCGATCGAAAACTGAGAAAGAAAACTATAGACCAATTTCCTTAATGAATATTGATGCTAAAATCTTAAATAAGATATTAGCAAATAGACTTCAGAAAATCATCCCCAGGATAATACACTATGACCAAGTGGGATTTATACCAGGAATGCAGGGCTGGTTTAATATTAGGAAAACTATTAGTATAATTGACCATATTAATAATCAAATTAATAAAAACCATATGATCATCTCAATAGATGCAGAAAAGGCATTTGATAAAATCCAACATCCATTCCTATTAAAAACGCTTGAGAGTATAGGAATAAATGGACTATTCCTTAAAAAAATAAGGAGCATATATTTAAAACCTTCAGTAAACATCATATGTAATGGTGATAAACTAGAACCTTTCCCTGTAAGATCAGGAGTGAAACAAGGTTGCCCACTATCACCATTACTATTCAATATAGTACTAGAAACTCTAGCCTCGGCAATAAGAGCCGAGAAAGAGATTCAAGGAATTAGAGAAGGAAATGAAGAAATCAAATTATCACTTTTCACAGATGACATGATGGTATACTTAGAGAACCCCAAAGACTCTGCTAAAAAGCTATTAGAAATAATTCAGAATTTTAGCAAAGTGGCAGGATACAAAATCCTCATAAATCCTCAGGATTTTTATACATTACCAACACAATCCAACAGCAAGAGATACAAAGAGAAATTCCATTCAAAATAACAGTCGATAGTATAAAATATTTGGGAATATATCTACCAAAGGAGAGTCAGGAATTATATGAGCAAAATTACAAAACACTTGCCACAAAAATAAAGTCAGATTTAAATAATTGGAAAGACATTCAGTGTTCTTGGATAGGCCAAGTGAATATAATAAAGATGACAATACTCCCCAAACTAATCTATTTATTTAGTGGTATACCAATCAGACTCCCAAGAAACTATTTTAATGACCTAGAAAAAATAACAACAAAATTCATATGGAAGAATAAAAGGTCGAGAATTGCAAGGGAATTAATGAAAAAAAAGTCAGAGGAAGGTGGTCTAAGTGTACCTGATTTAAAGCTATATTATAAAGCAACAGTCACCAAAACCATTTGGTATTGGCTAAGAAATAGACTAGTTGATCAGTGGCATAGGTTAGGTTCACAGGGCAAGATAGTGAATAAAAATAGCAATCCAGTGTTTGACAAACCCAAAGATCCCAAATTTTGGGATAAGAATTCATTATTTGACAAAAACTGCTGGGAAAACTGGAAATTAGTATGACAGAAACTAGGCATGGACCCACATTTAACACCACATACTAAGATTAGATCAAAATGGGTCCAAGATTTAGGCATAAAGAACAAAATCATAAATAAATTGGAGGAACATGGGATGGTTTACCTCTCAGACTTGTGGAGGAGGAAGGAGTTTGTGTCCAAGGGAGAACTAGAGACCATTATTGATCACAAAATAGAAAATTTTGATTACACCAAATTAAAAAGTTTCTGCACAAACAAAACTAATGCAAACAAGATTAGAAGGGAAGTAACAAATTGGGAAAACATTTTTACAGTTAAAGGTTCTGATAAAGGCCTCATCTCCAAAATATACAGAGAATTGACTTTAATTTATAAGAAATCAAGCCATTCTCCAATTGATAAATGGTCAAAGGATATGAACAGACAATTTTCAGATGATGAAATTAAAACTATTTCCACTCATATGAAAGAGTGTTCCAAATCACTATTGATCAGAGAAATGCAAATTAAGACAACTCTGAGGTATCATTACACACCTGTCAGATTGGCTAAGATGATAGGAACAAATAACAATGAATGTTGGAGGGGCTGTGGGAAAACTGGGACACTGATGCATTGTTGGTGGAGTTGTGAAAGAATCCAACCATTCTAGAGAGTAATCTGGAATTATGCCCAAAAGTTATCAAAATGTGCATACCCTTTGACCCAGCCATACTACTACTGGGCTTATATCCCAAGGAAATACTAAAGAAGGGAAAGGGACCTGTATTTGCCAAAATGTTTGTGGCAGCTCCTTTCATAGTGGCCAGAAACTGGAAGATGAATGGATGTCCATCAATTGGAGAATGGTTGGGTAAATTATGGTATATGAATGTTATGGAATATTATTGTTCTGTAAGAAATGACCAACAGGAGAAATACAGAGAGGCTTGGAGAGACTTACATCAACTGATGCTAAGTGAAACGAGCAGAACCAGAAGATCATTATACACTTCAACAATGATACTGTACGAGGATGTATGCTGATGGAAGTGGATATCTTCAACATAGAGAAGAGCTAATCCAATTCCAATTGATTAATGATGGACAGAATCAGCTACTTCCAGAAAAGGAACACTGGGAAATGAGTATAAACTCTTATTTTTACCTTCTGAATCCAATTCTTCCTGTGCAACAAAAAATTCGGTTCTATACACATATATTTTATCTAGAATATACTGTAATATATTTAACATATATAAGACTGCCTGCCATATGCCATGCATATGTACTGTCAAAAAAAAGTTATAATTATAAAATAAAATAAAAATTAAATTATTAAAAAAAAGAGAGAGAATGAAGGACAAACAACAACAACAACGTGGCACAGAATATATGGTAGTAAGTGATAAAAGCAGAATTCAAACCTGGGGTCTTTGATTCATAGATTTATTTCTTTTTTATTTTGTGATATTATTCTTTGCTCTTCTTTCATTTTCAAAGGGGACCAATGACATCATAAGATGATGTCTTGTGCTTGAATTAGATCTGAGTGAGGTAGATTTGCTCAAAATCTTCAGTCTCACTCTCTTTTCTAGGCAGTGAAGTCTAGTGGCAGGACCAAAGTCAGTATGACTGTTAATGGCTCAGAATGCAGCAGATGACCTCAGCATGACTGATCAAGCTCTAAATATCCTTCAGTCACCTTCATGGCTATTGGAACAAATTGTCTTTATTTTTCTTATTGGCCAGAGGAAGTCTTTGCATGCTTGGGGTAGATATCCCCTTAACTCACTGACTAATTTGAGGCCTATTGGAACCTGATTTAGCTTATCTGCCAAGACAATTTTCCTGGGGTGGGGCCATTAAACATTTGATAGCATCTTGGTGACAGTTGGGTTATAGGTGGATGAACAGCCCTGAAAAGGACTTGCTGAGCTCTCACATCAGAGCTGCTAGTATCAATTATTAAAATTTTTAAAAATAATTAAAATATAAGAGCATATATTTTTTTAAATTCAATGTTCAATTTTTTTCAAATAATTAAAATATAAAATCATGTTATAAAATATCATAAAATGATATTGAGCAAAAGTTTTTGATGATACAAAAGGCATTTATGTATGGTTGGAAATGTAGAAAATGATAAGTCAAGAATCTAAGTTGTGGATGACACAAAAGGTAATAGAGCTGCATACTAAGGATGTGCTGCCACATTATCAATATAGTCCTACAAGAAACAAGTGGTTTAATAAATCCCACCAAGTGAAAAATGATGATCAGAATGAGGAGTAAGGAAAATATTGTGTGCAACTGTTAGGATTCTTGCAGATATTATGGACCAGGACTTGAGACAGGTAATATGCTTAGTTGACACCTTTAAAAAGAGTTAACACCTTTAAAGGAGCTCACTCATTGGTTCTGTAAGGAGTTCCTACAAGCCCATGAAATACCCACAAGCCCATTCTCTGGGAGGATATAAGGAGCCAACATTGACTGGGGGAGTCAGTCTGGAGTGAGTCAAGGGGAGAACTTTGGGGAAACTCAAGGAGATTCAAAACTAGGATTCAGTGGATTTACAAGTCCAGCAGATTCACAAGTCTAAAAAAAGGAAAAGCCTGCTCATGGACTTCCCAGAGATTCACATCTAGGATTGAATTCTGGGAGACCCACAATCCCACTCTCTTGAAGGCAGAGTCTGATTCATTCCCATGTCTACCTTTGTGCTGGCTGGAGCTTTTGGATTCAGAGGGAGCTAGAGACTGAAGCTGGGTGGAGACATTTTAATAGGAACTAAAGCCAAGGCTGCCTCAAGAAGCCCCCAAGAAACCTGCTCCCAGAGAAAAGGATTTGCAGAAAAGAAAATCTGCTCCCAGAAAACGATTCACAATTTAGAGAAACAGAACTTTACTTTTTGGCGCCCAATGTGGGGCAAGGATTTTTGCTTATCCTGACTCTGGCTGATTATGAGCTCTTCAGGGAGCTAGCCTGGACTTCACATGCAACATTTACATTTCTGCTACAGCAGAATGATTACCATATATATTCCATGGGTAAGCTGATTTGCCACTTTGAGGAGAAGGTTAAAAGAGTGGAAGAACATCTCTCCATGTTTCAAGTTGTTAGAGACAGTGAAGAGTTTCTAAACAGCAGGTAGGTGACACACTTGATAGTGTGCTGTCTCTGGAGTCAGAAAGATTGTTCTCAGACACTTCTTAGTAGTGTGATATTGAACAAATCACTTAGTTTCTATTGTCTCAGTTTCCCCATCTGTAAAATGGGGGTAACAATAGTACTCACCTTCTAGGATTGTTCTGAGAATCAAATGAGATAATAATTGTCAAGTATTTTGGCATAGATTCTGGTAGTATGCACTTTATAAATGTTAGCTGTTATTATTAAGGAAATAGAAGCAGGGATCAGAGGTGAAGAAGGGGATAATTAATCTTTGTGAAGGCCTTAGAAAGTAGAAGAGTTTTGCTGAGAGGAGAAAGGAAAGGGAAAGGATAACTACAATTAGAACTTAAAAATAGCCTTGAGGCTCTTTCAGAAAAAGAGAGTGCTGTATTCTCTAAGGAGGAAGAAGTTACTTATCTGTCAAACAATGATGTGGTAGAGCCACATAAAGGATCACGTAAGAGGTCATCCTGTAAGGGAGGTCATCCTGTAAGAGGAAGAAGTAAAGAGAAGTTGTAGATGATGATTTCCCTACTCAGACTGTATTAAGGCAGCTATTTGTCAACTTAATAACAACAAAGGAGAGATTTCCCATCTTGAAGACATAAAAGAGAGAATCTCACACAAGATGCACAAAAAGTATGACAACTACCCCCTTCAATCTGTGCATAAATAATATCAATAGAAGGGACTTAGAACATATTGTGCAATGACTGTGAAGTTTTGGGCAAGAAACAATAACAACTGGATAGCAATATAGATATTTTCCTCGTTATTGAAAACAAGAAATTCAGAAGAGAAATATGAATTTTGGAAGTGAACAATGGACTAAGATGGTGTATTTGAGAATGAGATATTTATTTTCTGGACCATAACTTAAATATAGGGATGACAGATTTTTGGCCAGGGGTGGAATATACTTAACAAAGCATTGTAAAATGTTTTTTTTTTTTGTTTTGTTTTGTTTTTTTTTGTTTTTTCTGGATACTTTGAAAATCTATCAAATTAGCTTAATGCTGGAAAAAAGAGGGAGTAAATATTTGTGTATATCTCCTGTTCCAGATAGTTAAGAAAGGAATTCAAGTGAGGGAAAATAGCAGTTCAGATAGATAGAAGCTTACAGGAGACAGAATCTAAGAAAGGAGACAACAAAATTCATGACCTCAAATGTCTACACACAATGTTCCAGAATAGTCAATAAGTAAAAGAAAATAGAGTTCCTAAAACATGGAATATATGGTTAATTTGACCTCATAAGCATTACTGAGAGACTTGGGGTGTTAGGATTTAACACATCACTTATCTCATTGGGCAGCTACATGATGCAATGAATAGAAAGCTGGGTCTGGGGTCAGGAAGATCTGAATTCATATCATAAAGTTGACAGTTGCTAGCTATGTGATTCTGAGGAAGTCATTTAACTTTATTTATCTCAATTTCTGTATTTGTAAAATGATCTAGAGAATCATGGCAAATTACTTTAGTGTCTTTTTTCATGAAAACTTGTGTGACATTGGGCAAATCACTAATCCTTTCCAAATTTTATTCTTCTCACCTATATAAAAAGTGAGTGGACTAGGTGATCTGTTCAGGCTCTTATTTGCCCTAATTCATATGACTTTTCTTCTAAAGAATTGTTCATCTTATTTTAATAGTGTATCTTCTCAAGATACCATATTAGTAATTTTTCCAGCTGAAAATATACTGAGGTTTCATCATAAAGAAATTAATTATCCCCTTACATATTAGATTTTAAAAGAGAATATATATTGAAAAGCTAGAGCAAAGACCAAAATTACAAACTATCTCTCCAAATCAGGTGTGACCTCTCTCCTTTACAAACACATAATTTCTGGGAAAAGTAGATAAACATAAATTGTAAAGAAAGTAAGGCGGAGATGTAGAGAGCATATAGGGCTGATGTATGCCTTGAGACTGTCCTAGAAGTTTTTCTCTTTTTAAGGAGTTCTCACTGAGTTTGCTTTGTACATCAGCAATGGATAAGTTGCTTCCTTGCTTTATGGGGCTGTTTTCTCACCTTGTCTTTGCTGATGAATCAATCTGCTGAGCAAGGTTAAACATGTTATTTAGTTGTTGTTCTGGTTGATCACCAGACTCAGGTGCTGCTGCTATGGGATATGGTAGCCAGTTGGACATTTTGATATATCTTCCAGTTTTACCCTTTGGTTGAGTCCTTTGGTTTACCCTTTAAAAATACTTATTCATCTAAGGTCAGTCAAGAAGATACACAAAAGAAACAGAGATGCCTCACAATTGTGGATAAATGGTGGCTGGCTGGGAGAAAGGGAGCCCAAGATTTCTTTTTCATCTAATCACTCATAGTATTTCTTCCCTCTCACAAGGAGTGAAGAAGTACAAACTATGTTCTGGCTCTAGGCTACCTGAGTTATTAATCCTTCCTGCTCTGAAGTTAATTTAAACCTGAGTCATCATGACTTTAAGTGCCTTATGAAGTTTCACGTGTTAGATTGGTGACAGACAGAAAATACCTTTTCATGCTAGTCCCATCCTCTTTCCCTACTCCTATCATTATACGTGCATCTCTACCATTAGAAAGTTCAGAGAATTCCTCCAAATATAGGGTGCATGTCAGACCTGATCTTCCTGTGTTCTACCATAAAATTATTCAATGAAGAGGTTACTTTCCCCTAAGGTTCCTGGCCTTTCTGCCTCCACTGATAAACATTAGACTTTGACTTAATTCTTAACTAAGACACTCTGATGTTTTGTTATTTACTAGAGAAGGAATGATATAATGAAAAGAACTATATTTGGCACCAGAACAAGAGGGTACAAGTCCCATAGCTACTTCTGAATATTAACATGAACTGTGGAAGATCATTTCATCTCTGTGGCCTCAATTTCTTTGTCTTTAAAATTAGTGCTTTTGACTAGATTATTGTTAAAGTTGTTCCCACAGCTAAATCTTACATAACACCAAACCTTGTTTCTCTAAGACATTCTCTTAGAATGTTTCTATGAATGTCTCATTCTTAAGTCTTATTAACATCAGCTTATGTTACTACATGGTTCAGAAGTTCTACATGTCTAAGGGTTATGTGCATTAGTTTACTAAGAACTAATTTTTTTTACAAACTTTATTTTATATTTCATACCATAGTCATTTCTAATTGCTTCTCTTTTTAAAGTCCTAGCTTACAACAAAGAAAAATAACACAACAAATTCAAAATAGTGATTTTGTCTGATTGTGAATGTGGCATTTATCAGAGTTCTCTATCTCTCTTTTGGAAAAATGAAAGCATGTTTCATCATCTGTCCTTTGGAACTAAATACTGGTCATTATCTTTAGTTTCAATTCAGCTATCTTTTAATGCTATTTTCATTTACTTTAAAAATAATTATAATAATTATTGTTCTCCTGTTTCTATTTTCTGCATCTGTTTGAATGAGTCTTCCCGTGTTTCTCTAAATTCTTTATATTTGTACTTTATTAGAGCATAGTAATATTTCATGACATTTATATATTGTCATTTGTTCATCCACCTCCCAGATGATGAACAGTCTCCTTGTAGTTATTTGTTACCATAAAATTTTGCTAAAATATTTTGTTATATGCAAAGTTTTTTTTTTCTTTATGTAACCTATTAGTTTTTACTATAATTTGTTTTAAGGTCTTCAGACTTTTTCCAGATCCTAGCCTCACAGGTTTGTGCTAATTTGCACTGATGTTTAAAGTGATTGTAAACAAACTTAATGGCAAAGACACTGGCAAATATACAACTTTAGTTTTCTTCAATCTGTTGGCCACTTTAAATAGGATCAGTTCCATAAACAAATCAATGACACTTTGTCTGCTTTGCCAGATGTTTTGTAATAGATCCTGGTTACATCACCATTCAGGATCTTACACTCCAAATTTAATACTAAACTCACAATGAAGACAGGTCTCAGCTCTCAAAAGCATTAAATCTGTTGTATTTCTTATATGATATAAACACTTTAATTCCTGGATTCATTTCCTTTTCTGTCACTATATAATTCATAAAAGCATATTGTTGGCTGTTTATAGTTTTATCCACTGCGGGAAGGGGGTGGGTTAGAGTTGCCAAAACAAAAATTACTGTTACTTTTCAGTTAGAAGATAATTGGCAAGAGGCCTAAAACTTTCACAAGTATCTGCACTGGAGCCATGTGAAATTTCAAAACTTGGCATTAAATAGAGTGCAGGAAATTGTTTCTCAGACTCACAAATCCCAAGATCCAAAATAATATTAAAAAATATGAACATCACTAAAATAATCCTAGGAATATGATAGGAGTTGGCATTTCTATTACTTCTGCCTAATAATAGACTAAAGACATTGTACAGTACAGAGTCTAGAGAGCCAGCCTTGGAATCAGGAAGACCAGAGTTCAAATTTGACACATACTCATAGTGTAACCATAGGAAGCCATTTAACCCTTTAGTACCTCTAAGCATTCTCCAAGACTGTATTATATATGAAACAGGGTAAGGCTTCTGTCCCAATCATCAATGGAATCAGACCTATAAGTAGCTGCTGTATTTCCAGTTTAGCAAGACAGAGAACCAATCTGAAAAAAAATACTGCAAATTACCTATTACTTTCTAATCAGCAAAATGAATTTCCATACTTGAAGTTCTTTACACTGATGAAATCATATTCTAGAACAAAAAAGAAAAAGAAATTAAAAATTAATTTGGGAAGCATAGTATGAGATTGACTAGCAATACATAGACTTTGATATGTAGAATTTGGGGGGATTTTTCCACATTTTTTGCTTTGTTTTGTGAGGTAATTGGGGTTAAGTGACTTGCCCAGGATCACCCAGTTAGGAAGTGTTAAGTGTCCAAGGCTAGATTTGAACTCAGGACCTCCTGATTTCAAGGCTGATGCTCTATCCACTGCACCAACCAACTGCTCCATTTTTTTGGAGGGGGGGGTTAAAAAAAAACCTTTGGGAAAAATCTTGCTTTTACTTAAGGTCTATAAGTAAAAAAAAATATAAAAAAAAGTTTTTACTGAATCAATGGAACTAGCAGCTACAAATCCAGATTGGCCTTCAATGCTGCACAATGGTAATTCTTATCATTATCAAAAGAAACAGCTCTCTATTTGGAGTAACAAAGAAATCACTTTACATCCTTCTTATTGTTTGTTTTTTTCTTCTTTCATAGTTTGCTCATATCTGATCTGTTATCACTGAACAGGGAAACATCTCAAATTAAATTTGTATATATCCTTTCTCCTCTGTCCATCAATAAACATCCTAATATAGGTCCTTATTACTACCTGTCTATATTGGTGTCCTTGCAAATTTTGTCTCTACCATATTCCTACTGAAATACATTCAGTATCAAGAGGCAATTTATATAGAAATTTGGATGTTAATCATGTATTCAAAATCTTTCTGAAATTTCTTATCATCTCCTGAGTTAAACTTAGATTCTATTGTCTAACATTCAAGGCCATCCACAACCTATCAGAAGGCTGGTTTATCTTACATTAAAATTAGTCCATGTTCTCTATGTCTGAAGTAAACTCAGAAAATCTATTAACTGAAAAAAATGTCTTCAGATCTTCTTTCAGACCTAGAATTTCTTTTCTTATATTTGTTGAATTCTTATCCATTTTAAAAAATGGAGCTCAAAAGATATGCCCCCCAGGAAACCTCTGATCCTTCTGACAAGTAATGGATTTCCTCTTTGGACTTCACAATACATTTTATTTTATAACTTTTGAATGTGTTTATTATGCAATATTGAAGAATACAATTTTTAAAAATTTTATTCCTCTATAACATTGTAAGCCTTCTGAGAGGACAACTTACTTCAATTCTTTATTCCCCTATGCCTGTACAAACTAAGCACTTAACAAAATGCTTGTTTTTAATCTCTCTTACTCTCCACCCTCATTCCTCATCAAAAATGTGGGCAATTCAATATAGGTTATATAACATTTCCATAATAGGAATGTTATGAAAGAAAACAAACCCCCACCAAAAAAAAAAAAAAAACTCAAGAAAAATAAAGTAAAAAAAAGTATGTTTCAATCTTCATTCAGACACCATGGGTTCTTTCTCTGGGAATGGATAACATTTTTCATCATAACTCCTTCATAGTTATCAGGTGATTGTATTGCTGAAGATAATTATGTCATTCATAGTTATATTACAATATTGCTGTTACTTTTTACTCAGCACATTTCACTCTGCATCACCTCATGGAACCTTTATAGGTTTTCTTGAGAGCATCTTGCTCATCATTTCTTTCTTTCTTTTTTTTTTTTTTTCTTTCTTTCTTTTCTTTTTTTTTCTTTTCTTTTTTTTTCCCCTGAGACAATTGGGGTTAAGTGACTTGCCCAGGATCACATAGCTAGGAAGTGTTAAGTGTCTGAGGCCTGATTTGAACTCAGGTCCTCTTGACTTCAGGGTCAGAGCTCTATCCACTGTGACAACTAGCTGCCACTGCACTTCATTTCTTACAGCATAGTAGTATTCCTTTATAACTACATAACACAATTTATTCAACCATTCCCCAATTGATGGGTATCCCCTCAATTTCCAATTCTGTGCCATCAGAAAAGAGTTGCTATAAATATGTTTTGCATATATAGGTCCTTTTCCTTTGGGTTTTGTATCTCTTTTGGGATATAGACCTAGTAATGTATTGCTTGGTTAAAGGGTATGCATAGCTCTTTGGACACAGTTCAAAATTGCTTTCCAGGTAACAACTCTACCAACAGTGCAATAATGTCTCATTTTCCCCATATCTCCTGACCATTTGTCATTTCACTTTTCTCTCCCTATTAGTCAATCTAATAGGTATGAGGTAGTTTTAACTTACATTTCTTCAATCAATAGTGAATTTTTTTTTCATATAACTATAGGAAGCTTTGATTATGTTAATTGAAAACTTCATATCTTTTGATCATTTATCAACTTGGAATGGCTTATTTTTAAAAATAAATTCAACTTAATTCTCTATATGTTTGAGTTATGAGGCCTATCAGAGAAAATGGCTTTAAATTTGTTTTCACAAAAAAAAAAATCCATTTTTTTTCAGTTACTATTGTTAACTGTATTTCTCCCCACCCTGTTTATTCTATTCTCTTTCTCCTTTCACTATTCCTCCTTAAAAGTGTTTTGCTTCTGACTATCCCCTCTTCGAATCTGCTCTCTCTTCTGTTACTTCCCTTTCTCTTATCCGTTTCCCTTCTTCTTATCTTATATGGTACGATAGATTTCTCTACCCAATTGAACGTGTATGGTATTCCATCTTTGAGTCAATTCTGATGAGACTATGGTTCACTCACCCTCCTAATTTCTCCACCTTTCCCTCCATTGTAAAAGCTTTTTTCTTTCCTTTTTTATGTGACATATATATATATATATATATATATATATATATATATATATATATATATATATATATATATATATACTTCCAACTGCTCTAATATTGAGAAAGTTCTTATCAGTTACAAATCACTCCCATGTAAGAATGTAGGCAGTTTAATGTTATTATGTCCTTTATGATTTCCCTTTCCTGTTTACTTTTTTATGCTTCTCTTGAGTCTTGTATTTGAAAGTTCAATTTTCCCTCTGATCTTTTCATCAAGAATGCTTGAAGAATGTACATTCCCCTTCTCTAGTCCTCTTTCCCCCAAGGATTTTTGGTATCTCTTTTTCCATTTGTCTTATTTTACTTTAAAGGCTTTGTTTTCTTAGGTGGATTTCCTCACCCATTTGACCTTGTCTGGTTTTTAAGATGTTGTTTTCTTCAGTATTCTTTTGTGTCTCTTCATCAAACTATTAACTTGTTTTTCATGATTTTCTTGCATCACTCTCATTTTTCTTTCCAATTTTTCTTCTACCTGTCTTACTTGATTTTCAAAATCTATTTTGAGCTCTTCCATGACATGATTATGTTTTTCTTGGAGGTTGTGGATGTAGGAGCTTTGACTTTATTATCTTCTGAGTACTTTGATCTTCCTTGCCATCATAATAATCTTCTATGGTCAAAATCTTTTGTTTGCTCATTTCCCTAACTGATTGCTTGACTTTTAACTGTTTATTAAAGTGAAGCTCTGCTTCCAGATTGGAGGATGTACTATTCCAAGCTTCAGGGATTTTGTGCAGCTGTTTTCAAAGATTTTTTGAGGAACCTGACTACAAGCATTCTTTTCTGTTCTGGAACTGTTAGGAATGTTCCTGCCTCACTGTAGCTGTAAGATCTAGTGTACTAAAGCAATTATGTCCTGCTTTGCTGATTCTACGGCGGAGGCACTAGCATAGCCTGCACTGGGCAAGTTGGACTCTCATCCTGTTGCCACAAATCCTCCCCACTGCCCTTTCAAATCCTCCCTGATGTTCCCAGATTAAGAAATCCAGAAGTCATCAGAACCTACTGCTGAATCAGATTTAGAGGTCCTGCCTCTCTGATACTAGGTCAGGATTAGGTTTGGAGCTGGAGCTGTGCTGTCACAACCTACTGAAACTGTACTCTGGACTCTCACCTTGGTATCTCAGACTTTTTCTAAGTTACTTTCAGCTAGAAAATCTTCCACTCCAGCTTTTGGGATGTCCCGACACTCCAAAATTTGTTTAGAATTATTATTTATAGGAATTTGGAGCAGTTTGAAGGAGAGGTTGGGGTTGCTTTTACTTCACCATCTTGGCTCCACCTCCCAAAATTATAATCCACTTGTTTTTCCTTTACTCTTTTCACACTTTGAGGTTCAGTCAAATTGTCCTACTTCCTTCTTCCTCATAAATAATGTTCCATCTCCCCAGTTGCTAGTGTCCCTACCTTGAAATGACTTTGTATTTGTTTATATGTGTATACATTGTCTGATGGAATATGTTTCATGGGGGTAGATCTTTTTTGAGGTTGTTGTTTTATCCCTAGGTTCTAATACAATGCATTGCAAAAAATGGGCTTTTAATAAAGGCTTTTTGAATGAATGAATGTAGTTGATTTCATTTTCTTTTTAATGTTGTTATGTCTAATTATGTCTAATACCACTCATTTTTATTTTTTAAAAATCTATTCAGTACATATTAGTGTAAATTCCCTTAGTAATCTCTAATCTAATCTCTAAGCTTTCCACCTCTTTTTTCTGATCCTAAACCATATTTTTCAGCCTGTTTTTTTTTGATGCCATGTCTTAGAATACACATGAGAGCATCTACTAATATTAGTGTTCTATTGGAGTACAGGAGCATGTTATATAGGAGCTCTTAATGTGCTTTGCCCTAGTCAGACTATCTATCTCTGGAATTCAATTTAGGACACTACTTTTTAAATAGATTATTAGAACATTGGAAAATCTATTAAGTCTATTGAAGGGCCACCAGAATTGTGATGGGAATGGAGAACATCCACGCAAGAATCAACTATAGGAACTTACAGTGTTGGCTAGGTGGCATAGCAGATAGAGCACTAGATTTTAAATCAGGATATCTTGAGCTCAAATCCTACCTACAATCTGTGATCTTGGAGAAGTTATTCATTAGTAACTCTCAATCTGAGCTTTCTTTTTTGTTTGTTTGTTAAGTTTTTTTTTTGAGAGGAAGTTTGGGATAAGTGACTTTCCCAGGGTTACATAACTAATAAAAAGTCCAGTGTCTGAGGCTGGGGTTGAACTCATGTCCTCCTGATTCCAGGGCCAGTGTTTTATCTACTGCATCATCTGGCTGTCCCTCAACCTGAGTTTCTTTAGTTGTAAAATGAAAGTAATAATATCAACTATTTCATAGAATGGGGAGAATCAAATAATATATGTAAAGCATTATGGAAACCTTAGAATTTTGTTAAATTGTCAGTTATTATTACTATTCTATTTGTTCTGGAAAAGACAAGATTTAGTAAAGACATGGTAACTATCATATATATATATATGAATATATAAATACAAATAAATATACACATATACATATACAGACACACACACACACATGCTCCATTTACTCTTGATGTTTCTTGGTGTGGACCTTTCCTGCTGAATTTCAGGAAAATTATTTCTTTTTGGCTTCTGGGGATCTGCTGCTCTAGAATTTGTTTAGAATCATTATTTAAAGGCATTTGGAGGGATTTGAGGGGAGATCTTAGTGAGTTCTCTCCCATATTACTGTATTGGATACAATAATATAATTGTAAAGTATTTTACAGTCTATAAAGTACTATATAATTTTTCCTCCTGCTGCTTCTCTTCTTGTTGCTGTTCTTATTCTTAGTCTTCTTGTTCTTATTTTTGTTCTTCTCTTCCTCCTCTCTATCCTTTTTTTGTCCTTTCCCTTACTTTCCTTCTCCTTCTCCTCTTGCTCCTTCTTCCTCTTCTTCTTTTCCTCTTCCTTCTTTTTTTCTTCCTCCTTTTCTTTATTCTCCTCCTCCTTCTCATGATACAATTTTTCAAGAAGTAGCACCTTGGCTTTGGGCATCTTCACTAGTCTTTCCCAGCTATATTTGAATGCCATGAAACTTTTTCTAACCAATCTAGCCCACTATGAGCACTCTCTCTCCCTTGTTTGAACCCTATTGTCACACAATTAAATTTTAAATTATCTACCACTTTGTACATCACTTATTTAGAACATCCAGTTTGCTTTAAGAAGAAGATCCAGTCTTTAATGATGAAAGCAGATATTGAGGGATAATAGTGTGGTACAATAGTGGAAAGAGCACTGAATTTGGTCAAGACCAGAGTTCAAATATTGCTTTTTATATTTGTTTCCTGTATGACATGGGCTCCCTTATCTGTAAAATGAAGGGTTTAGGAGAGATGAACTCCAAGGTCCCTTCTAATCATAGACTCTAGGATTTTACAAGACCTTAGCAAGGAGGCAGCATAACACTGAATGGGAAGGAGTAGATATGATGGGAGTAGGGAATTAAAGTTTCAAAGAGGGAAGGAGAAGTAAATACAGAGGCCTCAGGCTGGGAAGTGAGCATGACCCGTGCTGATTCAGTTTATCTAGCACAGAAGGATAATAAAATTTTTGAGTTTAGGTAAGCTGGCTGTCATATTGCATACAGTGGAAAGAGGTAAAGAGCCTTTGCTTGTAAGAGAGAGTATTTTAAATGTACACAGCAGTATTTGTGTGAACCAATGCACTTAAAGGAACATATATAATTAAGAAACATTACACATTTTACTAGAAATGGGAATCATGGCCTCTTGAAGAGAAAAAAAAGTCACCGTTCTGCATTTAGCTGTATTCATATATTGCATTTCTGTATTTTTGTTTGTATTGTAAAAAGTCACATAATAAACAATATTGTGATGTAAAGAAAAGAAAAAAAGAAGAAGAAGCATTACACAGAGAAAGAGGAACAATACTTGAAGTTACCAGAAGACTGGGTTCAAATACAGTTTGAAAGTGACTACCCTGATCACTCTGGGCAAACCATTGCTTCCCTCTGAACTCCAGTCTTTGTATTGGCATTTACTAACATCAAAATTATAGTCTAAGTTGCATGCCTTAGTGAAGTGACTTAGTGGATAGAACACTGACCTAATCAGGAAGACCAGAATTCAAATCCAGCCTCAGACACTTATTATCTATGTGATTGGCCGAGCCACTTAACCTCTGTTTCCTTTAAGCTACTTGAGAAGGAAATGGCAAACCATCCCTAAATCTTTGTCAAGAAATCTTCATATTGTCCACAGGGTCACAAAGAGTTGGACACAATTAAAAGAATATAATGTAGTGAATGAAATCCTGAAAGACCTGGTTTCAAATCCTACCTCTGATACCTACAAGTTATATATATATGAGCCAGGAGATCTTTAGGGACTTCAATTTCCTTATGCACAAAATGCAGATAATAATAATATTAATAATACCTACTACTCAAAGTTATTGGATGGCTAAAATGAGATGGTGTATGCAACTTTTTTTCAAAGTTTAAAGTGTTTTTTAATTAAAGAATGACATAAAAATAAAACACATTTGTTAAGCAGTTATTTTGTGTTGGGGGCAGCCAGGTGGTATAGTGAATTTGGCTTCAAAAACTTACTAGCTGTGTGACCCTGGGCAAATCACTTAACCTGGGTGCCTCAGTTTCCTCATCTATAAAAAATGAGCTGGAGAAGGAAACATCAAAACATTCTATAATCTTTGCCAAGAAAATCCCAAATGGGGTCATGAAAAGTTGGACATGACTGAAATGACTGAACAACATGTGCTCAGCACTATGCTAAGCATTAGAGATACAAAGACAAAAATGAAAGTTTCTCCTCGGGGAGTTAAAAATGACTACTGCTGCTACTACTACTGTGGCTGCTATTAATCTAATTTCTCTCTCTCTCTCTGTCTCTCTCTCTGTCTCTCTCTCTGTCTCTCTCTCTGTCTCTCTCTCTCTCTGTCTCTCTCTCTCTCTCTCTCTCTCTCTCTCTCTCTCTCTCTCTATCTCTCAAGACTTAAGGGGAGGAGGAAAATAAATGATCAGCTCTTGTCATAGAATATTAGAGCATGAAGGGACCTTTGAGATCATCTTGTCCTACTGTCTTTTTTTAAACTATGAAGAAAACTGAGGACAGAGAGATTTTTTATTGAGTTCCCTAAGGTCACACGGTCAGGGCCAGAAGAAAACTCAAACATCTCTCCTCCCTTCCAAACCAGTGCTTTCCACTCCACACTGTTTCTTTGAATTCTCTCTTCAATCTAGAGTGCGTTCAAGTGAGACAATGTCTCACGATATTGGCAACACTGCCTCAAAAGCCAGCTGAGCTGGCAATGTCCAGTGGTAGCAACTGTTTCAGAGCTGAGGGAATTGTGGGTTGTGTGTAAATATTGGCTCCTCTCCAAACTTCAGTCCCACTCCTGCTTAAGCTGCTTAAGGCCAAGTGCCCAAGTGGAGCTGCCCCTAAGAGACAAGAAATACTACTCACTGAATCATAGGTTTAGAGCTGAAAAGAACTCTCTAGGCTATTTATTTAAACCCCAACATTTTACAGATGAGAAAACAGATCCTCAGAAGTGAAATAACCGTCCAATGTTACATGGGCAGGAAGTAAGAAACTTTCATTTTGTCTTTGAATCTCTAGTGCTTAACATACTGCTGAGCATGTGTTGTTCAGTCATATCAGTCAAGTTCAAGTCTTCATGACCCCATTTGGAATCTTTGTAGCAAAGAATGGTTGGCCATTTCCTTCTCTAGCTCATTTTTATAGATAAGGAAACTAAGGCAAACAAGGTTAAGTAAGTGTGGTCAGTAAGTGACAGGCAGGCTCTCTGACTCCAAAACCAATGTTCACCTCTTCTATACCATGCTGTAGCCTCAATGAACAAACACAGCTCTTTCCTGTAGCTTCACTGATTTGGCCACATGATAAGACTACATAAAACCCAGCAGAATACAGTGAAGAAAGAGCCCTCCTCAGTTCTTTCATCTGTGATGTGATTTTCTTGGCAAAAATACTGGAGTGGTTTACTATTTCCTTCTGCAGCTCATTTTTATAAATGAAAACAAACAAACAAACAAACAAAAAAACCTGAGGCAATTTGCCAAGGGTCACACAACTATAAAGTATCTGAGGTCAGATTTGAAGTTAGGTAAGTAAGTCTTCTTGACTCCAGGTCCAGCACTGTACCTACCATGCCACCTAACTGTCTAGGGAATTAAATGCTTAGTGCAAATGATATTATTAACACTTACTTTTTTTTGTGATTCTTTGTCAGTGAATTTTATTTTTTTATTAATTTTTATAATTATAACATTTTCTTGGACAGTACATATGTATAGGTCATTTTTTTTTTTTTACAACATTATCCCTTGTACTCCCTTCTCTTCCGAGTTTTTCCCCTCCTTCCCTCCACCCTCTCCCCTAGATGGCAGGCATTCCCATACATATTAAATATCTTATAGTATATCTTAGGTACAATATATATGTGCAGAACCGAATTTGTTGTTGTTGTTGCAAAGGAAGGATTGTATTCGCAAGGTAAAAATAATCTGGGAAGAGAAACAAAACAAAACAAAACAAAACAAAACAAAACAAAACAAAACAAAAAAACAAAAAACAATGCTCTCAGTTTACACTCATTTCCCAGTGTATTATTAACACTTATTATCTGTCTGACTTTGAGAGATTAAACTAAATAGCCTCTAACATCTCTTTTAGATTTAGAAATATGATCCCATGATCCTTGAAGGCTTAGCCTACATAATTTTTGTCATTGTACCCTTAAGCAATAGTATAGTGCCTAGCACAGAGTAGGTATTTAATAAACACTGAATGAATTTAAGAATGAATGAATCAATTATAAGAAAGGATACAACATAAGGAGAAGATGCTGTTTGCTACCACATGAGATGAACTAAAATAAACATTGCAGAAAAACTGTCCCTTTGGAGAAGAGTCAGTCTCAATCTTAAGTATGAATTAGCTCCTAGTGCAAGAGGCTTTCAGAGAAAGACTCTTGTGATGCTTAGTGTTTATGGTGGGACTTTTCCCCTTTACAGAATTTTCTGCTGTATGGGAAGTTTTATTTAAGGTTTGTGAACAAGGATTATCTGCTGGCTTTATGAAGATAACAATGGGATAAAACAGATTATTTCTCAATTGCTACATTCTTTCTATCTATGAAATATGGTTCTTATAAATATTAAAATCAAAAGGCACTTTGCACTATAATACAATCAAGTTCTGTGAAGAGCTTTTGAAATTAAGTGCCTATTTTTAATGCCTGCATATATTTCTAAGAATAGCAAATCATGATTCTAAAATGATAGGGCACATAAGTATGTGTACTGTTTACATTCTACACACTAATAAAGGGTTCCATTACATCTTAACCCTGAGAAAAAGGCTAGGATGGGTGACCGTGGTCATATTATATTTCAGCTACATAATAAGCCCTAGGCCAGCTGTTTCTATCCCCCCTCTTTCCCTCCCTCTCTCTTTCCCTCCCTTTTCCTCTCTCTTTTCTCTCTCTCTACCCTTTTCTTTCTGTCTCACTCTCTGACATACATATACACACACACATACACTCTTATACACACACAGAGTGTAGCTACTTAATACACAGTTAAGCACATTTTCTAAAACAAAATGAATATCCATTCAAAAACAGAACAGATGTGAATAAAAAGAAGAGAGTAGTTTAAAAATATTTCTTTTGCTATCAGCAATTATTTAGCCCCATGAATGGCAATAGGCTATTGAGACTGAATCTCAATAAGCCCAGTTTTGTTACTATGGAAGTCAGAACAATAGCTAGTTTCTCATTTTTTCCCTACCCATGAGATGAAAATCCATTAATGCTGTGGAAACTATAGTTGAAAATAACACATCAATTTAAAATGTTAAATAGTTTGTATGGATCATGAAATTATTTTGTTCCATATATCTAACATTTATTGCCAAAGGAAAAAAATGCTTCTGAAGTTGATTTTTTAAGCTATTTGTTCTTTCAGATGTGTTCACGACCTGTAAATAACTCCATTCCTCTGACTATTGATGTCATAATTCACTACCAAAAAGCTTTCATTCTGGCACTTCTCAATGAAGCTGTAACAAAAGTGCATAGAATAATGGGCTTGCATTTGGACATTCATTCATTCATTTATTCCACAAGCCTTGACTAAGTACCCTTAGTTAATGTGCTAAAAACTGTAGTTATAAAGACAAAAATAAAACATTCTCTGCCCTTAAAGGCATATTGAGGAGGTATAACAGATAAAGAAAGGAACAGACTTGGAGTCATGAAGACCTGAGTTCAAATCCAGTCTGGGGAAGTCACTTAATCTCTCCTAGCTAGATTCAATGATTTCGTCTGTAAAATGAGTTTAATAATGGTCCCTGCCTTATAGACTTGTTGGGAAGATAAATGAGATTCATATAAAGTATTTTTCAAACTTTAAAATGCTATATTTGAGCTAACTATTATGTAAGATGATCTCTAACCTGTGACATTTTATGAAAATTGTTTTTCTTTGAAAAGATACATTTTCTTTAAACAGTATGATTAAACCACTGAATATGTTTTCCTTATCTCAGTTATTTACCTATCTATCCCTCAGTATTTCTAAGTATCTTTCTTTACTTCACAGAATTATTTTTTTTGCACAATTTTCTAAGAAGATTGTATTGATGAATGTTTCCAAATGAAAGTTTTATGAGAATAGTTGCATTACCCTATCGAAAAGATCCATTCAAATTATGCTGCCAGCAACATAACAGGATAATGGGTCTGAGGGTGCAGAAGGGCATATATATTACTACCAGATCCCCTGCAAAATGAAGTCTTCTCTTATGTTTTTTTGGGAAAGAAATAAAATATAATTTTCATGGGAACCTTGGGTTATAAGATGTTTAATGCTAATGCTCTTGTCTAAGCCTCTTTGAATGATGTTTTCCATTGATTTCAGGTTATCTCACTTGAAAAACAAGTGCTGTATTACTGTTATGTATATCTCTGAAAGGCAATATGGAGCAGTGGATAGAGATTTGAAGACTTGGCTTCAAATGTTGCTTTGGACATTTCTGAAGTTATAACCCTTTTCAGTATTCCAGGGCAATCTCTAAGAACACATATTATATTACATATGATATATAATATATTTTGTTATTATTATATAATATCACATTTTATATATCTTGAACTGAGAGAATTTTCTTATCTGGGAGTTGTCTTCCCTCAACACATTGTCAAATTTTGGGGTGGGGTCTCTTTTTATGATTGGGCTATAAAATGTAATGATTAACAAACACTTGTTTTGTGATATTTCCTTAGTTGAGGAAGAAGATAATAATGTGGAATTCAATGTGTGTCTGATGTATGTATACATGTGTGTATGTGTACATGTGTGAGTTTGTGTGTGGGTGTGTGAGTGTGTAAGGAATGTCAAAGCACAGTGCATGCTACTGGGAGCAAGGGATGGATTTTTAATCAACCAAACAAGAAGCATTTATTAAAAACTCACTATGTGCCAAGCACTATACAAAGTGCTAGGGATAGAAAGGAAAAAAAAAAAAAAGAAAAAGAAAAAAATCATTTCACTTAAGCAACAAATTCAAATGAATTCAAATGGGGGAGAGCAACATATACATATTAAGGGTTTATATAAAATACATTTTCACAAAAAGCACATGCAAGGTAACCTAGAAGAACATCCTAGCAGCTGTGGGGGTGGTGCTGGTGATGACTAAGAAAACTTTCTGCAGAAGATGACATTTAAAAGTTGAGAGTGATGGTACAATGCTCTAATCCTGCTACTGGGAAGGCTGAAGTTGATGGATCTCTTGGGATTTCTGAGCTGCAGTAGGCTAAACTGACCAGGTATTGGCACTAAATCTAGCATCAAAATGATTAGCTCCTGGGAAAGGGAACCAGCAGGGTAAAGCGGCTCAGATTGGAAACTGAATAGGTCATTGTGCTGATCAGTATTGGGAAGGGGCATTTATACTTCTAACCTAGGCTAGACAGGGAAACCCAGCTTTTTCTTTTTTCTTTTTACATATTTTATTTAAAACCAAAACATGCTAAATATGTTAATTGATTTCTACACTATTGGTTTCTAATAATGACAAATATTACCAAACTTTGCTTAAATATTATAGTATATCTTAAAAGATTTTTCCTAAATCCACCCATTCTTTTTTTTACTAGCATTGTATTTTTTTCAATTCTAATTTCAATTTCAATTTTTTATAAACTTGTAAAGATAGTTTTCAACATACATTTTTATAAGATCCTGAATTCCAAACTTTTCTTCCTCCTTTCCTTCCCTCCTTCTCAAGACAGCAAACAATCTGATATGTTATACATGTATTATCATAGTAATCATATTTCCACATAAATCATGTTATGAAAGAAGAATCAGAACAAAAGGAAAGAACCGTGAGAGAAAAAACAAAAAAGGGAAAATAATATACTTTTATCTGCATTCATATTTCATAGTTCTTTTTCTTAATATAGATAACATTTTCCATTATGAATCTTTTATAATTGTATTGGTAAGAAAAGCTAAATCTATCATAGTTAATCATTGCAAAATGTTGCTTTTATTATGTACAGTGTTTTCCTGGTTCAGTTCATGTAAGTCTTTCCAAGCTTTTCTGAAATTAGTCTGCTCATCATTTCTTATAGAAAAATAGTATTCCATTACATTCAAATACCACAACTTATTCAGCCCTTCCCCAGTTGATGGGCATCCATTCAATGTCCAATTCTTTGCTACCACAAAAAAGAGCTGCTATAAATATTTTTGTACATGTGGGTCCTTTCCCCTTTTTTATGGTCTTTTTAGAATATAGGCCCAATTTTCCCATATCTTCTCAAAATTAATCACTTTCCTTTTCTCTCATATTAGCCAATATGATAGGTATGAAGTGGTACCTCAGAGTTGTTTTAATTTGCATTTCTCTAACCAATACTAATTTAGACCATCTTTTCTTATGATGATATGTGGCTTTAATTTCATCTGAAAACTGCCTGTTCATATCCTTTGACCATTTATCAATTGGAGAATAACTAATATTCTTACAAATTTGACTCAGTTTTCTATATATTTAAGTAATGAGCTTTTATCAGAAATACTGTTATAAAATCTATTTTTCTTCTAATTTAGGTTGTTTTGGCTTTGTGTCAAACCTTTTTAATTTAATGTAATCAAATTATGTATTTTATATTTCATAATGTTTTATATTTCTTATGTGGTCATAAATTCTTTTCTTCTCCACAGATCCTTGCCCTCCTAATTTGTTTATAGTATCATCCTTGGTAAGACCTAGCCTTTTTGTTTGTTTAAGTGGCACTTGAAAGGAGAATCAAAGGAAGCCAAAGTTTTTAGTAGGTCAATATGAAGAGGGAGAGCATTGCAGGCTACATTCCTGATTATATCCACTATGAATGTTCCCATTACTCTTTGTATTGCTTTTCATTCTTCAGAGATTGTGGTGTTTTATTATTCCCAATGTATAGTATTACTGAAGGAGTATTAGCATTAAGACATTTGTTTGTTTTTTGATCAATTTCCTTTTTTCTTTGCGTTTGAAGAAAATTCCAGACTTGTCATTTCCTTGATGTGGGCAGCTCCCATTAAGGAAATTATTTGCACCTATGGAGCTCACTATAGTCATGCAATATTAAAAATTAATATTAATTATTAATATTAATAAATTAGTATTAAATATTACTAATTCATTGAAATTCAACTATTTGGTAAGGATCACAGAATTGTATATGTTAAGAGATAAGTCTTCTTGATTATCAAGTTGACCCTTAGTCAATTGTTATCCTATTCTCAGCTTAATTTTTAAAAAATCTGCCTATGTTAAAATTTTTCAGACCAATACCACTTTTATGTTAACAGATGAAAAATGAACAATGCTTTTCTAATCAAAATTATTTTGTTGTAGTCCTAAATGATACTATAGGAAGTATGGTGGAACTGGAGTCAAGAAAGTTATTAGATGCAATCTTTATGTTGAAATTATTGTTTCTCTCAAATTAATAACCAATAATATTTGGGAAATACAGATACTTTTTTTCCGCTTTCCATTTCCTCAAAGCCTAGCTGGAAGAAATAGAAAGGGGAAAAAAGCACCTGGATTTCCCAAATATTAATTGATTAGTAATTTCTCTTGAATTGTTGGTAGAATTGTGAACTAATTAAACCATTCTGGAGATCAACTTGGAATCATGCCCAAAGGTTTATAAAATTGCATATCTCTTTATCTAGTAGTGCCATTATGGCTCTGTATCTCAAAGAAATCATAAAAGAGGGGAAAGGACTCACATATAGAAAAATATGTATATCAGCTCTTTTTTTTTTTTCTTCTTTCACTACATAATTATTGTGAAAACATGTTTAATATAATTGTGAATGTGAAAAACAAAAACAAAAACAAAGTCCAACCTCTGAAGGACATTTTAGTCCCTGACCAAAGAATACACTACACCCAAATCATCTTATTTAGGTGGAATTCTTACCTAACCACTTTTCATTGTTAATTGACTAGATGGAGGATAGATCCTTTTGTATAGATTGTCAGAGGTGGGTGTAGTGTGGCTTGAGATATGTTGCTTTTTGTCCATGATTGACATATTAGAGTCAGTATGCAGCCCCTCATTAGAATAGGCTTACCTCTTATTATAGCATTTCATTCTTTCATGAATTGTTAACCAATTAGAGTTGATTTCTATACCCACTTTTCCAGGGTGTTCAAGAATTGAGCTATCTCTGATTTGTCTTTATTTTATGGATGGCAAATGACCATCATTTTGATAATTATCTGCTAGTCATAATTAATAAAATTGATTGTTAATTATCCCGGAATTGTGTTTCTGAAACAATATGTCACAGTATTTAATAAATGGGTGACACTAAGCAAGTTATTTTAATGTTATGGCCCTTAATTTCCTAATGGGTAAAATGGAGATGGTAATGCTTATAGTTTTTGCCTCATAAAGTAGTTGGAAGAAAAATGCTTTGGAATGCTTAAAACACTATATAAATTTCAAGTATATTTATAATAACACTATTGGTCCTATAGAACTTTTGTAGATTTGGGCAAATAACAATTTTTTGGGACTCTATCTCCTTATCAACAAAACAAAGAGTTAAAAGTCTTTTTTTTGGTCTAGATCAATGATCTTATGAGTCAAAATGCCCTGTTGTTGCTTCTGAAGTTGTGTTTTCATAGAATTAATTGATGATTTTACAGCATGGCTGTAGTTACATATTGTGAACTTCAGAGCCTCAGTCATGAGGTACCCTAAAATTGAAACAGGTTGCCTGAATTTGAACCTGGCCATCACACAAATATGACCCATCATTTTATTAGTGATTTCTTCTGTGGATGTCACATGAGCCATGTCTCCTTTTTGTTACCAATGGCAACAGAACCAACTGTTCCAAGTTTCTGGCCAAAAATAATATCACAAAAATAGGTTATGCTGGAAAAACTATACAGAGATACTCATGCTCTGGCTCTGTCAACATGATGTCTAATATCTAGATAAAAGAAAATATGTAGTAAAACATTTGGATTTTTAAAGTATGTGAATACCTGGTATCCATTTTTATTGGGTATTCTGTCTTTATTTCATGAGAGTGCCTGTTACAGTTTTAAAGGTTTGATAAAATGTGGAAAAAAAAAAGAATTATGTAGCCTCAAAATGGAAAGTACCTATATGCTTGATTTCAAAGTTCTTCCTTTGGAGATCCATAACCAGTTCTATGGAATGCAACAGAACTGAAACTGAAAGAAAATATAGTATGAAAAGAGAACTAGTCTCAGAGTCAGAAATACCTAGATTCAAATCCTGTCTCTGGAATATATTGGGTGTGTCACCTGTAAAGTCACTTTAGCTCAGTTCTCCACTCATTTTTCTAAGACTATAAGTTGCAAATCAAGGGATGTTTTGCATTGGTAGAAGTAGGTTGTTTTTTTATTGAGAGTTTCTTATACCAATGGAATTTACAAGTCCAATTTTTGTCCTCCTACAATGGAAATGATACTAAGAGATAATAATAATAATAATGCTAAGAGGTTTATGTATGAAAGACATGAATATCTGTTCACAAAGGAGGTGCTCTGATCTGCAGCATAACTTTACATATAGCAGAGAAATACTTTATTATGAATTTTCCTCATCACTTAAAATATCTACGTAATAATAGAATCTCAGTTATTTTAAAATAACTTAAACACAGGACTGGTTTTTGGCCTGGGTATATTTGGCAGGGTCTTATTTGGTATGAATTGAAAAGTACCAAGTATCAAACTTGCTTCCAAGTAGTGTTCTTTACAATTACCAGAATGCCACAAAACCTTAATTTTCCATTATTGCAATTTTTCCTTTGAGTTAAAGTGTTGGAAGACAAACAATCAGCTGAGGACCACTTGGGAAGAGAACCTTCTGAAAAAACCCAGTATAATTCAGTGGATCATATTAACACACACACACACAAAACAAAAAAAGGCCTCTTAGATATCCTGATGTTTAGTGACCAACTTTGAACCCCTGTGGACTTATACTCATCTTGTAATTTAACTTTTCATGTGTTAGCATATCATATCTATATATCCAACTATTTATCTACCTATCTAATCACTAAGGTTTACAAAGTGCTTCATATACATCTCTTTTGATCTTTACAATAGTCCTGTGAAGTTGGTATTATTATTATGCAAATTTTAAATATGAGAAAACTGAGGCTGAGAAAGTTTAAATGACTTGCTATCAGGTCACTAACTACTTATGTAGCTGAAGCAAAATTTATTTATATTTGAGTGTTCTTGATTTTAAGCCTAATGATCTATAGACAAAGCCATATCTATCTGGCATGTAGATAGTGTGATGTATAAAAATTTAGTTGAAAACATCACTGATGTTATAGAAGCCTTTTGTCATTATTTAATTTGTCAATGGACAGACACTGGAAATACAGCTTTTATTACATAGTAGGGATAAATCTAGGAATTGTTTTAATGTTAAAAAAAAAGGATATTCATTCTTAGAAAGTTGGAAACTACTGTCTTAACATTTTATATCTACAGAAAGCCCTTGTTAAAATGCAAATGTGTTGCCTGAGAAAGGTAACAAATGAAACCAATAACACTTACTCAATACTTAATGATTATTTTTTAATCTTTAAGTTAACTAAAATATCTGCTTCAAAAGCAGAAGAGGGGCTTTGAGACCTAAATGAACGAGGCATGGGCTCCTGGTTTACTTTTAAATATTTATAGGTTCTAACTATTTGGAAAAAGAAAATTTTTTCCTCTTGTCAGCTTGTTTCTCTAAGTTATTTTGCTGTATCTATTTGCCCTTTTGCTGTCAAATTCCTAGAAAACATCATCTACATCTTTCCCATCTTTTTCTTAAAATCCATTCCCTCTGAACCCCACCCCTACCCCAACATATAATTTGTCTACCTACCCACTATTCTACCGCAAATTTGCTCTTGAAGGTCTTCAATAATCCCCTATCCATCCTAAAATCATCACTGAGCCTAGCATTCAAAGATTTCTACAATTTAGCATGTTTCACTTTCTTAACTTCATTTTTATTCATACTGAAAACAAAGCAGTTCTACCATAACTGACTTCTTTCTTCTCTGAAATGGATTTTACTCAAATACTATCCAGAAGTCTAATTTCTTCCATAAAGGCCTCTTAGACATGCTGGTGCATAGTGACCTCTCCCAATTTTGAATACCAATGGGCCTATCCTGTTCTTGTCTTGTAACTTAACTTTCTATGAGTTAGCATATCACATGCTCAGCTCTCACAACTTCTTTGAGGGAAAAGAATTCTGCATACTTTTTTGTTATTATGTAGCAGGTGATTTAGACTAATGCATACTTCATTGCTATCCCTATTGTTGCCATACTATAATCTTTAGAAAAGTATGTAGCCTGACACTTTCTTAAATAACTAGTAAGAACATGTAATATACATTTTGACCACCAGGTGACACTACTTTCAAACCACAATCAAGTGGCTTTGTCAGGAAGGACTGAAGTGTACATAAGCTGGCGTCCCCAAAAACCACAGTATCACCATTACTCAGCAGAGGGTGCTCAGGCTATGAACTTAGGCTACTTCCCTTCCTATCACTATGAGCTCACTGGACTTATGGCATCGTGCTGGTCACATTCCTAATTTATCTAGAGATAAGGAAATAAGTAAATGAATATCACTCTGAAATATAAGAATTATAGATATCTCGATTTGGATTTCAGTCCCCTTCTCCCTTTTTTCTTCATTTGGGAAATCTTTTGGTCTTAGCCAATCAATCTTATCCATTAGACTTAGATGATTTTCTTTTTAGTGGTCAAATAGGTTATTGAAATGAGTAAAATAAATAATTTCAACAGGGCAGTCATATATCAGAAATGTGAAAAAAGTAGTATTGCACAGTGGGAAAAGTTCTGACTCTTGAATAATAGGTCCTGGATTCAGATCCCATCTCTGACCAATTTCCTGTTTTGGACAAGCCAATTAACCTCTTTAGCCTTATCGATAAACCAAGAAAACTGGGTTAAATGATTTGTCATTTGCCTGCTAGCTCTATGATTATGCGACATCCCCAACTCCTCCAAATTTCTTCTTAACTGATAGGTGAGGGGGGAAATAAAAGGATAAAATTACATTTTTGGAACCCAAATGAGATAGTTCTACAAACAACTGAAGGAAGATGCTCTGGAACATTGGTTTTACAACCAAATGTTATTGATAGCAATGATATTGGTATATTTTGCAATGCTCTATCCCATGCTATTGGTTCTAATCTGCTCCAGGTCTCTACCTTATCACAACAACTCTGCAGGATGTGTCTTAGTTTGTTCATGGTAGTTATAGAAGTCACAAATGGCTAGTATTTGAGTAGGAGTCTCTCCTACTGGCAGCATGGAAAGAATAGATTGGATTGTCAAATTGGAAGACTAGACAATAGAAAGAAAAAAATGAAAATTGAGGATATTAGAAAAGATACACTCATATTCCCCCCCTTCCCATTGGCTTGCTATTATTTTCTCCCAAATCTGTTTTCCAACAAGCATTGTGAACACCTGTTACAATAATAGAATTTCATATTTATGTTTTTTATGTTTTTTAAAAGACTCCTCGTTATTCAATGAGGTATTGTGTCTCATACAAGCATTATTAGCATCCCTTTTAATGGATGAAAAATCTGAAGCTCAAATGGGATAAAATGACTAATCCATGGTGATGTACCTAATAAAACTCGGTGTTAAGCCTCAATCTTTGGTCACCTGACTCTTAATCTAGTTATTTTCATTCCTCTCCCCAGCAACTCTTCTCCCACTATTATAAAGTATTTTTTTTGTATTGCCATCTTCTATAGAGATGTGTAGGGACATCTGTTGACAGAATGAAAGGGAAAAAAGTTAATTTTAAAGGGAGAGGGAGGATAAGGAGAGGTCTACATTATGGAAGACTGCCTGGGAAAAGCATGTGGAGATTATGAGAAGGAAAAACAATTGTGGTCAGAAATGTTTGACATTGGAGACAAGTATGAGAACTAGAAATGGAATTTAGGGAAAGGTGACTTGGATTTTGCCCCTGAGTGCCATCAAACTGTTGGCCTTATGCCATGGGAAGTTTCACAATAAACCTTTTCTACTCATCCCTTCCCTGACCATCTACATTTCATGAAAGTTTCTTGGCATGATTGTACCTAAAGAAGATAGAATGTTCTGTATCTCTTCCCACTCATACCCTAAATTGAATTTGCTCAGGTCACCAAAATTCTATATTGGAAGAGATGTTGCTGACACAAACCAATAAGAGGACATCCAAATTGATTTTGCATATGCTAAGTCTTCCTCAAGGATAGCTTCTCCTTTACTTGGAGATTGAATGTACTCTTGTTTAAAACCAATAGTCGAATCCTGGTTCATTGCTTGTTAAACACACACACACACATACATACATACATACATACAAATTTTATACATTTCAAAATAAAACATGCATCATTCTAACTCCTCTACTTTTCAAATATTTTCTAGAATTGGTAATTTTCAAGAAACATAGCAAAATTATGCTCAAGAAATCTTTCAGCTCTGAGCCAAATACAAAACACTGCAAACCAATCTGCACTGCAAGTGAGTGCATGCATTTTTAATCTTCACAATTTCTAACAGTAGATATAATGCAGGAGCCCAGCTGTTCACGCTGAAAGGGGACTTTGAGGATGAAATCTAGTGCTTTGTTAGCTGTCTGTTTAAAAGAAATGTAGATATCTTAGATACTAAAGTTTCAAATACAGATCAGTAGGAATTTGAGGCTCCAAATATGTCACAAATCATGGATGTCTAATTAGCTTCATAGATTGAGTCTTGAATACACTCAGAAGACATGTTAAATGTGTGCAAATGTGATTAAATTGTAAGTCAGGGTGTACTGTAAATCCTTATCACATTTGAGCACATTAAAACTGTGGGGCTGAAGAATTTAGAAAAGACAAGATAATTCCATTTGGGAACTCTTCCCATTCTGCAAAGGGAATGGTGAATACATTTTAGCACTGTAGGATTAAAAGGAGGTTTTAAAAAATGTTCAGAAAAATGCTAAATATAGTACAAACTCAATTTAAGATTTTTAAAGTGTCAAAGTCCACTATTTTGTTCTGAAACTGGGCTCTTAAATGATCTGACAGTAAATAATAACAAAAAGTGGGTAGCTAGTTGATATAGTGGATAGAGTGCTGGTTCTGGTTTCAGAAAGATCTGAATTCAAATCTTAACTCAGACACTTAACTAGCTGTATAATCCTGGGCAAATATTTGTCCCTATTTTCCTCAATTTTCTTATCTGTCAAATGACTGGAGAAAGAGATGGCAAACCATTCCAATATCTTTGCCTAGAAAACTCCAAATAAGGTCACATAGAGTTGGACAACAAAAGAACAATTAAGAAAGACAATGATCTCTCTATTTTTTTCATATTCCAGAGCTTTTCATAGATATTTATAACATTTCAGAACATTTACAATTAAATGCCTACTCTACTAGAGACTACTACATACTGGAATAGATACTTAATACAAATAATGAAACAGTTCCTACTCACAAGACTTACATTCCAATAGAAGAGAGAACAAACACATATAAAAGTATATACACAATAATTACAAAGTTAACAAGTATAAATATATGTAAAGTATTTGAATTTAAGTTGATTTGGAAAGGAAAGCACTAGAAATTAGGCGATTAGGAAAGGACTATACATTATTTTGCATACAATTCTGATCACATAATTTCTTAAATCAAAAATTTTCAATGGCTCTCCATTGCCTGATTAGTTACATCCAGAAACTTCTTTGCCTAGCACATAAGGCTCAACCCACTTTTCCTGATCAATCACACCATTTCCTGGTAGAGTGTCCTAATTTCTCAACTCCAATCTTATTCCCATCACCCCCCCAGATTTGGAATAGATTTGCCACATTAGCAGGTGTGGAAATCTTTCTCTTCACCTATAAGTGCCATCTTCTCCATGAAGCTTTTCCTGATTTACACCATAGATATGCTTAACTTTTGATGATCTCCTATATTTCATATCAGTATGGCCTAGATGTCATTCTAGATATCACTAAAATTATAGATTTAGAATTAAAAGGATTTACATGGATATTGAATAGAGAAGGGTTGAAAATTGATTGGATACAGGATGAGTGATGGTGAAAAATTTAGGATGACACAAAGGTTACAAACCTGCTGGACAAATGTGGTACTCTTGACATAAATTGGGAAATTCAGAAGTTCAATTTGCTATGGTCAACATGTCTATTTATTTGTTAGCCCATTTCCTTTGTGTTCTTACTCCTTTGGATATCTTCTTTTATCTTCAAGTTTTCCTTATCTCCATCTCTGTTGTCTATAAACATATTTTCCATCCTTAAAAATATGAACCTAGAAGCCAATATAATCCAATTCCCTTATTTTATAAAGGAGGAAACAAGATTAGAGACAATAAATGTCTTGTCTAAATAATAAGTATCAGAAATAAGATTTAAATTCATGTCCTTTGAGTCCAAATTCAATGTTCTTAACATTGTATGTCAGAGACTCAGGAAGAAGAGTTCAAATTCTGCCTCTTTGTTTAATTTCCTTAGACAAACAACTGTAGCTCATATTCCTTATTTATATAATGGGATGAGATCTAGGGTATCTGCCTCAAAACTCATATGAGACAATGCATGTAATTGGTTCTTTGTGAGCTTTTCAGTGTTCTATAAATGTGAGTTTTTCTCTTTTCTCAGTCAGGTGATACTTGTTTCTTTGTAACCTTCAGAGGTTAGATTAGCTCTACTGGAAGGCACTCCACACCTAATCACTGCAACAGGGTCATTGGTTTGTATTATTTGTTATTCTGCTTACAACGCTTCTGTCTCTCACTGCCATTCCAAGCACTTCCTGAGGTCTCTGAACACTTTCTTTAATCTTTTAGATTGTTGTGTCTAGATAGCCACCACCTGTCTAGATAGACATCAATCTCTTGCTGTCCACATTCCTTTGTGATGAACTCATTCCTATCCTATTCTTCCCACTCAATATTAAAACCTTTAAAGGAAGGGATTGTGCCATTTGCTTCTATTTACCCATCATATATTTTTTACATCCTACTTACCAAGCCTTTATTTTCCCTTGACTATTCCACTGAAACCATATGATTCAAAGCCAATCATTTTGCAAACTCCTGTAGTCTTTTCTCATCTTCATTTTTCCTATCTTTCTGATGCATTCAATCCTGTTTTGTAGAGCTGGATAGTACAATATGAACAGAACTAAGATTCAAAATAAACTTGACAAAATTGGGTCAGAACCAAAAGGAAGAAATTTAGCTGGTATAAATGTAAAATCTTGTATTTATATTTTTAAAAAATCAATTGCACAACTATAATTGGAAGGAAAAAGCTGACTTGGCAGCAGCAAAATCAAGAAAGATCTGGAGTGTATGATAGACTATATGCTTAATAACCACCAATAGTGGGATATGATTACTTTTTAAAAAAGCAATTAAAATCTCAAGCTCCTTTTCATCAAGAGGCCAGCCAACAAAGCAGCTAGTTCCCTATTGCTTAAGGTTTGCAAACAGGGACTATATAACTATCCTTCAAGCAAGTTGTAGATGGGATTTCTTTTTTTTTTAATTTTTTAAAATTAAAAAAAATATTGGGGATATTAAGTAATAGTAAGTCAAATTATTATAGGTGGGAATCTTGAATTTGGTTATTTCTTTGACTCAAAATTATCCAGATTTCTTTAGTCTCTGAGATTTTATTCTTCTAATGTGATGAGGACAAGGGATGGGTATTATACTTTGAGAGATTGGTATCTATAGCATACATATCTACCAATTTGGGCCTACACTCAAAATTTCTCTGACAACACTTACACCATCTAGAAATGCTAGATTAATCTTCCTTAAACACTGTTTTGAACATGTTTAAAGGACTTCCCCTTTTTGCAGGATGAAATTAAAATTATTAGCCTCATATTCTGATTTTACTCTACCTTTCAAATTTATTTCCCATTACTTCCTTCCTAATATGATTACTATTCCATTCAGACTGATCTCTGGATAAATATAATGCTCCTAATCTGTCACATTCCTACTTGATTTAAAAAGGTTGTTCACACTATTTCTTTTGCTTAGAATACCTTTTATGATGGTACCTAGCTATTCATCATTAATTGATTCCAACAAGCATTGAATACATTTTTCCTGTAATCTACAGCCTGCAGCCTAACCATCCTTTTCCAACCAATTCCTCAAAGGGGCAAGGGGGGATTCCAAGTGTGGAGAAACAAGCCAGACCAGATCCCTTCTTGATTTAACTCACTTTCTGAGAGGAACCATGACCTTTATATTCTCCCCCCTCCCACATATACTGTTCAAGCTTCCTGGAGTGAGGAAGATAGTGGATCTGGAAGCAGGAGTTATGGTTCCATGCCTCCTACTGCCCAAGTGTAATATAATGTGGGATATATTTTCAGGAGGAAATGGATGAAATAATCTCTGAGATCCCTTCCAACTTTTTAGTTTATCAGTCAATAAGTATTTATTATGTGCTTACTATGTGTAGCGCACCATGTTAAACATCAGAGATATAAATAAGGGCAAGGGCAATCCTCCTTCTCAAGGAGCTCACAATCTAATGGTGGGGGAAGGAGATAACATACAAGCAACTATGTAAAAATATGATATATACAAGAAAAATTGAAGATAGTAACAAAAAGAAGATAATAGCTTTAAGTAGGGCTGGGAATGGCTTTCTATAGAATACAGTATTTCATTTGAGACCAGATCAGGAAAGCAGAGAGAAAGAGATAAGGAAGGAGAGAGTTCCAGTCATGGGAGGCAGTCAGTGAAAACACCTGCAGTTGGGAGATGGAATATCTTGTCCAGCTAATTATTTCTTAGTACAAGGAACTCCTTAGTGAGGAAATTCTTTCTACCAATGCACATTGGAAACTTCTCTGAATCATAAATTTTTAAAGTTGCCTAGACTTAGCACTAAGAGGTTGTGACTTGTCCAGGACTGCATATCTAGATTTTGGAATGGCAGGACATAAACCCAAATCTTCATGTTTTCAAGGCTTAATATCTCCCCATTATCTTTATTTTGGTTCACTCTCAGGATTGTTCTACCTCTATTTTTCTATCTTGTTCACGTTACACCAACATGGCCTTTAGGGAAGTAGGCTTAAAACTTAGCTTAGTTTCTACATGGCATAAGTTCCATATATCTACAGATGGTATCTCTGCCAGAATAGTCCTTATTTTCCTGATTTCACACCCAGCACTCTGTTCACTATACCACCTTTCTTTCCATAATAAGTTCTTAACAAATGTTTTATTTTTCTGTCTGTCTTTCTGCATATACATCTATATCTGTTTTTCTAACTGTAACTGTCTGAATATCTATTTCTATATGTATTTGTCTGTATATCTATATCTATATCTGGCTATTTGTCTATCCATCTTTACAATATTTAAAGGGCAATGTCAGCACTACCCTGAATGTGCCAGAAGCATAATCCTATCTCTTCAATCTGTTCCAAGTCTTCATCTTTTTCCATTTTCTTTCCCTGCTCTTACCTTTTACATTTACTCTGAAAGGCAGTAATTGTGATTTTGTTCTAGGGGAAATTTCTCCTCTTTCTGCCCAAATCTTCAAGGTGGATATATCATATAGAGCTGTCTATCTATCTATCTATCTATCTATCTATCTATCTATCTATCTATCTACCTACCTATCTATTTAATATTTTCTCTGACCACATAAATGTAGGTATTTAATTTGGATGATATAGCACTTTATGGTTTGCAAATGTATACTTTCTCATTCAGTCCTCACAATAATCATAACAAAGACTTGTTACAACTGCTATTTTACCCATTTTACAAATGAAAAAAAAAAACTCTTACAGGTAATAGATAACTTTCCATTGATTATGACTGATAAATATTAAATTCAAGATTTCAACTCACAACCCAACTTTTTCTTAAAATTTCTTCTCCTCAAAATAAAAAAAAATCACAATGAATTGAATATATTTATTTATTCTTTGTCTCCCTATGTACCTGTGGGAACCCAATGTGGATCTGTCTACTTCTTATCCATATATAATTTTTTTCCTTATTCAACTAATCAAGAAAGTCCTACTTCTGGCTTCTAGTATATAGCCAGGAATATAGCTATCAATAGTACCTAGATAAGTGTCTCTTTTTCCTTAATGAAAAGGAAAAAGTGAGAAGGAGGCTAAGGATAAAACTGTAACTAGGGATGAAACAATCACACTTTTGCTACAAGGCAAGAAATTTAAAGGGCAATGTCAGCACTACCCTAAATGTGCCAGAAGCACAAGCCTATCTCCTTGATCTGCTCCAAGTCTTGGTCTTTTCATCTTTTTCTTCCCTAGCCTTATCTTTTACGTCTACCCTGAAGAGCAGTATCTGTGACTTTGTTCTAGGGGAAATTCTTCCTTTTCCTGCTCTGACCCACAAGATGCATAGCAACATCAGCCTTGGATACTTTCTTTTCCCTTTTCTTCTCCCAGGTGTCTTATACAGTTTTCTAGGGCATCATATCCCAGGTAAGCCTACATCATAGGTTGCTCAAGGTACAGAAATTGCTAGGTACGTATTTACTAGAAGCATCTCACTCCTTTTCATTTAAAAAATATTTGTGCCATAGCTTTATGGGATCTGACGTGCATTGACTATGGTTCATTTTCCAATATTTTGAATGCAGTACAAATGTGCAAGATATCTTTTAATTTCATTATAAAATTAGCATGTCTTTCTACAGTGGTTTCTACTTTCTTAAGGGTGCACAAAGATGTTTTAGAGATTCATTGATGGAGCAGATGACAACACTATTTATTATGAAAAAGCAAATAATGGGAGATACAGGGAATGTGAGGTTAATGCTAATTTTTTCACTTTTTTCATCTCCTACCTTCATATCTATCTATCTGTCTGTCTGTCTGTCTATCTGTCTAGATATAGTGGCTTCTCTTCTTGAAAAGTACTCCTTCCTCATTTTCATCATTCTGAATTCTGTCTTCCTTCAAAGCTTAGCTCAATTATTTCCTCTTCCATGAAGTGTTCCTAGATCCCTTCAGGTGTTAACACTTGTTCCCCCCTCAAATTACTTAGTATTTACTTAATCGTGTAAATGTTTTCATCTATCCCAGCAGAAGGTAGGATCTTTGTTATTTATTTTTTTTATTTTCCCCAGTTAGATGTAAAACAATTTTTTACATTTGGTTTTTTTTTTAAACATGGACTTCCTGATTCTTTTCCTTCCTCCCTACCTCCATGCTCATGAAGAAGGCACATGTGAAGTTATATAAAACATTTCCATAAGTAATGTTGTGAAAGAAAACATAGACTCCCCAACTCTAAACACAAACTTCAAGAAAAAATTTTTTTAAATATAAAAAATTATGTTTCAGTTTGTATTCGCTAGGTATAGATAGCAGTTTTTATCATACCTCCTTCAAAGTAGTGGTGGATCATGATATTGTTGAGAATACCAGTCATTCACAGCTGATCCTCCCACATTATACACAGTACATTTCATTTTGCCTGAGATCATGAATGATATTCCAGATTTTTCTGAGAGCACCCTGCTCATCATTTTCCATAAACAATGATATTTCATCATAATAATATACCATAATTTATTCAATCATTCCCCATTTGATGGTCATCCCCTCAATTTCCAATTTTTTGCCCTTAGAAAAGAGATGCTATAAATATTTTTGTACATATAGTTCCTTTTCCTTTTTTCTGCTTCATCTCTTTGGGGATTCATCCCTAGTAGTGGTATTGTTAGATCAAATAATATGCATGATTTTATGACACTTTGGGCATAGATCACATCTTTTGATCATTTATCAATTGAGGAATGGCTCTTTTTTTTTTTTTTTTTTTAGAAATTTGATTCAGTTCTCTACACATTTAAAAAAATGAGGCCTTCATCAGAGAAACTTGCTTCAAAATACTTTTCCCTATTATTATCACTATGTGTATCCCTCCTTTTTATTATATTCTCTCTCCTTTCACCCTGACCCTCCTCAAAAGTGTTTTGCTATTGGCCACCCCCTCTACCAATATGCTCTCGCTTCTATCATCCTTCTCCCTTCCAATATCACCTTCCCTTCTCATTTTCTTGCAAGATACCCAAATTGAGTGAGTATGTTATTTCTTCTTAGAACTAATTCTGATGAAAGTAAGGTAATAAGGTTCACTAATTCCTCCTCCTCTCCCTCTACATTATAAAAGCTTTTTATTGCCTCTTTTATGCCATTTTACTTCTCCCTTTCTCATGCTCCCAGTACTTTCCTCTCTCACCCTTTCACTTTTATTTTTTTAGATATTATTCCTTCATATTCAACTCACACCTGTTCGTTCCTTCTCTCTCATCTCTTCTCTCTCTCTCTCTCTCTCTCTCTCTCTCTCTCTCTCTCTCTCTCTCTGTCTCTCTCTCTCTCTGTCTCTCTTTGTCTCTGTCTCTCTCTGTCTCTGTCTCTCTCTTTCTCTCTCTCTCTCTCTCTCTCTCTCTGTATGTATGTATACATTTGGTAACTATCATAATAAAATGATAGAAAGTTCTAATAAGTTACAAGTATCATCCTCACTATATAGGAATGTACACAGATAAACCTTATTAAGGGCCTTATGATATCCCTTTCCTGATTATCTCTTTATGTTTCTCTGCCCTGAGTCCTGTATTTAAAAATCAAATTTTCTTTTTAGCTCTGGTACTTTCATCACAAATGTTTTAAAGCCCCTCTATTTCCCTGAAGGATTATACTCAGAATATGTAATTCTTAATTGTAATTCTAGCTCATTTGCTCTCTGGAATATCATATTGCAAGCCCTATGGTCATTTAATCTAGAAACCGCTAAATCTTGTGTTATGATGACTGTGTCTCCACTATACTTAATTTTTTTTTTTCTTTCTGGATGCTTGCAATATTTTCTCCTTGACCTGAGAGTTGTAGAATTTAGCTATAATATTCCTGGGAGTTTGCATTTTGGGATCTTTTTCAAGAAGTGATTGGTGGATTCTTTCAATTTCTATTTTACCCTCTGGTTCTAGAATATCAGGAGAATTTTCCTTGATAATTTCTTGAAGAATGACATGTAGACTCTTTTTTTTTTTCATCATGGTTTTTAGGTAGAGCAATACATTTTAAATTATTTTCTTTATTTCCCAAGTCAGTTGTTTTTCATATGAGGTATTTCACACTTTTTCTATTTTTTCATTCTTTTGGCTTTGTTTTATTGCTTCTTAATTTCTCATAGTCATTAGCTTCCATTTGCTCAATTTAATTTTTTTTCCCCCTGAGGCTGGGGTTAAGTGACTTGCCCAGGAAGTGTTAAATGTCTGAGATCAGATTTGAACTCGGGTCCTCCTGAATTCAGGGCTGGTGCTCTATCCACTGTACCACTTAGTTGCCCCCCTCAATTTTAATTTTCAAAGAATTATTTTCCTTAGTGAGCTTTTGTAGTTTTTTTCACCAATTTTGCTTTTAAAGTCATTCTTCTCTCTCGCTTTTTTTTGAATTTCCTTTTTTGGCACTTTCAATTCTCTTACCAAATTTTCCTCTATTCCTCTTACTTGATTTTCAAAATCCCTTTTTAGCTCCTCCATGACTTGAGTCCAATTCGTATTTTTCTTGGAGACTTTGAGTGTAGGAGCTTTGACTTTGTTATTTTCTCCTGAGTGTATTTTGATCTTCCTTGTCACCATAGTAACTTTCTATGGCCAGAGAATTTTCTGTTGTCTGCTAATCCTCCTAGTCTATTATTTGGCTTTACCTCTTTGTTAAAATAAGGCTCCATTTCCATGGCAGAGGGTGCACTGTACCAAGCTGTTTTCAGTGATTCTTGTGGGGACATGACCAGAAGAACTATTTTCTGCCCTGGAACTGTGAGGAGTGTCCCCAGTCCATTGTGGCTGTAAGTTCTAGTGTGGTAAAGCAACAGAAACTTTACTCAGTTGTGAATACTACTACTACTACTACTAATAAGTACGCAGTACTATGAACTGAGGTCTCTGGAAGCTGCTGCTGTCACCACCATCCATTGCCATTCCTGGTTTGCTGGCTTTTCAAGGCCTTCTCACCTTACTGTCAAAACTGTCTTGCTGACCTTCCAATTTGTCCTTGGTATTTCTGGTTTAAGTGATCTAGAAACCACTAGTACTGCTACCAATTTAGAGTCCCAAGGTTCATACCTTCTTTGGTTTTGTGGGGCAGGGCTGGGGCCAGGACCATGCTGTGTGGGCATTGCTTATGTCAGACTGTGAACTATATGACTTCTGATATCCCTTCAAGTTCAATGTCTACATTCCTTTGACTTATCATTTCCCTTGATTGTAGTATACCTTTTTATATATGTGTGAATGTGTGTATATGTGTATGCCATAGGTCCCAGACCACTGTTTCAATGATATCTTTGCATTCCAATTTATCTCCTTTTGTACAGATCTCTAGTTCATCTTGCTTGCTATCCATACCTTGTACATTTGTGTTCAGACTTCTACATTCATGGGTTTTATTACTGACCATTTTTTCCTGGATTTTTTCTACTATTTATTTCTGAGTGTCTTTGCTTTTATACACTTTCCTAAATTGTAACTATTTTCTACATAATTTACTTTAATGGAAGCTTGGTAGGATTGCATAGCCAGCTTTCTTGCTCCCTTTTAAAATTCCATTTTGATGACCTTTGATTAGATTTTCAAAAACTCTGGGCAAATTATTATTTTGCCAATTCTTATTACATGCACTCTACCCTTAATCAAGCGCCCTTCATGATTTTATTCTGTGCTGGGTCAAGAACAGCATGTTCTTTTTCTAAAAAAAAAAATCTGACATCTGAGAAAAAAGAATCAGTAGATAACATTAAAATAATATTTCCTTTAGGGATTTAATAATTTTGAAACCATTTTTGAAGTGGACTATCTATATGAACATGAAATCTGTCATCATGTGTAATTTGATAATCATTTAACTTTTAATGAATCTATTTATAGACTGTGGTGAATAGAGCACTGGATTTAATGGAATTCAAAGCACAATTCAGACCTTTATAGCTGTGTGATCTGGGCAAGTTACTTAACACTTTGGACTTTAGTTTTCTTATCTATAAAATCAGGAGATCAAACTCATTGGTTTCTAAACTCCCTCATAGCTTATAAGATCCTATGGTTAATTTTTTTTTAATATAGCATTATCTCCTTTCAGGGAAAATTATTTCTATATTGAATTAGATATGCTACCTTAAAAATTAGTAAGCCTCTCTTTTTAATATATTGCTTCTCCCCTTCAAATAGACACATTAAACATGTAAGAACAAATTCAAAATCCTCCAAGCATAAATGTGGATTTTCCCCCATTATTCATAATATAAATGAGGGGAAAAAAACAAAACAAAACAACATTTATTGCTCTTTTATTCTTTAAGTACAAAAGAATAATAGTAGAAATGAAAAGTTTATAGATAAAGCTATCAGAAATTGGACATTGGAACCAAATTCTGAGCAAAAAAAAACTGGATTATTAAATAATATAACATTACCTTGCTGTGATTATAAGTAATAAAAAAGAAAAGAAAAGAATTCATTTAGAGTGAGGGGCTTTAAAAAAAATCCCAGTATTTGAAAGGGAGAAAATCAGTTTTTTACTTTAAAGAAACATTTGACCTGTTGTATTTATGTGAGTCAATGTGGGACTGGCAGGTTTTCAAAAAGACTTTAGATGAGAGAAAATGAGTACAAAAAAAAAAAAAAAAAAGACCCATGTTTAAATATTAAGGTTGTGACATAAACTGACAAATGCCAGGCCATTCAGGCCGCCACTCATATCACTGAGCAAAACAAAGCTAGGACCTGGAGGAAAAATAGGGTGTCATTCTTAATGCATGATTTTCTGGCTTTTGTCAGTATGTCAAAGATTGCATTTATTTTTAAGTTTGCCAAGCTATTTTTTACAAAAGCCTTATGAACTTCAGAAAAGTGTCACTATTCAAGGAAACTAAAATAAAAGAGGATTTAATAGTGAACTTGAATCTTTGATTGCCATGCTCAATCATATTACATGATTGCAATATCAGTGCTTTGTACATATTAAGTCCTTGATAAGTATTGAATTAATTGTTAAATGATAAGAGAACCATGAATGAAAGTGATCTGTGCCAGAAAAGGAAAGAGTAGAATAGTTCAGTCTTTAAGATTAGGCTCAAAGTTGAATTTTTCTTTTTTTCTTTTCTTTTTTTTTTTCCCAAAAGTAAAGCCTGGGTCTTTATAGAAGTATCTACTGAGCACAATTCACAGGCTATCATGAGAAACAAAAGTGAAAAACATTCATTCATGTATGTATTTAGAAATTCTCTTCACTTCTGCCAGGTTAATCAGATATTAAATACCCTACCTTTTAAAATGTTGAATAATTATAGATATACAAAGAGCCAACATTGTCAGAAACAGCAAAATATCTGAAAATATAATATTTTAAGATATTCCATTAAATTTTTCTCTCTTCCCACCTTACTTCTATTCCACCTTCTTTCCTCGCTCTCAGTCTCAGAAGTTCATGAAATATTTCTCTTGTCCTAGACAAATTTTTCTATAACCATTTAAAGATCTTTCATGGAAATATCAGAATTATTCCCTCATATAGGGAATATATAGAAAGTTTTAGATATACATACAAACACACATGTCTACAAATCCATGTATATATGCATACACATATACACACACACACATATATATACATGCTTAAATGCAAGAATGTGTGTATATATCCACACATACACGTATATATCTACATCTGTATATCTAAAAATCTCTAGTTAAAAATATTTAAAACTTGGACTTGGAATCAGATGAGTTCAAATCCTAGTATTCATAATGACTAGGTATGTTACTATTGGCAAGTCCTTTCCCCTTTCTAATAGTCCCCTAATCTATAAAAAGAGGATAGTTGTATAATGCAATCTTGTTGTAATTTTTAGTTATGTATGACTTTGTGATCCTAGTTATAGTTTGCCATTTCCTTCTTCTAGTTCCACAAATGAGGAAACTGAGGCAAACAAGTTTGAGTGATTTGCCCAGAATCACACACCTTGTAAATGTCTGAGGCTCCATTTTAACTCAAGAAGATGAGTCTTTCTGATTCTGGCACTTTATCTACTGTGACACTTAGCTGCCAGTATAATGCAATAGAATACAATTATAATCACAAACCTATAGGATGAAAGGAATATGAAAGCAATAAAGTACTTTCTCAACATGAATTTGGTTTGTTTTCCTCAATATTGTAACAAACAGAAATTCCAAACTCTCCTTGAAGTTTCCCAAGCCACTGGTGTTAGGTAGGCAGGTAATACAACAAAAGGTTTCCAATATTATAATAAGAACATTACATTACATTAATTTACATTAAGTAAATGAATGGTAAGATATACTTATGTTTGAATAGGGTATACATTTTTCAAAATAATTTCAGGACTATTCATCCATGTGATCTTCATAAGAGCTTTGGGATAATAGGCAGGACAGATATTACTGAACCTCTTTTATATATGAAGAAATTGAGTATTAAAAATAATAATAGCTAATATTTGTATACTGCCCATGTGTGAACAATTGTGCTCAGTGCTTTATAAATATTATTCATTGGATATTCACAACAATCCTAAAAGGTAGGATGAGACTGATAGAGGTTAAGTTCAAGGTCACACTGTCAGAGATGAGATTTAAAATTGAATCTTCCTGATTCCAAGGACAGTGCTCTAGCTGTTGTATCATGTAGCTAGCTGACTCATATAAGGGTATAAACTGACAAAGTTTAGACTAGAATGCAAATGTTTTCATCCAAATCCTGGACTCTTTCAATACTTAGCAGCACTCTTCCATTTTTTTCTATTCTTGAAATGGAGATTGGTGGAGTGGATAGAGATCTGTCTTTGAAGCCAGGAGAAATGACTTAATCTCACTTCAAATGCTTATTAACTCTATGAGTCTATGAATTTGCCAAGTGACTTCTTTAAATAAAGGAAACTGATAGGCTTGCTTATCACTTAGCATAATATAAAGCTAAAATGTTCGCAAACCTTAGGTCACTTAAGTTAAATATGAGTAGCATTGTGACTAGGATAAAGACTTGGAAGATTAAAGTTCAAATTCCTGCCTTAGATACACACTAGCTATGACTAGCTGAATTACCCACACAGTTGAGCAGCATGCAATTTACTTAACCTCTCTCAGCTTCAGGTTTCTCATCTGTAAAATGGGAATCAAGTGAAAATCTTTCTGTCTGTCTATCTTTAAAGATTATCTATGTTTTTAAAGTGGCAAAACTCTTCCTTAATGTTATTATTTAATGTCACTTTTTCAAGGCCCCTGGGTTTAGGTTTCTGGGCTATCCCCCATCAGGGTATGAAGAAGGATGGCACTCAAAGTGCTTGGTTGTTGTTATTTGATCCATACTAACATTTTTCAATTTCTCAAGGTGCTTTGCTTGACTAGGTTGATTTGCTGAGCTTGTGAGTGACAGTTAGTTGATTATTGGTGGATATGTCCAGCCCCTTCTCTATAAGATATAAGGCTGCTTTGGAAGCAGGACTAGTGGATTGAGAGGGTAATGTCATTCTCTGCACTCCTGAGCCTATCAGGATAGGAGAGGTCCACTATTACTCAAAAAATTAATACAACAATCCATACAGAAGAATACTAAATGGATGAAAATTATCTATTGATAAGATTATGATATATAATTAGATGAATAGTTGATTGATTTAGTACATCAATGCATGTATTGGGGCCAAGAACTATAAATGGATTAAGAACTGAGTCCCAAAATAAATTAGCTAAAGAGAATGATATGTAGTTTTGTGAAATTATGTAATCCTATCAATGATTCAAACTGTTTCCTGGAACAAAAACTCAAATGTGTGTCCATGTATAATGTGTGTGTGTTTTGTGTGCATAGTCTTCCCTACTCTTCTCAATTATTTGTATTTTCTTCCCAAATGAACATATTTAACTGCTTTGCATATATTTGTATCATTAACTTTATGTTACACATGATGTCCCAAGGGTCTTTGTGCAGACTTTGGGATATCCTTATAATATATGAATATGTATGTATTATGTTTGTAATTTCCTCTCTCATTAGAATGTATGTTTCTTGGCTGTAGGGATTGTTTCATTATTTGTAAAGGTATCCTCAGTGCCCAACACAGTGTTGGGAAATAGACACATTATACACAGTAGACAATTCATGATTATTGACTTGCTCTTTCTACTGCATCATGAGTAGCATAAATATTGTTGTAATCACTGTGGGTAACAAACAGAAAGACAATAAAGTAGGAAAAAATAAGTAATCTAAGGACTTACATTATATATATATATATATATATATATATATATATATATATATATATATATATATATATATATCCTTAGAGGTCAAGTGCTTAGAGATAAATGATCTCATATAAGCCATGAGAGAGGGGGCTTTACTTGAGGAGAGATAAAAAGATTTGACAGCATATCAAAAAATCAACAAGTAATATATTAATTAAGCATATACTATATACCAGACATTAAGTTAGATGCTGGTGATACAAATACATAAAAGGAAACAACTCCCACAGGAACTTACATTGAAGTGGAGAAGAAAAGTAAACATATAAGTACAGACAATAATTATAAAGAGAATAAAATATAAATATGGATACAGTAGTTAGATATAAATTCAATAGTTTGAAAAGAGAACTGGTAGATGGGAGAGGGGAGAGGTTGAATCTGTACTTCCTGGGCTACATTTTATTTGGGAGATAGAGCATTGAAAATTACTCAGATGATACCATTTTGATGGGAAGGATATTATTGTTTTTTAGCTGCACCTTTTAAAGTAAGTTTACTTTTAGGAAGTAGAAGAGTCTTATGGAATGCTACTATTTACATATTCTTACATCTGTAACAATTCAGGAAGTAGGGAGGGGCTTACAAAAACATTAAAGAATTGATCTCATAGCAACCCCCAAGTTTAGTTTTCTTTGAAAGGAGATAATTAAACAGTTCATGTAAGTTCTTTTTCTGACCTGGATCTGATTCAAGACCATTACATTTTCTTAAGGGTGAAATAGAGGCTGCCACATATCTACTTTTCATGAGCTACATTGAATTCTGGGGCAGGGGGACTGTCGCTACCTTTATTCCCATTTGGGAAAAAGTAGATATAAGATCCAGTATGAAAATAGCAGAGATTCACTGAATTACTCCAGTTAGAGAAAAAATGAGCGTAGTGGAAAAAAAAATGTTCCCTATCCCTTTAAGTAGATAACTACTTTGAAAGTATTTGAACCAATGTGCATGAGCTTACAATTTTGGAAGGATCTTGAAGTTACAGTTTTATGCCAAGTCATCTTACCTTGTGCACTTTGTCAATGTTTATTGATTTGAATTACTGATCTATACTATAATCCTATGGATGATAACATGAGATTGTTCTAAATAAATGAATATTTCCAGCTCTGTAATTAAATTAATTCAGCAGTGAACATCTTGTTTAACTTGATCCTTATGGAAATAATAATGAAATGTTACTGTATGTTTTTTTGCTCACCTGATAGTTACTATTTGAATCAGTAAGTGGCTATTTGCAATAATGCATTTTTACTTGAAATGCTATACAAATAGAAAAAGGATCTGCGATATTTGCCATTTGGGAGAACACCTGCATGGGAACTCTCTCCAAAATGGTGATCATAACATAACTGTGACTTATTTTAGATGGCTGTCCTCTTTCTTTTTCCCATCAGAACTTGGAATCTCTCCCTGAGTTCCTGTGTTTTGAGGGGGGGGGGCTGTATCTTATTTTGCCTGGAACAAAGATCACCATGAATATATCCATTTCTAAACCAAGCCACTTTACATAAACCTTTCTCCCCAATTTCTAATATATTGTCTTCTATTTAAATGTAAGCTTTTTTAGGAGCAAGGATAGATTTGCTTATATTTTATTTCTAGCACTTAGCACAATTTCAGATGCATGTTAAGTCCTTAATAAATCTATGTGCTTAAAAAAAAAAAAGCCATGCCTTCATTTCCTATGGTATTGACAGTCAGCTAAGTGAAGTAACTTACTTAGGGTTTCAGCTTGAAAATGTCAGAAGCAGGGATGTGAACCTAGTACTCTATCTACAAAGCTATGCTCTCTATACTTAGAAATGATAAAATCTTAAATTGTTTTCTTTTTTCTGTTTTGAAATGTTTTCCCTTCTTCAACTTCTCTTTCTGGCCTCTCTGCTTTCCTTTAAGTCTCTGCTAAAATCCTGCCTTCTATAGGAACCCTTTCTGCACCCTCAGTCTTAATAGCTTCCATCTGTTTATTATTTTGAATTTATTCTGCATATAGTTTGTATGAAAATAGTTATTTGAATGCTATCTTCCCCATTAGACTCTGAGCTCCCTGAAGACAGGAGCCATCTTTCACCTTTCTTTCTATCCCCAGACATTGGTATAATGCCTAGCACATAATAGGTGCTAACTAAATGTTTGAATCCATCAGAAATAGGCAGAAGACTGCAGTCTATTTGCTGATCTAGTTCTAATTTAATGATCTGAAATAACAGAGTAATGTTCCAAAGTTCATTAGCACCGTGCACCCCAAATTCAGAATTTTGGGATAGATAGTGTGCTCTTTATGCCAAGATTTTTGCTGGTTTAGTTCTTATTGAATCCTTTTCTTTATAATTTTGGAGTACTTATTTTCATTTAACAGAAAGAGAAATCAAGGCCCAGGTTTTCTTTACATATACATATGTGTGTGTATATATATGTGTGTGTGTGTGTGTGTGTGTGTGTGTGTGTGTGTGTGTAAAATAGCTCAGTGGAAATGTATTAAGACTATTTTAAAACATTTTGAGTTTAAAATGAGACAAATTCAAAGATATGTGATATGATGTACTTTGTGACCTAGAAGAGATGATGTATTCTTTGTCTTACTTTCTGGTTTCTAAAGAATTCTAAGTACGGTACAATGGGAAAAATAGTGGCTATGGTATCAGAAGAGTTAGGCTATAGTTTCAGCCCTTTTACTTACTTGACCTCTGTTGGCTTAAACAATGTCACTTCCACTCCCAGCTTCAGGTTCCTTTTCTGTTAAAAAAAAATTCTGCTAAGAGAGATCATTATGGTTCTTTCCAGCTCTAAATCTATGATAGTTCAGTATTGACCAGTGCTACAGCTTTATTTTTAATACTAAATAATGAATGAATGTTAAGTGATTTATATTTTAAAGTGCAATATGAACCCTAAATAACTATATTATACTGCTTATATTTCTTTTATAAGACCAATAATAAATACTGAATAAACCTTTCCCCTTTATATGTTTACTTTTTCTTGTTAGACTTTTATATTAAATTAGTTGAGTTTTTTATTATAAACATATAAATAGCAAGTTCCCTGGGAAAACCTATAGAATTCTAGATTTGGAACTGGAAAGAACATTAGAGACCATTTTGTTTAATTTTCTTCTTTCACAGATAAGAATTTAACTTGCTTAAAGTCACATAGGTTTAATTTGAACTTGTCTTATGATTCCAAACCTGGTATTATAAATTCCTGATCCAGATTATACATTGCTAGACACTAATTTAGACACTAATGTAAAGTATAAGCGTAAAGCATATTGAGGCTTTGTCAGCATATCCACCTGCATTTGGGCACAGTGAACATGTCTAGGTCAAGGTGTTGATGTGTTTATCAAGAATTAAGTGTTTGATGATGATTCTGGCCACCAGAGGGAGCCAATATTGTTTTAGAAACTCAAAAGAGGAGATATAAGTTTTAGAATTATGTATTTTTTTTTTTTTGTTCCTAGCATTCAGGAAAATTAGAAACTTGCTTTGAAATCTGGATAGCAAAATTCCTGTAGATCCCCAAGTCAAATCTCAGTGTATTGAAAATTCAACTCTCTTCTCCCTTCCTTCCCTCCAAAGAATAACAACTTCCTCTGTTATTCTTTGTAAACAAACACCCATAAATAAAGGCATGTCATGATACGGTATAAGGGAAATATCTTAAGTAAATGGTTTAAAATGCTTTTCATTTTCTCCACAATAGTATAGGGCATTTAGTTAGAAGTAGTTATAGCAAGTTAGTCTGAGACAACTTTGATAAAATCCAGGCCCACTTTAAAGAACAACTAAATTCAATTCAACAAGCAGGTCAGAGGATCATAAGCTTACAGCTGGAAAGGACCTTAGAGATGATTTTCAAAATGAGGAAACTAAAGCCAAGAGATGTCTCATAGCAAGGGGGCAGAGCAGATATTCAAACCCTGGTTCCTTCACCTCCAAATCTATTCTTTTTTTCACTGTATCATGAATTAGATCCATAAGGTATTTTGTCAGTATAGTCATTGTGGAAAACAAAAAGATAATAAGTCAAGTATGAGCAGGAAGTGAAGTATAAAACTGGAATTACCATTTCATATTCATTTCAGTCTAATGCTTATATATAAATGATACTCAAATGTTGAGTAGAAAGTTTAACTAAGGAAGTTAAAACAGTGGTCATGTGAGGCAAGTGAGCAAGGCCTATCCAAATTCTGAATAGGCTTGAACCAATTGTTTCCATGAAGTATCAGAGCCTTTAACACCGTTCCCCCCTCCCCAATAGCTATTTATAAAGAAAGGTCTTAATGAATAAATAACAGCACACTCAAATTGCACTTCTAAAAAAGTGGGGAATCAAGAGAAATGAAGGTTTTCAAGGAAGGAAAGAAAAGAAAAGAAAGGGAGGAAAAGAGTCATATAAATAGATATACTTACAGTCATATAAATAGAAATATTTGCATCTGCTATATCTTAATTGTTTTTATTGACATCTTTTTTTTTTTTTGAGATATCTAATGCTAATACCCCAAAAGATTTCTTCAGAAACTTTATCAGGTTGCCTTGGAAGATTTAAGAACTTTGATTGATATACAGAGCAGCCAAAATTTCAAGGGATCAAAGATAAATAATATTACCTACTTTCTGATAGAAAGATAATGGACATAAGATGTAGAATAATAACACTTCCATTTTTATATATGACCTATTGGGAATTTATTTTGCTTAGTTATGCATATATGTTAGAAGGATTTTCCTTCCTTTTCTCTTGGTTAGTAGAAATTAGGAGATGGTAATAGAAATGAGGTTCCTTGCCTCCCCCCAAAAAAGCACAGAAAGGACAAAGAAATCATAAGTGAGTAGGACAGCTTTGAAAATATTATATTGAATGTATTATATGCATTTATGTATTAAAAAGAAAAGCAATAAACTTACCATAATTGAGATTCATGGTTTTACATACAATCTTATTTTTGTTCCATAGTATATATGGAACGTTCTATAATACATATGGAAATGTTCATTTTCTTTCATATTTGTTAAGTGTAGAAAAGGAAAAATAAGTAGTTCTGAAGGAGCTTTCTTCCATAACTTCTTACAAGGAATGCAGCAATTTTTTTTTACTCCTGCCTACCCTTCTTCACAACTAAAATTACAGAAAAGAAATCAACTTCAATTGTAAATAATATTATATTTAGCTTGATATTTTAATCTGTAAATTAACACATGAATTCATAAAGCTGAGGCTGGAGTGAGGATAGATGCTTTATTCCTTTGTAACTCTATTATACAGGATGCAGTAGTTACATTCACAGCACTTTTTAATTTGTATTTTCCCTAAGCCATATACTTCTATTTGGCATTGGGCTCCTGGATAGAAACAAGATCAGATTAATGTATTACCAGCAATGAGCATTCTCCTGGTACTATAATGATTATCTAATCCTAACTCATAACTCTATAGGACTTAATTACAACAGCAATTATTAAATGTCCACTTTGTGTAAGTCATGGGGATGAGTACTGGAGTTTCAAATTTTTCTTTAATTTTAACATTCTATTGATATGTTTTTGAGTGTATGAATGTGTATACATACATACATATATATACACACATATATAGACATATACATCTGCATGTATATCCTCATTTATATTTCATCCTTATTTCCAAGGATATACTTTTTCCCTTTTCTATTCAACATAAAGTAACAAAGAAAGAAAAGGCAGAAAAAACAATCCATCAAAACTAATAAATATATGAACTTATTTTTAACTGGGTTTTACTGTATTTAATATTCTACATCCATAATCCTCTGCCTCTATCAAAGAAGGGAAACAGTGTATTTTCTCATTTCTTCTTTTGTGACAAGCTTATTCATTATGGCAATGTTTAATTTCTTTGTTGTTATTTCTTTTTAAAACAATGTAATCATTTTGTACATTGTTTTCCTGGTTCTGTTTATTTCACTCTGCAACATTTTATATAGCTCCTGATGCTTCTCACAATTCTTTATGGCACAGAAATATCCCATTATAGTCATATATCTTATTTTAAAAAGCATTTCCTAGTCAATGAACTTCTACTTTGACATATGAAGATTTATACCATGAATTACTCCCTTAAGTTGACATTATATTGAAAGTATTCAATGTGTGTATAATTAATTATAGATTAATATAGAAATAGGATTAAATTATGATTTAATCATTAACCCAATCCAATAAATATTTATCAAGTGCCTTTTATGTTCCAGGCACTGTGCTACGTGCTGGTGATACAATTAATAAAAACAGTTCCTACTCTCAACAAACTTACAGTCTAAATGCAGAGACAACACACAAAAGGAGTCCAGTAGTCAGAACAAGAGGGTGGGACACTAGGATGTATCTTGTTTTCAGGGAGTTAAAACCAGGCAGAAGAGCAGATATCAAGTGGAGTGAGCTGTAAGTATAGTTTCTACCCTGTATGAAGGAATGTATTGGGAAGAGTTTGGTACTCAACTCTCTAGTGCTCTAATCAGAGGAGTATGTTCTCTGAAATTTATATTCTTTCAGAATGACCTAGGACTCTAGAAGTTGTGATTTGCCCAGGAACAGAGACACAGCCGGTATATATAAAGGCCATAACGCTTCTCAGAAAAGTATATAAAAATGTTCTTAACTTGATGATGGCGAATTATTTTTGTTAATATTCTTATAATCATATTGAAAAATATTTTGAATAACATATTATTCAAAACATTTCAATAAAGTTATTTTTTTTCTAAAAAATCAAATGAAGGTGGCTTAGCTGTACCAGATCTAAAATTATATTTATAAAGCAGACGTTACCAAAACCATTTGGTATTGGCTAAGAAATAGACTAGTTGATCAATGGAATAGGTTAAGTTCAAAGGACAAAACAGTCAATAATTTTAATAATCTAGTGTTTGACAAACTCAAAGACCCCAGCTTTTGGGATAAGAACTCACTGTTTGGCAAAAATTGCTGGGAAAATTGGAAATTAGTATGGCAGAAACCCATATTTAACACCGTACACCAAGATAAGGTCAAAATGGGTTCATGACCTAGGCGTAAAGAATGAGATCATAAATAAATTAGAGGAACATAGGATAGTTTACCTCTCGGATCTGTGGAAGAGGAAAGAATTTATGTCCAAAGAAGAACTAGAGATCATTATTAATCACAAAATAGAAAAATTTGATTATATCAAATTGAAAAGTTTTTGTGCAAACAAAACTAATGCAGATAAGATTTGAAGGGAAGCAATAAACTGGGAAAACATTTTTACAGTCAACGGTTCTGATAAAGACCTCATTTCCAAAATATATAGAGACTTGACTCTAATTTATAAAAAATCAAGTCATTCTCTAATTGATAAATGGTCAAAGGATATGAACAGACAATTCTCAGATGAAGAAATTGAAACTATTTCTAGCCATATGAAAAGATGCTCCAAGTCATTATTAATCAGAGACATGAAAATTAAGACAACTCTGAGATACCACTACACACCTGTCAGATTGACTAGAATGACAGGGAAAGATAATGCGCAATGTTGGAGGGGATGTGGGAAAACAGGACACTGATACATGCATTTCTTTTTTATGTATTAAAATTATTCTGAGGAGTCTGTAGTTTCAGCAGAATGCCAAAAAAGATTCATATCACAAAAATTGTTAATTGGTCAATCAAGAAATCAGTAAATATTTATGAAGTGCTTACTATGTGACAGGAAATGTGCTTAGAGGTGAAGAATCAAAAAAAAAAGTAGGCAAAAGACAGTCCCTAACTCAAATGGTAAACAATATACAAATATATGTGTGTGTGTGTGTGTACACATGCACATATAGTAAGCTACATACATAACATGTATTATATATGTGTATATATATATATATACATATATATGATACAAAGAAAATAATTAACAGAAAGAAGGTATTATAATTAAGAAGGATTGGGGAAGTCTTCCTTTAAAAGGGAAGATTTTAGTTGAGAAGCCAAAAAGAAGGCAAAGAGTTTAATAGGGCAGAGGAGGGAGAGTGTAAATACAAAAAAATTATAATTATATATATGCATATATGTATATGTAAAGCAATCATAATAGTTATACATAATAATTAAGATAAAGAAAGGACCGATGTCTAAAGATATCAGTAAAGGATTCCTATAGGAGATGGCATTTGGGTAATATTTCAATGAAGCTAGAGCTTTTAGTAGATAGAAGTAAGGAGGGAGTACATTCTGAACATGAAGCACCACTTTTTCTAAGTCATAGAGGCAGAATGATGGACTGTAATGTATGGGAAACAGTTATCAGAGCAGTTTTACTGGAATAGAGACAGCATAAAAGGTAGTACTATATATAAAGTATTGTGATCTATAGACCACAAGGTGTAATAGAGTCATTCTCTGTTCTCATAAAATCTTGATTTATTCAAGCCAATAATCATGGGGAAGCAAAATAAAATAAATAGATAGAAATTAATAGAAAATTTGAAACTATGAATTTTGAGTGGAGGGGTTTATGTAAATTTGTATAGAAATATACTTTAAGAGAAGCGAGAATTAGCATATGATCATAGAGTCTGAAAGGATCTCAGAAGCCATCTAATAAATTCTACTCATTTTATAAATGGGGAAACCAAGATCCTTGTAGATTAAATTATTTGGTTCAAACAGGCAGTATCAATATCCTGGTTAGATTTCTAATGCCCATATCAGTGCTCTTTGTATACCTTTGCTTTGTTAATTTGTAGTATGTGGACTTGCTGCTACATGGGGAACTTAGTGGATAGCAAAACTGGGTGAAAAGGGAGACTGCAATCTGGTAGCTTCCTATTTTAAATATTTTGTTTTTTATTATTTAGATACTAAGTTCTATTGTTTTACACTATTGAAAGATTCAAGTTCTGTAAATTCTCTTTAAATTTGGCATTCTTTAAATTTGGCACTCTCTCCTAGTTATAGTTCTGGGGCTTCCCTGCTAAGTAGTGATCTCCTAGCTCCTGGTAATATGCAAGAAAAACAAGATGACCATAGGTATCAGGACTATAATAAAAAAAAAAAAAAAGATTCTTAAATTGGGAATGAAAGTAGACAAGATGATATCTAAGATGTCTTTCAAATCCAAGATTTTGTAGCTATCTTTTTAGAGCTCATGAAAATTTATTTTAAGAATGTAAAAAAGAAAAAAATATGATTTACTCATAAAATTATAATTTTTATTATATTAAGTTAAAATATAGTTAATTACTAAATCTAGTTTAATTTTGTTGTTGCTATACGCGATGCTAAAAGTAACTGATCTTTAAGAAATCTAGAATCTCAGTTTTTGTAAGTTTGAAAGCAAACAAGTAAAAAATAAGTTACCATCCAAATGAAATGGAGTTTATATTTTCAAGACTTAGTATCTCTCATAGTTCTATGTAGATTTACTATATCTATCTACTTTATATAAAATGACTAGAACATTTGAAATAAATGAACAAATGAATGAGAGAATGAAAGAATGGATGATTGGAAAGCATTCATTAATTGCTTCCTGATGAGATCTAGATAAGGGGTAACTAAATGAAATTAGAGTTGATTGAGGTCTAGTGGCAGATTCAAGGTACAGGGAGTCAAATGGAGCTCCCCTGCAACCCCTTTGGATTCAATGCAAGGATAGAGTTAAATGAGGTCTAGTGGTGGCTCAGAGTCCCTTGTAAAGGAATTTACAGATCCAAGAATGTAGGTTGATAAAAGAGGTTTATTATGGGGTTTGGAAGTAAGGTTAAAGTCTAGTTAGTAAAAGGTGTTAGGTAAAGAGAGGAGGACACCAGGACCAGTAATTCCAGCAGACAGAGAGTCCTTGGGGTACCAGCCATGGTGCTAGTATGTTTCAACCCTTTGCAAAGAGAAGACTCCAGCTTGGGTCTTTTATAAGGAGAGATTTAGCTAAAGGGGCCTATGGGTGGAGTCCCAAGTTGGTTCCTTGCTGGGTTTCATCTAGGGCTAGAATTTGCTAGGTGGGGATTGGGAAACCTGAGCAGATCATTAGAATGGGGGCTGGGACAGCCCAAGTTGGCTCAGATCCCATAGGGTTGTGAGAACCCAGATATCTCCTATTGGAATTCAAAAGGGTACTTTTGACCAGGATTTGTGAATCAAAAGTCCTAGCTTCTTCAATTCAACTTAGGAGGGGTTGGGAATCAGAAAGGAATAAATCAATCTGAAAGGACTAGTCTTAAAGGGACCACAACCAGCATCATTCCTATGTGCCAAACACTGGGTTTATAAAGTTAGTTTCTGTCTCCAAGAAGCTTATATTCTCTTAGAGGAAAACACTATTTATCTATCTCTCTTAGATTTATATATCTATATTATAGATAAATAAATATATATTCAGTCATTTTTCAGTCATGTCTGATCTTTATGACACTATTTGGAGTTTTCTTGGCAAAATATTGGAATGATTTGTCATTTTATTCTCCAGTTCATTTTACTGGAGATAAACAGGGTTACATGTAAACAGGGTTACATGACTTGCCCAGGATCACACAGGGAGTAAGTGTCTGAGACAGGATTTGAAGTCATGAAAATGAATCTTCCTAACTTCAATCCCAGTGCACTGTATCACCTATCTGTCCCATGTACATAAACAAGTATGTACAAAATAGAAGGTAGGAGGTTATTAGCAACTAAGACTTCTTCATGGAGCAGATGACACTTGATTTATCTTGAAGGATAATAGAGATTTTAAATGTCAAAAATGTGGAAGAAGAATGCTTTAGATACAAGAGATAATCTGTACAAAGATTAGAAATAGGAGATGAAATCTTGTGTGTGTAACATTTAGAGAGCTAGTTCAGCTAAGCCATAGTCTGTATATAGAAGAGTAATTTATAAGATTGGAAAGATTTATTTGGATTAGGTTGGATAGGACTTGAAATACCAAACAGAGAAGTTTATATTTGATCCTAAAGGTAACAAGGAACAACTGATATCTCTTGAATAAGGGAGTGACTTGGGTAGAGCTTCACTTCAGGAAGGCACTTTGGAAGCTGTGGAGGATATATTGAAGTAGGAAGGATGTATTTTGTAGTTCTCATGATTCCCATCAGAGATTCCCCTCAATTGTTGCTCCCCACTTCCCACCTTCTGCCAATCTCAAAAAAAGATGACATCGATTACTTCTGCAGTTCTTGGGGCTCTTTCATGTGGTTCCATTTGAAATTACACACAGACTCCAGAAGGTGGCAGCATTACCTTTGATCAGATAAACAGTCTTCTCAAAGTTCATAAGAGAGCGGGGGTTGCCTAAGATTCTAAACTTTGAGTCACACCTCTAATAAAAATGTGAAAATGAAAGGGGAGGGGAGAGAAAGAGAAAGAGAGAGAGAGAGAGAGAGAGAGAGAGAGAGAGAGAGAGAGAGAGAGAGAGAGAGAGAGAGAGAGAGAGAGAGACAGAGACTGAGACAGAGAGACAGAGATAAAAACAGAGAGACAGAGACAGAGAGATAGACAGACAGAGACACAGAGAGAGACAGAGAAATACAGAGAGAGAGAGATTATATTCCCAATATGTACATAGTTATTTGTAAATTACGTGGGAAAAACCATGTAGTATTTAGCAATACTATCTAGACGACTAAGTGGCAGAATACATAGAGCTCTAGGCTTAGAATTTAAAAGATGTGAGTTCAACTCCTATCTCAGACATTAGCTAGCTATCTAAATCACAGAACCTCAATTTGTAAATAACATAACCTCAATTTGTCTTAGTTTCCTTAACTATAAAACTGACATAATAATAGTATTTACTTTTAAGGATTGTTATGAGAATCAAATGAGATGCTTATTAAGTGTCTGGAACATAGTAGATAACTTAATAAATTGCTTGTTACCTTTCTTCTTTCCCTTGAACCCAGGTTATAGAAACCATTTTAAAATAAATTAAAATAAAAGCCAATAGTCTGTTTGAAAAAAAAAATTAAGTTTGAAAATTGCATTTTCAAGTTTTTCAAGTGAATAGACTTGAGAGTTTTAATAAATCATAGATATCATTTTCAGGAATCCAAGCTTTGTTTTTCAATGCTTTGTTCATCCTGATAAGTTGGTATAAATATTAGCTAATGTTTAAAGGCACAACAAGCCCTTAGAGCAAGGTTCATTGTTAATTATAGTGATATAAATCCACATTTCAAATAATCTTGCTAATTTTGAATTTAATTGGCTGATTTTTATTGGATCTGATTAGATTGCCATTGCTTTGCTTCTTGTAAAATGACAGATAGAAGTAGGACTGTTAGCACACTTTTCTTGTTATGCATTTATGATAATAGTATATTATCAATCTGAAGAGTTTTTGCAGGTAACATTTTTATTTTTTTCAGTGAGCAAAAGCCTATGTTCCCCCTTCCATTTCTCTCAATCGTCCAGATTGGAAAAAAGAAAAAATGCACAATCCAGCAAAATGAATTCCCATATTGGGCAAATCCAAAAATTAGATATATGCCTCATTCTGTACCGTGAGTACATCATTTCTTTGTTAGTACCATGTTTCATCATTGGTCTTAGGCACCATGGTGGCCATTTCATTGATCAAAGTTTTTAAGCCTTTCAAAGTTATTTGTCTTTACAATGCTGTAGTTCTTGCTCAAATTGTATTCCTTCCTTTTACTTCTTTACTTTATGTTATTAAAATAGCATAATAAGGTTAATATGGCAAAGTAATAACCTTATTATATCCATATACTATAATTTATTCAGATATTTTCCAAATGATGGTTATAACTTTGGTTCCAGTTTTTGCCACTAAAAAAAAGGGAGGCTGCTAGAAATATTTTTCTGCCTATGATATTTTTTTTCTCTTTCTTTGCTTTCTTGGAGATATAGACCTTGTACTGTGGTTTCATTGGATCAAAGGTATGCACTATTTGTTTTTGGAATTTAAAGGTATTTTACCTTTTTTAAGCTTCCATTTTTACAAAATTGTGAGTTATAAAATTTCCCCCTTCTCTTTCTCCCTTCTTCTCTTCGTATAATGGCAAGTAATTTGATATAGGTTATATTTGTGCAGTCATGCAAATATTTCCACTTTAATCATAACTGTAAATGAAGATATGGCTAAAAAGAGAAAAACACACACAGACATTCCCTAAACAAAGAACTGGAAATTGAGTGGATACCCATAAGTTAGGGAATGGCTGAATAAGTTATGGTATATGAAAGTAATAGAATGTTACTGATCCATAAGAAATGATGAGCAGTTTTATTTCAGAAAAGCATGGAAAGATCTATATGAACTGAAGCTGAGTGAAGTAAGTAAAACCATACCAGAGCCTTGTACATGGTAACAATAAGATCATGTGATGATCAACTGTGGTGGATTTGACTCTTCTCAACCATGTGGTGATTCAAGGCAATCAACTTGTGATGAAAAATTCCAATCACATCCAGAGAGAAAACTATGGAGATTGAATATGGATTGAAGATAATATTTTCACCTTATTCTTTGTTTATTCATTTTTTTATTCTTTCTTGTTTTTTTTTTTCTTTTGGTCTGATTTTTCTTTCACAACATGACAAATATGGAAATATATTTAAAAGTTCAGCACATATTTAACCTATATTGCCTTGTTTACTGTCTTGGGAGAGGGAAGATGAGAGAGGGAGGGAGAAAAATTTAGAATGCAAAGTTTTACAAAAATGAATGTTGAAAACTATATATGTAGTTGGGGAAATAATAGTATTGAGAAAGTACAAAAAAACAAAGAAAGCAAAAATATGCTTCAATCTGCAGAGTCCATCAGTTCCTTTTCTGGATGTGAAGAGCATTTTCTAATAATACAAAAATCAGAATCCTTTGTAATAGTTTTAGATTATTGTATTGCTGAAAAAGTTAGTCATTCATAATTGATCATCACACAAGGCTGTTACTATGTATGATGTTTTCCTGATTCTGCTCCTTTCACTTTGCATTAGTTCATATAACTTTTTTTAATTAAAGCTTCTTATTTTTAAAATATATACACAGATAATTTTCAACATTCACCCTTACAAAGCCTTGCCTTCTAATTTTTTCTTCCTTCTCCCAAACCCCTCCCCTAGACAGCAAGTGATCCAATATATGTTCAACATGTGCAATTCTCCTATACATAATTCCACAAATATTATGCTGCACAAGAAAAAATCAAATCATAGAAGGAAAAAGTGAGAAAGAAAACAAAATGTAAGCAAACAACAACAAAAAGAGTGAAACTACTATGCGGCAGTCCATATTCAGTTCCCACTGTCTTCTCTCTAGGTGCAGATGGCTTTCTTCATCACAAGACCACTGAAACTGGTTTGAATCATCTCATTGTTGATGAGATGCCATGTCCATAAGAATTGTTCTATCATCATCAATTCTTTCCAGGTTTTTCTGACATCATCCTGCTCATTTTATCTTATTGTACAATAATATCTCATTAAATTCATATACTACAGCTACCCAAATCATAAGCATCCCCTCAATTTCCAATTTTCTGGTATGTATAGGTTAGAAATGTTTTTTTTCTATATAGTTCCAAATTGTCTTCCAGAATGGCTGAATCATTTAAAGCTGCTTATCTATTTTGTAAAGATTTTAGGTGCTTATTATTATTGTTAATTATTTTTAGTTTTAATTCATTTGATTTTAGTTTTTGAAATAAAATAAACATTTCTATAACCTAGTATAACAATATAATAAAAAGTTGCATGTGGAATTGTAAATGTACTATAACTTTCTATTTCTTTTAAATATACGTTATTTCTTTTCTTTCCTTTTTTTCTCTATCTATCTATCTATCTATCTAAATTATTCTATATACACACTTCTATCTCTGTGAACCCATTTGGAGTTTTCTTGGCAAAGATATTGGAGTGCTTTGCCATTTCCTTCTCCAGTTCATTTTATAGAGGAGGAAATTGAGGCAAACAATGAATGATAAGTGACTTGTCTAGGTCCACACAGCTAGTAAGTATCTAAAGCCAGATTTGATGTCAGGAAGATGAGTCTTCTTGACTCTAGGCCTGGAACTGTATTCACTATAGCACCAATTAGCTGCTCTTTGTGAAGGCTAGTTTAGTTAGATAGATTATGTAATTTATAAACTCAGTTGAACCAGCAATACAATTATAATATTTCACAATAGAGGCAGCTAGGTGGTGCAGTGGATAGAGCACCAGCCCTGAAGTCAGGAGGACTTGAGTTCAAATTTGATTTCAGATACTTTACACTTTCTAGCTGTGTGACTCTGGGCAAGTCACTTAACCCTAATTGCTTCAGCAAAAAAAAAAAAAAAAAAAAAAAAAAAAAAAGTAATATGTCAAAATACCCCAAAAATAAATTAAAGTGTTATTGTTAACCCTTTCATGTTCTATAATTACTATTCTTTCCTAATCATTCCTTGAACATTCTATGTAACATATCTGACATGAACAGAGAATGCCAGTTTTCATCCAAATATTAAGTATTAGGAAAGCTGAATTTTTCTTACTTTTAAGAGAAATAATAAAAATCAAAAGCCAAGTATTTTCTTTCTCTATACTAATGGATAATTTTTATTTAAGGCAATGGCTTTATAGGGCAGTATTTCAAAGCTTTCCTGTGAATTCTTCTTCCTAGAAGAATTAAGACAATAAAATAAATTAGTTACCACTATTATTTTCATTTCTATTGATGCTTCATTCTTCTAGGACAGAGGGCCTTACTCTTGTATCTGTGTGTATATGTGAGTGTGTGTATATGTGTGTGTGTGTGTGTGTGTGTGTGTGTGTGTGTGTGTGTGTGTGTGTGAAAGAGAGAGAAAGATATATATATATATATATATATATATATATATATATGAGAGACAGACAGAAAGACAGACATACTTTTGTAGTCTCTTCTCAATACTGCTTTACAGGCATAAAGTAAAACTCATAAGATTACAAAGGAAACCACTTATATTAAAATGTGGTTATGAAAATGTTTTTAAGAAGCAACAGAAATTCAAGGTTAGATACTCCTATGTAGGACTTCAGGATTGAACAAGCTTCAAGAAAACTTAGATAGCATCTTCTAGCCTAACTCTTTCATTTTACAGATGAAGAAACAGGCCTAGAAATATTATTTGAATTGCCTAGAATCAAACAAGATATTATGTAATAGAACCAAGATGAAAGTCCAAGGGTATCTTGTTTCAAGTTTAGTATCTATGACACTCTATTTTGTGGGTGTGACACTATGTTTGTAGGTGTGAAATTACAGTTTGGAAAACTAGGTTATTTGTCCATATAGAAATCAGCCTCCCTATCTCTTTATTGTTGAGTTATCTTGATCTTGGTGTACAGAATAATTCACATATTGTGAAAGGTGGCAGAAGAATGAGGAAGGTGGAGAAGTAAGAGTTTTCAGAGGTTAGGTCATATAAAAGCCATCTCATGAGTTTGAAAGATATTGCTGAGCAGAACCTATAGCTACCTTTCTGTATAAAACACCTGCGAAATTTTATATTCTGCAATTTTTGAAAGTATCTTTCCAATATTTAGTCCTCTGGGATTAAATTATGCTATCTAAGCAAATGCAATGGTAATGCTTAGGTAAATATCCACAGAATCCAAGAAATTTGTAGTAGTGTGAATTAGCTTCCACACATTGAAAAGTGCTGTTTCTTATGAGAATTTGTAGGTTTTTTTTTCATTTTCTCAACTTATAAATTTTGTTTTATTTCTTCCTACTATCAACAAAACAAAAAAAAAATAAACAAATATTGTATGACCAAACAAACAAATTTCCATATTAGCCATGCCTCAAACTATGTCTTATTCAACACCCTGAGTCCATCACCTTTCTGTCAGGTAGTGGAAAGCATGTTTGATCATCAGTTCTCTGGATTTGTGATTGAGCCTTGCCTTTATCAGAGTTAAGACTTTTAAAGTCATTTATTTTTATAATGTTATTGTTATCCTTTTGCTCACTTTATCCAATATCAGTTCATAAATATCTTCCCAGGTTTCTCTGAAAGCATCCACTTCATTGTTTGTTAATGCATAATAATATTCTATCACATTTCTCCAGATTAACCCTTACTTCTCTTTGTCTTGTGTTGAACTTTCAAACAAACATGAAAATATATACCTTGCCTTTGCTCTGTACAGTAATAATTGGATACAACTATTATTATTTAGTATGCCCTTAATCCAGGGAGGCAGTATGATACTTTGATAAAGCACTGATTTTCCAGTGAGAGAATATAGTTTCCTTCCTTCTGACATTTCCCACCTATTAAACCTTTGGGAAAGTTATTTAATCTCTTTAGATCATCATTAAATAGGGGAGATGAAATCGACCACCTCTGAGGTCCCATTCTGGCCCTAGATCCCTGTTCCTACAACCCTAGAGACCTAGATTCTTTTCATATATATAGAACCATAGTCATCCAATGCCAGGTCAAAAGTCAATAAAAACAAAGCAATGAAGAAGGAAAATATTAGATCATTCTTTTTTGATTGTGCAAATATATAGAAAGACCCCTTGAGTCATAACTGTTACTCTTGCGTTTGAGATATCAGAAGTCATCCAGTGTCATATATTATATAGGTTGCTCCTCTATAGCACTCATGGCAAATAGTAATCATTTGTCCATTTCTTGAATACTTCCAGTGATGGAAGTCTCCCTTTGTCACAAAACAAACAAACATTTCCATTTTTTTGAAGATTATAGTTATGATTATCACATATAATGATTAGAAAATTATTTCTTATATTGTATTCATATTTCCCTCCTATAAACTCCTTGGTTTTTTCCTGGAAGATATTCTCAGATATCATGGTTTTTCCTTCTCTTTTCATAAGCTCACAGATTTGGAAGTAAAAGGACCAAAGAGATCAAGTTCAGTCCATTCATTTTTATAGAAAAGGAAGCTGAAACCCAAAGAGGTAATGCAATTTATTTAAGATTACATCTATAGTAAATGACAGAGTTAAGATTTGAACCCAGACTACTTCTATCCCCAGACTCCAAATTTAATACTCTTTCTGCTGTACTTTGCAAGTACCTTGCAGTATCCTGTTCTATATACTCTCTTCTCTTCTTCAGACTAAATAGTATCAATGGATTCTTGCATGGTATAGTTTCATAGTTTCTCATCAATCTGGTCACCCTCTTTTGAATGATTATAATAATAAGACTTCGATGCATCAGTATAATAATTATACATCAATATATTTATTGATGATCATCTATTAATTTCCTTTTTGCCACCATAGAAAGAACTGAAACAAATATCTATGTACATGTAGAAACTTTTCCCATTTCTTTATCTCTTTGAGATATAGGCTTAGCAATGGTATCAAAATATAAAACACAAAAATCTTTGTAGCAAGTTTCTCTGACAAAGATATCATTTCCAAGATTTATAAATAATTGATTAAAATTTGGAAGAATAAAAGAACCATTTCATAATTGATAAATTGTCTAAGGATAAAAGCAGGCAGTTCTCAAGAGAAAAAAAAAAGCATTTTGCTATCTATAGCCATAACCCCCCCCTCGCCCCCTCCAAAAAGTGCTCCAAATCACTACTAATCAGAGAAATGTAAATGAAAGAAATTCTGAGGTTCCACTTTTTCTCTATCAGATTGGTAAAAATGACAAAAAATTAAAATGAAAAAGTTGGAAGAACTAGGGAAATAACCCATGACTAGATATAGATATTCTAGAAAGCCTTTTAGAACTTTACACAAAAAGTTAACTAAATCATGATGCCCTTTGACCCAACTATACACCAGACTAATATTCCTTCCTTTATTTTGAAGATGGGGAGATTTAGGCATGCTGTTAGACAGTAGAGGTAGAAGTAGATATGAATAGGGGAAGGAACCACTATATATGGAAGGATTAACAATGAGAAAGAGGATATGATTGGCAGTTAAAGTCCTCAGAAGATCAGAGAATCATAGATTTAGAGCTAGAAACCTCCTAGAAACTTCTCATATTATAAATAAGGAAACTGAGGCCAAGAGAAGTTGTGTCTTTTTTAAGACTATGAGCAAATCCACAGTATATAATAACAATCATAATAATGTCTAGCATTTATATAGCACTTTAAAGTTTTCACTGTACTTGATGTATGTTCTCTCACTTGATCTTCATAACAAGCTGTAGAAATAGCTCATTAATTAATTTATCAGTATTTTTATCAGTATAATTTATTGGTAAATTAATCAATTGTATATATGAATGAAGAATAAAATGCTTATAATTATTTGTTCAAATGTTGGTATACAATCTTTATGATTATTTCTTTAAAATGTTTTTTACAATGGGAAGATTTTTTTTTTTACTTATTAAGCCCATTTTGCAGATGAGGAATCTGAAGTAGATGTTGCCCAGAGTCTCACAGCAAGACTTGAATTCAGACATTCCTGATTGCAAATTCAGAGCTCTCTATTATTTGTAAACCAAATAACATGACATTGATATTATTTTATAGATAGGAAAATAATTCTCAGAGGTTAAGTGAATTGTCAATTATTAAATATCAGAACCAAGATACAAACCTCAGTTTTATTCAAAACCCAGTTTTTCTGCATTAAATTATTTCTCCTCCTCTCTTCCCATCTCTTTTAATATGTAGAGATATTTCAGTCAAAGCATATCCATTGTAGTCTGAACAGCACAGAGTATATAGTAGGACTCTTTCTTCTTTTGTTCTGGACACCTCCCTCCTATTAATGCAGCCTAGATTTTTTTCCACTAGGTTTTTGGCAGCAACATGACACTGTTGACTCATTTTGAGATTGGAGTCAACTAAACCCTTAAGCCTTTTTCACAGCTGCCCTGTACTGTTTGTCCTCAGTGAGGAGGAATGCTAATGATCTCATGCTGTAGACAGTTATACATCCACAAAAAATAAAATCTTTTCATTGCAACTTTTTAAAAATAAATAATTCTAAAACTTGGATAACAAAATTTGAACAAATAATTTTAAGGATTTTTTAATAAAAATGCATTGAAGTAGCCACTCATTTTTCCCTCCCTTTATTTAGTTATACAATGATATGGCTTGGAAGAAATATAAAAATATAAAATCCCCATTCTTCCCAAATTTTTTCTTCAGACCTTTACTTCTAGATTTGGAGCAAGAGCAAAATCATATGGAAGAGAGCCTATTAATTGAAGCTTTAAATTTTTTTGGTTCTAGTTAAGATTTTACATGTTATAGACTCTGCTTGATTTTTCCCTCCTGAATTACCACTTTTTGTTCCTTCATAATTTCCACTAGAAACACTCACTGGAATGGACATATCCTATAGCTTGTGGACACCAACAGGTTTATTTTCCACTGTGGATTTGGAATCAGGATATAGTAGTCATCATAGGCCATAATCTAGAAAGCAAACATCTACTGATAATAAATCATTTCTTTTTCCTCCACATTCATTATGAGACCTCATATGGCATTATGAGCCACATTTTAAGAAGCTAGATTTAATCAACCCAATCATTTTGTAGGTGACACAGTAGAGAGACTGTGGATCTACAGTCAGGAAGACTTGATTTCAAATCTAGCTTCATACATTTATTAGCTATGTGACCCTTGGCAAGCTACTTAAATTTTACTTTGCTTTTGTTTCTTCAAATACAAATGAACATAATAATTTCACCTAGTCCTCTGGGATGTGATAAGAATCTAATAAGACAATATTTGTAAGGCACTTAATGTAGTGCCTGCATCACAGTAGGTATTATATCAATAATAGATATTAAGATTATAATTATGATTGCTTTTATTTTTAACAGCAATATCAATGGTAGTGGTGGAGATGGTGATACTAAGAGGAGAAGGAGGAGGATAAAGAGGAGGAAGAGGAGAAGGAGGAAAAGGAGGAAGAAGAAGAAGAAGAGGAGAATGGAAAATGATCTCCCAGGGAGGTTGACTTGCCAGAGAGCACAAAGGTAGATTTAAACCTAGGTTCTCACTCCAGAACTTGTTCTCTTTTCATGGTACCATCCTGACTTATCTCTGATGCCTCTGCTTCTGACTCTGCAAAGCAAAACAAAACTGTATTTCTTTTCTTTCTTCCCACATTTGCTCTAGTGTTCAAGATGCATGATATAAAATTAGGCATCTGATCTAAAATTTAAAAATGAAAAAATTTAAAGTCAACATATCTATATCTGTTTATACTAGTATAAGTATTTCCCATTTTTCTCTGCTTTTAAAATGTCATGCAAACAACAAAGTCAGTGAGGTATATCTACATAAGCAATGAAGTCCTCAGGGAAAGAATGTTCTTTATTCATCCTCACATTCAAGATACCTTTTCCATAACAGAAGGAGCCAAATTTTATTGGGTTAGCTATACATTTGATGGCAGATACTGCTCCTGAGGCTAGATCTTTTCCAACCAAGATAATGGCATCCATTTATGTTTTACCCTTTTCATTTAAAAAGAAATATCCAGAGCCTAAAACCAAAAGTGTTGTGAGAAAGGAGGGAGGTAAGGAAGGAAGAGTGGGAAGCAACTATAGTATTATGCTTTTTGATCTTTTTCTTAGGCAAAGCTTTCTTTTAGTGGTATTTTATTTCTACCACCCACCATTTTGTACATGGCAATATGCACATGCTAATAACTCCCATATTAATAGCTATCCATAAATTAAATTCCAAACCCCAAAAAAGATTTTTTACCAAAATGTTTTATAATGGGGAAGTGAATGTTTCTTTCCCTTAAAATTCAATTTAATTTGACATGAATTTAATAAACATCTATTATAGAGAGAGTATTAAGGGAAATATATGTTTAAAGACGTCATAGATTCAAATAGAATGTAAATGTTTTTGAGGTAAGGACTATTTCATTTTTTACCTTCCTAGGACCTGGACTATTTGTAGGTCCTTAGTAAATGTTTATTGGTTGATTACTTGATTATAGAATCATAGATTTAGAATCAGAAACAATGTCAAAGATCTTCCAGTCTAACCCCCTCATTGTACTGATGAAGAAAGTGACCTATAGGGAAGAGATAAGTTCCAACTTAATAAGACCTATTGATTCAAATCAACCAACAAACATTTGCCAAGGACCTACAAAAAAGGCCAGGCATACTGCTAGTAACATAGGGTGCTCCAAATCCTGGTGTCTTTATACTGCATTCCATATAATCATGCAATTTAGCGTTGGTGGTGGGGGGAGTTATATAACATAACTATAGATCACTAGGCAACTCTTATGTCAGAGATAAATGATTTCTGCAAGATGCTCTCACACTTGTAGATTGTACTATCACCTAGGTCATTTCAGGAAATGTATATTGTATTCTGAGACCATCTCCTAATTTGGTTACAATATGACAGAAAAAAAAATTCATAGGAAGGAAAATAGAGAAAAACAGTCAATTTAGAGGAAGTTCACTAATAGAGCACCCCTCTCATCCTTTACTGTTCAACATTTTAATCAGTGACTTGGATAATATCAAAGAACTCATTTTTTTAAAAGTATGGAAATGATATAATACTAGGAAGTATGATTAATATGTACTATGACAGAGGAATGATCTGAAAAGATTTCATCAGGTAAAAGAACATTGGGTTGAACCTAATAAGATCAAATTTGATAGGAATAAATGTAAAGTTTTTACATATGGGCTTAAAAAATCAATCTCACAAGTACAATCTATAGGAGACTTGTCTAAAAAGCAAATTATCTGAAAAGATCTGAAGTTTTGAGGGGATGTCTGCTCTGTAGGAATCAATTGTATGATTCAAAAGAAAGCAAAGCTAATTCATTATACAGGGATAGGGAGATTATATATAGAATAATATGTTCCGTTCTGGGCCCAAAATTTAGGAAGGGCTTTAATAAGTTGGAGAACCTCCAGGGGAAAAAGTGAATTGTCTTGAGATCATACCATTCAAGGACTGATTGAAGACACACAATATGGTTTAGACTAGAGAAAAAGAAGACTCTTTTAAAAATATTTTTTCAATTATTAAGCATTTATTCTTTCCTTTCTTTCTCTTCCCTCCTCCACTGGCCCTAGAGGGTTCAAGTAGGAGCAATCTGTGAACATTGTAGAAAGGTAATTCAGCTTGATAGAAGGAATAGCTTCATATTAATTAAAGTTATACAGAAAAAGGACAGGCTACTGTATAGGTTTTTTTTTTTATTTCCTTAGAAATTTTTTAACAAAGTTTGGATAACCATGTGTTAGGGATATTATGAAGGGAATCTTCAGTTAGATAAGAGAATGTCTAGAATTAATGGCTGCTGAGGTCCCTTCCCTATATAAGGTTCTGGGATTCTATGAAAACAGAAACCAATGAATGAGCAAACACACACACACACACACACACACACACACACACACACACACACACACACACACACACACACACATATATATATATATATATATATATGTATGTATATGGGAATATATGATGGTTGTATTCTCACAATCTGTTTTGACTCATTGATCTTTGCCAATCAAAAGCATAACAGGTGGGTTTTTGCCTTTCTCAAACTTTTTGACATAACTCATGGCACTCTCTGCCTTTATTGTTTTAGTTACCTGGCTCACTGGTTTCTCAGAAAAGATAAAAAAGTTTCTTTGAAGTTATTGAACTAAAGTTGTAAAAGTGTAAAAGGCTCCATATCATATTCATACCTTGTAATTGTTCAGAATTCTTCCTGACTAGTGGATCCAGATGCATATCAAGCAATATGCCCTAATTAGCAGTGCAGATTCCCTCACATACAGTTTCCTCAGGATTGGCACAAATAGGGGGCTAATTCATCATTTAAAAATTATAATACATTATTATCAGAGGAATAAGAGGCAATTTTTGCACTAGGGACAATAGCATTCTTGGAAAATATATGGTACAAAGCACTCTGTAAATTGAGACTGGGGTTCTCCGTGTGTGGAAACTCTGGGATTTTTATTTTAAATAATCCTCCTTGTTAATTTAAGCGCAAAATTCAATTTATTCTGATTAAGGATTCTGTAAGCACCCTGAGGCATATCCCTAGTTACCTTGCCCTAGTTATGTCTTGGACTATTGCCTTCAAAATATAGACTTATTAACATGTTGAATATTTCTTCAAGATGTAAGGATACATTTTCTCCTCAATAAACATTTATTACACAACTAGTATACATACTGTAGGATACAAGGCATAAGAAAATTAAATAATAACTTGTATGGAGGGAGAAAATGATAGAATTCAGGTACTGCTATGCTACTACTAATCTCTATTATGCCTAGTGCCAAGGGTCATTTGCTTTTCTTGAATCATAGACCCTTTTGGCCATTTGGTGAAACCCATTTAATCCTTAAAATAGTATTTTTAAATGCATATAATAAAATGCCAAGATTGCGAAGAAGACTAATTGTATTGAAATATAACTGTCAAAATGTTTTAATAAGTTAATTTAATATAATTTATAATACATCTTGAAAGCATGACACAAATGGTAATTTTAATTTTCTTATATTAATAAGGAAGCACAGTTTGCTACAGGTAGCACTTAACATAATTCACATCAAATTTATAATTTGTTACACATCTTTGCAGTTCAGCAATTGCCCTCAATACTGGTTAAAAAAAAAAAAAAAAAAAAAAAAAAAACAAATCTAAAATATTGCTCACTTAGGACAAAAGATAACTGTTTACATTTTTAAAATGATAAGAATTGAATATATACATACTTAATTCATGTATGCAGACTTTTACATATACTTAAAGAGAAATAAGATATTTAAAGAGAAATTGAAAATCATTAATTTTATAGTTTAAATTTTTTAAACTTATGTAACCATCAGTTGCTTTGGATTTATGTAGCCAAAATTTGAAACATAAAAAAATACTAAAATTTCACATTATCTCTCACATATTTCTAAATATCAAATTACATCAGTTTACCTTGAACCTAATTTGAAGTGTAATCAAAGACTAAAATGAAACGAAACAAAAACCCTCTAGGATTAGCATACTTTCTTTTTTAAAAAAAGTTAAGAATTACCTAGCATTCCAAGACAATATGTAAACAAACCTATGTGCTACTCAATGAGTGTCTATTTCCTATAATAAATTGGCAAATCAATTATATCAGTTGTATAGCATCCACTTTAGTGTACTCAAAATATTTTTTTTGAAAAAAGATTTTTGGATCCTAGATTAAGAACTTCTGCCTTAAGGCATTTCTTTTAATAAAACAGTGATGAGCAAATTAAAACTATTTGCAGGATGTATTGATCTGTCAACAGGCTTTGATTTAACAGACAGGAACTGTTTATGAGTCAAATTATACAATCTTGATATAACTCATAAGATATTAATACTTTTTCCTGTACCAAAATACATTTAATGAAATTATAGTAGGGAGTAATGATTTCATGAAAGAAGATTAATTTTTAAAACTACCAAATAGGCTGTTGTCCCAAAATTCATTTTAATTTATGTTTAAACAACTTGGTACCGACTTTAGGTGATGAGAATTCTACCCAGAAATTATCTTGCAATTTGCCCTGACTGCCATTATGCCCTTTAGACCTTGACATGGGACCTGAAATTTAAACTCTTGAGAGACTTTACCTGCTTAGCTCTAGAACTTCCACATTGGGGCCCATTCTGTCCTGGGTGAGTATATTACACACCCTCCTATATGTAGCCAACATTAGTCATGATTCAAATTTCACTCAGGTCATTTTCTTGCCATCTGCCCTGATTATTGCTATATTTTTCAGACCACTAGATCTATTGGTTCTATTGCATTCTCCCCTACTCCTCACTTTTCATATAGAACAATAAATATTTCTGTCACCTAACTTATGGCTTAACTCACCATGCCTGTGACTTCCCAAATTACAACCTTATTTGTCTTGTTCAGTCTGGTCCAACTATTCATGACCTCATAGGCCATATATTCATGGGATTTTCTTGGCAAAGGTATTGGAGTAGTTTTCTATTTCTTTCTCCAATGCATTAAGACAAAAAAAAAAAAAAAAAAAAAAGATTAAATGACTTTCCTAGGGTCACACAGCTAGTAAGTACCTTAGGCTTTATTTGAATTCAGGTCTTCTTGACTCCCGGTCCAGTGTTGTTTCTACTGAACTACCAGGTTGGCTCGCAATCCTATATTCCTCTATCTGTATTGTTTCCCACTAATAAAGTATAAGCTCTTTGATGGCAGGAACAATCAGTTTAATTCAATATGCATTATTAGTCCCTATTTAGAACTAAGACATGCAAAAAGAGTTGTTAGAACATGTACATACAGAATTGAATATAAATTAATATTAGGGAGAGTACTAAGAATTGTAGAAGTGGCACTTGAAATGATCCATGAAGAAAAAAAAAAAGCTAGATATTCCCATAAGCCAGAGGTGAAGAGGGAAATCATTCCAAGCACAGGGTAACAATCTGTGTGAAAGAAGGTGTCAAGGGATGGAATAGATTGTACAAAAAACAGAACATAGAGCAATTTGTCTGGTATGTAGAAAAGTGTCAGAAAAAACAACATGAAAAATCAAGAAAGATAAACTAGAGCCAGCTAAAAATAGTTACTTAAGGGTATCTGTTCCATGTTAAGTAATAGAGAATTCTGGACACTCAACAAAGAAGATCCAAACCTCTTTATCCAAATGTACCTGATGCTATACCTATGTTCATGTGACTTTTTGTCTGGATTGGAATAGAAATCTTCTTTTAAACTTTCACAATAAAATATTGTGTACCTAGAATATGGATACCTCAAATAGTTATTTCCTAAAGCCTGTGACTCTCATTTCAATAAACAACACATAATATCTGTGCTACTAATACTTCTTGGAGAATTCAATCATTCATTGCCATTGTTCTAATCCTTGCCAAAAGTTTGCTGAAGACATCTGATAGTTGAGAAGGCATTAAAATGGACATGCTAATTATCAATTCATCTACATTCTCCAATAATCTTTATAATCTTGTATTGTTAGATTGTTAAAAAGAACCAAATTATCTCAGTTCCCTACAGAGATGCCCTCACTTAATTGCAATTTAATGTATTGCCTATTGCTTTTGGAGAAGATTGATACAATAGTCATCTATTTGAAAAGTAGTTTTTAAAATTTTTAATTTTTATATTATAATGTTTATTATTACCCATTTTATTTATTCAATGATCTATCTTATAAAAACCTGCTTTCAACCTATAGTTGTTCCCTCTTTTTCATTCTTTATTCCAATTCTGCATGCACAGCGTTTTCCAAGGTAGTAGGTTAATGACTTTTCTCAAGAATTCCTGATGTTGTTCCCCAGGATGGCTAGTGTTGTTCCCCAGGATGTCACATTGTAAGAACATTCCCAACTAGTTTCTCTACATCCAGCTTCTGTTTTCTTCAATATATAATCTAAATTCAATAATAATTCTCCTAATATATGATTATGCTGCTCAAAATTTTTCAAAGATTCTTTGTTGCCTATTGAATTTTTAAAATGAGGAAAAACTAACTGAATTGTTAGATCTTAATAAAAGATCATGATTGTTGAGGAATTCCATGTGCCTTTTTCAATCTTAGAAAAGTATAATAGAAATATAAACAATTATAAAATTTAAGAATCTTAAGAGAATATTGGAAAATGGATATAATAGGCTTTTGGAGAATTTTTAATAAGATCCACAAGGAATATGTCTCTTTTACTTTTCAATATTGGATGGAATCCTTACAAAAATTGATTATGCTAGGTCTCATAGAAAATTACAGAAAGGCACAGATAATAAACACATTTTAATATAATATAATGCAATAAAATTGTATTAAAAATAACAATGGTCTTGAATTTAAATGGAACAAATAAGAAAATACTAAATAATGAACAAAGAACACATCATAGAAACAACAAACAATTCTATTAAAGATTATGACCAAATAAAGACAATATATGAATCTGTGGGTTTGCTGCTAAAACATCCTTTATGGAAAAAAAAATTTTAAATACAATCAACAAAAGGGGAAAAAAGACCAAATATTTGAATGTACAGTTAAAATAGAAAATAAGCAAATTTATAATCTCCAAATAAGCACAAAAATAGAAATCTTGAACATTAAGAAAGCCAAATTGAAAATAATTAGGTTTTTGAGTTAATAAATAAAATTAAGAACTGTTTTTTTTAATATGCCAATAAAATAGATATATTACCTTATCAGAATTCTACCTCCTCAAAGAGAAGAAAACCAAATCACCAAAATGCAAAATGATGAAGGGAGATACAGAACAAATAAGAAATGAATAATATAATCAATTTTATTTTGATTGTCAAATTTAGTAGTCCTTTTATGGTTTGGATGATCAGGAAAGTTTTATCAGAGGTGTGAAGTACTTGGAAAGAAAGGTTAAGTAAGTTCAACTAAGAGTTTCAAGTACAGAAGAATAAAAGCATAGGGTATGTTTGGATAGTAGCAAGTTATTAAATCCAATAATTTTTGTTGAAGATACTAATTTCCAATACTTTCAAAGGAAGCACTTTTGTTATTTTTGAAATCTGTACAAAAACATTCAAATTTTTCTTCATTTTCTTCTGCTGGTGAGCTGAAAGGTAATATTATATTATAGACAGGACATTGGTTTGGAGTTAGGAAAGCTTATGTTCAAACTCTGTCTCAAATATAAGCTGCGTAATCCTGGAGAAGTCAACTTTGACATGTCACTTTGGTCAATTTCATAATCTATGAAATGAAAGTATTGAACAAGGTGGTTTCTGAGGTACTTTTTAACCCCTAAATTCCAACTATGATTTTTCTCTTGTTCCTTTTTTGCCAACTAATGACTGCTGTAGAAGTGTTTAAAGTGTTAGAAAAAACAAAAAACAAAAAACTATTTTGGGGGAAGTGGTTAAAAGAGGAGCCTGTTTTTTGCCTTAAATAGGTCAAACAATTCCCCTTCAAATTTTGTCCATGCTCTTAACTTGCTTAAAAAATCCTTTCTTTCTCATAGTGTAAGAAGTAATTCAGCTCAGCCTATAAACAAATTAATGTGCTAATTATAAAGCATGGTTTTATCTACGGACTCCCTAAATAAGGTTTTCTAAGACATATAGCTTGGTTTCTAGTTTCTCTCTCCTCATCAGAATTCCTTATCTCACATAAGCATCAGCCCTTGATCCCAGACACTGAGCCTTTTCTCATATATACTATGTATTAGCAATTAGTACAAATGCCAATTAGTGGTATCTGAACTAATGCATAGCACCCCTACACACACATTTCTGCATGGTGCCTTTCATGAATTAAGTAGTGGGTGGCAGAGCTCTTAGGTATTCCAGGACCCTGAGTAATTATTTCTAGATAAGCTCTCTTGTGGTTGTTATTTAACTGAATGCAAATTTAAGACTTACAAACAGGTGGGAAAATGCCCATCTCCACTTGCATTTGCCTTCTAAGTTAATGCCCTCAGTAAATTACATTGTTTAATGATTGTCACTTTAGATTTGCTTACAGTGTGGAAGCTTATTTTTTCCTGATTGTTAAACCAGTATTACAGCTGGATGAAAACTGTCACTGAGACCCTGAGGCTCAATGGTTTACTATTTAAGGCTGGTTAAGTACAGTGCAGCTGGGCCCCAGACTACACGCAGGCTTAGGGCTGCAGTTTGATTTTCTTTGTCACTGAATTAACAATTGTAGAACAGCCCTGTTATAATTCGTGCCAGGAGACAATGATAGTGCCTGTTCTAGGCCTTCCATTCCTATAGGGAGAGAGAGGCACTATACATTACTCTGCACATGGGGACGGATGTGTGATTGGAGCTACAGTCTAATTAAGTTGAAAGCACAGTGAGGCACTTTGTAATATGATTTTGTCAAATAACTTTCAAACACTCACACTGGAGAGAAAAAGAGAGCTCAGTGGGTTAGGGGCTAAGTGCAGAATTGCCAAGTGTTGAAAATAGAGCATTTCTGGAAAGAATTCCTGGGTGTTTCTTTGGGGCTAAATAATAATTATCTAAATTTAGAGCAGTGAAATGGTGCAGTTCAATATTGTGTAACTTTGGATAAATCCCTGCCTCAGTTTCTTCTTCAGTGAAGTGGGGATAATAATAGTGTCAACTTTTTAGGACTATTATAAAAAAAATGAAATAATATTTGTAAAGTACTTAGCAAATCTTAAAATAAATGTTAGATATGTTTGCCATTATATTTTCATGATGTAGCAAATGAATATAGAGTAGTAGATACACTGGTGTAACAACCTGTCGTCTCCAGAAGCTGCCGGATCGCTCTCTGGGAAGAGATCTGCTGTGTCAACTCAAATCTCTTGGACAGATTCTTCTTCCTGTAGAGAACCGTTGTCTCCAGACAGTTGCCGTTAACTCTTGTCCAGAGAAGTGACTTCCCTTCCTGCAGAGAGCTGCGTCAAGCCTGATGTAGTGCAGAGACTTCTCTTCTTTCTGGAGTGCTCTTTTATCCTCCCAGAGAATGGGCGTGGGACAATGCAAGGGCTTCTGGGAAGAACCACTTCAACCAATGAGCTTGCTCCTCCCAAGCACACAAGCTCTTCCTTAGGAATTCACAAGTCAAACTACCAGGAAAGGCTGGAACTAGAGAATTGTTAAGTACTGACTTAGCACTTAGTAAGAACCTAACATCTCCCCCTTTCTTTTGATTTAGAGCATAGGGTGGTCATGACCTTGAAACATAAACCCATCAATAGGGGAGGCATTACACATAATTACATAGATTACATAAGCACATAGTAACATAGTAACATAATACATGCTAGAAGTATATAAAAAATAACATGATCAAGTAATCATAAATTGAAAATTTATAAATGTCCATAAGTCCATTGTCCATTAGTCTCATCTTGTGTTAGGAAGTCCAATGATTCCTGCTGGTTTTTAAAGTTCTTTAACAGTCTTCTTATTATCCATGCTCTTTCAGTGTCAGATGTTTCTTAGATCTTCTCCTTTATTTTGAGGTCTTTCTCTTTTTCTGTCTCTCTCTGATGGACAAGGCGAATATGACTCGTTGGCACCCATCTGATTCCTTCCCCTGCTGAAGAAATACAAGCAAACCCTCTCCCCCAGGCAGTTAACCTATCTGGTCCCTTCCATTCACCACTTTCTGGATCTCTCCACATCACCTGGCGATTATCTAAGGACAGTGGAGCTGCTCGCACTGGACACCGCCCTTCTGGTGGGTTATAAAACCTGTCTGCTGGAGCTAGTGCATCTTTGTCATTGTGGATGGAGTGCTTGACTCAGAATCAAGAACACTGGGTTCAAGTTTGTTCTTTGATACATTTTATTGTGTAGTCTTGGACAATTAAACAATTCTTTTCTGCATTAGCAGAAGAAATTTCTCCCTGAGAATTTCCTAGCAGAGATATCAGACATCCTGCCTAAGGTTACATTGCTGCCCAATAAATCCTGAGTGGGTCCTGGACCAAATTAAAATGTAATTGGGAAATATTTAACAAAATAAATAACAATACAATACAACATAGATAATGTTAACATGTTTTTCTAGGTCAGTATGCAGCTAGAAGTAATCTATAGGGATCTTTATATATCATTCAGTGGTCCCTATTCTATTTGAATTTGACACCATTCTTCTACTCTCATGAAATCCCAGATTCTTGGGACAAGATATTTTTGATTAGTCCAGTCCATGGAAAGTGCAGTGGAAAGAGTTCAGGATTTGGAATCCTATGACCTGGTTTCAAATCCTGGCTTCTTAAATCATCTTTGTGACCTTTAGTAAGTCATTGTTGAGTTTGTTTCCTCAACTGTAAAAAGTGAGATAGGGTGGTGATGAGACTAAATCATTCTGAAGGTTCCTTTCAACTCCAGGTCTATGTTGGAGTAAAATAGGATAGAGCAGATACGGACAGAAACAATGAGAACAAGTAACTCATCTTTCAGGGAACTGCTGAGGATCAAAGGAATTGTTGTGACCCTTCAGTGCATCCTAATGACTGGATGAATATAAAAAGCATTTATTCAGCATTGACTTTACTGTGCTAAGTGCCCAATGGGCATATGCAGCTATAAAAGTAAAGAAAGTTTTTGTCTTCCTGATTATAAAACAGGACAAACACTATTCCTTATTAGTTGAGAGACTTTTAATAAGTGATTTTACTTTGTTAGATTATTTTTTATAAAGAATGAAGTCAACCAGTATTTATTAAACATCTATGTTCCAGGCACTGTGCTAAATTTTGGATATACAAGGAAAGGAATAAGAGTCCTTGGTATAAAGGAGCTCACAGTCTAACAGGAAGAAAATATGCAAACAATTATATAACAAGAAGTTGTAGAGAGAATAAATTGGAGATAATCTCAGAGATAAGACATTTAAATTAAGGACTAGAAAAAGCCTTTTTTATTTATTTTTATGCCTCAATTGAATAATATTTTAGTTTTTTCCCAGTTACTTGTAAAAAAATTTTAAACATTCATTTAAAAATTTGAGTTCCAAATTCTTTCCCTTTTTGCCTCTCCTCATGCTTTCCTGAGATGTTAAGCAGTTTAATATAGATTATATGTGTTCAATCATGCAAAAATACTTCCATATTAGTCGTGTTGATGAGGGATGAGAGTACCAATGGAGAGGTTAGGCAGGAATGGGTGAGGTCTGTTCTCCCAGGCACAAATTCAGGAAGGAAGGAAGGAATTCGCTAAACCCAAAGACTGTGGTAAAAAGCTTTATTGTTAAAGAAACATCAAGAGGGATTCTCTTGGCGGGCATATCATTCTCAAAAAAGAAGTGATCTGCAAAGAGTCATTTTCTGAAGACACATGAGTCTAAAGGAAATCTCAGGTGAATGTGAAATCTTGCCTGGAATTGTGACTTCCCCCAAGAAAGCTTATCTTGCTTCGAAAGGATACAAGATCATTTGAGTTTGTAGATCAAAGGAGACAGTTTTTTGGGGGGGTGATTTTACACAATTTTACAAGGCTCACTCAGGTCATTCAGAGTTTTGCTGTCATCGGTGTTGTGAAAAAACAACAACAACAACAACAACAACAACAACAACAGAGATCTCCTTCCAAAAATCTCACTATAGAAACATAAAAAATATGTTTCTATCTGTATTCTGATTCCATGAGTTCTTTATCTAGAAATGGATAGTATTTTTCATCATCCTTTGGCATTGTCCTAGATAATTTTACTGTTGAGAATAGATATTCAAAATTATTCATCCTTACAATATCGTTATATACTATATATTATGTGCAATGTTCTCCTGATTCTGCTCACTTCACTTTGCATCAGTTCATGTAAGTCTTTCAAGGTTTTTTTTTTAAACATACTGATCATTGTTTATGGCTCAATAACATTCTTTCACAATCATATTCAACATCGAATTCAGCCATTTATTCCTCAATTGATATTTCTCCTCAATTTCAATTCTTTTCAACCATAAATATTTTTGTATGAATAAGTCCTTCCTCCCTCTTCACATAGACTTATTAGTGATGTTATTGGGTCAAAGGAAATGTACAATTTTATAACCCTTTGGACACAAATCCAAATTGCTCTTCAGAATGATTGGATCAGTTCACAACATCACCAACAATGCATTAGTGTCCCAGTTTTTTCCATATCCTCTCCAACATTTGTCATTTCTGAGAAAAACTTCTTATAGAAGATGGAACTTTAGCTGAGACTTGAAGGAAGACAAGAAAGACAGGATAAGGAGAAGAGAATGTTGAGCGATTCAGGTATGGAAAACAGCCAGTGAAAATATTCCCCAGAATTGGGTAATAAGATGTTGTGTTCTGGAGATCAATTTGACAATTGAGTAGAGCATGAACTGAATTGGGGAAGATTTAAGGGAAGAAAATCAACTATTATGCTATTGTAATGTATGAGATGCTGGGGCTGAACAAGAATAATAGAGGTGTAAAAGGAAAGAAAATGATATTTACAAGAGATGTTACAAAAGAACAAATGACATAACTTAGAAACTGATTGGAAATGGGGCTGACAGAGATTGATGAGTCAGGGATAACATTTAAGGATTGTGATTCTAGTTACTGAGAGGATGATTATAACCCTGAAAAAGAGGGGGAAAGATAGAGTTCCATTTTGGATATGTTGAATTTAATATGTAAGATGTCCGATAGTCAATTGGAGATGAGAGATTAGAGGTCAGTAGAGTTGTTCAGGCCAGACAAATGGATCTGAGAGTCATTTTTATGCTAATTGCATCTATTGGAGCTAAAGAAATTGTCAAGTTATCATCCTTCTCCAAGATTATCTTGTATCTATTATAGTTATGTGTGTGTGTGTGTGTGTGTGTGTGTGTGTGTGTGTGTGTGTATTATATTCATTAGAATGTTCCTTGAACATAGAGACTCTCTTTTGTTTTCCTACTTCCTGACTTCCCATACTGGTTTTTTATAACTACTTGTTAATAGATTTTTATCACATGAAAATGAGCATACAAGACTAGTTCAGCTTCATCTTAGAGTCTATTAAAAAACAACCTCAAATCTGCTTTCTGATTATTTAAAAATTCACAAATATTAAAATGACCATGGAATCTTAACTATTTCTTTCTTATTTTTGGTACTAGCTCAGAATGTATAATATCATTATTTGACTATATTCCTATGCAATTTTGCTACCAGGAGTAACACAGAAAATTCTCATTCATTGAAGATTCTTTCTTATTAAGCTTTCTCTCTCCCCAACTTTTAATCCCTTTCCTCCTATCCCAGCCCTTACTTTGTCCCTTAGTTTTGCCTTTCTTCTGCAATCATGACAAGAAAGCTGCTGGTCCTTTTACATTGATATAGTTTCCAGTCACTGAAATAAAAATTTCTCCTACTTATTTACAGTAATTTCACTTAATGAGCTTTCTTCCAAGTAGGTCAATAAGATACACATAGATCATCATTAGTGGCTGCACCTGTGGAATCCACATTGTAGTTAGAATTCAAAGGAATATTCAGAACCTTACCTAAAATGAGAGTTACTATTGTGGATGAACAAATCTTTCCCTTAATACAAACACATCCATAAAGACAAAGCAACTGACACAGACAACACAGAGAAACTTAGTTGGGAGGAAATAAAGCCCTACAAACTAAGAGAAGAAACACAGTTTGAACAGATTGGGTTCTCTGGAGAGAGGCTTACACATATAATGTCATGTTTTCCCTACGCAAGCTCCCCACTTTCAGTAAAATCATGGAATGGAGAAAGAATAATGATACTGTGAGTCATGTGGACTGTAGCTCCCCTGAGGCAGGTGAGAACACTAGAGAATAATTGTTGACTTGACTTTTTACATGTTTAATTATGAGTCTTTTGCATTTTTTGTCATGTTAAATAAAAATTTTTCCACATTGAATATCTTATTAGCCTAAATGCTTCCAGAAGAAATAATTAGCCTTTGGCAGCTATTAACCCAGTGGTTGGAGATGTCCTAAGGGATATGAGTCCTGATAGGTCTTCCGAATGGATGGAGCTATGAAGTACATGACTGAGAGAGAGCCTTGAGGGAGGGAACTATTGTAATTTTTATTTACATTAATTCTTGAGCAATAGCAATAAGTTTGGCTGATTAATCTGGGACCCAGAGAAAACAGAGATAGATTGCTTAAAGGCTCTCCAGTTTGGGATCTGATCAATGTAAGATTTTTGTTGATGCTTCTTATACCAAACAATTTCTTGTGAGGCATGCTAGTGCTCATTAGTACAAATTGGATATTCTGAAGATATCTTAAACTCAACATATTCAAAACTGAAGTCATTATCTTTCCTCCTAAACCCTTTTCTCTTCAGAACTTCCCTATTTCAATTGAAGGCACTACAATCCTTCCAGTCTGCCAGGTTTGTAATCTTGGCATTACCCTAGATTCTACTCTCCCTCACTTAATATATCCAATTAGTTATCAAATTTGACATTTCTACTTTTACATCTTTCAGAACTGAGCTTTTCCTTCTGTTCACATAGCTACCACCTTAGTTGAAATTCTCCTCCCCTTTAACCTAGATTATTACAACAGCTCCTTAATTGGTCTCTCTGCTTCAAGTCTCCCTCTACACTAGTCCATTATATACACTTCTGCCAAAATAATTTTCCTTAAACACAGCTCTGATCATGTGACTCTTCTATTTAATTAACTCCAGTGGCTTTCTCTTGCTTCTAGAATAGAATATACATTTCTCTCTAAGAATAGAAATAAAAATGGAGAGGGAAATAAAATGTAAACTCTTATCTCTAATTTTAAAAGTTCTAAGCAACCTGATTCAAACCCATATTTTGAGCCTTTCTGAACATTACACTTCCTTCTACACTTTGTGATCTGGTTAGACTTTTCTTCCTGTCCCACAAAATCCAATTTCACCTATTAGTATTTTTCTTCTGGTTATCTCTTATGCCTGGAATGTATAAGATTCAAACCTCTACCTCCTAAAATCTCCTTTCTTTAAGACCCAGTCCAACATTGTCTTCTCATGAAATTTTTCTGATTTTATGTGCCATGGATAATGTTAGGAGTGAAGAATGGTACAAAAAATTTTAAAAATCTTTACTACCAATCCTGAATGAAATTTTATAGTGCTTTTTATAATCCTAAGCAAATCCCTGGAACAAAGACTACCTTTTTCAATATTAGCATTTTGTAAGTCAGAATGATTCTGTTCTAATGGCAATTCAGAGAGTTCTAATGGCAAAGAAGGTATTCCCTTCTTTGGTTGGAGGCACAGGTTCAATGTGAAAAGAATTCAGGAACCCAAAAAAATTTGAATGGCAAAAGGGAAGTTTTACTGCTACTGAGAAGTAAGCTTTGCTAGGAAGGCAGACTTCTGAGAGGCAAAGTCCTGTTAGGGAAATGGAGATTAGCACTGAAAAGAAAATGTCTTCACAGTGGGCAAGACTCCTGGTAGGCAGCTGTGCCAAGAGGAGAGAGAGGTCCCTTGGCAGAAGCATAATTCCTACTTCGGACTTCTGCAAAGATATGGAGTTTAGAATTGTCTTTTATAGAAGTCTGAGGCTAAAGCACCCAGTTGAAAAGAGAGCGAATGCCCCCAGGCCTAGATATTTATCACACCAAGATCTCCCAATTGAATGAAAATCACTTTGAAGGCTTTTTCCCAGAATTTGAAATTTCCTGCAATGAGGAGGTGATTTACCTTAAAAAAGTCCCAGTCTGGAAAATATGCCTTCTTCTAGACTTTCTGGAGCCTGGGAGACCCAAATCAAAGGGGACACAATTTCAAAGTGATTATTTTACAAATTAATAGGGACACAGTTTCAGCCCCTTTTAAAAATACCACAATCTCTGGGCTTCACTTAAAGGGAAATGAGAAATGTATATGAAGAATGAATACAATAGGGTTTAAAACATTGTTAGTTAGGATTCCCTGATAAAAGCCAACACCTTAGTCTCCTTCTATAATTTCAAAAGCAAAGACAGGATAAGAGATCATACATGGTTTCTAGTTATACCAATCTTTTCCAGCTAAATATAATATTTTCCTAATGAGAAAGAGCCAACATGGTGGAGTAGGAGGAAGAACTAGAACCTGGTTCCCCTTACAACTATCCCAACAATGATGTGAGAAGAATGTCAGGTTAAGTAGTGATCAAAAAATCAAAGGAAATAGTATAGCAGGTCATTTTCCAGCACAAGATCACAAATTTGACCTATAAGTCAGAAGTGAAACTGTGAATCATACATAGAATGGAATCATTAGCTCAAGTTCTCAGAACTCCAAATAAAGAGCCCAGAACAGATCAGGAAATGGAAAAATTACCTTAGCATCTGATAAGAAAACAGGTCATGAATAATCCAACACAATTAAAAACAAAACAAAACAAAAACAAAACAACAACAACAAAAAAAACTAAACAATAGCAACAGTATAGTTTGAAGTCTGGGTAGGGAGATCTGCCTGGGGCAGTAGAACTTCTCAGCATGGTTGCGCTTCCCTGGGCAGAGACACTGCCAGTGTGGGACTCTTCTCAGGATACTTCCACAACTTGGCTGCTCTTTGCAGCCAGTTTGCAGGACAGCTACTGTCCATATATCTATCCCTGTTTTGCAGAGGAAGCTGGTAACCTCCTTGCCCTGAAGGTAGACCCTCAGGGCTTTTAAAAAATGAGTAAAAAAAGCCAAGTATACTCTAACCATTGATACCTTCTATACAGAAAGAGAGCAGGTTTTCAATCCCCAAGGAAACTAATAGCAGACAGTTTCCAGACAAAGCCCCAAAGGGGGATGTAGCCTGGTCCCCATCACAAAAGGCTCTCCTAGAAGAAATTATAAAAGATCTTTAAAGAGAACTAGAAGAAAAATTGGGAAAGGAAAGAGAAGCTCTACAAGAGAATATGGAAAAGGCATATAATTCACTAAAAGAAAAAATTGATAAAGTGGAAAAAAGAAAACAACTTCCTGAAATGTGAATTGGAAAATGTAAAGTACTCCCAGGGAAACAGAATTTGTGAACTGGAAAAGATAAAGACTTCCCAGGAAAGTAGGATTTCTGAATTGAAAAAAAAATTTAGTGAAATGGAAAATAATTCCATACAGTAAAACAACTCATTTAAAAACTCAACTGGACATATATACAAAAAGAAGTAAAAAAAGCTAATGAAGAAAATAACTCATTAAAAATCAGAGCTGAACAAACAGAAATGAATGATTCATTGAGACACCAAGAATCAGTCAAGCAAAACCAAAAAAAATTTTAAAAAATAGAAAAAATGTTAAATATCTACGTGGAAAAACAACAGACCTGGAAAATAGATCTAGGACAGATAATCTAAGCATTATTGGACTTCCTGAGAATTATGATGGAAAAAAGAGCCTAGACACTAGATCACTACTCCCATAAAAAGAGAACTGCCCAGATGTAATAGAATCAGAAGGTAAAACAGGCATTGAAAGAATTCATCAAAAACCTTCTTTTTTTATTTATTTATTTTTTTATTTTTTTATTCATTTTTCCAAATTATCCCCTCCCTCCCTCCACTCCCTCCCCCCGATGGCAGGTAATGGCATACATTTTACATGTGTTACAATATAACCTAGATACAATATATGTGTGTAAATACCATTTTCTTGTTGCACATTAATTATTAGCTTCCAAAGGTATAAGTAATCTGGGTAGATAGACAGTACTGCTAACAATTTACAATCACTTCCCAGTGTTCCTTCTCTGGGTATAGTTATTTCTGTCCATCATTGATCAACTGGAAGTGAGTTGGATCTTCTTTATGTTGAAGATTTCCACTTCCATCAGAATACATCCTCATACAGTATTGTTGTTGAAGTGTATAGTGATCTTCTGGTTCTACTCATTTCACTCAGCAACAGTTGATTTAAGTCTCTCCAAACCTCTCTGTATTCCTCCTGCTGGTCATTTCTTACAGAGCAATAATATTCCATAACCTTCATATACCACAATTTACCCAACCATTCTTCAATTGATGGACATCCATTCAACTTCCAGCTTCTAGCCACTATGCAAAGGGCTGCCACAAACATTTTGGCACATACAGGTCCCTTTCCACTCTTTAGTATTTCTTTGGGATATAATCCCAATAACAGCAATGCTGGGTCAAAGGGTATGCACAGTTTGACAACTTTTTGGGCATAGTTCCAAATTGCTCTCCAGAATGGCTGGATTCTTTCACAACTCCACCAACAATGTATCAGTGTCCCAGTTTTCCAACATCCCCTCCAACATTCATCATTATTTGTTCCTGTCATCTTAGCCAATCTGACAGGTGTGTAGTGGTATCTCAGAGTTGTCTTAATTTGCATTTCTCTGATCAGTAGTGATTTGGAACACTCTTTCATATGAGTGGAAATAGTTTCAATTTCATCATCTGAGAACTGTCTGTTCATATCCCTTGACCATTTATCAATTGGAGAATGGTTTGGTTTCCTATAAATCAGGGTCAGTTCTCTATATATTTTGGAAATGAGACCTTTGTCAGAACCTTTCCTTTTAAAAATATTTTCCCAATTTGTCACTTCCCTTCTAATCTTGTTTGCATTAGTATTGTTTGTGCAGAAACTTTTTAGTTTGATGTAATCAAAATCTTCTATTTTGTGATCAATAATGATCTCTAATTCTCCTCTGGTCATAAATTCCTTCCTCCAGGAAAGGGGAAAAAGCATAAGCAGGGGTTAATAGGATGGCAAGCAATATAGAATTAGTCCTTCTAACCATAAATGTGAATGGGGCAAATTGCCTCATAAAGAGGAAGCAGTTAGCAGACTGGATTAAAAGTCAGAATCCTACTATATGTTGTTTACAGGAAACACACCTGAAACAGGGTGAGACATTCAAACTAAAAGTAAAAGGGTGGAGCAGAATCTATTATGCTTCAGGCAAAACAAAAAAAGCAGGAGTAGCCATCCTCATCTCAGATCAAGCAAAAACAAAAATTGATCTAATTGAAAGAGATAAGGAAGGGCATTATATCCTGTTAAAGGGCAGCATCAATAATGAAGCAGTATCAATATTAAACATATATGCACCAAGTGGTGCAGCATCTAAATTCTTAAAAGAGAAATTAAGAGAGCTGCAAGAGGAAATAGATAGCAAAACTATAATAGCGGGAGATCTCAACCTTGCACTCTCAGAATTAGATAAATCAAACCACAAAATAAATAAGAAAGAAGTCAAAGAGGTAAATAGAATACTAGAAAAGTTTGATATGATAGATCTTTGGCGAAAGCTAAATGGAGAAAGAAAGGAATATACTTTCTTCTCAGCAGTTCATGGAACCTATACAAAAATTGATCATATACTAGGGCATAAAAACCTCAAAATCGAATGCAGTAAGGCAGAAATAGTAAATGCATCCTTTTCAGACCATAATGCAATCAAAATAACATTTAATAAAAAGCCAGGGGAAAATAGACCAAAAAATAATTGGAAACTAAATAATCTTATACTAAAGAATGATTGGGTAAAACAGTAAATCATAGACATAATTAATAAGTTCACCCAAGAAAATGAAAATAATGAGACATCATACCAAAATGTGTGGGATACAGACAAAGCAGTAATAAGAGGAAGTTTTATATCTCTAGAGGCCTACTTGCATAAAATAGAGAAAGAGAGGCCCAATGAATTGGGCTTACAACTAAAATTGCTAGAAAAGGAACAAATTAAAAACCCCCAGACAAACACAAAACTTGAAATTCAAAAAATAAAAGGTGAGATTAATAAAATTGAAAGTAAAAAAACTATTGAATTAATTAATAAAACTAAGAGTTGGTTTTATGAAAAAACCAACAAAATAGACAAACCCTTAATAAACCTGATTAAAAAAGGAAAGAGAAAAAGCAAATTGATAGTCTTGAAAATGAAAAGGGTGAACTCACCACTAATGAAGAGGAAATTAGAACAATAGTTAGGAGCTACTTTGCTCAACTTTATGCCAATAAATTCGATAACTTAAATGAAATGGAAGAATACCTTCAAAAATATAGGTTGCCCAGATTAACAGAGGAAGAAGTAAGTAGTCTAAATAGTCCCATCTCAGAAAAAGAAATAGACCAAGCTATTAACCAACTCCCTAAGAAAAAGTCCCCAGGACCAGATGGATTTACAGGTGAATTCTACCAAACATTTAAAGAACAACTAACTCCAATGCTATGTAAACTATTTGAAAAAATAGGGATTGAAGGAGTCCTACCAAATTCCTTCTATGACACAGACATGGTACTGATACCTAAACCAGGTAGATCGAAAACTGAGAAAGAAAACTATAGACCAATTTCCTTAATGAATATTGATGCTAAAATCTTAAATAAGATATTAGCAAATAGACTTCAGAAAATCATCCCCAGGATAATACACTATGACCAAGTGGGATTTATACCAGGAATGCAGGGCTGGTTTAATATTAGGAAAACTATTAGTATAATTGACCATATTAATAATCAAATTAATAAAAACCATATGATCATCTCAATAGATGCAGAAAAAGCATTTGATAAAATCCAACATCCATTCCTACTAAAAACGTTGAGAGTATAGGAATAAATGGACTATTCCTTAAAATAATCAGGAGCATATATTTAAAACCTTCAGTAAAGATCATATGTAATGGTGATAAACTAGAACCTTTCCCTGTAAGATCAGGAGTGAAACAAGGTTGCCCACTATCACCATTACTATTCAATATAGTACTAGAAACTCTAGCCTCGGCAATAAGAGCCGAGAAAGAGATTCAAGGAATTAGAGTAGGAAATGAAGAAATGAAATTGTCACTTTTCGCAGATGACATGATGGTAAACTTAGAGAACCCCAAAGACTCTGCTAAAAAGCTATTAGAAATAATTCAGAATTTTAGCAAAGTCGCAGGATACAAAATAAATCCACATAAATCCTCAGGATTTTTATACATTACCAACACAATCCAACAGCAAGAGATACAAAGAGAAATTCCATTCAAAATAACAGTCGATAGGATAAAATATTTGGGAATATATCTACCAAAGGAGAGTCAGGAATTATATGAGCAAAATTACAAAACACTTGCCACAAAAATAAAGTCAGATTTAAATAATTGGAAAGACATTCAGTGTTCTTGGATAGGCCAAGTGAATATAATAAAGATGACAATACTCCCCAAACTAATCTATTTATTTAGTGGTATACCAATCAGACTCCCAAGAAACTATTTTAATGACCTAGAAAAAATAACAACAAAATTCATATGGAAGAATAAAAGGTCGAGAATTGCAAGGGAACTAATGAAAAAAAAAAGTCAGAGGAAGGTGGTCTAAGTGTACCTGATTTAAAGCTATATTATAAAGCAACAGTCACCAAAACCATTTGGTATTGGCTAAGAAATAGACTAGTTGATCAGTGGCATAGGTTAGGTTCACAGGGCAAGATAGTGAATAAAAATAGCAATGTAATCTTTGACAAACCCAAAGATACCAACATTAGGGACAAAAATTCATTATTCGGAAGAAACTGTTGGGAAAACTGGAAATTAGTATGGCAGAAACTAGGCATGGACCCACATTTAACACCACATACTAAGATTAGATCAAAATGGGTCCAAGATTTAGGCATAAAGAACGAAATCATAAATAAATTGGAGGAACATGGGATGGTTTACCTCTCAGACTTGTGGAGGAGGAAGGAGTTTGTGTCCAAGGGAGAACTAGAGACCATTATTGATCACAAAATAGAACATTTTGATTACACCAAATTAAAAAGTTTCTGCACAAACAAAACTAATGCAAACAAGATTAGAAGGGAAGTAACAAATTTGGAAAATATTTTTATAGTTAAACGTTCTGATAAAGGCCTCATATCCAAAATATACAGAGAATTGACTTTAATTTATAAGAAATCAAGCCATTCTCCAATTGATAAATGGTCAAAGGATATGAACAGACAATTTTCAGATGATGAAATTAAAACTATTTCCACTCATATGAAAGAGTGTTCCAAATCACTATTGATCAGAGAAATGCAAATTAAGACAACTCTGAGGTATCATTACACACCTGTCAGATTGGCTAAGATGACAGGAACAAATAACGATGAATGTTGGAGGGGCTGTGGGAAAACTGGGACACTGATGCATTGTTGGTGGAGTTGTGAAAGAATCCAACCATTCTGGAGAGCAATCTGGAATTATGCCCCAAAAGTTATCAAAATGTGCATACCCTTTGACCCAGCCATACTACTACTAGTCATATACCCCAAGGAACTACTAAAGAAGGGAAAGGGACCTGTATGTGCCAAAATGTTTGTGGCAGCCCTTTGCATAGTGGCTAGAAGCTGGAAGATGAATGGATGTCCATCAATTGGAGAATGGTTGGGTAAACTATGGTATATGAATGTTATGGAATATTATTGTTCTATAAGAAATGACCAATAGGAGAAATACAGAGAGGCTTGGAGAGACTTACATCAACTGATGCTGAGTGAAACGAGCAGAACCAGAAGATCATTATACACTTCAACAATGATACTGTACGAGGATGTATGCTGATGGAAGTGGATTTCTTCAACATAGAGAAGAGCTAATCCAATTCCAGTTGATTAATGATGGACAGAACCAGATACATCCAGAAAAAGAACACTGGGAAATGAATGTAAACTGTTATTTTTACCTTCTGAATCCAATTCTTTCTGTGCAACAAAAAATTCGGTTCTACACACATATATTGTATCTAGAATACACTGTAATATATTTAACATATATAAGACTGCTTGCCATCTGGGGGAGGGGGTTGGGGGAGGAAGGGAAAAAATCTGAATAGAAGTAAGTGCAAGGGATAATGTTGTAAAAAATTACCCATGCATATGTACTGTCAAAAAAATGTTATAATTATAAAATAAAATAAAAATTAAAAAAATATATATAATGCAAAAAAATCAAAATAAAATAAGCACAAATAGTGGGAAAAAAAAAAAAGTAAATTCCTTACTCCTCCACAGGTCTGAAAGGTACACTATTCTCTGTTCCTCTAATCTATTTATGATCTCATTGTTTATGCCTAAACCATGGACCCATTTTGATCTTATCTTGGTATATGGTGTTAAGTGTGGGTCCATATCTAATTTCTGCCATACTAATTTCCAGTTTTCCCAACAGTTTCTTCGGAATAATGAATTTTTGTCCCTAATGTTGGTATCTTTGGGTTTGTCAAAGATTAGATTCCTATAGATGTACCCTTTTTTGTCCTTTGTATCTAATCTGTTCCACTGATCTACCGTTCTATTTCTTAGCCAGTACCAAATGGTTTTGGTGACTGCTGCTATATAATATAACTTTAGATCAGGTACACTTAGACCACCTTCCTCTGACTTTTTTTTCATTAGTTCCCTTGCAATTCTCGACCTTTTATTCTTCCATATGAATTTTGTTGTTATTTTTTCTAGGTCATTAAAATAGTTTCTTGGGAATCTGATTGGTACAGCACTAAATAAATAGATTAGTTTGGGGAGTATTGTCATCTTTATTATATTCGCTCAGCCTATCCAAGAGCACTGAATGTCTTTCCAATTATTTAAATCTGACTTTATTTTTGTGGCAAGTGTTTTGTAATTTTTCTCATATAATTCCTGAATATTCTTTGGTAGATGGATTCCCAAATACTTTATACTCTCAAAATTTGTTTGAAATGGAATTTCTCTTTGTATGTCTTGCTGTTGTATTTTGTTGGTGATATAAGAATGCTGAGGATTTATGTGGATTTATTTTGTATCCTGCGACTTTGCTAAAATTCTGAATTATTTCTAATAGCTTTTTAGCAGAGTCTTTGGGGTTCTCTAAGTATACCATCATGTCATCTGCAAAGAGTGATAGTTTGATTTCCTCATTTCCTACTGAGATTCCTTGAATCTCTTTCTCGGCTCTTATTGCCAAGGCTAGCGTTTCTAGTACTATATTGAATAGTAATGGTGATAGTGGGCAACCTTGTTTTACTCCTGATCTTACTGGGAAAGGTTGCAGTTTATTTCTATTGCATATTATGCTTACTGAAGGTCTTAAATATATGCTCCTGATTATTTTAAGGAATAATCCATTTATTCCTATACTCTCAAGAGTTTTTAGTAGGAATAGATGTTGGATTTTGTCAAATGCTTTTTCTGCATCTATTGAGATGATCATATGGTTTTTATTAATTTGATTATTAATATGGTCAATTATACTAATAGTTTTCCTAATATTAAACCAGCCCTGCATTCCTGGTATGAATCCTACTTGATCATAGTGTATTATCCTGGGGATGATTTTCTGAAGTCTTTTTGCTAATATCTTATTTAAGATTTTAGCATCAATATTCATTAAGGAAATTGGTCTATAATTTTCTTTCTCAGTTTTCGATCGACCTGGTTTAGGTATCAGTACCATGTCTGTGTCAAAAAAGGAGTTTGGTAGGACTCCTTCATTCCCTATTTTTTCAAATAGTTTATATGGCATTGGGGCTAATTGTTCTTTAAATGTTTGGTAGAATTCACATGTAAATCCATCTGGTCCAGGGGATTTTTTTCCTGGGGAGTTGATTAATAGCTTGTTCTATTTCTTTTTCTCAAATGGGACTATTTAAGCAATTTATTTCCTCCTCTGTTAATCTAGGAAGCCTATATTTTTGGAGGAAGTCATCCATTTCACTGAAGTTATCAAATTTATTGGCATAAAGTTGGGCAAAGTAACTCCTTATTATTTCTCTAATTTCCTCTTCATTGGTGGAAAGATCCCCCTTTTCATTTGTAAGACTGAAAATTTGATTTTCCTCTTTCTTTTTTCTGATCAGATTTACCAAAGGTTTATCTATTTTATTAGCTTTTTCATAAAACCAACTCTTGGTTTTATTTATTAATTCAATAGTTTTTTTTACTTTCAATATTATTGATTTCTCCTTTTAATTTTTGTATTTCACGTTTAATTTTTGGTTGGGGGTTTTTAATTTGGTCTTTTTCTGGCCTTTTAAGTTGCAAGCCCAATTCGTTAATCTTCTCTTTCTCAATTTTCTTCAAATAAGCCTAAAAAGATATAAAATTTCCCCTTATTACTGCTTTAGCTGCATCCCACAGATTTTGGTATGATGTCTCATCATTGTCATTATCTTGGGTGAAATTATTAATTGTTTCTATAATTTGCTCTTTCACCCAGTCATTCTTTAAGATGAGATTATTCAGTTTCCAATTACTTTTTGGTCTAATTATCCCTAACTTTTTACTGAATGTAGCTTTTATTGCATTGTGGTCTGAGAAGAAGGCATTTATTATTTCTGCCTTCCTACATTTAATTTTGAGATCTTTATGTCCTAATATATGGTCAATTTTTGTATAGGATCCATGAACTGCTGAGAAGAAAGTATATTCCTTTCTATTGCCATTCAATTTTCTCCAAAGGTCTATCATACCTAGTTTTTCTAATGTTCTGTTTACTTTTTAAATTTCTTTCTTGTTTGTTTTGTGTTTTGATTGGTCTAAATCTGAGAGTGCAAGGTTGAGATCTCCCACTATTATAGTTTTACTGTCTATTTCTTCTTGCAACTCTCTTAACTTTTCCTTTAGAAAGTTATATGCTATACCACTTGGTGCACATATGTTTAGTATCAATATGGCTTCATTATTTATGCTACCTTTCAGCAGGATATAGTTTCCTTCCTTATCTCTTTTAATTAGATCAACTTCTGCTTTTGCTTGATCTGAGATAAGGATACCTACCCCTGCTTTTTTGGCTTTACCTGAAGCATAATAGATTCTGCTCCAACCTTTTACCTTTACTCTATATGTATCTCCCTGCTTTAAGTGTGTTTCCTGTAAACAACATATTGTAGGGTTCTGATTTTTGATCCAGTCTGCTATCCGTCTCCATTTAATGGGAGCGTTCATCCCATTCACATTTACAGTTAAAATTACTAATTCTGTATTTCCTGCCATCATATTATCCCCAGATTATGCTTTTTCCCTTGACCCCCCCTGAACCCCTTCCCCAATATTCAATTTATAGACCCCCCTTGTGACGCACAGCCCTCCCTTTTTTTTTATTATCCCTCCCCCCTCCCTCCACGTCCCTTCCCTTATTCTCCTTTTCCTTTTCCCCTTTCCTCTCCCCCCTTTTAATGAGGTGAGAGAGAATTCTCTGAAAAAGAAATATGACAATTATTTACTCTTTGAGCCTCTTCTGATGAGAGTAAGATTCACACAATGATTCTCCCCCTCACTAAGTTCCCTCAGATATGGTGTATTTTCTATGCCTCTTCCTGGGATGTAGTTTCCCTCTTTTTATCACTCCCTCCCCTTTTTCTGATACTACCTCCTTCCCTTTACTACACCCCTCCTTTTTTTTTTCTTTTATATCAGTAAAATCAAATTATCCATGTGTACTTTCTATATACCCACAACAGAGATATAGTTCTCAAGGGTTCTGTGTACCTTTTTCTGTTTCTCCTCAGTCTTGTGGATGTAGATCATTTTTTGTTTAAGTCTGGTTTTTTTCTTAGAAATATATGGAATTCCTCTATTTCATTGAATGACCATCTTCTTCCATGGAAAAAAGATGCTAAATTAGCTGGTTAGTTTATTCTTGGTTGCAATCCTTGATCTTTTGCCTTTCGGAATATCAGGTTCCAGGCCCTTCTACCTTTTAAGGTGGAGGCAGCCAGATCTTGTGTGACCCTTATTGTGGCACCTTGGTATTTAAATTGTTTTTTTCTAGCTGCTTGCAGGATTTTCTCCTTTGTGTGGTAATTCTGCAGCTTAGCCACAATATTCCGTGGTGTTCTTTTTTTATGGTCTATTTCCAAAGGAGTTCGATGAATTCTTTCAACATCTACTTTCCCCTCTGTTTCTATTATCTCTGGACAGTTCTTTTTGATAATTTCCTGTAAAATAGAATCTAGGCTCTTTTTTTTGGTCATAGTTTTTGGGAAGTCCAATGATCCTCAGATTATCTCTCCTAGATCTATTTTCCATGTCTATAGATTTTCCCAGTAAGTATTTGACGTTGTTCTCCAACTTCTAATTTATTTTTTTTTGTTTTGTTTGACTGATTTTTGGGTTCTCTGTGAATCATTCATTTCTATTTGTTCCATCCTGACTTTTAAGGAGTTATTTTCTTCTTTCACAGTTTTTAGTTCTTTTTGTAAATACCCAATTTCATTTTTAAATGAATTATTTTGCTCTATTGAATATTTTTCCATTTCCCTAATTTTTTTTTGAGAATTATTTTCTTTTTCCAATTCAGAAATCCTATTTTCTTGGGACTTTTTTATCTTCTCCAATTCAGAAATCCTATTTTCCTGTGATTTTTTTACCTTTTCTAATTCACTAATTTTGTTTCCCTGCATCTCTTGTGAATTCTTTATTTTTTCCAACTCCAATTTCAGAACGTTGTTATTCTCTATTATAGCTTCTCTTTCCTTTCCCCATTTTTCTTCAAACTCTCTTAACTTTTTAATAGTCTCTTCAAGGAGAGAGTTATGTGAGGGGGGGCAGGAATTGTTCCCCTTTAGGTTGTTATCTGCTGACTCTCTGCTGTTAATTTCCTTGGGGTTGGATACCCGCTCTTTCTCTGTGTAGAAGGAATCTATGGTTTTTTTGGGCTTCTTGCTCATACTTAAAAAATCTTTTGGGGTCTGTCCCTGGGGTAGGAAATTATTTATTTATTTCTTTACCAGCTTCCTCCCAGACTGGATGGATGCAGCGGCCCCTGAGCCTGAGCTAAGAGAGAGCTCTGGGAGAGAGTTCCCCACCCCCTCCCTGGAAGTGCCTCAGAGGTGACTAGTACTGCTGTGCTCTGAGGGCGCTGTGTTTTAGCAGCTTCCCTGGGGTTGAGACTGAACAGTAAAGGCAGCTCAAAGCCTAGCCTATGAGTCCCGGTGGGGCATGGATGTCTGCAGCAGGTGACGTGAAAAGCCCCTGTGCTCAAACTGGAAGTGTCTGCCAGAAACCTCGGTCCCTAATTCAAAGGTTCCGCTTCTCTGGGACTTCCGTTCCACCGCCTCCAGCCAGCCGAGCCAGGCACTATGAGTTACCGCCCCGCCCACTCTTCAATCTCTTACCTACCCTGAGGTAAAAACCTGGGTTGCCTATGTTGGCCACAGCCCCAGTGCCGAGATATGCTGAGTCACCCCTGGGATCCGGGAAGATCCAATCTGGTTTCAAATTTTATAGTGGCTTAGATTTCTCTTCTGAACTGCTGTTTTATAAGCAGAGAAGAGCTAACCGCCTGTGCCAGATTCTTTTATCTCGGTGGATTCTCTGATCCCAGAGCCCTCCCCAGCGCGACCGGCGCAGTGTGCCACTACCCCACCGTCTGCGCTGGCCTCTCTTCTTCCTCCCCTGGGAGCTGACCTTTCCTGCTGAAACTCCATATTCTCTTCAGCTGGTAAGTCATGCTTCCAGTCCTTGTGGATTCTATCAGTCCAACGCTATTTCTGAGGCTGATTAAATCTAGTTGGTTGTGAGGGAAGAAAGGAGCTTACACAGTGGCGTGTATCTTCTCCGCCATATTGGCTCCGCCCCCCCAAAAACCTTCTTAAAGAGACACTAAAATAAAAACTCTGAGGAATATTGTGGCTAAATTTCAGAACTATCAGACTAAGGAAAAAATATTACAAGCAGCCAGAAGAAAACAATTCAAATATTGAGGAGCCTCAATAAGGATCACTCAGGATCTAGCTGCTTACACATTAAAGGATCAAAGGGCCTGGAATCCGATATTCCAAAAGGCAAAAGAACTTGGAATACAGCCAAGAATAAACTGCCTAGCTAATCTGAGCATTTTCTTCCAGGGGAGAAGATGGACATTTAATGAAACAGGTGAATTTCATTTGTTTCTAATGAAAAAAAAACAAAAAACAGAGCTAAGCAAAAAATTTGACCTCCAAGTATACAACTCAAAAGAATCAGAAAAAGGTAAAAAGAACTCTTGAGAATTCTATTTCTGTTATGGACATACATAAAGAATGCATGCATAATTTGATTTTACTGACAAAATATAAAAAAGGGAAGTAGAATTGGAAAGGGGATAGTATCAGAAAAAGGGAAAAGGGGAGATAAAAAGAGGGAAACTACATCCCACAAAGAGGGAAACAAATCCCATGAAGAGGCAAAGGAAACATCACATCTGAGGGAATTTAGGGAGGGAGAGGAACATTGTGTGAATCTTACTCTCATCAGATTTGGCTCAAAGACAAAATAATTGACATATTTGGTTTACAGAGAAACTTTTCTCACTTCATTAAAAAGTGGGAGAGAAAAAGGGAAAAGGAAAACAGTAATAAGGGAAAGGTATTAGAAAGTGGAAAGATATAAGAAAGGGAAAAGGATTTAAAGGGGGTGGGGATGAATTCTAAAGAGGGAGAGCTGCGTGAGGGAAGTGGTACCCATAAGTTTAATACTGGGGAAGAGGGTAAGAGTGGGGTAGGAAAAAGAAAAGCATAATCTGGGGATAATAAGATGGCAGGAAATATGAAATTAGTCATTTTAACCATAAATGTCAATGGGATGAACTCTCCCATAAAGCAGAGGTGGATAGCAGACTGGATCAAAAGCCAGAACGCTACAATATGCTGTTTACAGGAAACACATTTAAAGCAGAGAGATACATACAAAGTAAAGATAAAAGGCTAGAGTAACATCTATAATGCTTTAGATGAAGTCAAAAAAGCAGGGATACACATCCTTATCTCAGATCAAGCAAAAGCAAAAATTGATCTAATTAAAAGAGATAAGGAAGGAAATTATATCCTGCTAAAAGGTAGCATAGACAATGAAGCAATATCAATAGAAAACATATATATACCAAGTGAAATAGCATCTAACTTCCTAAAGGAGAAGTTAAGAGAGTTGCAAAAAGAAATAGACAGCAAAACTATAATAGTGGGAGATCTCAACATTGCACTCTCAGAATTAGATAAATCAAACCACAAAAGAAATAAGAAAGAAGTTGAAGAGGTAAATAGAATATTAGAAAAGGTAGGTATGATAGATCTTTGGAGAAACTGAATGGAGACAGAAAGGAGTACACTTTCTTCTCAGCAGTTCATGGAATCCATACAAAATTGACCATATATTAGGATATAAAGATCTCAAGATTAAATGCAAGAAGGTAGAAATAGTAAATGCAATCTTTTCAGATCATTATCAATAAAAACTTCATTAAAAAAAAAAAGCTAGGGGTAAATAGATCAAAAAGTAATTGGAAACTAAATAATCTCATCCTAAAGAATTATTGGGTGAGACAATAAATCATAGACAAAATTAATAATTTCACCTATGAGAATGATAACAATGAGACAACATACCAAAATTTGTGAGATGTAGCCAAAGCGGTAATAAGGGGAAATTTTATATCTTTAGAGGCTTGCTTGAATAAAATAGAGAAAGAGAAGATCAATGAATTGGGCTTGCAACTTAAAAAGCTAGAAAAAAAGGAAATTACCCCCCCAATCAAATACTAAACTTGAAATTCTAAAATTAAAAGGAGAAATTGATAAAATTGAAAGCAAAATAACTATTGAATTAATAAGTAAAACTAAGAGTTTTACTTATGAAAAAATACAATAAAATAGATAAACCTTTAGTAAATATGATTAGAAAAAGGAAAGAGGAAAATCAAATTGTTAGTCTTAAAAATGAAAAGGGAGAACTGTCCATCAATGAAGAGGAAATTAGAGCAATAATTAGGAGTTATTTTGCTCAACTTTATGCCACTAAATTTGATAAAACACTTTTCAGACAAATAAAATCAGATCTAACCAATTAGAAAAATATTAAGTACTCTTGGATAGGTCGAGCAAATATAACAAAGATGACAATACTATTTAAATAATCTATTTATTTAGTGCTATAGAAAAAATAACAACAAAATTCATATAGAAGAACAAAAGGTCAAGACTTTCAAGGGAACTAATAAAAAAAAAAAAATCAAGTGAAGGTGACCTGATTGTACCAGATCTAAAACTATATTATAAACCAGCAGTCACAAAAACCATTTGGTATTGGCTAAGAAATAGACTAGTTGATCAGTGGAATAGGACAAAATAATTAATAACTTTAATAATCTAGTGTTTGACAAACCCAAGGACTCCAGCTTTTGGGATAAGACCTTAATGTTTGACAAAAATTACTGGGAAAATTGGAAATTAAATGGCAGAAACTAGGCATTGACCCATACTTAGCACCATACACCAAAATCAGGTCTAAATGAGTTCATGACCTAGGCATAAAGAATGAGATTATAAATAAATTAGAGGAACATAGGATAGTTTGTGACCAAAAAAAATCATTATTGATCACAAAATAGAAAAATTTTATTATATCAAATTAAAAAGCTTTTGTACCAGCAAAATTAACGCAGACAAGATTAGAAGGGGAAAAAAAAACAACAAAAAAACAAACAAAAAAACCAAACATTTTTATAGTCAAAGGTTCTGATAAAGGCCTCATTTCCAAAATATATAGAGAATTGACGTTAATTTATAAGAAATCAAGCCATTCTCCAATTGATAAATGCTCAAAGGATATGAACAGACAATTTTCAGATGAAGAAATTGAAACTATTTCTAGCCATATGAAAAGATGCTCCAAGTCATTATTAATCAGAGAATTGCAAATTAAAACATCTCTGAGATACCACTACACAACTCTCAGATTGGTTAGGACGACAGGAAAAGATAATGCTGAGTGTTGAAGGGGATGTGGGAAAACTCAGACACTGATACATTGTTGGTGGAATTATGAATACATCCAGCCATTCTGGAGAGTGATTTGGAACTATGCTCAAAGAGTTATCAAACTGTGCATACCCTTTGACCCAGCAGTGTTACTACTGGGCTTATATCCCAAAGAGATCTTAAAGAAGAGAAAGGGACCTGTATGTGCAAAAATGTTTGTGGCAGCCTTCTTTGTAGTGGCTAGAAACTGGAAAGTGAGTCGATGCCCATCAATTGGAGAATGACTGAATAAATGTGGTATATGAATGTTATGGTATATTATTGCTCTGTAAGAAATGACCAGCAAGATGATTTCAGAAAGGCCAGGAGAGACTTATATGAACTGATGCTGAGTGAAATGAGCAGGACCAGATCATTATATACTTCAACAAGATACTACATCATGATCAATTCTGATGGATGTGGCCCTCTTCAACAATGAGATGAACCAAACCAGTTCCATTTGTTCAATAATAAATAGAACCAGCCACACCCAGCAAAAGAACTCTGGAAAATGACTGTGAACTACTGCATAGCAATTCCAACCTCTCTGTTTTTGTCCACTTGCATTTTTGATTTTCTTCACAGGTTAATTGTACATTATTTCAAGTCTGATTCTTCTTGTGCAGCAAAATAATTATGGATATGTATACATATATTGTATTTAACATACACTTTAACATATTTAACATATATTGGTCTACCTGCCATCTGGGGAAAGAGTGGGGGGAAGGAGGGAAAACATTGGAACAAAAGTTTTTGCAAGGGTCAATGCTGAAAAATTACCCACACATATATCTTATAAGTAAAAAGCTATAATAAAAAAAAAAAAAAGAAAAGAAAAGAAAGAAAGAAAATGAGAGACATTTTTGGACATTACCAATGAGGGAATTTGTTTTTGCTTGATAATGTATTTTTATTGAGAGTTTTTGTTTTTCTTTTTCCCAAAGTAAGGAGGGTAGGAGTTGTTGAGAGAGATGATATATTGTTAATTATTTTTTAAAAATTGATCCGATGGGGGAAAAACACATTACTACTTAATTGCATAAGAGAATTAGCATGGAATATCTCATGAGAAAACCACAGAACCAGAGAAGAAGTGATATAACTAGAAAAAGGGTAACAATCCATATGTTCAATTGATAGCCACATAATGGCAAGAGGACTAGAAGAAGGCCTTCACTCTTGTGAGTAAACGCCAGTAGAGGTATCAGATGACAGGAACGAAAATCACATAGGATGAGTTGCCATTTGTATAGTTGTGTTATTGTTGAGTCATGTCTGACTCTCCATGATCCCATTTGGAATTTTCTTGGCAAAGTTGCTTGAATGGTTTTCCATGTCTTTCTCTAGCTCATTTTATAGATGAGGAAACTGAGACAAACAAGGTTAACTGACTTGCCCACTGTCACACAGCTAGTAAGGGTTTGAGGATGAATTTGAATTCATGAAGATGAGTCTTCCTGCCTCCAAGCCTAGTGCTCTCTCACTGTTCTCCATAGCTGCCCAGTTGTAGGGAGTACCTAGTTTCATTGAAGTGTCACATATATAATCCAACAATTAGGTGTTCTATATTTTGTAGCTCATATTATTTGTGGAGAAAGTTTAAGTGTGTTATGAAGAAATGTTTGTATTTTTAAGGTCAGCTTAGAGCAAAGAGAAATTAAAAGGCAGCAGAATCACTAAGTGGATTGAGTGTTTGCCCAGGCTTATATTCTAATTTCAGCTCTGCTTCTAAATACTTGTTGGACCATGGTAAAGTTATTTCATTTCTTTAGGCCACAGTTATTCCCATTTCCAAATATTATCTCATTTATAGAATGCTTTAGGTTAATAAAGGACTTTTTCCCAATATCCCTGAAATTAATAAATGAAAAAAAAAATAATGTTATGCTAAAGGCTAGAGATACAAATTGAAAAAATAAAACAAAACAAAACAAAACAAAACAAGACAAAAATAGGCCTTCTCCTCAGGAAGCTTATATTCTAATGGAGGGAGGTACAACACATTTAGGAAAGGTGGCCAAGATGGGGTATTTTGTTGGGGAAGTTACAGAGATGGTCAGTGGAATCTGATTAGACTGACACTAATTTGGGAAGGAGTGATCTATGAAACTGTGGCTTAAAAATTTTTTTATAATTATCATTCATGCCTTTCATGCAGATTGCAATCTTACTCTAATCTAGTAGATATTCTTCAAGAGTTTCTCTGTTTGAAAATATTACCATGCTGAAAATTATCTGATGATGAGATTGATTGAACAAAATTAGGCTGGTCTTTAGCCAATATTTGAAACCTGTATAGGTTGATAGAAACTAATTGACTTTGAACTACCTTGTCAAATACCCAAGGTCACCCCCATACCAACAGGAGGCATTAGAATGTGACTTCAGTAGAGGTGAGAATGAAAAGCCAAAAAACCCTTCATTCATAAAACACTTTAAGGTCTAAAAGCTTTTCTTCACAACAATACTGTGAAGTAGACACTATAAGCATTATTATCCCATTTTATGGATAAGAAAACTAGATCCCAAAGTTTTTGTATGATTGACTGGTAAATATCTGAGTCCAGTCACAGAGCTTGATACTTCATTAAATGAAATAATGTGAGGAAGAAGCCTAAGTTTCTCATTATCACCAACACCAAAAGATGACTGATTTTTAGCAATGGGAATGTAAGCCTAATATGTCTTATAATTACTATGATATGTGTATGTACTTCTATTTCAGCTCTGCAAAGCATTTTCTAAGGAAGAAATCCCATTTAAAATGCAGTTTTGCAAGTGCTTCTGTGGATCCTGCAGACATAACTACTGAATTTCCAGAAAGTCTTTGATACCAAAGTCCTTGGCAGTATTAAATGGCTCAACATCAGAAATGGATATGATTTTATCGGTAGACAGGACATCAAAGAAGATACATTACTATTTGCTTTACTGCTGCATTGTAATTTTCATCTGACTTGCTACTGAAACCTTTTTTAAGGGTTATCTCTCCCATGAGAATGTGAGCTCCTCAAGAGTACAGACTATTTTTTTTTACATTTGTATCCCTAGATCTTAGTAGAATGTTGTGTACATATTAAGTTTTTATTAAATGCTTCTTCATTCATTCCTTCACTCTCTACCTTGTTATGTTTAAAATGTTAGGGCTGTGATGTAGTAAACTCACAAAAAGAAAACATGCTAATTAAGATGTTAGAAATTCCAAGAAATACCATAGTAAAAGTACCAATTGATGATCTATAATTTATTCTTTTCATAAGAATTAATGAAGAGATTTCATCTGTTTGTAGACACTATTTCTACCAAGATATCTCAAATAAACTATGACTTAGCACATAAATCCTAGGGAATTGCCCAAGGTAAGCAATTTCCCTAAGGTTTAAAAGAAACAGCAATGCGAACCTAAGAACTCCTGATTCTAAGTTTTACATTCTCTCCCCTATGCTATGATAACTCCAAGTAATAAAAATTATTGAAAGAAATTTTAGCTGGAGCTAAAAAAGTCTGAGATACAGATGGTATTGTAAAAGAGGGAAGTACATATGCATGCATGTGCATGTATATACATACATACACAAATGCATTCATATATGTTTGTTGTTCAGTTGCTTTGGTTGTGTTTGACTCTTTGTGGCCTCATTTGGGGTTTTATTGGCAAAGATACTGGACTGATTTGCCATTTCCTTCTCCAGCTTATTCTTTTTTTCACAATAGCAAGACATCTGATATAGGTTATAAATGTGTAATTATCCTAAACATATTTTCATATTTGTCATGTGAAAGAAAAATCAGAACAAAATGGAAAACCACAAGAAAGAAAATGGAAACCAAAAAAAAAGGTGAAAATAATATGCTTTGACCTTTTCCAGCTTATTTTTTTACAGATAAATAAAGTCAAGTAAACAGGGATAAGTGACTTGTCCAGGATGACATACTTACTAAGTATCTGAGGCCAGATTTGAACTCAGGGATAGGGTTTTTCCTGGCTCTATTCCTGCACTGTGTTACTTAGCTGTTATATAGAAACATGCAGTATGGTACAGTGGAAAGAGCCCTAGCTCTTTCTATATGTGTGTGTTTAGATATTTGTATATATATATATATATATATATATATATATATATATATATATATATATATATATATATATATATATATATATATATATATATCTATGCATGTGTGTATACAAAAATATACATGTATACAAACATATACATATACACATATACATACATTTATATGCTATATATACTCACATTTATGTACTGTTATCAAAATTTAAAAACTAATTTCACAGACCTCAGACTAAGAACCCCTTATATAAATAAATGGGCCAATATACTTTCTCTAGAGATTAATCATTCATCACTTAAAAGACTGTCTTTAAAACACTGATTTCTAACTAGTTGCAAAGTTATCTATTCCTAGCAGTGTAATTCATTGCTTTTTATTGTAAGTTTTCTGGAGATAGCCAGGGGCATGAGAATGGAAAATGTATTTGTAGTCTTTCTGATTGTCTATTCTGATGTCTGCACCAGACTGCAATAGACCACTAGCTTCTACCTGAAGCACTAAAGACAGTTATAGCATTTTTAAATACAGAAAACTCCCAATCTAGATTGGAATTTTAATAAAGGACAGGTCTGTATATTTTTAGAGTGGGGATCAATAGGGAAGATGGATGGTCACCAAGAATACTATAAATCACTTTTTGCTCAGGATGTATAATCTCCTTTTTAAGGATAACAAGTAGGCATTTGATCACAAGGACAATTTTTTAGGAGTCTGTTGGATTGCTTTTATTACTTAGTTCTAACTCAGCCTCTAATTAAAGTTTAAAATGTTTCCTGTAATCAACTGAAGAATGTCTCTTATTGCTTTATATGCTCCCCACCTTCTACTTGCAGGACACCCCAGACTCTCAAAGAGCTTCTGCAGATATAAGACTATTCTTCTAAGAAAAGAGAATAATAGTTTTGTAGGAACAGGCACAATATCCTCACAAGACAGTCAAGAAATCCTAGATTCAAATCCCACCTTAGGCACTATGTGATCCTGGACACATATATCAGTTTCCTTATCTGTAAATGAAGGTTGTGGACTAGATGACTTTCAAAATCTTTTTCATCTAAATCTATGATGCTATGATCTGATGAAAGTCTACCTAAACTAGAATTTTATCAATTGGCCTAGAGGGGAAAAAAAGGATCAAAATCATCTCAGAGAAACAAAATATCAAAATAAAATATAAACTCCCCTAGTTGCACTAAACAGAATGGATGCCTGAGGAGGCTGGGGAGTTCTCATGCATGGGGAGCTTCCATATTGTGGGGCATGGGCATGGAGCCATACCTAGAAATGCAGCCAAGGAACTGCCACCTGCTTGTTTTGTGGGTATGCTATATTTCTTTTTACTTTTCTTCATCCTTCCCTTAACAATTAAGAGACTTTCTCTTCTTTTCTGAGGTATCACAGTCATTGCTGAACTACTCTGGAGGAAATCCTAGAGTTAAAGGATTCAAGCTCTTTTTAAAAATGCTTTAAAGAAATTTTAAAAGGAAAAGAGTCCAATAAAAGAGAAATATCATTGTTAGTAAGTTATTTCCTTTTCAAATAAAATTAGATGCTTATACAAAAAATTATTTTTTTTTAGGATTTGACTTTTCTCATTTCCCTAGCTGATACTTTGATTCATATATATGTAATTAAAAAAAACAAAACAAAAACAAACAACAAACCTGGGCATCAGGAGGACTATACAAATAACAGGCAAAAAGTGGCTTGAAACCTACTCCAATACAGTTTTTTTTTCATTTTTCAATATTTAAATACTTTATCAGATCCCCATATATTTCTAAAAAAAGGCAAAAAAATAAAGAAAGACAGAATTTGAACCCAAGGGGTTCTAAAGTCTAGTACTATGTCTATTGCATGATATATAATTAAGGGTTGTTATTGATAAATACATTTATAATACTTCCAATAAAGACTTAAATTTCCCTTACTTTATGCTACTTTATGGAACAACATCCATTTTAGTTGCTGATCACCTCCCTATTATATTTCCTGGGGGAAATAACATCTACAGATATAAGCAAACACAAAATTACATGAAAGAAATCCAATAATGAGTTCTATTTTGGATATGTCAATGGATAGAACACTGGTTTTTGAGTCAGGAAGACCTGGGTTCAAATGCAGACCCAAACTCTTATTAGTTATGTAACACTGGGCCAATCACTTAAACCTATCTGTCTCAATTGTAAAATGAACCAGAGAAGGAAATGGCAAACTGCTCTGGTATCTTTGGCAAGAAATCCCCAAATAGGGTCATGGAACATTGGACACAACTGAAATGATTCAATAACAACAACAAAAGTACCATAGGCAGTAATTTTACAGGACTGGAGTTCCACTATCACCTTAGCCATTCTTCATTGCTCCCAGATGTTTGGCTTTTCTCCAGGAAATGCTAATATTTGTCTCCTTTCCAGGTACCTTTCCTAGAGCAGTGGAATCAAGGAAGGACTTACCCTGAAACTTCAGTTGACACTCTAACCAGTATTTCCTGCCTCTAGGGCATCATGAGACACTGCTCTATTTAAACCTTTTGCTATTTTACACCTGGGTCCCACAGCCCCTAAATCCTCATAAATGTTCTCACCATATGGGCAGTAGAAATTCCTTTTCTGTAACCTGCTCAATAGGTCTCTGGATTGCCTTATGGGGAACGCATGACTATTTATCTTTTCCCTCCCACAGCACTGGAACAATGTACTTCCCACTCATCTCAGTCCTTCCAATGAGTCTTTAGAGGGGACTTCCACTATGCCTTCATTTATCTTGAATGTTCCTAATTGGCACAGCTGGTATTGGTCACACAGATTATCTAAAATTATCTAGGCCTCCAATCTCCAAAGATTTTGGTGAAGAAAGAATTATTAAACTATCTTGTCACAAGAAAGAAGGAAACAGTATTTATTAAGTACTTACTATATTATGCTAAATACTCTGCATGCAATTTCCATATATATCATTTGATCCTCACAAAATTTGATCCTAACACCTGGAAGGAAGGTGTTATTGTTACTGACATTTTAAAGCTGAAGTACTGCAGTGAACTGAAGCTGACTGACATGCCCAGGGTCACACAGTGTAGATGGCTGAGGCTAGATTTGAAATCAAATCTTTCCAGTACTCAATTTACTGTTTACCTAGTGAGGTAACAGTGCCAGATTTAGAGTCAGTAAGACTTGAATTTAAAACTTAACTTGTCTCTGACACTACATGAATGTGTGACCTTAAGTAAGTTAACAACCTCTCGCTTCAATTTTCCTATCTGTAATTAATAAAAAAAAAAAAAAAAAAAAAAAAGCTTTTGGCCTTAATAGATCCCAAGGTCCCTTTTAGCTCTAAATCTATGAATATGAGGTAGAAAGGGAGATCTCAGTAGTGCTGCCTGGATTTTTGCTTTTCTTGATGTTTTTCCTTTGCCCTCTTTATTATCATATGAAAGATCAAGAGACTGAGGAAAACCACATCAGATCAAGACAGTCTTTGGTGCTTTCTTGAAAAGCAAACCCTAAAAACAATTTTGAAAAAATACAGATTGGCAATTGAGTATTGATGGAAGTTAAAAAGGACATCTTAATTCTAAATCAAATAGAAGTTTGGGGCAGAGATACTGAAAAGGATCAAAAACTAATTAAATTTTTATGGGCTTTGTTTTCATTGGTTAGCTGTTCGGTGTTCTAAGAAATCTTGTCACCTGGAATCTAGAACTCTCTTTCTGGGAGAAGAAAAATCATATGCAGGTAAGACTGCAGGAACTGACATATTCCTTTCATAAACAAGAGGAAGAATCTAAACATTTCTTCTTAGAGGTGTGTGAAGGGTCTGTCCCCATCACTCGAAAGACTGGAGTTTAGATCTCTAGGCTCTTTTTCATTATTCAATTTTATTTTTAATTTATGGAATGAAGCAAGCATTTCCATAATATAATACATTAAAAACAATGAAACTGCAAACCTACTAAACATAAGTCCCTATTCCTTTCAAATATACAATAGAATTATTATACAAATTTCTTTTTTTTTTCTTTTCCTCCTCTTCCCGACACTAGAAATGGCTAGCATTAGACACAAGTAACTATATTTATTTAAAATAATTTTACACATACTTCTATTTCTCAGTACATTCTCTGGCTGTAGATAGCTTCTTTCTTCACATGTCCATTATAGTTTAGATATCTGAGCTCTAACTTAAAGGAGAGATGACAGAGCCTATTCTCTCACTTAGGGAGATGGAAAAGTATGTTACCTAAGTAATCCAGTAGAAGCTAGCTAGGACTAAAAAAAAAGTAAAAAAAAAAAAATCCAACTAGAAGCAACATGAAACTACTTGATCACTGTCCATTAGTAACTTCATAAGATCAAGAACATTGCACAGAGACTATATGACATCCCAGGTTTAACACAATTAAAAGTACAAAATAAAATGCTATCACCAGATACCAGATGACAATGTAGCATGGAATCATGAGTTCTACCTCTATTTGTACACATTAGACACTATTGTTCCATGTGTGTGTACCTCACTGTGAAGGGGACCTGCATGTATTTATGGGTATATATGCCCCAGGATCCTAAGGAGAAATGTCTATTGTTTACCTTACTACTATTTGAATAAATAACTTTATTTTTAAACTAATTTCATCCCCTGGTTGACTAATGTGTGTGTATGTGTATGTGTGTGTATGTGTGTGTGTGTGTCTGTGTTTGTGTCTAATGTATATATATATATACATATATATATGTATATATATATATATATGTTATGGTTGTGGTAAAGTTTTTATCCTTTGTTCTTGAATATAATATAATATAATATAAGAAAAAATAACATCATTATGTTGGGATCAAGATATAGTGTGTTTGACTGTGGCTGATCAGAACACCAACTCTCCTTGCACTTTAGTCTTGGCTTGTAGCCTTTCCAAGTTAAATAATTTGCCATCAGTGTGATAACTACTGTGATGCCATTTTTATCCTCATTGAAGGCTTCTGACAACATTGCTGAAAATATCATTCTAAAAAGCATGAGAGCAAGCTCACAACTCTACTTCACTTTACTGCTGATTGGGAAAACATGAGAGCATTGTCCATTGTCCAAGCCCTAAGAAGCATGCTGTCATGAAACTGATATATAATACTAATGAATTCCAGGCAACCAAATTTTGCCATAATTTTCCACAAATCCTCATGACTGACAGTGTCAAAGGTCTTTGTTAAATTGATGAACATTGTGTGCTCTCTTCTGCTCCTGGCATTTTCCCTGGAGCTATCAAGCAGTAATGACTTTATTTACCAATTCTTAGGAAGCCACACCAGCTCTTGGATAGATGACTATCTTCCAGATAAAGGATTACCTATTAAGGAAAACTCCGGCAATAGTCTTGCCTTCAATGATTAAGAGAGCTTTCCCTTTTCTCCCTATCCCTTCCCACCCCAATGAATGTCACAGGACAACCTATTTCCTTTTCCTTTATACAGATGGAAAATAGAAGTATCTTTGAACTCATTGCTATATAACCCAGAAAGTTTCAGTTAACTTTTATTTGAGCAGTGGATTTCAAGTGTATTAGAATCAACACTATATACTTTGCCACACAAAAATAGTCTGATGATATTCAAAACCTCTTCTTCAGTTGGAAGTTTGACAAAAGAGGGATGAACACATACCAACCTAAAGTATATGACCAAAGGCTACATATACACATACACACATAAACATTAAATGTAAATATGTAATACCACATAGTAAATACATACACACATGTATATTGTATACAATATACATGCATTTACATGTGTGTATTAACATACATAAATGTATCTAATCTTTGTGGTTTCATAAGACAAGTCTTTTCAAATTATTTTTAATTATTTAATTTTTAATTTATAGAATAAAACAAACATCCTCATAGCAGTATAATAAAATGATTGTACATTAAACTAAAACTATATGTACAACTTGCTATTCTTTTTTTCCACTAGTAAATTTGTTTTTATACACATTACTTTATGAATCATGTTGAGAGAAAAAAAAATGAGAGCAAAAGGGAAAAACCATGGGACAGATAAAAAACCAGAAAAAGAAGGGAACATAGCATGTGTTGATTTCAGTTCTTTTCTGGATGCAGATGACATTTTCTGTCCAAAGTCTATTAGGATTGCTATGAATCACTGAACCACTGAGAAGAACTATGTTTTTCATAGTTGATCATCACACATTCTTGCTATTTTTGTGTACAATGTATTCCTGGTTCTGCTTGTTTCACTCAGCATCAGTTCATGCAAATCTTTCCAGACCAATCTAAAATCAGCTTGTTCATCATTTTTATAAAATAACAATATTCCATTACATTTATATACTGCAACTTGTTCAGCCATTCCTCAGTTGATGGGCTACTCAGTTTCCAATTCTTTGCTACCACTAAAAGAGCTGCTACAAACATTTTTTGTACATGTGAGTCCTTCTCCCTCCTTTATGATTTCATTGGGATACAAACACAGTAATAGCATTGCTGGGTCAAACTATATGTATAGTTTGATAGCCCTTTCGGCATAGCTCCAAATTGATCTCTAGAATGGTTGGATTATTTTACAATTCTGCCAACAATGTATCAGTGTCTCAGTTTTCCTATATCCTCTCCAACATTTATCATTATCTTTTCCTTTCATCGTGGCCAATCTGAGAGATGTGAGGTGGTATCTCAGAGTTGTTTTAATTTTCATTTCTCTAATCAATAGTTATTTAGAGCATTTTTTCATATAACTATAAATGATTTTAATTTTGTCATCTGAAAATTGTCTATTCATATCATTTGACCATTTATCAATTGGGGAATAACATATTCTTATAAATTTGACCCAGTTCTTTATACATTTTAGAAATAAGATTTATCAGAAACACTGGCTGTAAAAATGTGTTCACAGCTTTGTACTTCCCTTTTAATCTTGTTTCTGTTGGTTTTGTTTGTGCAAAACCTTTTTAATTTAATGTAATCAAAGTTGTCCATTTTTGCCTTTCACAATGTTCTTTAGTTTTTCTTTGGTCATAAATTCTTCTCTTTTCCAAAGATCTGATAGGTAAATTATCTCTTGCTCTCCTAATTTGTTTATGGTAACATCCTTTATACCCAAATCATGTACCCATTTTGACCTTATTTTAGTATGGGGTATGAGATGTAAGTATATATATATATATATATATATATATATATATATATATATATATATATATATATATATATATATATATATATATATATACCAAGTTTCTGACATTATTTTCCAGTTTTCCTAACAATTTTTGTCAAATGCTGTGTTCTTTTTCCAGAAGCTGGAGTTTGGGGGTTTATCAAATATTGGATTGATATAGGCCTTAATGCTATTCCTTTTAAACATATAATAAAGTTGTAATGAATGTTTCTTTTGCTTTTTTCTCCTGCCTTGAGATGGCTGTCATTAGACACAAATATGTATGCATGTATATATGTATTTATGTATGCAAAATCATCCTAAATGTGATTTTATTCTTTGTATGCAGATAACATTTTTCTTTCACATATCCTTTGTAGTTAATTTGGGTATTTATAATAGTTAATTCTTTTTGAGTGAATATAGACTTACAAAATATTTGCACACTATGGTAGTTTGTATTCAGGGATACTGGTAATGGTATACATGAGGTATAACAAGCTATTACGTATACTGAATGATTGTAATGTCATATTTTATTCACTGGCAAATAAAGTAATGAGGATTAAGGATAGCCTAGTAAATAGAAGTATGAACAGTTCTTTACTTGAAAGATCTCTCTCACATTCTATTTATTAGAGAGTCATGTGAATTAAAATAGCAGTTACCTCCTGGGAGACTTCAACCTCATTCACAATTTAGTGTTAATTAATCAGATAACCAAATTCAAAAAAGAGCAGCACTAAGAAATAAAAGATTTGATTGCTACAGAGGGAAAGGGAAACTTTGGATTGGAGGTCACTCAAGTGGAAAGTAGACTTACAAAAGGCAACAGGAAAATTGGTATTTAGTAGGGGAAAAAAATTGGGTCGTAGGAGGGACAAAATGAGAAATCAGAGGGCCTATTTTGCTACTTTCCCTAATATATTGGAGGCAGCCAGGATGATCCTAAAAATTATTGCCTTAGTTTAGGAGGATGTCCAACTGAAATGATCACAAATAATTAAAAAGGTTATCATTTTTACCTCCTTGAGGTCAGACTACCTGGATCTCAATCTCCATAATATCAGCATTGTATAAGGTTTATGGCCTAAAATAGGCTCTGTTGTGTCCACAGACTCTGCTTTGTGCATAAATTGTAGAGCCTAGTATTAAATGAAAATAGCAACACCTGAACAACAATACCATATCCCATCTAGGCTTGATCTAGAGACATATTTTTATTTCATAAAAAAAGAATGTTTTCCAATATATTAACAAGACTTCAGGAACTTACGTATATTATGTTTAAAGTCCTATCTTTCAAGCAATCTTTTGTTCCTAATATGAGTAAATTTGCATTATAGTCAAGTTCAACTATTTATTGTATTTCTTATCCAAATAACAAGCTCTTGTCTGTTTATATTCTTATCTACTGTTTCTGACATCTTCATCCATAAATTTATGACCAAATGTCATAATCATGGAAGGGGTAGGATTTATCTGTGTCTTGAAGAATGGATGAGGTATAGATGATATATTTCAAATTATAAGTACTCTGTTTGAAAAAAAAAATTATCCTTTTGGTTGAGTTAAACATCCCTAATGTGTAGTCAGATGACAGAACTACTGGATTGGTTTGCCATTTTCTTCTCCCGCTCATTTTATAAATGAGGAAACTGAGGAAAAAAAACAAACAAACAAACAAACAAAAAAACAAACCCCCAAAAAATTAGAGAAGAAAATGGCAAACCAATCAAGCATTTCTACCAAGAAAATCCTGTATCAGGTCACAAAGAGTCCTATGTGACTAAAATGACTGTTATAACAATATCTCAGGATCATTATCTATAAAATGAGAAGGATTGGAATAGATGACCCTGTTGTTTCCTTTTAACTCCAGATCTATGATCCTACCATCCTATGACTTATCTGGTATCATTTGCTACATGACTTTTTGCAAGTTCCTTGGTCTCCCTGGGTCTCTGGAGAAAATTGTACCTTATCCAGTTGTAAACCTAAGATCTTAAGTGTCTTAAGTGTTATAACACACTGCATCACCTTATCTCAGAACCTGCAACCTTGATTCCACTGATATACCAACTTCTCTTCATCAAAAGAACTACTTTTCAATCCATTCATTTCATTCTGACACTGTGATCCAGTTTTTAGATTTTTTTTTCTCTAAATCTGCTCTTTGCTTTTGTGTTATCTCTTTGCTTTATAAGGTGTTGAAAAAAAGTGCCACAAACAATTTTGGCACTTTTAAAAAATGTTAAAACTGTGAAACATGGCCCCTTTCTCCTTATTCTCCTTCTCTTTCCCTTTCTTCTTCCCACAAGTAATGTATTTGATTTAGAATAATAGATTAGAATATCAGGGGATTTATAGATTATCTAACTTACTTCTTTATTTTATAAAAAATCAGTAATTATCAAACTATTAAATCTAACTTATGACTTAACCAATCCTCCTCCCTTTTGCTCTACTTTAATAGCATATAGCATATATCACACTAGAAGTGTTGCTGGGGACATCATAACCTTATTAATTCACATAATTTGCCATCACTGGTGTGATGTATCATAATTGTATCACTAAATCCTGAAGATAAGAAAAAAAGGTATTAATTTATATAATTTTCCATTTTAGAAAATTTAATTTACTTCCAAATTCACAACCATCTCAACTTCCTTTGGAATTTCTGATCAAGGTTTTGCTAATATTAAACCATTGGAAATAAAGATCCCTTTCCTAGAATAAGCATACAAGACTGAATACTTGGTATAGCACTGGGTTACAATAGGCTTTCTTCACAACAATCTTCTAACAAAGATTTTAAAGTGTTTTTCTTTTGAGTGGGAGGGAGTAGTTCTGATCTCTGATTTTATGTGGAAGGAGTTTCATTATCAGGAAGCTCCCTATCTGACTATATAGTATAGAATGTGAGAGAGATGCTTGGAAGATCATTGACATGTTAAGTGATTTGCCAGGGGTTCACACACACTATGTCAGAAGACGACAGTAGTAGGCACAGCCAGTGCCATGTCTGCAGTACAGAAAACTCATCATCTTGAATTCAAATCTGACCTCAAACACTAGCTGTATTATCCTGGGCAAGTCATTTAAACCTGTTGATCTCAATTTCCTCATCTGTAAATTGAAATAGGAAATGGCAAACCACTCCAATATTTTTTGCCAAAAAAACCCCAAATGGGGTTATGAAGAACTGGAAACAACTGAAAACAAACTGAACAACATGAATCAAAAGTGGAACTTAAAATGAGGACTTCCTGACTTCTGAGATCAATTAAAACTCCACCAAGCTATATTACTTTTCAAACTAATTAAGACATCAAAAGACTAATTAACTAATTAACACATCATAGACTCAGATTTAACACTGGAAGAGATATTCCATTTGTCTAATTGAATCTTTTCATTTTAAAAATGAGAAAATTGGGACCAAAAGATGTATCATAATGTGACCAGGGTTACATAGCTACTAAATATCTGAGGCTGGGATTGAATCCAGGACTGCTGACTACCATCACTTCTGCTTCAGAACTTGTGTTGCCTAAAAAAGGTCAGGAAATGTTAAGTTAGCACTAAGCAATAGAGAATCAAGTATATTTATCTCAGTGTCCCTGTCCTCTCTCTATCTGCTGGTTCAAGAAGTTCAGCTAATTTGCTCCCCCAGCTATTGATGATTGGTCTGCTTTCCATTAAATAGGCATAGTTCTTTCTCATGAGTAAGATTTAAGGTTAATGTTTTATCTCAAATTCTCTGAACATAGTTGGACCATTTTAGAAGGAAGGTGAAAGAAAAAAATCAAAGACCCTGGTCTGTTAACAAGTGCTAAGCAGCATGTATGGTACTCAAGGATGAATTTCATTGTATTATCATGGGCTTCAAGGAGTATCTAATATCTAATATCCATCAACCTCCCCTAATCAGAGGCTGATATTTAAAATTTTACTATCAGAAGTTCATTTATTTATCTCAAAGCTTTGGGATGACCTATTAAAATACTCATATTCCTTTGAGAAGTATCCTCTACATGATCATTTGCCTATACCTTATTTTTAATGATAAAACATTTTTATGACTGCTAGGGAGAAAGAAAGTTTAAACCTAAAAAAAGACAGGGAAGAATCTATTGTGGTGAAAAAGTGGTACAGAATAAGAAGACTGGGACCATACAACATTCATCTATTTGAAAATGTTTTGCTTAGCTTTGTAATGTTTAAAGAAAGGCTTGACCTGAATTTGAATCCAAGTGGAAATGCTCACTAGTTTTGTGATCTTGGACAATATATTTAAACTCCCAAAGATTCTTATAAAATTTGAGATGATCTGATTCCTTTTGGATTTAATTTCCATGGATAACAAGGAATATCAATTTATTTTCCTCCTGTTTTCTTATCAGCATCTCACACTGATAGAGGGTGTTTTACAAAGTACTTTAAATATCAAGTTTATATAGTACAAACATTCTCATAATCATTTTATAGATAAATAAACTGAGAATTATTGAGATTACAGGATTTACACAAGGTTACAAAACTAATTAATGGTAGAACCTTTGTCTGAACTCAGGTCTCTGAAGGCCAGAATCATAACTAGGAATTGTTTGTGACTTCAGCAAATTAAATTGGGCAGAGAGGAGAAGGATTGTGAGTACAGAGGATGGTTTGGATGGTAGAGTCTCATGGATAATTACAATAGGTAGTGGTAGATCTGATGCAAGAGAACAAGATAGGGGAACACTAACTGGCATGGGGAAGAAATCAAAGTCACTATGTCACAGATTCTCAAAGTGTAATAGGAACTCAGTTAATTTCTATTGGGCCTTATGTCCTCCTCTCTTGTACAATTTTAGGCAGGGTTTTTTTTTTTTTTTTTTTTTGAAAGGTGCATGGAAGAAGAAGAAAAAAAAGAAGAAGAAGAAGGAGGAGGAGGAGGAGGAGGAGGAGGAGGAGGAAAAGGAGGAGGAGGAAGAGGAGGAAGCGGAGGAAGGAGGAGGAGGAAGAAAAAGAACAATAATAAGAAGCATGATTTGCCTTTGCATGATGTAGTAGATCTTTCCTTGTTCAAAATCTTCCTTTGTTATCTTTAAAAGAGACATTTTCCTACCTTTCTCAAGCAGACAATTTTTTTTTTTTGCTATTATGGCTGAGTAAGCAAGTGGAACCCCTTGAACCAGCTTTTAAAAATTGAATCAAAGTGATTTCTTCCAGGGGTGAGGGGGGTGGGTGGGTGTTGAAACTTCAAATTTACAAATATATTTTGAAAACATTTGGATGTCACCTCTTAGCTGCCAAGTTCTTAGTTCAAATTTTCTGTTTATCTTACTAAAATTAAAGGCATCCCTGACGAATGAAAGCAGATTTTTTTTTTCCTAACATATTATAGTGTTAGATTTTGGTGATATTGGCCAATGCTGCCTGAGGAAAACAGCATAGATTTTGGCAGTAAGGAAGTCTGACAACAGGCATTCTAGCATGCTGCAAGCTCTGAAGAATCAGTTTTTCAGGGAGTGGGAAACAGTGGAAATGGGCACAATTCTGCAAAAGAATCTCAGAATTTGGACATATCTGACAAGTCGAAAGCCCATAGAATATGCAAATTCACCTTTTAAAATTTTAACAGATTGTAGAGTTTTTTAGGCTGAGTGATTACACAATCTGCCTTAGCATAAGCAGATAGCAATTTTAAGCTTGAAATGGATTTTACTAGTGGGTCATGAGTAAAAGCTTATTCAGAAGAAATACAATCTATATGTAGTTAACTGTGAAATATTTCTGCTAAATAAGAGTTGCTAAAAGAGGAATTCAAATAACAAGACACTGTGTTATTTCTATTCAAAATAGAGGGGAAGGGAGAAAAAACTAGATCTGGATGTGACCTGAATCACTGGAATTATTCAGGCAGAAATCTGAATTACTCAGATAATTGGGGGTTTGTATAGATTTGATTTGGAAATGAATAAGCACATTTTGGGGTGGGGAGCAAAAATTTGATTTTGCTTTTTATAAATCATTAGTCTTCCATGAATTGATTATATTTTTAAGCTGTTGAACAGAAATCATTATAAGCAAAAAACTATATAGGTAATTTTTGATTGGATAAACATAATGCTTTAAACAAAACAAAGCAAAAGCAAAAAAACAAAAACAAAAACCTAAATAAGTTGAGTATGCAAGGAAATTGTTTTATCTTTGATTCCAAAGAATGTTATTGTAACTAAGTAGTCTACAAAACATTAAGTGAAACTACAGTGGGATCACCATTTTATCAAGTGCTTTAGCTATGCTCTCTCCACTTCATACTTTGCTCATGTTTCTTCATCAGACTCTTTATACCTACTCAGGTACCATTTTCCAGAGTGGAGACCCAGTTGTTTGCTTATGTTTGAATCCATATCCCTTAGCACAAGGTAAGATAAAAGATGGGTTTTCAAGTCAGGATGATGTGGTTCAAGTCCTGCCACTAACACAGTCTTGAACTGTGCTCTTAGGTAAGTCATTTTACCCTTCACCTCTCAATGACTCAAGCAACTCTCTAAGAATATATATATATATATATATATATATGTAAATTATCAAATATGGTCTAAGCTAAATCAGAAGAGATAGTTTGTACACTAGAATTTCTTCCAGTAGAGTAGAGATTTGCCTAGGATTACATACCTAGTAAATTTCAGAGAAAAACTTTAGAACTCCAGTCTTCTCTATTACATGACTATTACTTCATATACTATGCAAAAAATATTTCACATAGATTTCTATACTAAACACTAGATGAAAACTAAAACCCATAGGGAACATAATTTAATCTTCCTTTGTGATCTACAAGGCTTCTTGGGATATTATTTACAACTTGAAATCAAGGTGATCAATTATTATGCAATGGTATAGATAATAATTCTTTTTTAATTGAGACTCTTAAATAGATTCTGATCACAAAGGAGTTTAATTGAAATGAAACTTGTAATGCTCTTAGGGACTTTATAAAAGGGTCATTTTGTATTCAATTACAAATTTATAATGTATCAATTATACCCAATAAAATCACTTATACTTCCAAAAATTCACCAGTCTGCTTCGTAGTCACCTTCCATTAGAACTTTTCCCCACATTTTTTACTTACATCACATTTATCTTAACAAAAATAATGGTTATGATAATTGTGGAAATATGTATAGAAAAATTGCATATATGTTTACCATATATTGGATTTCTTGCCTTCTAGGGGAGGGTTGGGTGAAAGGGAAGGAAAAAAAAAAATTGAAATACAAGGTTTTGCAAGGAGAATGTTGAAAATTATCCATACATATGTTTTGAAAATAAAAAGCTTTAATAAAAAAATAATGCTTAGCTCTGCAATATTGTAGTGGAATAAACACATCTATGATAAGCAATAATCTTTCTAGAAGTTTTTTTTTTCCCCCAGAGCAAATATAATATGTTTCTTTCAATGACTTGAGGTAAGATTAGGAATTTTTCATTTGGAATACACATCAATATTTTTGAAATTATTTTAAATATATTTATTACCCAATATCTCATGTAGAATATAAACTCTCTCTCTCTCTCTCTCTCTCTCTCTCTCTCTCTCTCTCTCTCTCTCTCTCTCTCTCTCCCCCCCTCCCTTCCTCCCTCCTTTTCCTTCTCCCTGTCTTATTCAATCTCTCTCTCTCTTCTATGTGTGTTATAGGTGTCTTGTCTCTATCTCTCTGTCTCTGTCTCTATCTCCTGTCTCTCTGTTTTTGTCTTTCTATGTCTCTGTCTCTCTCCTCCTCCCTCTTTCTATCTTCCCTAAAAGCCTACAAAAGTGCTTTACACATGATTGCCATTTAATATTTGATGCTCAATTCTAATTCTGTATTATCGTATTCAAATAATTTCTTCTTTCCTGGATCTCAGTTCTTTCATCTGTAAAATGTACCAAAAATTTTCTAAGACTCCTTCCAATTCTAGGTCCTATGTATTCAAGGTGTCATAATAACCCATACTTCATGATATATTATTTTTGTTCCCTTTAGCCTATGAGCCTCTTGAGAACAAGGACAACTTTTTGGCTGTTCTTTGTGACCCTGGCATGTAACAGTGCCTGGCACATAGTAGGCACTTAATAAGTCCTGGCTGACTCACTGTCCTTAGACACCATTTTTGATGTCAAGAGTTCTACCACTATCTCTGCCATTACTATCTATGTGACAAGGCATACTATTTAACCTTCCTAAGTGCTGTAATAGACATATGTAATGGACATAGAATTAGGGAAACCTGAGTTCAAAATTTATGGCACAATGAATAGCACATGGGCTCTTGAGAGAGCAAGACCTGAGTTTAAATTGGGCCTCAAATGCTATGGCTGTGTAATCCTACCCAAGCAATTCACTTAATCTCTGTTTGCAGTAATTTTCTCACTTTTAAAGTGGAGACAATAGCACCTATCCCTCAGGGCTAATGTGAGGATTAAATAAGATAATAAGTAAAGTGTTTAGCACATAGTAAGAGCCATATAAATGCTGACTATTAATATTGCAAATCTAAAAGTGGTATTTAAAAAAATTAAAGAGTTCCACTGATCTGCGTTCTTCCTTTTTTAAAGATTAAAAAAAAAAAAATCAATGTTTTTCCTATAGCACACTCTTTTTGGCACAAAGTTTTGCTTTATAAAAAGATAGTAACAATTATGCATTTTAAAACCAGAACCAAGGATTCTATAATTAAATCTTTTGCCATCACTATAAAATTATTCAATATAACTACCTTCAATTTACCTTTTATATTAGTTCATTTAAAATTATATAGTCCATGCATTCAAAGAGTTCATTACTGACTTAGATAATTCCTCCCCTCACCCCCTAAATCTCAGCATCAGTGGTTTTGTTATGAAAAAATTTCACAGTGAAGTTCCCTCTGCCAGCACTGATCAACAATTGTTCTAAAGCTTATAACTTTAGAGAATTGCCTAGAATGCTGAGAGAAACTTGTCCAAGATCACCTAACCATTATTTATCAAAAGTGAGACTTGAACCCAAGTTTTTGTTTCTCTGAGGCTAGCTCTCTATCTACTGTGCCAAGATGCCTTTCTCAGAGATATAATAAATAGGAGAGATGACTTAAGCCCTCATTAAGCAATTTTATTAGTGAATGTTAGTAATTATAGTACAGTATAATGAACTCCATGGGACATGCTAATTGTAGTTGAATTTGGTTATAATTAAAACATTCCTCCAAATTACCTTTCTATTCTCCAAATCTGGGATTGGAATGAGCTAATGCTCAAATATATATAGAATTTCCAAATGTGTGAAGAAGTGCTTGAATTCTAGGTGGGGATTAGAGGTTTCATTTGAAATATCCAGACATAATGTGGTGTAATGGAAGGAACTCTAACTGGATGGGAGCATGAAAATCTAGGTTAGAATCTGGTTTCCTCTTTGGCTTTTGGGCAATTTCACCGGGTCTTGTTTGCTAAATCATAGGTGCAATGTATATCAGGGAAAGTAATTTCTTTTCCTCTGGAAATTCCTTCCATGTTTTCACATAACTTTCATGCTTTCCCAAGTAAATGATAAGTACAACCAAAATATATTACTTTGAACTTTAAATATATTTTTCAGTTCTCTGAATGTTTCCTCCCTACCTATACATTAATAAACAAAATATGTATAGTCCTGTTAAAGATGTAAAAAACAGCCAAATTAAAAACATCCCTTATTAGTGTAGTATTGTGGCATTGTGCTATTAATCAGAGGATGGAACTGGGAGAGTGGTGACCAAGGGCACAAAACTAGTTTGGTTTTCATATCAACCACTGTATCACTGGCATTTTACTTTTCTAGATTTGAGGGGATAATTTCAGAGAATGAAGGGGGCTTTCTTTTTTTTTTTTTAATTGCTTTGTATTTTTCCATATATATATGCCATATACAAGATAGATTTCAACATTCACATTTGTAAAACCTTTTGTTCCAAATGTTTCTACCTTCCTCCCCCACCCCTTCTCATAGATAGCAAGCAATCCAATATAAGTTAAACATGTGCAATTCTTCTAAACATATTTCAATATTTTTCATGCTATATAAGAAAAATCAGAAAAAAGTGAAAGGAAAAAGGAAAAAAAAAAAAAAAAACACCATGAGAAGAATAACCAAGCAAGCAAACAACAACAGTAACAAAAGTGAAAATACTTTCCACATTCAGTCTCCATAGTTCTCTCTCTGGGTTTGGATATCACTCTCCATTCCTAGTCTATTGGCATTGCTTCAAATTACTTCATTGTTGTAAAGAACCAAGTCCATCATCATTTAACATCACATAATCTTGCTGTTGCTGTGTACAATGTTCTCTTGCTTCTATTCACTTCACTTAGCATCAGTTCATATAAGTTTTTCTATGCTTTTCTGAAATCAGCCTGCTCAACATTTCTTGTAGAACAATAATATTCCATTACATTCATATGCCATAATTTATTTAGCTATTCCTCAACATGAACACCCTCTTAATTTTCAGTTCATTGCCACTACAAAAAGGGGTGCTACACATATTTTTGTACGTGTGAATCCTTTTCTTTTTTTTTTTTTTTTTGATCTCTTTTGGATACAGACTTAATAGAAATACTACTGAATCAAATACAGTTTGAGAGCCCTTTGGGCATAGTTGCAAATTGTTCTCCATATCGTTGGATCAATTCATAACTCCACCAACAATGCATTTCCAGTTTTCCCACATTCCCCCCAACATTTATTATCTCTTCCTGTCATCTTAGTGAATTTGAAAGGTGTAAAATAGAACCTCACAGTTGTCTTAATTTGTATTTTTGTAATCAATAGTGATTTAGAGCATTTTTTCATTGACTAGAAATAACTTTAATATCATCATCTGAAAATTGTCTGTTCATATCCTTTGACCATTTATCAATTGAGGAATGATTTGTAGTTTTATACAGTTGAATCAATTCTATATATATTTATTAGAAATGCTAGATGTAAAAAAAAAAAAAAAATCTCCCTATCTTTCTTCTTCCCTTCAAATCTTAGCTGCATTGGTTTTGTTTGTACAAAAACTTTTCAATTTAATATGATGAAAATCATCCATTTTGTATTTCAAAATTTTCTCTAGTTCTTCTTTGGTCATAAATTCCTTTTTTTTTTGCATATCTAAGAGGTAAACTAATTATTGTTATCCTAATTTGCTAGTAATTTTTATGTTTAAATTATGACCCCATTCTGATGCTATCTTGGTATACAGTGTTAGATGTTGGTCAATATCTAGTTTCTGCCATACTATATGCCAAAGGTAAGTATTGAACTTTTATGTTTGGCATATATTTGAAAAAATAAAAATCTATTAGAAAAGAGAAAAGCCTTTCTATCCTCTGAATGATAGTTACTACAATAAAGTCTCAATTGCTCTAATAATTATTGTAAAATAGTGAAGAAACTACCCTAAATGGAGATTTAAATCAATAGTTTTAGAAAATTATGAATAAATAGGTCCAATTCCATTCAGGAGTTTGGTTTATCACTAAGGTGTTTGAGTATAAATTCACATATCAGTCGCATCTTATATTATAATGTGGGTCACAATAGTCACATAAGTTAAGCCTAATTTTTTGTCCCATCCACCGGGACTCAGTTATTTGGGGAGTCGAGGGGGACCCAGCCTGAAAGAGAAATGGGCGAGAAAGAAGAGCGAGACCAAGCAGATTCTTGTCAAGGTCTCAGTTTATTGCTCTTGGGGTTCAGCTTATATAGCAAAAAGCATGAGAAAGAGAAGTAGGGTTGGACCTGGGAAAGGAACATGGGGATGGCTGGTTCAATGAACAGGAACAGTTTGCAGTTAGGATATAATGTTGGAATATTCTATGGTCGGCCAGTTCTCGAAACTATTTTGTCTGAGGGTAATTCCCACTTAGGGGGGAGAAACACCTGGGCAGGCCCCCTTAGGGGGGAGAGACACCTAGGCCGAAGCCCTTGGCTCCCAACATCTCCCCCTTTTATCTTTAGAAGCAAAAGATTGTATAACACAAGGGCTGGTGAAAGGCCTGTCTTAGGCTATGTGGCCTGCACCCATGCTCGGTACCTAGATAACCAGGCCCTCAGGGCCAAGAAGGGCAGGGCCCCTGTCTTAGGCTATGTGGGTTGCCTCTGCCCATCCCTGAGAGTGAACCCACAATAATCCCGTCATTGGGTACCACTGCAGCCATAAAAGGTATGATTTTCCAAGTCAAGGGGCCACAATATTCCCATCATTGGCTCTTTCACAGCAATAGCCCACATTATTGCAATTAAGGCCGTGTCCCTTGGAGGTATAGCCACACCATTAGGTACCATAGGGACTCAATTTCCATGGCGAGGGTGGAGAATCGAAGCCTCTCGTGGGCAATGGTAGAAGGGGGGTCATCACAGGATCCATTAGCGCTAAGCTGGTGATAAAGAACTGCGACGGGTTTTTGTAGGGCAGAATTGACCTGTGACTTGATGAAAATAGTTAGCTTGTTGAAGTCTCAGGGGCCAAAGGAGAGAAGCAGCAAAACACCTACAGGGGGCCTTAAAAGACTGGAGAGTAGGGTGGTAAGCCAAGGGGATGTAGAGAACCAGTTTTGATACCAGGATTCGTTCTGCTCTCTTTCTCTCTTTCTTTTTTCTAGGCTTTCTTTGACCCTTTTTAGACTATCTTCTACTAGGCCAAGCTTATCAGTATAGAAGCAACATTCCTCTTTTAATGCAGCACAAAGGCTACCCTGTTGCAAAAAGAGGAGGTCTAAGCTTCTCCTATTCTGCAGGACCACTTCAGCCAGGGAGGCGACAGAGTCTTTAAGGTGCTTAAGGCCTGACTGCAGTTCCTGAAGATCTTTGTCAATAGCTGCACTGAGCTGAGCATACTGCATGTTGGAAGTAATTAAAGAGGCAATTCCTGTTCCTGCACCTACTGATCCCAGGCCTATAAGGATGGCCAGGGTGAGAGCCGTCAAAGGTTCTCTTTTCTCCCGAACCTGTGGGTCGGTCCCTCGTTCCCAAAATCTTAGGAAGTCATCTGGGTAATGAATTGTCAGGTGGGGGAAGAGAGAAACTACCACACAATAGTCTTTGTTATGAATGAAGGAGGTTGTAACCATGAAGGTGGTCAGACCCAAGGAGCAAGCAAGGTATGAGTTGTTAGGGGCAGCCATGTATGTGGGAAATGCAGTAATAGTGACAATCTGGTTACATACTCCTTCTAGCTGTAAGGGAGGCAGCATATTGGGTCCCAAAAGACACAGCCCCAGGACAAAGATTTTACTAAGGGTGAGACCCTGCTTATTTTCAAATCCCCAGTGTAAAAGAGATGAGTTGTTAGTGAATGTGAGATTTCCAAAATGCCTTCATAGAAAGGGGGGGAGGAGGAGTAACAAACCCAGCAATCTTCCACGGGAGTAGTATTAAGCTTGTGAATGGCTTGAACAGAGGCATTAACTAGGGAAAGAATGAGCGTGGCAGAGGAGGGGGGTCCCTTAGGGAGGGTTGGACGAAAGGCTCCACTGTGAGAGGGTGTGGGAGGAAAGGGTTGGTGACTTCATGTTGTTTTCTGAAAGAAAGCACAGTTAGAAATCTTCTCAGGGTGATCCCTGGGTGAGTTGTGAAGTTTTATCAGACGCTCTGGGAGCCATCTGGCATTTTGTGCCTGTGAATCATAAATGCAGGAATGTCCTTTGCCCCAGATAAGGACCGGGTTGGGACCCTGCCATCTGTTGGACAAAGGGTCTCTCCACATAGCCTGTGCATAAGTATTGACTGTAGGTGAATGCCAGAGGCGGTCAGCGGCAGATTTGTAAGAAAATTCAACACAAACATTGCATGATTTAAAAGAATTTTAAAATTACCTGCTTTAGGATATAACACTTCTCCCCCTGATTGTAATTTTAAGATCATATTTTTTAAAGTTTGATGAGCTCTTTCAACAATTCCTTGACCCTGGGGGTTATAAGGTATACCAGTAATATGTTTGATTTCCATCTGAGCACAGAATTGTTTAAAGGTGGAGTTAGTGTAGCCTGGATCATTGTCAGTTTTAAGAATTTTGGGTTTTGGGACAACAGCTAAAGAGGCAAGAACGTGACAGATCACATGTTTGGAGGCTTCCCCTGTTTGCAGAGATGCAAAAATGAAGCCACTAAACATGAATGTATTTTAATTTACCAAAAGATGGGTATCTACCATAATTCGCCAGGGACTAACCCACGGGGGTTCACTCCCAAGTGAGGTTCAGGCAGGAGAGTTAAGCAGCCCTTGCATTGCAGGACAATCTGCCGTGCCTGTTCGCAAGTGATAGAATATGACAGTCTGAGAGTATGGGCATTAAGATGATGTAAGGCATGGGCCTGCTGCACAGCAGTAAGTGGAGTGACTGAGAGGGCGGCAGCCACAAGTTGAGTGGCCTGATCCACCTTGTCATTGCCCTCTGCCAATGGCCCAGGGAGGACAGAATGGGCACGAATGTGACCTACAAAAAAAGGTTCAGTAAGGGCAAGGATTAAGCGCTGAAGTTCAGCAAACAAGGGGGAAGCATTGGTTGAAGGGCGAATATAAGGTACTGTCTCCAGAAGGGGAACAGAGTGTGCCACATAGGCACTGTCAGTATATAAATTGAAAGGACCTTTTAATAATTCAAAAACTCTAATGATGGAAGCGAGCTCAACTAGCTGTGCGGAGGTAAACTTTGTTCTGAAACAGGAAACTTGACCATTGACACTGAATGCCGCAATGCCTGAGGATGACCCGTCAGTGAAAACTAGCCGGGCACCTTTGATTGGGACAGACTTTGTTCCCTTGGGGAAAACAACAGGCGTTTTCTGTAAGAATTGAATCAATTTATCAGAGGGAAAGTGATTGTCAATGGTTCCCTGAAAAGAAATGGAGCTAGTGGCCCAATCATCATCATTCTGAACAAGCCATTGTATTTGGGAAGTAGTGTAGGGGGAAACTATATGGTCAGGGTCTCTACCAAAGAGCTTCAAGGCAGCCCCTCTGCCGAGGGTAGCAATTAGGTAAGGATATGTGGGTAAAATTTTGGAGGGAGATGCAGGTAAATGGACCCAAAACAGTGGCTTTTGTTGCCAAAGTAGGCCTGTGGGGGCAAAGGGAGTAGGAAATATAAGGAGCCAAAAACGTTGATTGGGGGCATAATATCCTATGTGATGATGTTCAGGGATGGCACATTCTATGTAATCAGGGATTTTCGCACCTCAGTGGTGAGTGAGCATGGGGAGGAGGGATCGGGGTCTTCCCTTATGATGTCAAAAAGAGGTTTTAATTCCCCTGTTGTGAGTTTTAAGTAAGTTCTGAGCCAATTGATATCACCGAGAAGTTTCTGAAAGTCATTAAGAGTGTGCAAACAGTCTGTCTGCAATTGGAGTTTCTAGGAAAGGACTTTGTTGGAAAATAGCTCAAAACCTAAGAACAGCTGCGGGCATTGGGTTTGAACTGTTTCAGGAGAGATCAAGAGACCCCGGGTCTGGAGGGCAGAGACAAGCAATTGGCAAATTTGAGAAAGGTGTGGCTCATTGGGTTCTGCTAAGAGAATATCATCCATGTAGTAGATGATATACATATCAGGATAAAACGCAACCTGAATGGATCGATAGTCTGAGTCACGTATTTTTGACAGAGGGTTGGGCTATTAGGCATACCCTGAGGGAGGACCCTCCATTGAAAGCACTGAGAGGGGCCCACACAATTAACTATGGGGAGGCTAAAAGCAAAGTGGTTGTAATCATTGGGGTGAAGAGGGATGGAGAAAAAACAATCTTTTAGGTCAATGACAATTTTTAAAAATCCCCTAGGGATAGCCACGGGATTGTGGCAGAGATTGTAGAAAAGGAGTTAGCAACATCTCCAGCTTCATTAATGATTAGCCAAGTGTAATTGAAAACCTGATAAGTCCCAGAGGAAGTCCAGGAAGAGTTCCAGCAGAGGTAAAAAGGCCAATTTTAGGTTTTTTGATTTGCTAAGAGGGCCCTTCTTGTAAGGTAGCAAAGGGGAAGCGGCCGCTGGGCTTGGAGCCGGGAGGAGGATGGTCTTTTTAAGTGAATTTTGCAGGGAAGAAAGTTCAGTGGAAAGCTGAACAAATTGCCTTTGGAGGTCAAGGACCTCCTTGAGATCATTAACTTGAGTCGAGAGCTGCTTTTTAGCCTCAATAAGGGTGGCAGGGGGTAGGGCTGGGGCGGAAAGAGCGGGCGTGCAGCTATGGACTGTGTAAGAAGTGAAAAGGGACCCCTTCAGAATTCTTAGTAGACACGGGGAAATTTAGCAGATTACCTGATGACAAGGTTTCTTGAGGCAGGGGAGGATAAAGGATTCTCTTTGAATGACAGGCATCCCAATGATAACAGAGGGGGGTGTGGAAGGGTTCTTATCAGCCAGGGGAATAGAGGCCGAAGAGGCCCCCTGAGACAAAGGGCAGAGGCAATATTCTGCTACTGATAAGAGCTGCTGTTTGTCAGGGTCATTAGATGCTGATTCTACAATATCACGAATCAAGCCCCAGTAAGAGAAGGCAGTTGTGGGAACAGCATTCTGCCCTTCCTTCTGTAATTTATCATTTAGGTCTCTGCCCACTTTCTGCCACTTCTGGGGATGAATCTCTAGTCTGTTCACAAGAAACTGTTAGGATTACTAAGTGAGAACTCAGGTTGTCTGGACAGTGACAAGGTGAGAATTCAGGTTTTCTGGACAATTACAAGGTGAGAACTCAGGTTGACTTGATAGAGGGGGCAAGCTCATTGGCTGGGGTGGTTCTTCCCAGAAGCCCTTGCATTATCCCACGCCCATTCTCTGGGAGGATAAAAGAGATAGCACTGTGCCCAGAGAGCAGATCGGCCTGGAGAAGGATAAGAGCTGGAGGAGATTCAGAGCCAGGATTCAAGAAGAAAGACTCTGCATTGCATCAGGCTTGACGGGGCTCTCTGCAGGAAGGGAAGTCACTTCTAAGGACAAGAGTTAACAGCAACTGCCTGGAGACAACGGTTCACTACAGGAAGAAGAATCTGTCTGAAAGATTTGAGTAGAAGACACAGCAGATCTCTTCCCAGAGAGTGATCCAGGAGCTTCTAGAGACGACAGCTCGTTACAATTGGCGCCCAACGTGGGGCAAGGACTTTTGCTTATCCTGACAAGAGGAGCTAGACCAGACCTTCGCAATTTGGCGCCCGAACAGGGACAGACACGGTCCTGATTCCAGTGGAAAAGCTTCCGATCTAGATCTCAGTCTCTCTGACCCAGAACCGTGAGTAACGAGGAAACTTTGTTAAAGATTAAGTGAGCGTGCTAATAGATAAATAAGGAACTTAAACTTGTTAAGGGCTAAACCAGGAATCTCTTATAGCTGAAATGGGGCAGATGTTAGCTATATTCAATCCCTGGACCTCAGCCGACTCAACCCCAGCCCCAGAAGCAACCTCAGCTCCACCCCTATTCAGGAGTGGTACTATAGAGAGTATAATAAAGATAATTGAGGAGCAGAGTTTACTTGTAACCTGGGTACAGATTGCTAAACTCTTGGCTCCATTAAGACGCACATCCCCTTGGTTCTTAGAGGAAGAAAAGATAGATGTAGATAAATGGAAGCTAGTGGGATATGAAATGAAAGAATTTCAAGCAAAAAATGGGCCTCGTTCAATTTCTGCAGAAGTATTTTATATCTACAACATAGTTCAATTAGCCTTAAACTATCAAGCAAGTTGTAGGAGAAGGAAAAGTTTTAAAAATGAACAGAGGAGGAAGTGTGAGAAAAAAAGGAAAGATCAAGATCTTGCCCTAGAGCAAGAAGATTTAAATGAGGAATTATGGTATGATTCTCTTGAAGAAGCTTCAACTCTGCCTAGAGAACAGATTATTGACAGGCCCACATCAACCCCACCTTCAGAGGTGGAGGAAGAAGGAGGGGAAGAGGCAGAAACACAAACAGAATTGCCTGTGAAGCAGCCTAAGCCTATGACAAGATTAGAAAAAGCATTGGTTAAAGCTAAGAGAGAAGGACAGGATATAAGTGATTTTATACATGCATATCCTGTGATTGAAAATACTGACTCTGTAGGTAAAAAAAGGAGAAGATATGCACCTTTAGATTTGAATAAAATTAAGGATTTGAAAAAAGGTTGTACCCTTTATGGGGCTACATCAGCTTATGTCAAAATGTTACTAGATGGTTTGTCTTATGAAGTCCTAACCCCGAATGATTGGAAATCCATAGCAAGGACATGTCTGGAACCTGGAGAAAATTTATTATGGCTTGCGGAATTTCATGAATTATGTAAAATTCAAGACAGATGCAATTTGGAAATAGGAGTTAACACACAATTCACTTTTGAGCACTTAGCTGGTGAAGGTCAGTATGCAGAGAATTCGGAACAGATTAATTATACCATGACAATATATGAACAAATTGCTAAGGCTGCAATAAAAGCTTGGGGTGTCCTCCCTGGACAGAAAGATCGTGGAGAGGCTTTCACTAAAATACAGCAAGGTCCCAATGAACCTTTTGCAGATTTTGTGGGACGTTTGCAAACTGCTGTCAAAAGAACTATTGGAGAAAATTCAGCTACAGAAATAATGACCAGACATCTGGCTAAGGAAAATGCCAATGAGATTTGCAAAAGAATTATATGGGGATTAGACAAAGATGCTCCTTTAGAGGACATCATAAGACGCTGTGCTACAGTGGGAACAAATGCTTTTTACACCCGGACAATGATGAATGTGGAAAGACAGGGTCCCTCCTGGCAAGGGCCTTCTAGAGAAACTCGGCGATGTTTTCAATGTGGAAAAATTGGGCATCTAAGAGCTCAGTGTAGATATGGAGATACAGTGAGAAGACAGGGTGAGAGAAGACCTAAAACTCCATGTCCAAAATGTCACAAGGGCCTCCACTGGGCCTCCGAATGTAGATTGACACAGGGAAATGACAGGTGGGGCCCAGCTTCAGCCCCCCAAGTGGGGCATGATGGCAGCCGAGGTTACATCCAGAGAATTTTAAGACATGATCAATCAGCCAAAAGGCAATCAGATGGAAGAAAGGGATTGAAATTAGGAAAAATAGAGTTGTGTGCAGTAGAGACTACCGAGATACTCCCTGGAGAAGTGAAATCTGTTCCTGTTGAGCCTATGGATCCTTTGCCTCCAGGCACAGTAGGCTTGACCATTTCACCTTCTGAGAGTGCCTACAAAACAGTGTCCATCCATACACTGATGTGGGAGACTGGAGAACGTGTATCTAATATCCCAGTCACTAACACAGGCAGACAACGTGTGATTTATCAACCAGGAGAAGTAGTAGCATCAGGCTTATTGTTACGGACCCCTAATAAGCAACCTAGTGATAGTCGCCTAGATTTTGATTCCAATGAACAAAATCCAGGAATATATTGGACAACAGCTGTGACAGCTGACCGACCTATGCTTACTATTTATATAAATGGAATACCATTTGAAGGATTGGTAGACACGGGTGCAGATCGTACAGTTATTAGAGGTGCCAATTGGCCCGGTCACTGGCCAAAGATTAAAGCAGACACCTATATGTCTGGGGTGGGAGGATCAATAGCAGCAGAAGTTAGTGCTAGGCCTTTGAGATGGGTATTTGAAGGAGAAACAGGAGCTTTTACTCCTTTTGTGGTTGAAAAAATCCCCATCAATCTGTGGGGAAGAGACATTTTACAGCAGATAGGATTACAAATAAGCACTTCGGCTTTTTAGGCAGGGCTGCTGTTGAAGGCCTACCTGCACTTTCACCAGTTCCTATTCAGTGGAAGACTGATTCACCAGTGTGGGTAGAACAGTGGCCCTTAAGAAGTGATAAAATTCAGGCCTTATTAGACATAGTGCAAGAACAACTTGACCAAGGACACTTGCGGCCTTCTCTAAGTCCTTGGAATTCTCCAGTATTTGTGGTGAAAAAGAAATCTGGAAAATGGAGGATGTTAACTGATCTAAGAAGAGTAAATGAACAGATGGAAACTATGGGAACTCTTCAGCCTGGACTTCCATCTCCTACTCAGTTGCCAAGAGAATGGCCTCTATGGGTTATAGACATTAAGGATTGTTTCTATTCTATTCCTCTAGATAAGGAGGATATGAAAAGATTTGCTTTTTCAGTGCCTAGTGTTAATTTGGCTGAGCCTTATAAAAGATATGAATGGACAGTTTTGCCACAGGGAATGAAAAACAGCCCTACTATGTGCCAAATGTATGTTGCAGCTGCTCTTGCTCCAGTAAGAAAAGCCTTTCCAAAAGTAATATTGTTACATTATATGGATGATATTTTGGGATGTGCACCTGAGGAACAAATGTTAGAGGCATGTCTACAAAGGACCATGGAAACATTAAAGTACTACAAACTGCATATAGCTACAGAAAAAATTCAAAGACATGCTCCTTTTCAATATTTAGGATATGAAGTATATCCTAAGACACTCACAGTACAAAAGCTTTCTTTAAGAACAGAGAAGTTGAACACCTTAAATGACTTTCAAAAATTAATAGGAGATATCCAATGGATGCGTCCAGTGTTAGGCTTAACTACCAATCAACTACAACCTCTATATGACATTTTAAGGGGAGACAGTGCTTTAAATTCACCACGCCAGCTTACAAAAGAAGCACAAAAGGCTTTGAGAGAAGTTGAACTGGCTTTATCCAATGTGGTTGAAAGAGTCACTCAAAAACCCTTGGAAATATCAGTTTTTGCTACAAAAGAGGCACCCACAGCAGTCCTTCATCAAGGAGACAGAGTGATTGAGTGGGTGAACCTCCCAGCACAACCAGAACAAAGCCTTACACCTTACCCAGTGCTTGTGGCTAGGATTTTATTAAAGGCTATTAAGAGAGTAACACAATTATCTGGGATAAGTCCTGAAAAAATATACACATTCTATACTAACGCACAGATTAATGTATGCTGTGAGACCATCCCAGAATGGCAAATTTTATTGGCCACCGCTCCAAATTTTGTACATGGATCTCCATTAAAGATTACCCGGCTACTACATAATTGGCGATGGATTTTTGAAGAAAAGGTTTCTAAGGTTCCTCTTAAAGGACCAACAATCTTTACAGATGCCTCCAAAGAAAATATTTGTGCCATATACTCTCATGATTTAACCATAAAGAGAGTAATCAGGACTCCTTTTCAATCCACTCAACAGAATGAATTATTTGCTATCATGCTAGCTCTCACTTATTACCCACGAGACGTAAATATAATTACTGATTCAGCCTATTCAGTAGGTGTAATACAAAGAATTGCCACAGCCCAAATAAAATTTGCAGCCTCCAATATTTATCAGCTCTTTAAGGAACTTCAAGAGCAAGTGAGAAAACATCCAGGCAAGATTTGTATCTTGCATGTCCACTCACATAGTGGACTTCCAGGTCCCATTTTTGATGGAAATTCAAAGGCAGATAGCCTTCTAACCATGTTAGCCAGTAGTCCTTTATTTCAGGAAGCACAAGAATCTCATTCTAAATATCATCAGGCTGCTCGAGCTTTATGTTTACAATTTGGAATCACAAGAGAGGAAGCTAGGAGCATAGTAAAAAGCTGTACAGCTTGTCTTCCTTTCCATGCTCCTACACTCCCTCCAGGGAAGAATCCTCGTGGTTTGAGACCCAATGAAATCTGGCAAATGGATGTGACCCATTATAAATCTTTTGGTCGTCTATCTTTTATCCATGTAGTGGTAGACACCTTTTCAGGATTCACATTTGCAATGCCAGCAGCAAAAGAGACAGCCCGAGTAGTCACTGAATTCCTTATACAAGCTTTTGCAATTATGGGTGTGCCACAAGCAATAAAAACAGACAATGGACCTGCATATACGTCCAAACATTTTACATACTTTTGTGCACAGTATAAGATTTTACATACCACGGGCATACCCTTTAATCCTCAAGGGCAGGCAATAGTAGAGAGAAGAAACAGAGATATTAAGACACTCCTCCAAAAACAAAAGAAAGGGGGAGCCACAGGTAGCCCTAGGGAACTTCTAAATTTAGTTCTCTATACCATTAATTTTCTAATTTTTGACAAAGATGCACTGGCTCCAGCAGACAGGTTTTATAACCCACCAGAAGGGCAGTGTCCAGTGCGAGCATCTCCATTGTCCTTAGATAATCGCCAGGTGATGTGGAGAGATCCAGAAAGTGGTGAATGGAAGGGACCAGATAGGTTAACTGCCTGGGGGAGAGGGTTTGCTTGTATTTCTTCAGCAGGAGAAGGAATCAGATGGGTGCCAACGAGTCATATTCGCCTTGTCCACCAGAGAGAGACAGAAAAAGAGAAAGACCTCAAAATAAAGGAGAAGATCTAAGAAACATCTGACACTGAAAGAGCATGGATAATAAGAAGACTGTTAAAGAACTTTAAAAACCAGCAGGAATCATTGGACTTCCTCACACAAGATGAGACTAATGGACAATGGACTTATGGACATTTATAAATTTTCAATTTATGATTATTTGATTATGTTATTTGTCATATACTTCTAGCATGTATTATGTTACTATGTTACTATATGCTTATGTAATTATCTGTAATACTTCCCATGTTTCAAGGTTATTTATGTAATTATCTGTAATACTTCCCATATTTATGGATTTATGTTTCAAGGTCATGACTGTCCTATGTTCTAAATCAAAAGAAAGGGGGAGATGTTAGGATTACTAAGTGAGAACTCAGGTTGTCTGGACAGTGACAAGGTGAGAATTCAGGTTTTCTGGACAATTACAAGGTGAGAACTCAGGTTGACTTGATAGAGGGGGCAAGCTCATTGGCTGGGGTGGTTCTTCCCAGAAGCCCTTGCATTATCCCACGCCCATTCTCTGGGAGGATAAAAGAGATAGCACTGTGCCCAGAGAGCAGATCGGCCTGGAGAAGGATAAGAGCTGGAGGAGATTCAGAGCCAGGATTCAAGAAGAAAGACTCTGCATTGCATCAGGCTTGACGGGGCTCTCTGCAGGAAGGGAAGTCACTTCTAAGGACAAGAGTTAACAGCAACTGCCTGGAGACAATGGTTCACTACAGGAAGAAGAATCTGTCTGAAAGATTTGAGTAGAAGACACAGCAGATCTCTTCCCAGAGAGTGATCCGGCAGCTTCTAGAGACGACAGCTCGTTACAAGAAACCAAGGACAAGTTTAATCTATAAAAATAAAGAATTTAACCAAATCTTTTTTCTTTACTCTAACTCCTCTTTCTCTGAGGGATGCTTTAAGGTCCTTTATAAAAACCTGCTCTTTGGATAACGTATGACCCACTTCTATGAGACGGACGATTCAAAACTTACCAAGGACTGGAACTCTCATGAGCGGTGAAAGCGGTCCTTCTTCCAATGGGGTCGCGAAGACTTCTCTGGGAGGGGTCCATCTGGCAAGGGTCCGTACCTCAAGCCCCATGTTGGGCGCCACCTGTCCTGGTCCAGCGGGACTCAGTTATTTGGGGAATTGAGGGGGACCCAGCCTGAAAGAGAAATGGGCGAGAAAGAAGAGCGAGACCAAGTAGATTCTTGTCAAGGTCTCAGTTTATTGCTCTTGGGGTACAGCTTATACAGCAAAAAGCATGAGAAAGAGAAGTAGGGTTGGGTCTGGGAAAGGAGCAGGAGTGATGGAGAAGTAGGGTTGGACCCAGGAAAGGAACATGGGGATGGCTGGTTCAATGAACAGGAACAGTTTGCAGTTAGGATACAATGTTGGAATATTCTATGGTCAGCCAGTTCTCGAAACTATTTTGTCTGAGGGAATGCCCACTTATGGGGGAGAAACACCTGGGCAGGCCCCCTTAGGGGGGAGAGACACCTAGGCCGAAGCCCTTGGCTCCCAACAATTTTTAAAAATCATTGATACATTATCTATTTTTAATCACTTTTTTTTAAGCCTAGAAAATGAGAATGATAATCTTTGCCAAGAATTTGATTTTGAAAAATGTCTAATTATGTAAACTTCAAAGGAAAAAGTTGAATTGTACAGATATAAAAGATCCATGTCCAGTGACTAATACTTGAGTTTACTCTTTAAGAAAATAAATTACTTCAGAATACTAAAACAACTAGAGCTTCAACTCAATGTGTTTTGTCTTAAGGCCCATTCATGTCACATTCCACAAGTTACCAGTATGACCAATTTTGTAGTCTTATGCTTTAGAATCCAGTAATGTAGATCAATGGCCAGTTCTCTCATGTCAGTGAGTTATTCCCAATCTTACCTTTACCACAGAAGAAGCAAAAGACATTTGAATAGGCCTGGTTTCTCTGGGATTAGGAGAGAAATTTAATGGAGAGGTGGCAGTACTATAAAAAGGGAAAAACTTTGAGGCTTCCTTGCCCATGGGAAAGACACAGAAAATCCATCTACAAGTGTAAAGTATGGGCTAGCTCCTTGGAGGGCCTCAGGGTCAGCCAGATTCAAGATAAATCAAAGTTCTTGGTCTTTAAGGGGAGAAGTGAAGGAAGAAGTGAAGAGAATCTGCATGCCAGCTTGCCAAAAATATTTCTTGGATTCTGGAATTTGAAGTCTCCAGCCTTTCTCCTTCTCATCCTGCCACCAAGTAACTCTGACTTCTCTCCCTCCTTCCTCCAATCCTTGGCAAGTACCAATGGTGAGGAGAGCCATCATCCAAATATATGCTAATAGAGCCTTTGTCTCACATCAAATAGGTAGCCTTAAGTGCTCTCTTGTCTGATTCAGAGTTTCAGCCCTCTACAATCTCCAATTATTTCTTTCCTCAAGAAGTTTATTCTAAATGTGAAATACCTCATTGTAAAAATGACTCATCTGGAAAACAAATCTAGGAGAGACACTTTAGGGATTATTCCATTTCCTGAAAGATATGATGAAAAAAACCAAAAACAAACAAACAAACAAAAAAAAAAAACAAACAAAAAACAAAAAAGAGCCTAGACATCATCTTTAAGGAAATCATCAAGGAAAACTGCCCTGATGTCCTAGAACTAGAAGGCAAAATAGTCATTGAACGAATTGACTGATAATCTCCTGAAAGAGATCCCCAAATTAAAACTCCAAGGAATATAGTAGCTAAATTTCAGAATTATCAGGTCAAGGAAAAAATATTGCAAGCCTCCAGAAAGAACCAATTAAAATATGGAGGAACCACAATCAGGATTACCCAGGACCTAGCAGATTCCACCTTAAAAGATGGAAGGGTCTGTAATCTGATATTCTAAAAGACTAAGGAACTTTGATTGCAGCAAAGAATATACTATTTACCTAAATTGAGCATTATCTTTCAGGAAAGATGGATATTCAATGATACAGGTGAATTTCATTTATTTCTGATGAAAAAACCAGAACTGAACAAAAAATTTGATCTCCAAATATAGAACTCAAGAGAAGAATAAAAAGGTAAAAAGGAAAAAAGAGGAAAATGGATAGAAGGGAAAGCAGAAGTAGTAGGGGAAAGGTATAAACAAGGGAAATGGGGCTATAAAGGGGAAGGGCTATTTGAAGGAGGTGCTATTTAGAAGCAAAATACAAGGGAAGAGGGAAAAGAGGAAAGGAAAGAAAAAAAGCATAACTTGGGGTAAATAAGATAGTGGGAAATACAGAATTAGTCATTTTAACTGTGAATTTGAATGGGATGAACCCTCTCATAAAACCAAAGCAGATAGCATACTGGATTAAAAGCCAGAATCCCATAATACATTGTATACAAAAACAAAACAAACAAACAAAAAACATTTAAAGCAGAGTGATACATACAGAGTAAAGGTAAAAAGGCTGGAGCAGTATATATTATGCTTCAGGTGAAAAAAAAAGTGGGTGTAGTGATCCTGATCTCAGATCAAGCAAAAGCAAAAATAGATCTAATTAAAAGAGATAAGGAAGAAAACTATCTCTTGCTAAAGGGTACCATAGATAATGAAGCAATAACAATACTAAACATATATACACTCAGTTGTATAGCATCCAAATTCCTAGAGGAGATGTTAAGATAGCTGCAAGAAGATATAGGCAACTAAACTATTCTAGTGGGGGAATCTCAAATTTGCTGTCTCAGAACTAGATAAATCAAACTACAAAATAAATAAGAAAGATGTTAAGGAGGTAAATATATTTTAGAAAATGTTAAGAATCATGCCTAGGTGAAGGAGCAGGTCAATTCTCTGAAAGCCTCCACAACTGTGAATCATAACATCTGAAGGAGTTACAAAGCAGCCTTTACTGACACAGGTGTTGCTTTTGAACTGGGAGTGAAATAAATTGGAGGCAGAGAGAAGAGGAGAGAGGTCAGACAACGCACCTGCCTTTCAGTGGAAAGGTCAGAAAATAGCAACTGCCTCTCAATCTCCTTATATCATCATCATCATCCTCTCACATGAAGAGATCCATTCTACAGGTCTGATTAGACCTCCAGCAGCCACTGGCAGGTGGCTCCCATATCACCACAAGAAAAATTAGGCATGATAGATCTTTGGAGAAAATAGAATGGAAACAGCAAGAGAAAGGAATATACTTTTTTTTTTTTTTCTCAGCAGTTCATGGAGCTTATTCAAAAATTGATCTCAAAATCAAATGTGGAAAGGCAGAAATAGTAAATGAATTTTTTTCAGATCATGATGTAATAAAAATTACATAAAATAAAAGGCCAGGAGAAACTAGACAAAAAGTTAATTGGAAACTAAATAATCTAATCCTAAAGTATGGCAGCAACTAGGCATTAACCCACACCTAACACCATATACTAAGATAAGGTCAAAATGGGTTCATGATTTAGGCATAAAGAGTAATATTATTAGTGAATTAGAAGAAAATAGGATAGTTTTGTGGAGAAAGAAGGAACTTGTGACCAAAGCAGAACTAGAAATCTTTACTGAACACAAAATAGATAATATGATTATATTAAGTTAAAGAAGTTTTTACAAACAAGGCTAATGCAGACACAATTAGAAGGGAAGCAATAAACTAGGAAAACATCTTTACATTCAAAGGTTCTGACAAAGGCCTCATTTCTAAAATATATAGAGAATTGACTCAACTTTATAATAATTCAAGTCATTCTCCACTTGATAAATTGTCAAAGGATATTGTAGAGTGCCAGAACCCTGGAGAAGTATACTTGAAAGAAGGTGTTAACTCAGTGAAATTGATGAGATAATGATTCTCTAGTTCATATATATACTTAGTACTTAGTATGGTGATTTAATGCTTCTCTAGTTCACACATATTCAGTATACTATAATGATGTAATTTTAATAGGATATTTAAACTGGGGACAAAGTCAGACTAAAAGGGGAGACTGGTTGAGATTGGCAGACTGTCAGACTGTTGTAGGAGACTGGGTCAGACTATGACAGACACAGACTGTGTAAGAGACAATAAAGACTTTGGACTCTATTCTTGTCCATTCTGATAGTGTCTAACCTGCTGAGACCAAGGCCCTTCCAGAGGACCTCCAGAAAGCTTGCCTGAATATTACAGTATATGAACAGAAAATTTTCAGATGAAGAAATTGAAATTATTTGTAGTCATATGAAAAGATGCTCCAAATCACTATTGATCAGAGAAATGCAAATTAAGACAACTCTGAGATATTACTACACACCTCTCAGACTGGCTAAAATGACAGGAAACGATAATGATACATGTTGGAGGAGATATGGGAAAACTGGAACACTAATACATTGCTGGTGGAATTGTGAATGGATTCAACCATTCTGGAGAGTAATTTGGAACTATATCCAAATAGTTATCAAACTCTGCATACCCTTTGATCCTGCAGTGTTTCTACTAAGCTTATATCCCAAAGAGATCTTAAAGGAGGGAAAGGGACTCACATGTGCAAAAATGTGTATGTATACACACACACACACACACACACACACACACACACACACACACACACATATCTGTAACCTCCCATTCCGAGCTACTGATTGTCAGGACCATACATACCAATCTTTCCCAGATAGACATGGAGACAAGCCAATGTTAAGCCTTTCTTTATTGGTAATCTCAGTAAGGGTTAGCAGGAAGCACGAAAAGTATATGTATGTCTCTGCATCTCTCTGCTTCTCTGAATCTCTCTACATCTCTGCCTCTCTCTACTTCTCTCCTCATCTTTCTCCTTGCCTATGGCAAAACTGGCCATTTATATTTACTCTCCTCTGGGATTACTCTATGCCTAGCCCACTCAGCACTGTGCAGGTGGATCCACAGAAGGGAGACACCTGGAAATAGTGCTGCATCCCAAGAAAAGATCTAGCAAAAGAACATACCCCTCCCCTTCTCAAGAAAACACCTGTAAGACACAACTTCCTGCCTCAGAGGCCAAGCCTTCTTCTACCTTCTGGGTCCACCTTACCAGATGCCATGGCATACATGGCAATTCTCAGAAGGAAAGTCTCTAGCATATATACATATAAACATATAAATATGTTTCTGCATTTCTTTCTAAAACATTTTTCTTTAAACTTTTTTTTTGTTTTGGAGAGGCCATTGGTGTTATTAAGCAACATGCCCAGGGTAACACAGCTAGGAAATGTTAAGTATCTGGGGCCTGAATTGAACTCAGGTCCTCTTGACTTCAGAGTCAGTGTACTCTACTGTACCAAGTAACTGACCCTTTTAAAAAGTTTTGAGTTCCAGATGCTATTCTTCCCTTCCTCATCTCCTCCCTGAAATAATAAATGATCATATATATTATACATATGTAATTATGTATAACATTTCTACATTAATCATTTGGACAAGAAAACTCAAATAAAAAAAGAATGTGAAAATAGTATGCTTCAGTATGTCTTCAAAAAAATAAATTATTTCTCTGTAGGGGAATAGTATGTTTCATTTTAATTCTTTGGGATTGTCTTGGATCATTGTATTGCTGATAATAGTTAAGTCATTTACACTTCTTTATTACGATATTGTTATTACTCTGTATGATGTTCTGATTCTGTTCATTTCACATCACTATGTATCCATTCATGTAAATCTTTTCAGATTTTTCTGAAATCACCCTGCTTGTCATTTCTTATAGTATAAAATTTCATTACAATCATATCATAGCCAGTCCCTGTTGGAATACACAGGAGAGCTGTTGAAATACGAAGGAGCCACCTGACAGTGACTGCTGAGATCCAACCCAGAATGGATTTCTTCTTATGAGAGGATGATACAAGGAGAATGAAAGCTCTGACCTCTCTGACTGAGAGGCCCTTGTGTTGTCTGACCTCTCTCCTCTTCCCTCTGCCTCCAATTTTATCTCATTCCCAGTCCACAACACCTGTGTCAGAAAAAGTTGCCTTGCAGCTCCTTCAGATGTTATGATCCGCAACTGTGGAGGCTCTCAAAGAATTGACCTGTTCCTTAACAATTCCCCAATTGATAGATATCCCTTTGATCGCCAATTCTTAGACACAACAAAAAGAGCTGCTATGAATATTTTTGCACAAATAGGTCCTTTTCTCTTTCTCTGGTATGTCTTTGGGATATAGACAGTGATGGTATTACTGTATCAGATGATATGCAATTTTATAGCTCTTTGAACATAGTAACACATTGTTCTCCAAAATGTTTGGATCATTTTACAACTTCACTAACAAAACAGTAATGTCTGTTTTTACATATCCACTTCAACATATGGCATTTTCCCTTTTTATCAGATTAGCCAATCTGATAGAGGCTGAGGATGGTACCATAGAGTTGTCTTAATTTGCATTCTCTAATCAATAGCGATTTAGACATTTCTTTCTTTTTTTTTTAATGACCATAGATAGCTTTTATTTCTTTGTCTTACAACTGTCTATTCATATCCTTTGAACATTTATCAATTGGAGAATCACTTGTATTTTTATAAATTTGACTCAGTGAAGTTGGGTATAGCCAAGTAAAGTGAAGGTAGAAACTGGTCAGAGTTCTTCCCCAGACCTCTCCCATTACCTTTAAATAATGATTCTAAACACATTTTAGAGTACCATAACCCACAAAAAACCAGAATTGAATAATTTGATAATTGAAGACAGCTTGAAGGTCACCAGGAAGTCTATTGCATCGGAGTGGGTCTAAAGCCCAATCACAATGCAGGCTGTGCCAGCACAGCTGGACCCCATGACACCAGGGACAGATGATGGGACATTTAAATCTGTGACAATAGCAGCAATATGCAGACCTTTCAGATATAGAAGCCAAGGATAACACAGTAGAATAGATTTGATGCATTAAGGTGTGATAGGAACCTCAATGTAGGATTAGGTTTTTGGAGCCACTGAATCAATAGCAGTGGCAACAGCAACCATGGCCATTGCAGCAATACAAGTGGGGGGACACTGGTCAGAGGGAGATTGCAAGGGGTCTCTTTGCTGACCCTGTGGCAGGACTTTGTTGCTTTGTCCATGTCCAGGTTTGTACAGTAGTGATATCTCAAAGTACAGGTCCTAGAAGGATCTCTGAAAATAGCTTCACAAAACCCTGGAAGTTTGAGACCTTGGACCCCTCAACCAGGAAAAGGAACCCTATTTTAACAAAGAGTTAAAAGCCAAGTAATAACCTAGGAAAATGAGTAAACAACAGAAAAAAAATTCTGACCATAGAAAGTTATGGTGACAAAGACGATCAAAATACATACTCAAAAGATGATAACAAAGTTAAAGCTCCGACCTCCAAGAAAAATATAACCTGATCTCAGACAGTGGAAGAGCACAGGAAGGATTATAAAAATCAAATAAGAGAGGTAGAAGAAAAATTGGGAAGAGAAATAAGAATGATGCAAAAAGAAATATAAAAACCTAATGAGAAGAATATTGCCTTAAAAAACAAAATTGGCTAAATGGAAAAGGAGGTACAAAAGCTTACTGAGGAAAATATTTCCTTAAAAATTATAATTGAGCAAATGGAAGAAAATGTCTTGATGAGAAATCAAGACACAATAAAACAAATCTTTATTATTATTATTATTATTATTTTATTTTATTTATAAGGTTTTTTGGACAGTATATATGCATGAGTAATTTTTTTTTATAACATTATGCCTTGTATTCATTTTTCCAAATTATCCTCTCCCTCCTTCTACTCGCTCTCCTAGATGACAGGCAACCCCATACATTTTACATGTGTTACAATATAACCTAGATACAATATTTGTGTGTAAATCCCATTTTCTTGTTGCACATTAAGTATTAGATTCCAAAGGTGTAAGTAACCTGGGTAGATAGACAGTAGTGCTAACAATTTACATTCACTTCCCAGTGTTCCTTCTCTGGGTGTAGTTGTTTCTGTCCATCGTTGATCAACTCGAAGTGAGTTGGATCTTCTTTATGTTGAAGATATCCACTTCCATCAGAATACATCTTCATATAACATTGAAGTGTACAGCGATTTTCTGGTTCTATTCATTTCACTCAGCATCAGTTGATGTAAGTCTCTCCAAGCCTCTCTGTATTCGTCCTGCTAGTCATTTCTTACAGAGCAATAATATTCCATAACCTTCATATACCATAATTTACCCAACCATTCTCCAATTGATGGACATCTATTCATCTTCCAGTTTCTAGCCACTATGAAAAGAGCTGCCACAAACATTTTGGCACATACAGGTCCCTTTACCCTCCTCAGTATTTCTTTGCGATATAAGCCCAATAGCAGCAATGCTGGATCAAAGGGTATGCACAGTTTGATAACTTTATGGGCATATTTCCAAATTGCTCTCCAGAATGGTTGGATTCTTTCAGAACTCCACCAACAATGTATTAGTGTCCCAGTTTTCCCACATTCCCTCCAACATTCATCATTACTTATTCCTGACATCTTAGCCAATCTGACAGGTGTGTAGTGGTATCTCAGAGTTGTCTTAATTTGCATTTCTCTTTAATTTGCATTTCAGTAGTGAGTGGATATAATTTCAATTTCATCATCTGAGAATTGTCTGTTCATATCCTTTGACCATTTATCAATTGGAGAATGGTTTGATTTCTTATATATTAGGGTCAATTCTCTATATATTTTGGAAATGACACCTTTATCAGAACCTTTAATTGTAAAAATATTTTCCCAATTTGTTACTTCCCTTGTAATCTTGTTTGCATTAGTATTGTTTGTACAGAAACTTTTTAGTTTGATGTAATCAAAATCTTCTATTTTGTGATCAATAATGATCTCTAGTTCTCCTCTGGTCATAAATTCCTTCCTCCCCACAGGTCTGAGAGGTAGACTATCCTCTGTTCCTCTAATCTATTTATTATCTCATTCTTTATGCCTAAATCATGGACCCATTTTGATCTTATCTTGGTATATGGTGTTAAGTGTGGATCCATATCTAATTTCTGCCATACTAATTTCCAGTTTTCCCAACAAGTTTTTTCAAATAATGAATTTTTATCCCTAATGTTGGTATCTTTGGGTTTGTCAAAGACTAGATTGCTATAGATGTACCCTTTTTTGCCCTTTGTACCTAATCTGTTCCACTAATCAACTGGTCTATTTCTTAGCCAATACCAAATGGTTTTGGTGACTGCTGCTATATAATATAGCTTTAGATCAGGTACACCTAGACCACCTTCATCTGACTTTTTTTTTCATTAGTTCCCTTGCAATTCTCGACCTTTTATTCTTCCATATGAATTTTGTTGTTATTTCTTCTAGGTCATTAAAATAGTTTCTTGGGAGTCTGATTGATATGGCACTAAATAAATGGATTAATTTGGGGAGTATTGACATCTTTATTATATTCGCTCGGCCTATCCAAGAGCACTGAATGTCTTTCCAATTATTTAAATCTGACTTTATTTTTATGGTAAGTGTTTCATAATTTTGCTCATATAATTCCTGACTATTCTTTGGTAGATGGATTTCCAAATATTTTATACTCTCAACATTTGTTTGGAATGGAATTTCTCTTTGTATCTCTTGCTGTTGCATTTTGTTGGTGATATATAAAAAAACTGAGGCCACTTTGCTAAAATTCTGAATTATTTCTAATAGCTTTTTAGCAGAGTCTTTGGGGTTCTCTAAGTATACCATCATGTCATCTGCAAAGAGTGATAGTTTGATTTCCTCATTTCCTACTCTAATTCCTTGAATCTCTTTCTCGGCTCTTATTGCCGAGGCTAGCGTTTCTAGTACTATATTGAAAAGTAATGGTGATAGTGGGCAACCTTCTTATACTCCTGCTCTTACTGGGAAAGGTTCCAGTTTATCTCTATTGCATATTATGCTTACTGACGGTTGTAAATATATACTCCTGATTATTCTAAGGAATAGTCCATTTATTCCTATACTCTCAAGCGTTTTTAGTAGGAATGCATGTTGGATTTTGTCAAATGCTTTTTCTGCATCTATTGAGATGATCATATGGTTTTTATTAATTTGATTATTAATATGGTCAATTATACTAATAGTTTTCTTAATATTAAACTAGCCCTGCATTCCTGGTATAAATCCTACTTGATTATAGTGTATTATCCTGGGGATGATTTTCTGAATTCTTTTTACTAATATCTTATTGAAAATTTTAGCATCAATATTCATTAAGGCAATTGGTCTATAGTTTTCTTTCTCAGGTTTTTGATCTACCTGGTTTAGGTATTAGTACCATGTCTGCATCATAAAAGGAGTTTGGTAGGACTCCTTCATCCCCTATATTTTCAAATAGTTTATATAACACTGGGGCTAATTGTTCTTTAAATGTTTGGTAGAATTCACATGTAAATCCATCTGGTCCTGGGGATTTTTTCCTGGAGAGTTGATTAATAGCTTGTTCTATTTCTTTTTCTGAAATGGGAATATTTAAGCAATTTGTCTCCTCCTCTGTTAATATAGGAAGCCTATATTTTTGGAAGTCATCCATTTCACTGAAGTTATCAAATTTATTGGCATAAAGTTGGGCAAAGTAACTCCTTATTATTTCTCTAATTTCCTCTTCATTGGTGGAAAGATCCCCCTTTTCATTTATAAGACTAACAATTTGATTTTCCTCTTTCCTTTTTCTGATCAGATTTACCAAAGGTTTATCTATTTTATTGGGTTTTTCATAAAACCAACTCTTGGTTTTATTTATTAATTCAATAGTTTTTTTTAATTTTCAATATTATTGATTTCTCCTTTTAATTTTTGTATTTCAAGTTTAATTTTTGGTTGGAGGTTTTTAATTTGGTCTTTTTCTACCTTTTTAAGTTGTAGGTCCAATTTGTTAATCTTCTCTTTCTCTTTTTTCTTCAAATAAGCCTCTAAAGATATAAAATTTCCCCTTAGTACCACTTTAGCTGCATCCCACAGATTTTGGTATGATGTCTCATCATTGTCATTATCTTGGGTGAAATTATTAATTGTTTCTATAATTTGCTCTTTCACCCAGTCATTCTTTAAGATGAGATTATTCAGTTTCCAATTACTTTTTGGTCTATTTACCCCTAAATTCTTACTGAATGTAGCTTTTATTGCATTGTGATTTGAGAAGAAGGCATTTATTATTTCTGTCTTCCTGCATTTAATTTTGAGATATTTATGTCTTGATATATGGTCAATTTTTGTATAGGATCCATGAACTGCTGAGAAGAAAGTATATTCCTTTCTATCCCCATTCAGTTTTCTCCAAAGGTCTATCATACCTAGTTTTTCTAATGTTCTATTTACTTTTTAAATTTCTTTCTTATTTGTTTTGTGGTTTAATTTGTCTAAATCTGAGAGTGCAAGGTTGAGATCTCCCACTATTATAGTTTTACTGTCTATTTCTTCTTGCAGCTCTCTTAACTTTTCCTTTAGAAAGTTAGATGCTATACCACTTGGTGCATATATATTTAGTATTGCTATGGCATCATTGTTTATGCTACCTTTTAGCAGGATATAGTTTCCTTCCTTATCTCTTTTAATTAGATCAACTTCTGCTTTTGCTTGATCTGAGATAAGGATGGCTACCCCTGCTTTTTTGGCTTTACCGGAAGAATAATAGATTCTGCTCCAACTTTTTACCTTTACTCTGTATGTATCTCCCTGCTTTAAGTGTGTTTCCTGTAAACAACATATTGTAGGGTTCTGACTTTTGATCCAGTCTGCTATCTGTCTCCTTTTGATAGAAGAGTTCATCCCATTCACATTTACAGTTAAAATTACTAATTCTGTATTTCCTGCCATCGTATTATCCCCAGATTATGCTTTTTCCCTTGACCCCCCCTGAACCCCTTCCCCAATATTTAATTTAAAGACCCCACTTGTGACACGCAGCCCTCCCTTTTTTAGTATCCCTCCTTCCTCCTTCAAAGTCCCTTCCCTTATTCCCCTTTTCCTTTTCCCTTTTCCTCTCCTCCCTTTTAATGAGGTGAGAGAGAATTCTCTTCTTATGAGAGTAAGATTCACACAATGTTTCTCCCCCTCTCTGAATTCCCTCAGATATGGTATATTTTCTATGCCTCTTCCTGGGATGTAGTTTTCCTCTTTTTATCACTCCTTCCCCTTTTTCTGATACTACACTCTTCCCTTTACTACTCCCCCCCTTTTTTTAATATCAGTAAAATAAAATTATCCATGCGGACTTTCTGTATATCCACAATGGAGATACAGTTCTCAAGAGTTCTTTTTACCTTTTTCTGTTTCTCTTCAGTCTTGTGGATGTAGATCAAATTTTTTGTTTAAGTCTGGTTTTTTTCTTAGAAACAAATGGAATTCCTCTGTTTCATTGAATGACCATCTTCTTCCATGGAAGAAAATGCTAAACTTAGCTGGGTAGTTTATTCTTGGTTGTAATTCTTGATCTTTTTCCTTTTGGAATATCAGGTTCCAGGCCCTTCGATCTTTTAATGTGAGCCAGATCTTGAGTGACCCTTATTGTGGACCCTTGATATTTGAATTGCTTTTTTCTAGCTGTTTGCAATATTTTTTCCTATGTGTGGTAATTCTGCAGCTTAGCCACAATATTCTGTGGAGTTCTTTTTTTTTAGGGCCTTTTTCAGAAGGTGTTCGATGAATTCTTTTGACGCCTATTTTCCCTTCTGTTTCTATTATCTCTGGACAGTTCTCTTTGATGATTTCCTGTAAAATAGAATCTAGGCTCTTTTTTTGGTCATAGTTTTTGGGAAGTCCAATGATCCTCAGATTATCTCTCCTAGATCTATTTTCCAGGTCTATAGATTTTCCCAGTAAGTATTTGACGTTATTCTCCAGCTTTTCATTTTTTTTTGTTTGTTTGTTTGTTTGACTGATTCTTGGGTTCTCAATGAATTCCGTCCTGATTTTTTATGAGTTATTTTCTTCATTCACATTTTTTAGTTCTTTTTGTATATGCCCAATTGAGTTTTTAAATGAATTATTTTGCTCTATTGAATTTTTTTCCATTTCCCTAAATTTTTTTTAGAGAATTATTTTCTTTTTCCAATTCAGAAATCCTATTTTCTTGAGACTTTTTTATCTTTTCCAATTCAGAAATCCTACTTTCCTGTGATTTTTTAACCTTTTCCAATTCACAAATTTTGTTTCCCTACATCTCCTGTGAATTATTTATTTTTTCCAACTCAGATTTCAGAACTTTGTTATTCTTTATCATAGCTTCTCTTTCCTTTCCCCATTTTTCTTCAAATTCTCTTAACTTTTTAATAGTCTCTTGTAGGAGAGAGTTATGTGATGGGAAGCAGGTATCATTCCCCTTTAGGCTGTTATATGCAGACTCTCTGCTGTTAATTTCCTTGGGGTTGGATCTCCACTCTTTCTCTGTGTAGAAGTAATCAATGGTTCTTTTTAGCTTTTTACTCATGGTTAAAAAATCTTTTGGGGTCTGTCCTTGGGGTAAGAAATTTATTTATTTATTTATTTACCAGCTTCCTCCCAGACTGGATGGATGCTGTGGCCCCTGCTCCTGATCTAAGAGATAGCTCTGGGAGAGAGTTCCCCTCCTCCTCCCTGGAAGTCCCTTAGAGGTGATAAGTACGGCTGCACTGTGAGGGTTGCCCAGTGAAGGACCCTGCTGTATGTCCTAGAGACTTCCCTGAGGTTTAAGACTGAACAGTAAAGGCGACACAAAGCCCAGCCAATGTGTCCCTTGGGGTGTGGATGTCAGCAGCTGACGTGAAAAGCCCCTGCACTCAAACTGGAAGTGTCTGCTCCGAAATAGTGGTCCCTATTTCAAAGGTTCCTCTTCTCTGGGACTTCTGCGGCTGAATTCCACAGCCTCCAGCCAAGCCAGGCACTATGTTAATTAGATATTGCCTTGGGCTGTGTCCCCGCGGTTCAAGCTCTTAACTACCCCAAGGTGAAGCCCCAGGCAGCAGAAAGTGGCTGCACTGCTGTGCCAAGATCTGTTAGGTCACTTCTGGATTGGGGTGATTCTAGTATCTGGCTTTATATTTTAAAGTGGCTTGATTTCTCTTCTGAACTGCTATTTTATAAGCAGAGAAGAGCTAACAGCCTGTGCCATATTCCTCTATCTCAGTGACTTCTCTGATCTCAGAGTTCTCCCCAGCTTGATCGGTACAGTGTGCTAGCACCTAACCCTGTCTGTGCTGGCCTTTTTTCTTCCTACCCTGGGAACCAACCTTTTTTGTTGAAACTCCAGATTATCTTCAGCTGGTAAGTCGTGCTTCCAGTCCTAGTGGTTTCTATCAGTCCATTGTTATTTTTGAGGCTGACTTAACTAATTGGTATTGAGGGAAGAAGGGAGCTTACAAAATCGTGTGTATCTTCTCCTCCATCTTGGCTCCGCCCCAAAACAAATCTAAAAGAATGAAAAAATAGAAAAAAAATTGTGAAGTAGTTCATATGAGAAACAACTGAAAAATAGATTCAGGAGATATAATTTTAAAATTATTGATCTACATGAAAATCATAATAAAAAAAAAGCCTAGATATCATCTTTCAAGAAACTATTGAGGAAAACTGTCCTGATTTTTCAGAACCATAGAGTAAAATAAAAATTGAAAGAACATACCAATTACACATATCAATTACTTCCTGAAAGAGATTCTGAGAAGACAACTCCCAGGAATATTATAGCCAAATTCCAGAATTCTCAGGTCAAATAGAAAATATTGCAAGCATCCAGAAACAATTTCAAATATGGTAGATCCACAGTCAAGATAACATAAAATTTAGCAGCTTCTAAATTATAGAAAAGGAGGACTTGGAATTTTAGAGAACAAACAAGGTAGAATTACAATCAATAAAAACCTACCCAGCTAAACTGAGTAAAATCTATCATGGAAAAAAGTGGATATTCAGTGAAATAAAGAATTTTCAAATATTCTTTATGAAAAGATTAGAGCAGAATAGAAAATTTGAGTTTCAAATATATGATTCTGGAGAAGCATAAGAAGATAATCAGGAAAAGGAATTAATAAGGGACTTAACAAGATTTATCTGTTTATATTCAGCCATGAGAAGATGATACTTGTAACTCATAAGAACTTTCCCATTATTATGACAGGAGTATATATAGACAGAAGGCATAGATGTGAGCTGAATATGAAGGAATAACATCTAAAAATACAATTAAAATTAAGGGGAAGAGAGGAATATCTTGAAAGAAAGGGAAAAGAAGAGGTGAAATGGTGTAAATTATCTTCCATACAAGAGATATAAAAAGTTTTTACAATGGAGAGAAAGAGGGGAAGGGAGGAGGAGTGAGTGAATCTTACTCTAATCAGAAGTGGTTAAAAAAAAAAATAACATAGGTATTCAACTTGGGATAGAAATCTATCCTACCCTGCAGGAAAGTAGGAGGAGAAGAATTTGTGAGAAGGGGAAAAGGGGATTGAAAAAAGGAAACATTGTGAGAGGGGCTGGTCAGAAGCAAAACACTTTTGAAGAGGAATAGGATGAAAAGAAAGAGAGATACAATAAACAGGGGGAAAATATAGTTAGCAATAGTAACTTTGAAACAAATTTCTCTGATGAAGGCCTCATTTCTCAAGTATATAGGGAACTGAATAAAATTCATAACAAAAGAATGATTTCCCAGTTTGTAAATGATCAAAAGACATGATCCATACCCAAAGAACTTTAAAATCATGCATATTCTTTTACCTAACAATACCACCAGTAGGCATGAATCCCTAAAGAGATTATTTTTCCTAAAGAAAAAGAACCTATATATTTAAAAATATTTATAGCAGCTCTATTTTCAAGGCAATGGAATAGGAAATTGAGGGGATGTTCATAAATTGGGAATTGGCTAAATAAATTACATAATTATGAAGGATTATTATTGTTCTATAAAAAATGATAAGCAGGATGCTATTTAAAAAACAAACAAACAAACAAGAAAAAAACCTGAAAAAAGCTCCATACACTCTAATATAAGTACATAGTAAAGGTAACATTGTGTGATAATTACCTATGAATGATTTTGCTATTCTCAACAATGAAATGATCCAAGACTACTCTGAAGGACTCATGGTGAAAAATGCTATCCATACTCAGAGAAAGAACTGATTGTGTCTGAATTCAGACTGAAGCATACTTAAAAAAACAAAAAAAACAAAAAACTTTTTTGAGGGTTTTTTTTTTTTTTGTGGGGAGGAGGAAGGCAATGGGAGACCTATGTTTTCTTTTGTAACATGACTTTTATGGAAATGTTTTGTACAGTTTCACATGGGTCTTCTCAATGTGTGTGGGGATGTCTGTGGGGAGGAAGAGGAGAATTATTTTAATTTTAAAATTTAAAAACAAGTACAAATTTTAAACAAATGTAAAAATTGGAGAAAATAAAATATTAAAAAAAATTTAAAAAGCAAAAAAAAATTGACTCAGTTCTTTACATAGTTGAGAAATGAGACCTTTTTCAGAGACACCAGTTGCAAAATTTTTCCAGTTTTTTGTTAGTTTTGGTTATATTGATTTTATTTGTGCAAAAACTTTTTAGTTATAAAAATTAAATTCATCTATTTTATATTTTATAATGCTCTCTCTATCTTCTTTGGTCCTAAGTTCTTCCCTTATACACAAATCTGACAGGTAAACTCTTTCATGTTCTCTTGTTGCTTGTACATAGTCTCTAAAAGGACCATGACATCAGGGAACCATAGCATGCAAGTGAATTGGATTTAAGAAGGGAGGGCTGTACGTGCTAATCTACCTCACTTTCCTCTTGAGAGCCATATGGGTCAAGTGGTCAGATATAGATTAGGATGACTGTCTGGATGCAGTGGGAGACCTTAGAGTTTTTTAAGGTAAGGTATTCAACAGGTGTATGTTTGACTGAGGTCAATTCAGTAATTAAGGCAAGTGTAGAAATTAAGGCAAAGAATGGCCTCTTTCACCTAGTCAAAAAAGAAAAAAGAAAACTAACTAAAAAAATAAGTTTGGGAGGGGAAGATCCCTGGGATTTCTGGCCAAAACAGGTCTGCTTATGGTATTATCATTTGTGTGTAAATTATGTACCTGTTTTGGCCTCATCTAGACCATATATGGTGTGAGATGTTGTTCTGTAGTTAATTTCTGCCATATTGTTTTCCAGTTTTCCCACCAACTTATGTCTCAAATAGTGACTTTTTGTTCCAAAAGCATGGCTCTTGGGATTTTCCATAGAATAGATTACTTTGTTGATTTACCATAATGTGATCTTTACCTGATTTACTGATCTATTTCTTAGCCAATACCAGATTGTTTTGATAATTACTGCTTTATAAAATACCACTTAAGATCTGATACAGCTGGATCATCTTCTTTTGCATTTTTTCATTGATTTCTTTAATATCATTGAGCTTTTCTTCTTTTTTGTTCTGTTTTGTTTGTTTAAAATAAAAAATTATTTTTCTGACTTTATAAAATATTTTTGATAATATGATTGATATGACACTAAATAAATATATTAATTTAGATAGAATTGTCACTTTTATTATATTAGGTCAGTCTATCCATTAGCAATTAATATTTTTCCAATTGTTTAGATGTGAATTTATTTGTGTTAAAAGTGTTTCCTAGTTGTGCTGTTCCCAGTTGTTTTCAGTTTGATATTTCTTTCAAGCAGTAATCAGTGAATTCTTTCAATTTTTACTTTGCTCCATGGATCTACTATATCAGTGAAGTTTTCTTTGATGATTTCTTGAAAGCCATTGTCCAGACTTCTTTTTTTCTTCTATCATGGCTATCAGGTATTCCAATAATTCTTATATTATCTCTCTTGGATCTATTTTCTAGGTCAATGAGAATTTTCACATTTTCTTCTATTTTTCTTTTACTTTTTAATTTTATTTTGTCATATCTTGATGTCTCACAGAGTCATTAACTTCCACTTAATTCTACTTTTTAAGGAATATTTTCTTCAGGGAGCATTTGAACTTCCTTTTCCATTTGGTCAATTTTATTTTTTAGGGAATTATTTTCCTCAGGAAGTTTTTGTATTTCTTTCCCAAATATATTGACCCTTTTTTTTTTTTTTTTTTATGATTCTCTTGCATTACTGTCATTCTTCCAGCCCCCTAATTTTTCTTCTACTTCTCTGATTTGCCTTTTAGAATCCCTTTAAAGTCCTTTCAGGAATTCTTTTTGGGCCTAAGACTAAATAGTAGTTTTCTTTGAGACTTTATCTGTAGATATTTTGACACTATTATATTCTCTTCTAAGTTTATTCCTTGATTCTTCCTATCACCATAGTAATTTTCTATGTCAAGGTTTTTTTTTTTTTTTTGCTCATTTTCCTGCCTCTTTGTGACTTAGTGTTTTTATGTGAGAGTTGGACTCAGAGTTTGCTTTATGATAGGTTTTTTTGGTTTGTTTTTTTTGGTTTTTTGCTGGTTACTATTGTAACAGAGTCTTTCCGGTGTCTGGATCTGGAAGATGGATCTTATTGCTGGTCTGCCCCAGGGTTGGGGTCCTGCTTCTGGGTTGCTATGGAAACAAGGCCTATTTTCTAGCTGGCCCTATAGAAGAAATCTTGTTCCAGAACTGCCCATGGGGTGAAGCCCTGCTGCTGGGTTACTATGGAAATAGGGTTTTTCTGCTGTCAAGTTCCAGGGCAAAGTGCTGCTGTTAACCAGCCTCTGAGCTGGGCTTCACTATTGCTCAGCAATGTCATTAGCTGCTGGCTTGTGCTGGGTGGGACCAATTGAGTGAGACCTTGATGTTCTATGCTGACTGTTCATTGCTTAGAGGCTGGGGCTTTGCTGGTGGATGCTCAGAGGCTGGATGCAGGTCCCCTACTGTAAAGCTAGTTGCTGCTGGTACTGCATCTTGGACCTTGATTTCCTCCCAACTTAGTGAGACAGACCTTTCCTGTGGTGCTGGTAAGCTGCTTCCCTGCTCTTCCGTCAATTCTGAGGCAGTTTTTTTTAGTTGTTTGGAAGGAAACTTGGGAGGCATTCACATGGTTCCTTCTTTCATTCTGCCCTCTTGGCACTAGAATCCTGTTTATGTATTTCTATAAGGCATCTAGATGACACAATAATAGCATCAGGAAGACTTGAGTATAAATCTGGCCTTAAACACTTTAGTTGCTGTATTATTCTGGACAAGTGTCTTAGCCTTCATTTGCCTCAGTTTCCTCATCTGTGAAATGGGGATAATAATAGCACCTACCCTCCAGAATGATTGTAAAGATCAAATGAGATAATAATTATAAAGTATTTAACACAGTACCTAGTACATAGTAAGTACTATCTAAATGTGAATGTGGATAGCAGAAAAATCTAAAGCAGCTCCATTTATTATCTAAAATAAATATATTAGTTTATATATATATATATATATATGTATATATATGTGTGTGTGTGTGTGTGTGTGTGTGTGTGTGTGTGTATCTCCATCTATCTATTGGAGAGAAAGAGGAAAGAAACCAAAACAGAGATTGAAAGACAGAGTCAATCAATAAATATTTATTAAATACTACATACCAGACACTGTGCTAAACATTGTATTGAGTTAAAATCTAGATCCAAAGTAGGTTAAACTAATAGAGACTTATAAAAATAGAAGGAAAAAAATAAACAAACATTCAGAGAAGAGTTTACACATCAAACAAATATTATAACACAAAGAACAACTTTAAAAATAAAAATGAAAATTGTGTTGATTCCCCAGAAATCATAGAATAATATTAAGGAATATCAGAATCTTAAAGATCAATATGACTTTTATTAAAAGATATTATGAAAAAAAATTAGGTCTGGAACCAGAGCTCTAAATACAGAATTTTAAAAAGCAATGACAAGATAGAAAACAGAGTACATTTTATAAATTTCTATTGAGGCATAGAGACCCAAGTGATAGATTTGGAATTCAAAAATACAAAAAAAAAAAAAAAAAAAAAAAAAAAAAGTAGACAATTTAGTAAATACGAAAGAACTTTAAAACATGAATTTTATTCAAACCTAGTCCCTGAAGACAAGATATATTTGTCTACAAATTAATTTCTAGTATGAAAATTCATTTATTAATTGAAGAGGACTTTTTAGGAAGGGTAGAGCACCTTGGGATAAATTATAAAGGATAGAGTTGACACTGATAGATCTGAAGGAAAGAATGGTAGTTAGGGAGAGAAGCCTAAAAAGCCTTCATCTTAGAATCTTGAGAGTTCTGAATAAAGTCATACTTTTACAATAGCAATAGGAATGTATATTTAATTTTCAGTCTCTGAGCAAGAGATAGGAAGTATGGAAGTTGATGAGGTGAGAATAATTGCTTGGATGCAGAGCAGATGATGACTTCCTTCATCCTGCTTGATGTTCAAGACAAAGTCCTGGTACCAGAGTGACTTAAAGAGAACTGTGGTACATTTGAAGGACACACCTTCCTATATATATCATTTCTGTCCTATCATCTTAGTTCATTGTTGAGTATATTCTTTTAACAAAAGTGATGAGGGTTTGTGGGAACATTGGACTTAAGTATGTTCTAGGAACTGCACACAGTGGTTTGTGGTCCCATCTGAGCATTCAAAAGGACAAGGTAGTCAGTGGTGTTAAGAAAAGAGAAAGGATTAGCTGTGTGACCCTGGGCAAGTCACTTAACCCCAGCCTCAGGGGGAAAAAAAAAGAAAAGAAAAGAAAAGAGAAAGGTCAAGAAGAATGAGGATAAAAATAAAACCTTAAGATTTGGTAATGATGAGGTTATTAATTTTTTTGAGAAAATTATTTTGCCAGAATGGGAGGAATAAAAGCTGGATTTTAAGGCATTGGAGAAAGGTCAAGGAAATAGAAACCATGAATGTAGGATATGTTTTCCAGGCTTTTGAATGAAGGAGGAGGGCTTTTTTCTCTTCAATAACCTAAGAAGCAGGACAGTAGCCAAATAAACCTGAATTCTGAGGGGAAAAAGTTGGAACATGCAAAGTTGCTACAAAACCGTCCTCCTTCCCCATATGGAGAAACATCACCATTTCTAGGTACCCCTAAACATTCCAAATTACACTTCCAGTATGCTGCTACTAGGTTCTTTGCCCCTCTTTTTTCTATGCTTCCCCTTCTTTTTCTTCCTTTCATTCTTCCTCCTCCTCTTTTTCTGAACATGAACAATTGCTGTCACACCCTCTTCCTTCCACATATGGAGCAACTTCTAGGTATTCTTAAACATTCCGGATTGCTCTGTTACCATCTACCTTCTACTTTTCTTCCTCTTCCTTCTTTTTCTCTTTCTTTTCCTCCTAGTTCTCTTCCTTTTCTAATCTTTCACATCCCAGGACCTGAGATTCTGATTGCTGAAATCTCATCATATCCAGGAACCTCCAAATCCTTTAGAATATGATATGGACGAGGAAACCCCAAAACTCTGAAAAATCCTTAAAGGAAAAAACCTCCTTGGACTCTGCCTTAGGGAGGGGACTCCACCCTAAGCACAAACAGTTTCATCTTTGTTATCTGGCTCAGTCCCAAAACCCATTGAATTTGATTCAAATTCTAACCCTGGCTGAAACCCAGCCAGGAGCCAACCTGGGACTCCACCTTTTAGCTAAATCTCTCATAAAAAAGATAAGCTGGAGCCCTCTCTTTGTAGAGGTTCCAAACATGGCAGCTTTATGCCTGGCTTGCCAAAGGATCTCTGACCACTGGAACACTGGTTCCAATGCCCTCTTCTCTTTACTTAACACCTTTTACTAACTAGTCTTTACCCTTACTTCCAAACCCCAAAATAAACCTCTTTTATCAACTAGGTTTTGGGGTCTGTAAATTCCTTTACAGGGGACTCTTGCCCCACTACTAGACCTCATTTAACTCTGTGTCCTTGCACCAAATCCAAAGGAGTTGCAGGGGAACTCTATTTGACTCCTTGTACCCCAAACCTGCCACTAGACCTCAATTAAAACCTAATTTCACTTAGGTAACCCAATTCTAAACCTCACACTGTGACCTCTTTACTATCATGCCATCACATATGGACATTTTCCTTTTCTCTTCCCTATGTCTGTTTTCTATCTTTTGCATCAAGAATAATAATTAAATCAATATGAATATTCTAAGAAAGAATGTCAAGCATTTGCTCATTTCCCTGTGACTGAATTCATCATATCTGAAATTTCTCAGACCAATACACTTTCCTGATCACAACTCCCTAAGAGGTGTTGGCTGATATTAAAATGTAAACTCTCATGGGCTCTCTTGCTTTTTTATATTTCTCCAATACCTGCCACATAATTAGTGTTTAATAATTTTTTTTTCATTTATACATGTTAAGAGGTTTGTGTAGGATGGCCAATGAATTTTTTAGGATAAAGGAAATAAGCTAATGTTTGTAGGCAGATGGTAAGTTCTCAGTAGAGAGTGCTCAAAGAGAAAGAAATTGATTGCTAAAGCAAGTCCCTAGAAGAGGTGAGGAGAAAGGGGGGAAATGTATTATTCTAAATAAGAAGTAAGCCTATCCTTCCTGGAAGAAAGAAGGAGAGAATGGGTGATGAAGTAGAGAAATTTTAAGGACTGGATATGTGTTGAAGGTGATGTCATTGTTTGATCATCTCAACAAACATATAAATAATACCATTCAACTACTTTTGATGGAGTATCATATAGTAGTTATTTCCTAATCATTTAGAAAAAAAATTATAATTAAAAATCAAATTGATTTCACATTAAGAATAGTGCTACAATCCAGAGCTGATTAAATCGATCCTTTGGAAATTTAAGTTTGAGGTGGAAACAAAAGGAAACACTTTCAGTCTAACTTTAATCTTTAGTTAACTAAAGATTTGCTTCTTCACAGCCTGGGAAATAAATTTAAGAAGGGCATTTAAAGAGAAAAAATGTATTGATTTATTTAAGTCAGCTCCCCTGCCTGCAATTTGTTCATGGTGATATGATGGCCAAGGCATCAGGAAGAGCTGAAATCAGGAGCTGAAGTTCCTGTTGGCTTTTTGACAAAAAAAAAAAAAAAAAAAAAAAAAAAAAAAAAAAAAAAAAAGCAGTTGTCTATCGTCTAAACCTTTAGTTCTCTGTGCCAATTAAGTTTTGAGGATAGCTTCAATCTGTTTTAAGGAAAAAAGGTAGCTCAGCACACATGTCAGGGGAATGTGGAAGACAGTCTTCATACCCCAATGTAAAATTGCATTAAAATATTTTAAATTACACTAATACCCTATTTTTCAATAGAATAGGGCAAGAAAATTGTGTTGATTAGATTTGGAAGTGGTGAACTTGGACTTCCTTTGTCTCTGGAAAGAAGGTAAATTTAATTCAATCCAGTAAACATTTATTGAAATGGCCAATTATCTAGAGAACACAATGCCAGGTGCTGGTGTAATGCCAGAGAAACTGAGGCAAGATAGAGATTAGAGAGTTTTTATGTTTTATTTGAAAGGGAGAGATTTACTGGGACCAAATGGATCTATGATTTGGTGCAAGGGCTGAATGAGATTATCATCTCCAAGAATCCATCTACCAGTGTAGGATATAAGGATTCTTTTGTAAGGTAACAAGAACCATCACATAATGGGGGGAGGCACCTGGGATAGGGATAACATGATGGAGGGAGGTACTAGAGATGGAGCAAGGCACTTGACATTCTAATGAAGTCTAAGACAAAAGACCTTTATCCTATCAAGTATTCTAATGATTAGGAGAGTAGGGTTATAGCCTGAGGCAGAGTAACTGAGATAGGACAATTAGGGAAACTAGGTCAGAACATTAAAAGGATCTGTGGCACAACATTCCACACTCTCTTCTGAATATTCAAATCATTGAATTATCTTCCTCTAAATACCCAGAAGGAATTAGCACCAGAATTTTGACCAACTCTATGTAAAGGAAATAAACCAAAATAAATACCAAATAAAAATTAAAATAAAGCTAGAAAAATGCAAGGACTTATGGCTAGGACCAGTCTCTTCCTGATAACCCCAGAGTTAAAAAGCATTCCAAAGGCTCCCTGTTGCAATCATGTAGGTCCTCTGCAGTTCCAGAGCATCTCAGCCAGAATATCCAGTTTGAGATGGACAGTTCACTGTGAGTTAGATGGTCTGCAGTCATTTGTGCATTAAACTCAGAATCTGCTTATAGAGCAGCATAATTCATTCCTTCAACAAACTCAGGACCTAATATGGGAACAATGTGGTTTAGTAGGAATGCAACATATCTAGAGATAAATATTATTCATGGATGGTGGGAGAATGGAGAAAACTGACCATAGTGTTCTTGAAAAATTTGAGGAGAGAGGGATCACTTAGAGCCCTCCCCAATGGAATTTATTATATTTCATTATTCATTCATCCTTTAATGCTCCCATTTGAAACTATCTTGCATTTTTAATACAAGCCCAGAAAACTCTACCACATATTGGGCAAAATTGTCCATATGAAAATTTGGTGATAGATTGGTCTGAATGGCCATAAGCAAATATACTATACCTTGACCCTGATATACTGATATCATTTTGATGTCAACAAACAACAATCTTATATATGTTTTGTCTATATTTAATATATACATACATGTATATGTACTGCTTCCCTCAATTGAATGGTATGTTTCTCCAGAAAAGGAACTGTTTAATTTATTGTTCCTTAAAATACCTCCTTTTTTTTCAAAACTCTACTCAATATCATATTCTATCTGAAATCTTTCTGGTATTCCTTTCCTCTTCAAAAAATCAGCTTCGATTTATTGTGTATATACTTATGAATTTGCAGTTTCCTTGAAATATACTTCCCAAGAAGGTGCTTAATAATAAATAATTGTTGATTGACTTACAATGTGAATTAATTTCAATTAAAGAAGTGAGATAACCTAATTTAAAGTTACTTTGCTTTTTTTTTTTTTCTATTCAGAATTCAAGTGAGTCCAAAGGGCAATGCTTATAAAAAAGATTTGTTTAGTTTTTTAATAGAGCAGATAAGGGCTTATATAGCCACAGAATATGTTGCTTGCTCTCTTGCTTGTTAGCATGCTTCTTGGGCAATTGCATACATTTCTTTAGCATGCTTCCTGGTCAATTACATAAGCAGAAGCAAAAGCATTTTTTCTTAAACTTAGATCGATCCCCTTAAGGAAGCAGTCATTTAATTGATAATGTTGCTTCCAGCAGGAGGTTTTCAATGCACCCTGGCAGCTTTGCCTTTCTGTGTTTCCTGCCTTTATGGGTTGATCTGTTCCTGGATAATCTCAGTGCTAGGCAACGATTTCCCCTCCCGCTGGCAAGGATGCCTGTCAAGAAAGGTTTTCAGGGCTGGCTAGCTAAAATACGCCTGCCTTCCTCCAGCTGTAATTTAAAATGTTGAGATTAATAAACAAGGACCTAAATAGTTTGAATTCTGATTTCCATAAAATCATCTACTGGCCTAAATATACCCAAGAGAGTTATGGTCAGCTACAGCTTTTCAGTTAATCATCCCAGTATTTGAACTTTGGATAAATAGAAACAGGGTATTTTTCATGATAATCTCCTAAATCCTTTTATTTTCTTTGTTAGTCTTGTTTAAAAGCACCATTTTTTCCCAGCCTCAGGGCATAATGGAATGTATAACCTAAGGCTACCTTAACAGATAAAACTTCAACTAAATACCCAGTTTATAATATTTCCTTTTTTCTCCCCCTAAACAATTGTATCCCTACTTACCTTGCTGGATTTGGGGAGGATTATCTAGGTAATTGTTTTATAAAGCAGCCTGTGTTCCTTAGAGTAAAATTATTCAATAGCTTGTTTAACTCAAGTGAAAGGCTAGAAAGAAGCTTACTCAGTAAGATTAGATAAATAAAGAAGAAAACAATGTTTCAATGTACATAAAGATAATACCTATTTATCTAGCTAGCTAGGTAGCAATTTTGCCAAATGCTAAATTTTGGCTAATGTCAAAGAAGGGAGAATAATTATTAATTCATTGATTAGGGATTTTTTAAAAAATAGTTCTGTTTTGAAACATTTGTTGCTCTCTACAAGGCTATGTCTTACAAAGAATTGTTGGTCCATTCATTCATTATTAAACACCCACTCATTTAGGATGTTCTGCAATGTTCTGGGACATATGCAATTAATAGGATGTAATGTTCAAATAGGAATTCATAGAGGACCTCATCATATATGTTTTATAATTATTGTGCCCCTTAGCTCTGGGTTCACAGATACATAAAAGTTCAATCTGCCTGGAACCTGACATATAAAAAAGTGCTCTACTCATACTTTCTGGATAATTTTTTCCCTATCTTGAGGATCCCAGAAAAATCCCTTAAAATTCAACTATCAGTCACATTAAGGGTCTTTCTAATATGCACTCATTCAGTTCTTTTTGGAAAAGTAATCAATGTATATGGACATCAGATAATAAGACAGTTATTTCTTTTACCACCAGAGAAATGCTTAAAACAAAAAAGGCTCATAAGCATGCATCATCAAATACTAAAAATACTAAACAATAATCCATTACATCTTTTATGCTCTCCTACAAGACTATTATTTAAAATATTAAAACATGGAACACTATGAGCATGCTTGTTAGAACTCTGTCTTCCCAGAAATCAGCCAGAGTCAGTATCACTAAACTTCTTTATCTTTTATGGTCAAGGTCAGGGGGTTAGGTCTAGCAATCTCACATGCATCTTCCTCCCTCAAACGCCAGGAGAGACTGACTCAGCGTCAGCATCTCAATTTCCTCTTCCTCCTCCTATTCCTTCCACACACATCACTTACCCCTCTTTATCTCACCAATCAAATTAGCACAGAACAGCTGGGAGAGTCAACCTTCAAACAAGTTAATAGGGAGCTGTTCAATTGGCAGTTAGTCTCAAGTGCTTCATTATCCAAGTTCATTGCTCAGTTTACATCTTTACATCTCCCTTTTTTACACCTCCCTTTACATCTCCCACTTTCTTTTGTTTTAGACCACAAGTGGTCGCGCCATCCCTGACTTTTCAGGGAGGTGAGAACCCCAAAAAAGGAGGTGATCACACTCCCCTGACTTCTCAGGAGGGGAGATGAAAGCTCTAAAAAGGAAATAATCATGCCCTCCTTGACATCTCAGAAAGGGAGATGAAAAGCACCAAAGAGAAGTGGGGATTGCTAGCGGGTTTCTGGGTTGAAGGTCCTTATTAAAGACAAGTACGCACAAACCCATCAGCATGGGAGTTATTACACAAGCACATAGCAATAACACAGAGGCAATTAGTGATGACTCTCCCCACAATCAGTGCAGACTCAATGTGGTGTAACAAACAGGAATTGTACATGCAAGTAGTGATATAACAAAAAAATATAAATCAACATGATTTTGTAAAAGATTTCCAGAAGTCCTAGAAGGAGAGTATGCAAACATCAGTTACACATACACCTTCTTCAGCAACTAAGAGATAGTCCAAAACCAATCTATTGTCCATTGCTTCACATATTAGGGAATCAAATGATCCCCACAAGTTTTTGAAGTCCCACATCAGTCTTTTTGTATGTTAGGGAATCCAATGATCCCTCCAGGTTTTGAAGTCCTGCAACAGTCTTATGATGCCTCAGATAATCCAATGATTCCTGAGGACTTTCAGTCCTACAATAATCTTATGATGTCTCAGAGAATCCAATGATTCCTGAGGACTTTCAGTCCTACAATAGTCTTATGGTGTCTCAGAGAATCCAATGATTCCTGAGGGCTTTCAAGTCCTACAATATCTTATATGTCTCAGAGAATTCAATGATTCCTGAGGGTTTTCAAGTCTAACAGTTTTTGATATCCATGAGTCAAACACCATAACTGCCAGGTTCTTTCAGTGGTGGGCACAGTCAGCAATGGAACCACCTGATATTTCTTGGGTCTTCTCCTTTGTTTCAAGGGTCTGCTCCATCTCTCTCTCTGATGGACAAGGCAAATATGGCTCGTTGGCACCCATCTGATTCCTTCTCCATCTGTGGAGATACAAGCAAACCCTCTCCTCCAAGCAGTTAACCTATCTGGTCCCTTCCATTCACCACTTTCTGGGTCTCCCCACATCACCTGGTGATTATCTAAAGACAGTGGAGCTGCTCGCACTGGGCACTGCCCTTCTGGTGGGTTATAAAACCTGTCTGCCAGAGCCAGTGCATCTTTGTCAAAAATTTAAAAAATAATGGTATAGAGAACTAAATTTAGAAGTTCTCTAAGGTTACCCGTGGCTCCCCCTTCCTTTTGTTTTTGGAGGAGTGTCTTAATATCTCTGTTTCTTCTCTCTACTATTGCCTGCCCTTGAGGATTAAAGGATATGCCCGTGGTATATAAAATCTTATACTGTGAACAAAAGTGTGCAAAATGTTTAGATGTACATGCAGGTCCATTGTCTGTTTTTATTGCTTGTGGCACACCCATAATTGCAAATGCTTGTATAAGGAATTCAGTGACCACTCAGGCTGTCTCTTTTACAGCTGGTATTGCAAAAGTGAATCCTGAAAAGGTGTCTACCACAGTGTGAATAAAAGATAGATGACCAAAAGATTTATAATGAGTCACATTCATTTGCCAAATTTCATTAGGTCTCAAACCACGAGGGTTCTTCCCTGGAGGGAATGTAGGAGCATGGAAAGGAAGGCAAACTGTACAGGCTTATACTATGTTTCTAGCTTCTTCTCTTATTATTCCAAATTGTAAACATAAAGCTCTGGCAGCCTGATGATATTTAGAATGAGATACTTGGACTTCTTGAAATAAAGGCGTATTGGCCAACATGGTTAGAAGGCTATCTGCCTTTGAATTACCATAAAAAATAGGACCTGGAAGTCCACTATGGGAGTGGACATGCAAAATATAAATCTTACCTGGATGCTTTCTCACTTGCTCTTGAAGTTCCTTAAAGAGCTGATATATATTGGAGGCTACAAATTTTATTTGGGCTGTGGCAATTCTTTGTACCACACCTACTGAATAGGCCGAATCAGATATTATATTTATGTCTCCCAGATAATAAGCAAGAACTAGAATGATTGCATACAATTTATTCTGCTGAGAGGACTGAAAAGGAGTTCTGATTACTCTCTTTATAGTTAAGTCACAAGAGTATACAGCATAAATATGATTGAATACATCTGTAAAGATAGTTGGTCCTTTAAGAGGAACTTTAGAAACCTTTTCTTCAAGAATCTATCACCAATTATGTAACAGTTTGGCTATCTTTAATATATTTATCTGTATCTTTAATTTTTTTACCCGTGTGTAAAATGTGGAGCCATGGCTAATAAAATTTGCCACTCTGGGATAGTTTCACAGCACACATTAACTTGTGCATTAGTATAAAAGGTGTATATCTTATCAGGTCTTATCCCAGGTAATTGCACTGCTAGTTTAATGGCCTTTAATAAAATTCTAGCCACAAGCACTGGGTAAGGAATAAGGCTTTGTTCTGGTTGTTCTGGGAGGTTCACCCACTCCATCACACTGTCTCCTTGATGAAGGACTGCTGTGGGTTCCTCTTGTATAGCAAAAACTGATATTTCCAAGGGTTTTTGAGTGACTCAACCACATTGGATAAAGCCAATTCAACTTGTCTCAAAGCCTATTGAGCTTGTTTTGTAAGCTGGTGTGGTGAATTTAAAGCATTGTCTCCCCTTAAAATGTCATATAATGGTTGCAATTGATAGGTAGTCAAGCCTAACACTGGACACATCCATTGGATATCTCCTATCAATTTCTGGAAGTCATTTAAGGTGTTTAGCTTCTCTGTTCTTAAGGAGAGTTTTTGTACTGTAAGCCCCTTCGGATATACTTCATATCCTAAATATTGAAAAGGAGCATGTCTTTGAATCTTTTCTGAAGCTATGTACAATTTATAATTCCTTAGTGTTTCTATGGTTTTTTGTAGACATGCTTCTAACATTTGTTCCTCAGGTGCACATCCCAATATATCATCCATGTAATGTAATAACATTACTTTTGGAAATGCTTTTCTTACTGGAGTAAGAGCAGCAGCAACATACATTTGACACATAGTAGGGCTGTTTTTTCATTCCCTGAGGCAAAACTGTCCATTCATATCTTTTATAAGGCTCAGCTAAGTTAACGCTGGGAACTGAAAAGGCAAATCTTTTCATATCCTCCTTATCTAGAATGATAGAATAGAAACAATTCTTAATGTCTATAACCCACAGAGGCCATTCTCTAGGCAATTGAGTAGGAGATGGAAGTCCAGGTTGAAGAGTTCCCATAGTTTCCATTTGTTCATTTACCTTTCTTAAATCAGTCAACATCCTCCATTTTCCAGATTTCTTTTTTACAACAAATACTAGGGAATTCAAAGGACTTAGAGAAGATTATAAGTGTCCTTGGTCAAGTTGTTCCTGTACTATGTCTAATAAGGCCTGAATTTTATTGCTACCTAAGGACCACTGTTCTATCCACACTGGTTTATCAGTTTTCCATTGGATAGGAACAGGTGAAAGTGTTGGCAGGCCTTCAACAGCAGCCCTGCCTCAAAAACTGAAGTATTCAACTCTAATTGTTGGAAAATGTCTCTTCCTCATAGATTGATGGCAATTTTTTCAACTACAAAAGGAGTAAAAACTCCTGTTTCACCTTCAAATATCCATCTTAAAGGGGTAGCACTAACTTCAGCTGCTATTGATCCCCAGACATGTAGGTGTCTGCCTTAGTCTTTGGCCATTGACTGAGCAGCTGGCACCTCTAATGACTGTGTGATCTGCACCAGTGTCCACCAGTCCTTCTAATAGTATGCCATTTATATAGATGGTGAGCATATGTCAGTCAGCTGTCACAGCTGTTGTCCAGTATATTCCTGTGTTTTGCTGCTTGGAGTCAGAATGAGGGTGACTGTCACCAGATTGCTTATTAGGGGTCTGTATCAATAAACCCGATGCTACTACTTCCCCTGGTTGACAAGTCACACATTGTCTACCTGTGTTAGTGACTGAGATATTATCTACACATTCCCCAGTTTCCCACATCAGTGTATGAATGAACACTGTTTTGTAAGTACTCTCAGGAGGTGAAATGATCAAGCCTACTGTCCCTGGAGGCAAGGGATCCATAGGCTGGAGAGGAACAGATTTCACCTCTCCAGGGGCTCAGTTGTCCCAGCTGCATACAACTTTATCCTCCCTAACTGTAGCCCCTTTCTCCCATCATGTTGCTTCCTGGCTGACTGATTGTATAATCCCTTTCTCCCCTCAGATGGCTTCCTGTCTGATTGGTCATTTCTGGGTATTGGACTTGGAGGCACTCTCTGGGTGTGGCATTGGCTGCCATCATGCCCCAAGTGTTTTTTGCCTGGGGCCCTGTAGCTGGGCCCCTCATCCCATTTCTCTGAATCAGTCTACACTCTGATGCCCAATGGAGTCTTCTGTTACATTTTGGACTTGGGGTTTTGAGTCTTATTCTCCCAGCCTGTTTTCTCACTCTGTCTCTATGCCAACATTGAGCTTTCAGATGACCTACTTTACCACAGTGAAAGCATTGACAAGTCTCTCTTCAAGTCCCTTGCCAAAAGGGACCCTGTCTTCCTATGTTGGGATCTTGGGAAGTCTGCACCATAGCCTGGCTATAAAAGGTATTTGTGCCCACTGTGGCACAGCGTCTTATGATCTCCTCTAAAGGAGCATCCCTATTTACTCCTAGTATAATCCTTCTACTAACCTCATTGGCATTGTCTCTAGCAAGTTGCCTTACCAAAGTGTCTGTTACTTCATTTTCACCATTAGTCTGTATGACAACTGTCTGCAAACATGCCACAAAATCAGCAAAGGGTTCATTTGGTCCTTGTACAATTTTTGTGTAGGTCTCACCCTTGTAGTTTTTACTGGGGATAGAAGCCCATGCTTTGATATCAGCAGCAGCAATTTGCTCAAATACTGTTATGGAGTAATTAATCTGTACTGAAGCATCTGCATAAGAACCTACACCTGTTAGTAGATCACAAGTGATTGAAGTGTTTATTAAGTCCACTTTGACTATTTTGTTGGGCTTGAATCCTACAGAGCTCACTATATTCAGAAAACCACAACAAGTTTTGTCCAGGTTCTAAGCACATCTTTGCAATGATTTTCCAGTCACTAGGAGTTAAGGCTTCATAAGCCAAAATGTGTATTAATATCTTAACATAATCTGATGTAGCCCCCAAAAGAGTACAAGCTTTTTTCAGGCCTTTAAGGACATCCATATTAAAAGGAGCATATTTTCTACTTTCTTGGCCTGCAGAATTATGCTGTTGAATCACAGGAAAAATTTGAAGTTTGAAATCATTATCTATTTCTTTTCAATTTTGAATGGCTTCAATAAGCCCTTTTTGTAATCAAGTTATAGGGGTTGGTGATTGCTGGGGGGGGAGGTGCTGATGATATCATCACTCCTCCCACTACTCCTCCTCCCTCTGTCCCTGAAGGTGCAGTTGATGTGGGCTGATCAATAATCTGCTCTGTAGGAGGGGTTGAAATTTCTTCAGGATAATCAGAGTCAACACACCCTAATTCTTCATTCATATCCCCTTGCCCTCTGTCAAGGTTTTGAGTTTGCTTATCTTTTATCTTTTGTTCCTCACACTTCCTCTTCTGTTCAGTTTTAGAATTTTTCCTTCTTCTATAACTTGCTTGATAGCTTAAGTCTAATTGAATCACGTTGTATATGTAAAATACCTCTGCAGAAATTGAATAAGGCCCATTTTTTGTGTAAAATTCTTTCATTTCAAGTCCCACTAGCTGCCCGTTATCTACAGTTAGTTTTTCTTCTTTTAAGAACCAAGTGCGATTCTATGAGTCTAAGAGACTATCCATTTGTGGGCTGGTTACAAGTAAACTCTTCTCAATTATCTTAATTATATCCTCTACAGGATTACTACTAGGGGAGGCTGGAGCAGGAGCAGGGGCTGTGTCTGGGTCGGCTGAGGCCCAGGGAATGTCTGTACCTAACACCTGCCCCATCTCAGCTACTAGAGATTGCTGGTTTAGTCCTTAACAAGGTAAGTTCCTTATTTCTTTTAGAATACTCACCTAATCTCCTGGTCACCAGAGGACTTCGGTGGAAGTAGGGTGCCAGCCCCACATTTGGACGCCAAAATGCTGGAACTCTGTCTTCCCAGCAATCAGCCGGAGTAAGGATCACTAAGCGTCTTTATTCTTGATCTTTTACGGTCAAGGTCAGGGGGTTAGGTCTAGCAATCTCACACACACCTTCGTACCTCAAACACCAGGAGAGACTGACTCAGCATCAGCATCTCAATTTCCTCTTCCTCCTCCTTCTCCTCCTCCCACACACATCACTTCCCCCTCTTTGTCCCACCAATCAAGTCAGCACAGAACAGCTGGGGAGGGTCAACCTTCAAACAAGTTAATAGGGAACTGTCCTATTGGCAATTAGTCTCACGTGCTTCATTATCCAAGTGCATTGCTCAGTTCTAGCCCTTTACACATGCTGAACTTGCTTTTTATCTCAGCTCTTTATGATTTGAGCACTTCTTTCAATATCCATTGTATGCCAGAGAATGACTTGGGGTCTTCATTGTGTTGGTGTTCAACTACCTTGAGAAGTTGTTTTAGAGATCATTTCCTTTTTTGATAACCAAGACACAGACCCATTCATTCCCCAATCTCTAGAATTTATGAAGTTCTTCCTGATGAGAGTTAGTTAAGGGGTACCTTAATGAAATTAGGGTTAATTGAGGTCTAGTGGCAGGTTTGGGGTACAGGGAGTCAAATAGAGCTCTCCTGCAACCCCTTTGGATTCAATGCAAGGATACAGAGTTAAATGAGGTCTAGTAGCTGCGCAGAAGTTCTCTATAAAGGAATTTACAGACCCAAAACCCTAGATTAATAAAAGAAGTTTATTTTGGGATTTGGAAGTAAGATTAAAGTAGAAAGGCACCAGGGCCAGGGTTGGCACCGGGCAGACAGGAATCCTTGGCATAGCTGGCATATGCTATGTTTGGGGCTCCTGCAAAGAGTGGGCTCCAGTTTCCCTCTTTTTATAATGGGAGGCTTTTGGTAATCTTGAAGGGGCCCATGAGTGGAGTCCAAGATTGGCTCCTGGCTGGTTTCAGCCAGGGTTAGAATTTGAATAGAATTCAATGAGTTTTTAGATAAGGAACTGTTTGTGCTTGGGGTGGGGATTGGGGAAACCTGAGCAGATCATTAGAGTGGGGGCTGGGAAAGCCCAGATATCTCCCATTGGGATTCATGGGGCTGGGAATTAGAAAGGAATCTTAACCCACATCATTCCCATGATTAGAAAACATCTACTTCTGGATTGCTGTTTAGCTTCCCTCCTGTGTTGGGGGTGGGGAAGAAATAAGGAGTAGACCCAAACACAGAAACCAGAGAAAAGAGCCAGATGCTACATGCTACTAGCATATATTAAGTGTATCATAAATATTTGTTAATTCTCTGATTAGTCAGGTGGAGGACTGTTTGGCATTATCATTTTCCCTGCCCTTCCAACCTGAAGATCTCTGTCATTTGAATTGTTGATAATCCCATAACTCCAAAAGTTTTTAGATCCTCTCCACTGCAACTATAGAACCTCTACACCTTTCCATCTGCCTCTGTGTCTGAATTTATATGTGTGTGTGTGTTATATCCCTCTAAATCCCCGCCCCATCACTATTAAGACTATGATCTTGAAAGCAAGAACTATCTTTATGTTTCTATTTGTATCCTCTGCACTTAGAACCTTGCCTGACAGAGTAAATATTTAATAAATGATACTTTTTCATTCATTTCTTATTCATTCATCCTTCTGAGTGGTTGATCCTTTTTGGCTCAGCTCTGCTTCTTGCATCTGTCACAGGGACCAAGGGACCAATAAGGAGATTGCTCCACCATCTGAATGCACAAGTCAATGGGGACTAAGCATTTGCTTCATCATCCCAGAGTACAAATTCTTCAGCACTATGCTAGTGCACATATCCCTCTTTATATAGCTGGAACCCATGTAGCATATACCAGTTAGAAGCATTAAAGTATATCATCAAAGAGAAGCTACTTGTAATGAAGATGGATCAATTATATAGCTGAATCCAGCAATAATAGTATATATTGCTAAGAGATTTAGAAGAAGGTCTCTAGCACATTAAGCAGAATCCCTGTCAGGGAGAACTTAGACAAATGTTTCCTAGGATGAGAAGACAAAAATGAAGGGATATAACTAAGTAAATTAAAGGTAGTTACCTGAAAAACATAGTGGTTAAATAGCTTATCCATAGTCACACCGTGTGTGGTAGGTAGATAGGATTTGAACCTGTCTTCCCAACTTCAATATTAGAATTATATTAACTATGGTAAGTTCTCTCTACAGCCTGTTTAGTAGACTTGATTAAACATGCACATAAATAAATGATTCAATTTAGATAAATGTATGAATTAATAAATGTATAAGAAAGTCAAAACATTGACTTAACTACAGGATAGTAGTCTTATAAGACATTTGGAGATACTAAGGTCCCAGCTACAAGTAGCCCCATCCCCAAATTACCCTCTAAGTAGTAAACTAGATGAGGTCAAACATCTTTTGATTAAACTGTGGAATTCTGCTACTGCAGATCACCTGGCACTTTTAATATTGATTCAGTGGCATAAGATAGAAATTCTCTGTTATTAGTTAGTTGAATTGGCAATCAATATTAAGCCAGGTAGTGAGTGTATAAATGATTGATAGCACAATCAGCTAGAGATAGGTATTTAAGAACACTGGACACACCCCTCTTTCTCTTTGCCCTTTTCTCTGTTGATTTAAAAGGAAAAGGTCCTGGGATAGGAGTTGAGAGGTGAAGAAGGAGAGTGAAATTCATCTGGGGCCTGGATTCATTCAACAATAGGAGTGATAGGAAGAGGGAAGGTAGAACTTTTCTGCAGATCAGCACATAGGAGTTCTTCAATTTACAGTTTTAAGAGGTTTACTGCACATTTCTTCCATAGAGTGGTCAAATAATAATTTTTTTTGTTGTTCCCTCTTGTTTTGGTCACATCTGACTATGACCTCATTTGGGGTTTTCTTGGCAAAGATTTGCCATTTCCTGTGTAGGTCTTTATAATCCACATAATTTGCAAAAGTACTTTTCCCCCTTACATTGTGAAAATATTTTTAGTAAATTTATTACAGTTCCAGATTTTTAAAGTCATTTTTATCTTTCCGGGACAGAAGCTAAATTTATATCAATCATTTAAAAATATTTAATTTTTATTGATATCATTTATTTTGACATCATCTTCATTTTCATATGCATGATTCTCCCATCCACTCTTCATAAAGCCAGGTTTTCTACTGAAGAAATTAAAAGAGGGAAAAAAAAGTAATAATAACTGATACATCAGCTGGATCTGACAGTATATCCAATGTTCCATAGTCATAGTCTCATGCCTATGTGTAAAAAAAAAAAAAAAAAAAAAAAAAAAAAAAGTCTTGGACTGATTTATTTAGAATACTCAGTTTTATTTGGAATACTAAAAATTTCTAAAATATCCAATAAATATGCAAGTTTCAAGAAGTAATTTTTATATAAAATTGAATTTGCCTCATGATCCCTAGAAAAACATTGGTAATTTCTTCTTGTCTTCAAAGACCTGTCAGAGTATTTTGGCAAAAGAAGAGCATCATTTCTTAGAATATCATAGTAGTATTCCAGCTTCTTAAACTGTGGGTCACGAACCCATATAGGATCTTCTAACTGAATGTGGTTGCAAAATGATGATTTATTATCAGTAAATGTTTGATTTGTATACCCATTTTATATACCTATATAACCAGTGTCATGCAAAAATTTCTTGGGCAAAAAAGGACTACAAGTGGAAAAAGTTTAAGTAGCTCTACCTTATAGGTTGCCATGTGGCTTTGCAAACAACCTTTCTTTTAAATTAACTTTTTTTTTTAAACTAAGCCTAATTACTCTTGTAATATCTTCTAAAATGGTATGTAAATCTTTAGTCATATTTTTCAATACAAGTGGTTGTCTCTGAAGCATGAGACATGTCCAAATTGCCAGAAAGGTCTTATTTTTATGGCATTTGTAGACCTGTAGTTTCTTCAATTGAATCCAATCAATGAAGAATCCAATATGATTGTTCCACATTCTAAAATTTTCATATAAAAATCCTTCAATTTTACTGAAAATTCACCCTGAAGTAACATTGTAATCAATGTTTGAGGAGTAACAATTTTTTTCTCCTTTTTTTAAAAAAAAACAAATATTTTTCTAATAGCATTTCCAATAAAATTATACATATTATAATCAAAAGAGCCTCTTTTATTTGCAGTGTCAAATAAGAGGATCTTAGTTTCTTGAATAATTATTGCAGAAGGTCTTAGGAGAATAAGGACAACTTTTTTCTCTTTAAGATTATCTGCAAGTGAAACTATTTGAAACTACTTTGTATATAATTCACAAAACATCATTTCAACCATATCAATAGTTTCAGAGAGCACTAATAATGCTCTTGAATGAGGCTTGTTTCATCTCATACAATTCAGCATTTTTTTCTGGAAAATTCTTTTGTCTTTATAATCTATTCTTCATGATCACTTGCAAGATATTTCAGTTTATTAGGTGGCATGTTATCTAAAGTTAAATCATTCATATAAACCAAGCACATTGATCTTTCCTTTCTATTAAGAGTAGCACTTATGAATCCAAATGAGAAAAATATTAAATTTCATTTTCTGGGTTTGAGTTTTTCACTTTTCATTTCTGAATTTCTGCTACTTAAACTTATCTATTGTATTTATTTGAACTAATTTTAGGTATTCCAGTGAATTTCTTTTTATGACAGCTGTATATTGTACATGAAAGATTATTTCTTTAAAATAAACCAGAGAATAAAAAAATTAGGACAATTTAAGTTTAAATTTGTTGAATATTTTGACAATGTTGAATTATTTTAGTTTTTAGAAGTTAGTTTCTTAGAAATTAGCTCATTAAATTATGTTGAGCAAAAGCAATCATCGACACATATTACAGTTATTATACTTTTAACACTCACACAAATATTAATGCTTAGTTTATTTTCCTTCATCCCTTTCTTGCTTTCTTCAATGCATTGACACATATTACAGTTATTATGATACTTTTAACACTTACACAAATATTAATGCTGAGTTTATTTTCCTTCATCCCTTTCTTGCTTCAGCAATTTCCCAGACCTACTCAGTATTTTCATATTTCCAATCCTCAGTCCCATGCCATACTAGTTGATTTTATAAATTCACTGAGTTGATAGTTTTCATCTTCAAAAACAGCAAACAGAATAACACAAAATATATGCTTTATGAGCCTGCATTAAAACATGGATCCGTTTGAAGCTTTGACATACACATATTAAATATTAAATAATCATTGCTGTGCATTCAACCTTTATTTGTAGTAAATTTATTGTTTCTCTCATTTATATTAACTTTATTTAAATTTTGTTTTCATAGAAAAAATATATATGTAGATTGCTACCTGGTATTACTCTTTGCTACTTGGTATCACTCTGCTTCAATCACAACACAAGTTGTCACCACCCCCTGACTTCTCAGGAAGGCTGAGGACCCTTAGGGGAGATGGGGAGCCAAACCAGACATTGTTATCAGGTTTCCTCTGGGCTGAAGGGTCTTATATCTTACCCAGAGTTCCCCAACTATCTGTGGCCCTCAATACACACACACACACACACACACACACACATACATGTACATATATATATATATATATGTATGTATATATATATATATATATATATATATATATATGTGTGTGTGTGTGTGTGTGTGTGTGTTTATATATATGTATATATATATTTTTTTTTCTTCTTTTTTTTGCTGAGGCAATTGGGGTTAAGTGACTTGCCCAGGGTCTTATAGCTAGGAAGTTAAGTATCTGAGGTCAAATTTGAACTCAGGTCCTCCTGACTTCAGGGCTGGTGCTGTATTCACTGTACCACCTCGCTGACGAAGTAGATGTATTTTATAGGAACTGTACACCCAACCATTTTGATTATTGCTTTCATCCCCTCCTGCCTTCCCCTATCCCCAGAGAGTATAGCATAAGCCTAATAAGTTGCCTAAAAGATTTGAAAACTTTGTCCTAAAAGATGTTCAGTATCATAAAATCAAAGATCTTATGCATAGCAGAGACTTTAGCGATTATCTAGTATGTTTCCCTCATTTTACAAATATGCAAACTGAGGTTAATACAGTAGTAAGAAGAGAACTATCATTCAACCCTAGGACTTTGACTGCAAAATTTGTACCTTTCTTATATTATATCACGATGGAGGGAGTTGTGTGCCTTGGAATCAAGCATCAATACATAAGATCAAAAACAAAGTTTTAACCAAAATAAGTACATAGGTACTAAATAAAAGCAAAACATATCATCAGCATAAGTTATGATAACTCAAAAAATCTGAGTGTAAATAATGTCAAGACAAGGAAATTGAACTAAAATTGCCAATTGCAAAGTAGTTTTGCTATAAACAATTAGTAGCACTATGACAAGTGTCATGTTCTGGTTGGTTTTATCACCTCCTTGCCTGGGACCTGGCTAGTTTTCTTGAGGCCCTTCCAGAGTCTTGGTCTCAGTAGAGAAGTGCAGGAGGGCAGACACCATGGTGATGTGAGATGGAGTGAATGAATCTGCTTCTCAGTCCCTCCTGGCTGTTATATACTCTATCATAATTACATTATCATAAATGTAAATCTTGTGGAACTATATTAAGTACTAAGTATATGTACTGAACTAGAGAACTATTAATCACCATGCTAAACTAGATAACCATTGTATTATCATTAACACCTTGCAAGAATCCTTGTTTCAGAGTTCTGGTCCATAACAGACAAGTGTTTATTAGTCATTTAAACAATCTTTCTCCTCTCTGTTTTTCTGTCTCTTTGTCTCTCTCTTCACCTGTATGTATAGGTATGTATCCATCTATCTCATTTCTCGATCACCTCTCTCTCTCTCTCTCTCTCTCTCTCTCTCTCTCTCTCTCTCTCTCTCTCTCTCTTTCTCTCTCTCTCTTTCTCTCTCTCTCTCTCTCTTTCTCTCTCTCTCTCTCTCTTTCTCTCTCTCTCTCTCTCTCTCTCTCTCTCTCTCTCTCTCTCTCACACACACATACACACACACACACACATCCACCTATACACACATAATTTTCAAAGTTTCAGTAGGAGAAATTCTGTATGGAATATATAAACATAATTTTCTTCTTTCCATCCCATCATACTGCAATCTTTCTTTAATTTACTTTGTTCCCTTTCTTTCTTGCTCAATTCTCCAGTTTCTAGACCTCTGCCATATTCATTAATTTTTTTTTGTTTTTTCTATTGATATATTTTACAATTTCTTAATCTATCAATTAACAGATATCTACTATGTGTCCAATATTGTATGCGATACTAAAAAATGAAGAGGATAAAACCTGAACTTAGTATTAGAAAGGCAAGTTAAAATCCAGACCTAACTACTTACTAGCTGTGTGACTCCAGGCAAATTTCTTAACCTCCAGACATTTGCCTAAGAATCTTCATTAATGAAATAGAGATATTAATAGTATCTACCTCCAATATCAAGTGTTGTTATAAAGAGCAAATGAAATAATATTTGTAAAGTGTTTTGCATATCTTTAAAAGGCATATAAATGCTAGTTTTTATTATTCTATAACAAGGATTAGCTGTTGTAACACAGGAAGAAGAATATTGGCAGAGAATACCCATAATTCAGTACATATAATAGCCAAGAAATGAAACAGTAATAAAATCCATTTTTTAGCTATCTTGCTACTTTAATGGATCTAAGATCTCATTTATGTGAGTGTGCTCTGCAGTGATGCAAATCTCAATATACTTGTGCTTTCTCATTCTATGTAACTCTTATGAATGGATAAATACAAAAACATTTAAGTACTTATTACGGACCAAATCCCATGCTAAGACTGGGGATATGAATAGAAAAAAATAGAAATAAAGGGAAGAAGTATTTATTAAATGTTTACTATGTACCTGGCACTATGCTAAGAGCTTAACAGATCTCATTTGATCTTCTCAACATCTCTTGAGGTAAGTACTACTATTATCTCTATTTTACACATAAGAAAACTGAGGCAGAGGTTAACTAATTTGACCTGGGTCAGACAATTAGTAAGCATGTGAGCTTGATTTAAAATGATTGTTTTCCTGTGCTCTATCCATTTCCCTAGCTAGATACCTCAAGGAGCTAATACCTTGAGGGGATAACACATGCATATATACATATTTAAACATACATGATGCAAACATGGCATTTATGTATCATATATTGTATATATAATGTATTCTAAACAGTTTAATCATGTACTATAGCACAAATGAATGGAAATCCGATGATGATGGAAATGGCACAGAAAGAAGAAATACTAGAGAGGATTTATCCATGAGGTAGTTTCTAACTACTATCTTTTCAGGTTATTTTTTTCTGTCTCTTGACTTTACAGCAGATGTCAGAAGATAGTTGGCTTATTTTGTGATTGAGCTGGAAAAGGGAAATAAAAACCTAAACCAACTAGTGTTTTCTGCCCCATGGGTTTTTTCTTATTCATCTAAAAGAATGGGGATAGATTTCTCATTTTGGTAGCTAAATGTGATTTGTGAGTGTTGGTAGCTAGCTGTTCTATGTGAATAGAACTGGGTGACTGTGGGCCTGAGAGGAGGAAGGTTATTTGTAGGATAAAACAGCCCATCTCAAACATCAAACTGAGGATTTGAGGAAAGAGAAAAATCACTTTGCCTAGACTTCAGCAATTATCAAGGGTCAGGTGTTGGACAGATTCATAGAATTCAATACAAATACTTTAAATGGTTTTGCAGTCTGAGTAGGAGTTATTTGCTAAGTGAAGAAAATTAGAGAACCTGTAGGCAGAAGTATCAATGTGTGTGTATTTACATGCTTTAAAATATAGTATATTATGCTGGCATCTATTTAACAAAGTTGCAATTTGTGTTTTGTAATCATTGTGCACTTTTAAAATAACTTTATATGAATACTTCTTGTCAGTTATTTGTCAACATCATATATGTGGTAAGAGCAATACCTAGCAGTCTTTTCTCTCTTTTACCAAACTCTTCTTATCTCTTCATGGATAAATTAATCTTGCTTTTCTGTCCCTTACATTTTAATACCTCAGGAAGCTAAGGCTCAAGGTATGATTGATATGACTTTAATGTCCATAAAAAGACATTAAAAGAGGCCAGCCTAAGATGAGCTAGTGATCTTCAGACCTGGGGAGGTCCCATTGCCATTTCAGACATTACACTTTTTTTCTGCTTTTCATTCATGATTCTGTAGAGAAACTGGGAGTGAGGGTGGGGGTGTTCTGAACCAGTGCTGTATCATTAGTGTCATTACCATGTTGACTTAGATAATTTCCTTTTGCTAATTGTTAATGAACTATGAGTATTTCATTTCACTTCAATCTCAAGCCTGAGTTATGAGACCAGTCTTTGCCAAGGCTAGCCTATCACAATGTAATATCTAACTTTCTATTCCCCTGCCTCTTTTTTATACCTTTACCCTTACCAAATTCTCCTACACAAAAGGCAATTATGAATGATGAATGTTTTTAATTTTTCTCAAATGTTTTAGTGCATTCTGACATTGGAAGCTTCATCAACAAAATAAGTATACAAATAAGTCCAAACAAGAATTAAAAAAATTCTAACCATATAATCCAGAAATTAATTTCCATGTATCTAATAGTAAATTATATTTTTATTAAAAATGTCAAAAATATTAATGTATCTATATTCAGGTACTATAGTCTCTGAGATGTTTTGAATGCATATGAAACACTGAATTAAGTAAACTCAAATCAACAAGGATTTATCATGTATGTGGTCTCTATATACTAGATTAATCGATAGAACGTCTGCTCTGGAATACAGACTGATACCTAATTAGCTACATGATGAATTTAATGCTATTAGTTATAGATGAGCTGTCAACTTACATCAATGGAGTTAGTTTCCAGAACAGGTTATCTCTACACCAATTAAATCAGAAATTTGAACCAGTATACACATATGCACATATATGCATGTGCTTTTTTTAATGCTTATGAAATAATTTGTGAGTTAATACTTTGAAAACCACTCAGGAGCATTGTTCAGAAGTATTGATCTTCAGAATATATCAAATAAAGTAGTAAAACAGAAGTATTTTTAAAAAGCCTTTTGCTGGTCATCTGAAATTTGTGAACTTTTCCATGAGCTCAAACAATTTGAAATTAAAATATAACACAAAAGTATTGTGAGTAGCATGTTGATCAGTTCTAGGTATACCATATCATTTTCCTAAAACATTAAAGTCTTTGAAGGCATTCAAGTTGAAGAAAGATTTCCTATAGTTGGTGAGATTTTCCAGATGATTTTACTTGTTCATGGTATTGATCTAGTGTACCCGACCCTGGTACACTTCACAGCCTCTTAGGTGAGATCCATAAATACAAACACTTTGTCTTGATTACCCAAATGGTAAAAACTAAGTGGATAAAGCAATTTCTATCATTTAGTAAGATGAAAAATCTATACAGCTTGTCTAACAAGAAATGTACATGTGTATATATATATACATGTGTGTATATAGATACACACAAATATTCCCTGATATACCCAGATTTTTGCCTCATCATGGAGGAAGGGCTTGTGTAACTCTGTGAGACTATGAGCTATGCCATGCAAGATTACACAAGAGGGTAGAAAAGAGTTCTTACAAAATATGATCCATTGGAGAAGGAAATTAAAAACCACTTCAATATTTTTTTCCAAGAAAACTCCATGGATAGTATTAAAATGATGAAAGAAATGACACTGATAAATAATCCCCTCAGGTTGGAAAGTATCCAATACACTCCTGGGGAAGAGTAGAGCATAACTAAAGTAACTTCAGTACCAATCAAGTGGCTGGGTCAGAGCTCAGCACAGGATGAGTCTGATAATGAAAGGAAAGGATGATGTTTTAAGGATCAATTTTGCATAGGAACCTGGAATCTTGATGAAAGTGAAAGAGGAGAGAGTAAGAAAACAAATAAAAAGATTTTGGCAAATGGAGAAGAAAAGGAAGTGGTCTCAGATTTTGTATTCTTAGGCTTAAAGATCATGGCAGAAAATGATTACAGCATGAAATTGAAAAAAATACTTACTTCTTGGAAAGCTATTGCAAATTTGGATAGCATACTACAAAGTGTAGATAGACATACCTTTCTGAAAAAGGTCAATAATATTCAAAGTTGATTTTTTTGTTTGTTTGTTTGTTTTTTCAGTTGCAAGGTATGACTATGGAAGTTAAGACTATAAGGAATTTGTGGAGCTGAAGAAAACTTTTCTTAGGCAGCAAGAAGATCAAAGCAATTAATAATAAAAGAAATTAATTCATTGGAAGGTCAAATACTGAAGCTGGGGCTTAAATATTTTGACTACAATATTGAAATGATTGGATTTATTGGAAAAGACCCTGATGTTGGGAAAGATTGAAGGCAAAAAGAAAAAAAAAGATGGCAGAGGAGGAGATGGAGATAGAGTGTCACAGAAGAAATGAAGGTGAGCTTGGACAGATTTTGGGAGGATAATAGGACCTGATATGCTATGGTTCATGGGGTCACAAAGATTTGGACATAATTGAACAACTTGAAAACAACTATTAGAAGAAATAGGCCCTGTAAATACCTACACAAATAGATGATGAGTGAGATGAGCAGAATCAGAAAACCATTGTACATACAGCAAGATTGTGTGATGATGAACTATGATAGACTTAACTCTTCTGAGCAATACAGTGACCCAAGACAGTTCCAATAGATTTGTGAAGGGAAATGTTATATACATCCAGATAAATAACTAAAATGGCTGAATGCAGATTGAAGGGTACTATTTTCACTTTTTTTCCTTTTTCATGGTTATTTCCTTTCATTCTGATTTTTCAGAATGAATAAATATGGAATATTTATGAAAATATATATTAAATGATTGTACATATGTAATCTATATAAGTTTATTTCCTTTTTGGGGGAGGGAAAAGGAGAAAATTTTGGAACTCAAAATCTTATGAAAAAATGAGTATTGAAAATTATCTTGATATGTAATTGGAAAAAATAAAATACTATTAAGTGGAGAGAAAAAAAAAAAGAAATAGCTTCTCCATGATGAACTTAGAGCAAGAAATGGAAGAGTTCTACAAATAGACTTGCATGAATAGGTTTTATAAAGGAAAATCCACCTTAATGAGCTCATAGAGCTATTTAATTATGTGAGAATATTTTTGATGAAGAGCTAAAAGTGAATCTAAGCCCTCATTCTAAGCCTGAAGATATGGATAGTTATTAAATTTATATTGTAATAAAAGGATGGTCACACATAAACCTTATTTTATAAAGGTTCCATTGATGATTCTATTGTTAATTTATGTCCAACCAAATCCTAGTTAGTGTCTATAATGAATCTCATGAAGTGATTGCATTATTCATATTCACACTGTCTATTTTTATTGGAACCAACTGGAACCAACTACCACATTTTACATAATAAAAACTTAGAAATAGTATGTTTTCCAATACATGCAACCTTTTTTGAGGATGCATTTTATATACTAATCTTGCTGCTCTTTATTAACTAAAGTTTTTAGATAATAAGTACCGGATTGATTGTGTTTCCTGGTCAAAGGAGTATGAGTTTCTTTTTTGCTTTTCTTTCTATTCTAACTGCTGAAAATCTTCCTAAATTGTACTAATCTGCTTTCCTGCCTTAGTAAATAGAGGATAATAAACATAATTTATTGCCTCCTTTATGATTGAAGATATAGAAATGACAAAGAGTTATATTCCCTTAGAATCTCAAAGGACATCTGATTTAACACATACCTGAGCAAGAAATTCATTTTACAACATTCTAGATGAAGTCATCAAGGTTCTGCTTCATTAGTAATTCACTGCCTCCTGAGAAATCCCATTCTATTTTGGGATACTTTTAATTAACAATAAGTTTTAACTTATAAAGTGTCCCTTCTGAACTATACCCCAACTTGAATTCTCATGTTCGATCCCCTTGAGTTCAGTTACTCCAAATTTGAGGTTTTCTGTGAGTTTTGAACTCACAGTTTTGTTGTTTAGTAACTTCTTAATTGTGTCCAACTCTTCATGACACTATTTGAGATTTTATTGGCAAACAAACTGGAGTGGTTTGCCATTTTCTTCCCCAGCTCATTATATAGATGAAAAGGAAATGGAAGCAAATAGGATTAATTGACTTGTTCAGGGTCATGCAACTAGTGTAAGGCCAAATTTGAACTCAGTAAGATGAGTATTCTGGACTCCAACCCTGTCATTCTATGCACTGTGCCCCCCCTCTCCACTGGAATAATACAATTAGAAACATAACATTTTCCTCATAAACTCAGAGTTCATTCTCCCACAAATGAATAGTGTCAATAGGAAGCATGGACATATAGAGTTCACAAGTGGAGAGGGATAAGAAGAGGAAACAAGGGACCAAAGCTTGGACAAAGGGAATAATATATGCTACTGATATACCACTAAGACCACTAATATTTTCACATTATACCTCTTGACCTTGATCTTGGAGTCTAACAAAAGGTGTTCCACTAAAGGTTGCTATGGTAGTAGATGCCCGTTCCCAGCATTACTATAGTTACCATTGCCTTAATATTCTGGCAGAGGAGTTTTGGCTCTGAGATTTGCTATCTTAAAAGCAGAATCCCAGCTCAAAATTCCAGACTTAGAGCTCCTTTTGGCTCTATACCTAGATTATTGTTCCACTGGATACTATCATGTTCTTGTGGGCCAAGGTCCCATTGATAATTGAATATGGAGAGAGAAGAGAAAAATGCTTTTCTTTTTTATTTCTTATATGGATTATTATAATAGCCTTCCTGAATCTATTTAATTTTTTTCACCAGTCTGCCTTCCATGAACCTGTAAGTATATATTCCAAAGGCTCAGGTCTGGCTATATCACTCCCCTAATAAAAAACAAAACAAAACAAAAAAACAAACTAAAACAAAACAAACAAACAAAAAAAGACTCCATTTGCTCACTGTGAATTGCTCCCAGGATAAATTACAAATTCTTCTGTTTTAAACTGAATTCCTACCCATTCTTTATGTGAGTTTCTCCTACCCATCCAATGATTTGGATCATTGTTACCATATTCTGATAAAAATGATTTTTCTCTTCAGACTTCAAACAGCATTATGGTTTGGCCTGCTCTAGTACATAATGTCAGCTATGCATGGCAATGGATAAACTACTAAACTTTGATTTAAGAAAATCCAAGTTCAAATATGGCTTCAGACCTTTGCTAGCTGTGTGACCCTGGTCACTTAACCTTTGTCTGCCTCAGTTTTCTAATGTGTAATATTGGGATAACAGTAGTACCAACCTTTTATATTTATAAGGATAAAATGAGATTTTATTTGTAAAGAGATTTGTAAACCTTAAACTTTTTGGTAAATGTTAATTATTATTATTTGATTTTGTGTTTTAATTATCTATATTTACTTTTATATTCAAATACCATCTCTACTTTTAGATTATAAATTCCTATAATAGGCACTTGTTGAGTAAGAGAAGTCATAAAGAGCAAATTTAATTTTGATGCCAAGAAAGGTTTTTTAATGATGAGAACTGTCCAAAGGTAGAAAGGTGATGAGGTCCCCATTACTGGAGATCTTTGAGTGGAAGCAGATATTTAAAATATCTTACTGGGAATAACTTTTAGACTTGGATTACACTAGATGATCTTCCAATTCTAGAATATTGTGAATCTTCAATTTGTCAAATAGTAACAATTTTAAGAGGGGGCAGCTAGATGACTCAGTGGATAGAGTGCTGGGCTTGAAGTCAGGAAAACTCCTCAGATGCTTACTAAGCTGTGTTATCCTGAGCAAGTTACTTAATCCTGTTTACCTTATTTTCCTCATCTGTAAAATGTGAGGGAAATGGGAAACCACTCCAGTATCTTTGCCAAGAAAACCCCCTGGACCAGACCATGAAGTAAAAAATGCATGGTTATACTTATTTGAATCAACTGGAAAAAAAAATGATAGACAATGTAAAACTCAGAGAGTTTTGTGTGTAGAAAGGATCTTAGAGGGATCAGTTACCCCATAGGATTATAGATTTAGACCTAAAACAAATCTTAGAGGTTGCTAAGTCTAAATTCCTTAAATTTTATCTTATTTTTTCTCTGATTTTTTTATTGTTATCTTTTTTTACATGACCAGATTTTCTCCAGTAGTCCTCCTTTTCTCTCTTTTATAAAGCTATCACACAAATAAGTAATATTTTAATAAACAAGTAATATTGTAACAAAGATAAAATAAGCAATATTTTAATAAATAAATATAATCTGATTAACATATGAAAAAAGTCTGAGGATATGTGCAATGTACCCACTCTCCCTCTAAAAAGGGTTGGGCTAGGGATATTTTTTCATATCTATTCTAGAGGTCCTCATATTTTAGATGATGAGGTTAACTAGCTTGTCTGTGATTATACAAATGATAAATAGTTTAGTCAGAACATTAAATCAGATCCTCTGACTCCAAAGCCAGAGCTATTTCTATTTCTATTAGGATAGTCCAATGTCTCATTTTAAACATGAGGAATTGACCTCGAAAAATGAGACCACTTGTCCAAAGTGATAACTTGTCTAAAGTGACACAGTTGATAGAGTGCCAGGGCAGGAGTCAAGATCTTGGCAAGATCAAATCTGGCCTCAGATACCCACTAGCTGTGTGACCCTGAACAAATCACTTTAATGTGTTTGCCTTGGTTTCTTCATCTGTAAAATTAGCTGGAGGAGGAAATGGCCAACCACTCCAGATCCTTGCTAAGAAAATCTTAAACAGGGTCACAAAGAGTCAAACATGACTGAAATGACTCAATAGCAACAACAAAAGACCAAGATCTCAATGTCCCATCTACCTACTATCCATTCCTTTTTCTAACATGCTATCCTAGTACTTCCATTCCTCAAGTAGTTAACCCAATAGAGTGGAAGAATGAGAGACTGGACATTTCACTGGTATCATGTGGGGATACCATATGGTATAGTGAAAACAATACCAGCTGTGGAATCAGAGGACAAAGTTTCAGATATTTACCTCCAGTCTTTTTATACTATAACCTCCTAAACTTACTCTTCTATCTAGGGACCCTAAACCTCTGATTGTTCCACAAATAAGACATTCCATCACTTGGTTCTGAACATTCTTTCTGGCTATCTTATCGGTCTTTCATGCATCCTTCAAATCCCAACTAAAATACCATCTTTTATAGGAAATCTTCCACAGCCCTGCTTAATTCTAGTACCTATCTTCTGATAATTATTTCCTATTTAACCTACATATTGCTTGCTTTGTAAATATAGTATTTGTTAGCATGCTGTTCCCCTGTTCACCAGCCATTAGATAGTAAACCCCAGCTTGCAATGGTTCATTAAAACCATTTGGTATTGGCTAAGAAATAGAGCAGTTGATCAGTAGAATAGATTAGGTTCATAAGATATAACAATCAATTTATAGCAATCTAGTGTCTGATAAATACAAAGACCCCAGCTTCTGGTATGAGAACTCAGTATCTGACAAAATTTTCTAGGAAAATTGGAAAATCGTATGGCAGAACCTGGAAACTTGTTAGGTTCTTACTAAGTGCTAATGAGATAATGAGATATTAGGTTCTTACTAAGTGCTAAGTAGGTACTAAACAATTGTCTAGTTCTGGTCTTTACCAGGTGTTTAACCGCTTTGAACTCCTGGGGAGGAGTTTGCATGCTTAGGAGGAGCAAGTTCATTGGTTGAAGTAATTTTTCCCAGAAACCCTTGCATTATCCCACATCCATTCTCTGGGAGGATAAAAGAGGGCAGCACTAGAGAGATGGAGAGTCTCTTGTCTGGGCCAGACTTGAGGCGGCTCTCCGGAGGAAGAAGACTCTCTACTCTGGACCAGAGTTGGTAGCAACTGTCTGGAGACAAGGGCTCTCTACAGGAAGAAAAATCTGTCTGAGAGATTTGAGTTGATACTGCAGATCTACTCCCAGAGAGCAATCGGCAGTCTCTGGAGACAACAGCACAGTACAGAAACTGACCAACACTTGGCACTCTACACCAAGATAAGATCAAAATGGGTTCATGATTGAGACATAAAGTGAATTAGGAGAAGAAGGGTTAATCTACCTTTCAGATCTGTAGAAAAAGAAGGAAGTTATGGAAAAAGAAGAACTAGAGAACATTATGAAATGCAAAATGGATAATTTCAGTTATATTAAATTAAAAAGGTTATGTACACATTACACACCTGTCAGATTGGCTAGGATGATAGGAAAAGACAATGCTGAATATTGGAGGGGATGTGGGAAAACTGGGACACTCTATCACTGGAGTATGGGGTATCAGTGTGATGGAAAGAACCTGAAGATATGGATCAAAATCCAAATTACCTGGGTGCCCTTGATCAAGTTTTTCATTTGTAGAATGAGTAGGGCAGAATGATACAATGGAAATATCCCTGATTTTGGAATCTGAGAACCTGAGTTTAATTCTAGTTCAGCTACTTATTATTTATGTGATTTGGGCAAGTCAACTTAACTTTCCTGAGATGTCACATGGGGGGATAGACGCGATGACCTCCAAGACCTCTTATATCTCTATGATTATTGTTCTATTTTTAGAAGACCTCATGTCCCTTTCAGCAATTTGTCTGTGATGTTCCATCCAAGATGATTTGCTCTAAGTATAACATTCCGATGGGATGTTATTTTACAAACTTTAGTGACTAGTTTAGATCTTCTAGAAACAATCATGCTTTATGTTCCGAGAACTATAAACATTTAGTCTTTTTATAGTTATGCATCATACCCAACTGTTTCATGCAGCTGACAGGCTAATCCTAATGCAAACAAATGTATGAGCAGGAGGTGGTTGTGAAATAATATAATATATCCTAAAGGCAGTCATTTTCCCCCCTTGTAGCAGCCAGCTGGGAGTCATGTGCCAGTATAATCTGAGGCTAGTAAAGGAATACTAACAATTGGAAGAATTTCATACCATTTTAGAAAGGCAAGACAGATTCTGTGTTAGTGTGTTCATGTGGGGCATTTTGCTTCTATTTCTATTCTTTAGTGTCCCTTCAGCCAAGTTTCTTAGAAGTTCAAACATCTTTTGTGTCTCTTTTCAATTGAAATGTCTTGATATGATTTCTTCCCTTTTCTTGTTGTATTTTCTCAACAAGTAGCTGACTACATCTATTAAGATATAACTTTTCCTCCTAAAGCCTCACCCCACACCTAGAATCTGTCTGTGAGATCTCTCTCTATCTCCTTCTGGTTGGAAGGCTCCTCCTCACAGGAGCAAAAGTAGTAATAATATCAATATTTGCACATCCAGCTTGTTCTTAGAAAGTTATCTAGCCCACTGAGAAATTAACTGACTTATCCAGAGTTATATCTCTAGTATGTGTCAAAGATAGGACTTCAAGTTTGGCATTTGCTGACTCCAAGGCTGCCTCATATCCAAAATATTATTTAAAGAAAACACATATGTAAAATAGTCTTTTGTTTTGGTGCCCCATCAAGGTTGGTAAAATAAGTAGCTTCAGGAAGAGTTTCTCTTCCTTCCTATTTATTCTAAAGGGCAATTTGTATTTTAGAGAGGACTTTTAAATGTTCCAAACATCTTGGGTGCTAAATAATTTTTCTATCTGGTAATCATGGATAGGGAACTACTGTAAATCTATACGTTTTTATTATTCTTTTTTGCTTATACTTTCATTCATTTGTTCATTCATTCAATAAACATTTGAATGTCTTAAACATTTTGCATATTTATTGGTATGTTTTAATAATTTTGAAACTAAAAATCTGGGGATTTGAGCCCCAGGATAGTAGTTTAAATTCGTGGGGAGTGTAGGTGCTCTTATGAGAATCCTTAGGGACATCTTGTTAAAAATGTAGTATTCTGTTTTTTGGTCTTTTCCCAAAAGAATCTGAAACCCAATAAATACAGTGACCATAATAAGGGTATGGAAAGCTATGTCCTTTATCAGTACTCTAGTAGTGAGCAGAGATAAGTTGGAGATCAAAGGAGAAGAAGGAATGGTGACTCTGTGCCTCTTACATCTTACTCAACAGCTTTGTTATGAAGACTATTTGAGTTTAAGGGGGAAATATGCTTTGCAAGCAGAAATCTTCATTGGTACCACCATTTACTTCTAGAATATGGGCAGATGACTGGCCAGTTGAAAAAGGACTATTTAAAAACTTCTTCCTGAACCAACAAAATAATGGTGTCTAATAAAATATCTTGTTACATTATTTAGCTGGACTCAATATACAGTTATCTAACAGCACTTTTTGAAAGGTCTGGTTATAATTTCTCTGTTTAATGATATTCTTCAGTGTTCTTGTTTTTATTTCTTTTGTGTCAAATCAAGGCTGAATGATCAAGACCCTTGACCATCTTTCCCAAGTTAGTTTTAAGAATCCTTTTAATCCTTTTAGATAAACAGTTTTGCTTCTTCTTCCCTTCCCCTCCTTTTGAATGATTGGTTCAATTGATGGAAAGCTAAATTCAGAAGATTACATTTGTTATCCAAAATGTCAAAACAGTGCCAGCTGCTTCTGCCATTCTTGCAATCTCTAACAAAAGCCTGCCTTCTAGAAAATCTGAATTCACTTAGTACAGTATGTAAATGAACACAAGGCTCCTCCTTCTTAGTCTTTCTGACACCCAAGCTGATGTGGTCTATTACTGATTCTGCCTATATTTCCTCCTTAAAGTGAAAAGTAGCAACAGTGGTATAGTTAAAGTAGCACTGATTTTTGGAATCAGGATAGTTGTCCCTCAAATTCCCCCCTTCCTATTTACCTAGGCAAATACTGATTTCTTAGGGCCTCAAATTTCTCAGCTGTTCAAATCTCTCCCTTTCACTGTTTGCAACCTTTACAACTTTATCTCTATCCACTTCTTTTCATGCAATCTTCTCTGAAACCTAATGAAGGTCTTGCTATTTCTCCTATATAACACTATCAAAGGACTGTTTCTGTGCCTTTCCAAATTGTTCCCTATTCCATTAATTCATTGCCTCCTCATTCTACTTTATTTTAAATCTCATCTCAAGCAATTTTTTCATTATGAAGTTTTTTTTTTTCTAATCCTGTAATCCCCAAATTATCTTCTATATATTTTTTCCACATAAATGAACAGTGGAAGGTGCACTGAATCTGAGGTCAGATGTCCTGGATCCAAATTTCATCTATGACACTTAATCTCTATGTGATCTAGGATAATGTAAGAAATTTGCTAACCTTCCCAACCCACTAAAAAAAAAAGCCCAGAAGAAGTTCAAAAAATTTGGGAAAGAAGTTGAGTCACTCTGTTAGAATAAGACCAGTACTAGCAGTCTACCTTTCTTTTTTTGATGATGGAAATTCCCTACACATTATATTTCTCCCCAATTTCCCTGCCCTCAATGCCTGATCCAACTAGATAAAGATAAGAAACCTATAAAAGCCACCAGACTATCATTTGGCAAAATGGTATTTCATTTCCTCTGAGGTTTTAGTGGGCTACCCAATTCTTAACAGTTACAAGGGATACCAAGTTCCATCTGGGTTCCCCCTGTTTTCAACATTTTCTTCCAACAAAAAAGCTAGTTTACTTTACTGTCTTGTTGAGAGTTACATGTTTCCTTGTATTAGACTCTGTATTCTGAACCTCTATGAGTCTGTATCAAGGCAACAAGTCCTTTAACTTATGATGACCTTTTCTAAATCTATGATCTTGTATATTTACATAGTCTTCTCTACACTTTGAAATCAGGAACTGTTTTTTTTTTTCTTTGTATCCATAATCCTTAGGATATAGTAGCCACTTATTAATTGCTTTTTTGGAGGATAACAGAAAATTACAGAAAATTAGGGTGTTAGATTAGGTGATACCTGTGGCGTCTTCCAGCTCTAAAACCTATGGCTGGGCAATCTTGGTCATATCATTTAGTTGAGTTTCAACTTTCTTAACTGTAAAATGGGGATGTTGTTCAAACCCAGGTAATTTTATAAGGACTCACTTTTTAGAGCTTAGAAGGACCTCAAATCTCTCATCTAATTTATGTTTTTTTTTTAATTATTTTAGAAAGAGTAGAAAATTCCCTCCCTATTCAATGGAGACAAACTCTGAAGCAAGCTCCTTGTTTATAGATGAATCCATGAGTATTTGCTTTTCTTTAAAGCTCCCTACTTTTAGATACTCTTTCATATCTGGCTATTTATAGACTAAAACTCCAGTTAGAAGTGAATGGTCTTATCAAATCTCTTTAGCAACTGCTAATTTCCCTTTTAATAAGAAGGGTGAGAAGCAGGAGCAGTGCTTTCTGCAAACAACAGCCATCATGGCAAAGCAGCAGTACAAGCCAGGAAGAGGAGGAGGTAAAAATTGGAAGAATACCAAGAATAAGGAACTGGCAACTATTTGAATTAATGAATCTTGAATTTGCAAATCAGAAGAATATCCTATACTATCTTCATAGGGCAATTGCCAGAGAGAGAAAGTCAAGAACAAGCACAAGGGATTTATGCCATCTGGAATGACTCCCTTTATTTCTTTGACCACTCTGCATTTTTCTTGCCCTCTCCTGTTTATTTTTCTCTTAATCTAAAAGTATTCTTTCCTTCAGCTCTAGAGAGTATTTACTTCCAACATACATGGAGATGAAATGAAATGGGTAGGAAAAAAATCCATTTACAAGCATGCTGATGTCAACACATGAAAATAAGAACTAATATGTGTGAATTGTCTTCTTCAAAGCAATGTGGAGGCCATAACTTGCACCTACAAGGTGCATGATAAAGCAGCTGGAGGGTAGGAAAAGAGGTTTTCTCTATTGTAACCAATTTTGGGGTTTTTCTCTAACCATTAACTTACCTCAGCTTCCTTCTTCCTCTCCTTCAGGGCAAAAGCCATTGCAAAAATTATGCAATGCTCCCCCACTCAAAGCATACCTACCTTTTGCTCCCCAGATCTTTTCATAGCTAGGGCAGGACAGTGACAGGTTAATAAGAGTCAACACTCTCCCATTTTTATTTTTGATATGACCAAAGTGAGTCACATAATATTAACAGACAGTTACTAGTGATGACAATCTTCCAAATCCATGTCTTCCCCACTTATGTACTACCAAGGGTACCATTATCCTTCCATTCCCCCAGGTTCAGAATCTCAGTTTCATCTTAGATTCCTCAGTCTTCCTCACCACTCATACACAATCAGTTGCCAGTTACCTCCTTATTTCTTCCATCTCTCCTCTTATGCCTATTCACACAGTTGCCACCCCTACCAAACTTCATTTCCCCCTAGATTATTGAAATTCCTAAATGATCTTCCTACCTTATATCTTTCATCTCTCCAATCCATATTTCATAGAGGTGCCTTGATACTATATTTTTCTTTCTTTCTTTCTTTCTTTCTTTCTTTCTTTCTTTCTTTCTTTCTTTCTTTCTTTCTTTCTTTCTTTCTTTCTTTCTTTCTTTCTTTCTTTCTTTCTTTCTTTCTTTCTTTCTTTCTTTCTTTTTTGTCTTTGATTTATTTTTTTTAAAGTGCAGATCGGACTATGTCACTCACCTATCCAATAAGGTCCAGTAATTTTTTCTTGATTCTGGGATCAAATATTATTTGAACTTTATTTTGCCTTTTAAAGCTTTTGGTTTTGTGTAACTTTTATATTGTAGGTAATTATTAATATAATAGTGCAAGTATGTAATTTACATATGGGAACTTGTTGTATCAAAAAAAAAAAATCGATACTACTATTCTAGAGTATAGGATGCAGAGTAGAGAGCCTGAAACCTAATCGGTCATTCAATGAACATATATTAAGTACTTACTATGGGCCAGCCACTGTGCTAAGTTCTGGGGCTACAAAAACAAACAAACAAATAAAACAAAACAAAACAAAACAAAACACTATTCCTATTTTCAAGGAACTCATAGTCTAATGAGAAAGACAATATGCAAGCAACTATGTACAACTAGATTGTATACAAGATAAATAAATTGGATGTAATCTATGGAAAAAATGCAGAAAAGGCTGGGACTTGAAAGAAGTCTAGTAATCCATGAGACAGAAATGAGGAAGACATGCATTCTAGACATGGGAGGCAGTCAGTGAAAATGCCTGGAGTCAGAAAAATAAATGGGAGATCATTTGGCAAAGAGAAACAAATTAGGAAATTAGATGTAATGAAATATTTGTATTTCTGCTTATAGATTAGTTTTGTTTGCTTCTGTTTGAGTTAGGGGATAGGAGCAAAGTGTCTTTTGCTAATTCAGGGCATATGAGCAATTAACAAACGTTTATTAAGCATTTACTATGTATTGACTTTCTGTTAACCACTGGGCATTTAAAGACAAAAATAAAAGCATCTCTGCCTTCAAGGAGTTTGATTTCTCTTCAGGGAGACAATATGTATAGAAGTATGTACAAAATGTATGCAAAAGAAATCTGAATGTGATAATGTAAACATATGAGACCAGCAAAGTTACTTGGTTGGAAGGAATAAAAAGATAGACACTGAAATGGAAAAAAGTTCTTTCTTATGAAAAACAAGCCTTCTCATTATGGAAAGGGGATATGACTTAAATTGTTCAAACTATGCTAAGAAAAAGGCAGCAAAGACAATGTAATAGGCCCTCTATTTTGGATTATTTTATATTTATATTGTTATACTTTCATTTTAATTGTTCTATCTTTACATTATCAACATTTACAGATGATTTCTTTTTCATGAGATTTCTCTTGTAACAAAATAAGAGTTAAGTAAAAGGTACAATAGAGTGATTTCATCAGAAAGCTTATGAAACATTTCACATATATAGCACCCCTAAAAATAACAGAAATTTATTTTCTCTTCCCCTATACTATCCTCCAATAAAAAAAGAGAAGCAAATTTATTGTAACAAATATGCAGAGTGAAGAAAAACAAAAACCTTAATGGTTGTATATGTATTGTATAATCTATGTATGTATGTATGTATGTATCTATCTATCATTTATAGATCTATAGCAATCTGCCTTGGAGCACCTTATATTGTCTTGCTTCCCTTTTATTAATGCAGCTGATTGATTTAATACTCAGACTCCTTACACAATACAAATACTTTCATTACCCTAGGGAAAAAACACTGGATTTTCATTTATATAGAAAGATGTTGTAAATAGATGGCTTGAGAGGTAGACAGATATACATTTTATTTTATACACTGAGTGCATTGCTTCTTTGTAATTGGTAGCATGTTTAGTTACTTATACCTAAAATCATGAATGGTGTCTGTATTGTTCATATTTTTATAGCATTTAAAAGTATTTGTCTTTATAGTGGTATTGTCACTGTATAAATTGTTTTTCTGGTTCTGCTCACTTCATTTTGCATCAGTTCATGCATATCTTTCCAAGAATTTTGAAACCATCTATTTCTTACTTCTTATAGTACAATAGTACTTGATTACATTCATATACCATAAATTCTTCAGCCATTCCTTAATGACTGACCTCTTCTTTTACACTTTTTTTTTTTTTTTTTTTTACTACCACAAAAAGAACTTCCATAATATTTCCTCTTTATTTGTGTGTGCCCTATGTTTTGGGGAAAATGCTTTGCAACATCTTCTTTTTCTATTTCATTTGTTAAAGAACTGAATCTACTCATTGACTCATGAAGCATGTCATCAGGGGCTTGTGAACTACAGGTTAAATAAATTGTCACTTAAAGAATTATTTCTAGAATCTTTTACGTAGAAGTGGAAACTCCTCTGGTGATCCAAATAGTCAGTACCGGTGTGTATGATGAAGTGAGCTCAGAGGGTGGGGGATGTAATACTTCACAAAATATTTTCTGTAGGGAGGCATTAGCAGTTGGAAGGGAAGATCAAGAAGGAGTTTATATAGGAGATAGCATTGAAACTGAATTTGGATGGAAACTAAATTGACCATGAAATTATTGAATTTTCATTACCTTTGACTGCAAGCTTGAAAGGCTTACATATTCTTGAAGGCCAAATTGGTATAAATACCACTTTTGTTTTATTACTGTCTTTGTGAGCATGGCAGCAAAGCTGCCCTCAGAGATATTTGTCTTCCAAATCATATTCAAAGAAGGACTTTTTTGTTCCTTATAAGCCAGCATCTTTTTTAGGTCTGCAACTTTATTTCTGATTCTAAGTTGTGTGAGTAAGGAGGGAATCCATTCCAGGAACAAACAGAAAAAAAAAAAGTTTAAGCCAGTTATAATTTACAATAAGGAATCCCTAGTACATTAGCTCTAGTTCAAAGTAGTTGCGACAATGAGGCAATTTGCCACTGACTTAACCCATTCAGTTTAACTATGAAAGCTAAAGAAATAGACTAGATGATCAGTGGAATAGGATAGGTTCACAAGACAAGATGTGAATAAAAATAGCAATTTAGTGTTTGACAAATCCAAAGATCCCAACTTTTGGGATAAGAATTCATTATTTGACAAAAACTGCTGGGAAAACTGGAAATTAGTATGGCAGAAACTAGGCATGGACCCACACTTAACACCACATACTAAGATAAGATCAGAATGGGTCCATGATTTAGGCATAAAGAACGAGATCATAAATAAATTAGAGGAACATAGGATAGTTAACCTCTCAGACTTGTGGAGGAGGAAGGAATTTGTGACCAAAGGAGAACTAGAGATCATTATTGATCACAAAATAGAAAATGTTGATTACATCAAATTAAGAAGCTTTTGTACAAACAAAACTAATGCAAGCAAGAGTAGAAGGGAAGTAACAAATTGGAAAAACATTTTTACAGTTAAAGGTTCTGATAAAGGCCTCATCTCCAAAATATACAGAGAATTGACTCTAAATTATAACAAATCAAGCCATTCTCCAATTGATAAATGGTCAAAGGATATGAACAGACAATTTTCAGATGATAAAATTGAAACTATTTCTACTCATATGAAAGAGTGTTCCAAATCACTACTGATCAGAGAAATGCAAATTAAGACAACTCTGAGATACCACTACACACCTGTCAGATTGGCTAAGATGACAGGAACAAATAATGATGAATGTTGGAGGGGATGTGGGAAAACTGGGACACTAATATATTGTTGGTGGACTTATGAAAGAATCCAACCATTCTGGAGAGCAATCTGGAATTATGCCCCAAAAGTTATCAAACTGTACATACCTTTTGATCCAGCAATGCTACTACTGGGCTTATATCCCAAGGAAATACTAAAGAAGGGGAAGGGATCTGTATGTGCCAAAATGTTTGTGGCAGCCCTTTTTGTAGTGGCTAGAAATTGGAAAATGAATGGATGCCCATCAATTGGAGAATGGTTGGGTAAATTATGGTATATGAATGTTATGGAATATTATTGTTCTGTAAGAAATGACCAACCGGAGGAATACAGAGAGGCTTGGAGAGACTTACATCAACTGATGCTGAGTGAAATGAGCAGAACTAGGATGAGGATGTATTCTGATGGAAGTGGATATCTTCAACATAGAGATGAGCTAATCCAATTCCAATTGATCAATGATGGACAGAATCATCTAAACCCAGAGAAGGAACACTGGGAAATGAGTGTAAACTGTTAGCATTTTTTTGTTTTTCTCCCCATGTTATTTTTACCTTCCAAATCCAATTCTTCCTTTGCAACAACAACAACAACAACAAAATTTGGTGCTGCACATATATATCATACCTAGGATATACTATAACATATTTAATATGTATGGGAATGCTTGCCATATAGGGGAGGGGGTGGAGGGAAGGAGGGGACAAATTTGGAACAGAAGGACGTACAAAGGATAATGTTGTAAAAAAAATTACCTATGCATATGTACTGTCAAAAAATGTTATAATTATAAAATTAATAAAAAAATGCATGCTTCCAGTTGGTTATATGTTATGAAAAGCTATAATATTTTGACATAGTATTTAATGTTAGAAATAATTATTTCAAATTGTAAATCATGTGCAAAGCAGAATATTTGTGATTGTAAGAAAAATATTAACATTATTTTTAAAAATTAAAAAAAAACTATGAAAGCTAGCACAAAGACACAATTTTAGGATTTTTTTTTATAGCAAGTGCAGAAGGCAATAAGAAGTCTTTAATGACCACCAGAGAGTTGACAATACATGTTTATCAATTTACTAAATGCAAACTGGTGTTTCTGCTGTAGGAGAAGGGCAATACATTGAAAAATTGTGTCTCTAGTCTCCAAGGAGAGAATAAACTGTTACTAAAGAGAATGGAGGAAGTATCTCAAGGAAGAAACAAAGAATATAAAGAGTTGAAGGGGACATCATAGGGTTATAACCTGTGCTAAGAGATAGGAGAATGTGACAAGGAGAAAGAATGAAAAAGGAACATAGAACATTTGGAGCTATTTAGCATATATGAGGGAGATTTGCCCTACTGAGGGGAACTTTATTATCTTAGAAAGAAGCAGCTCCTTAAGCTCTAAAGCATGTAGACCTAGGGGTACTATTAGGCAGGATACTATCTATTAATTCTCAAGAAGAAATATAAACAAATAGTGATGATCAAAAATATAATGCTAAGATTTACTGAAGCAGCTCTTTGTCAAGATGGAGGTCCTCTGGGGATATGAATCTGTTTCAGTAATGGAGAGGCTCATGAGACTTGTCCAACTTGACACTATTCATTCCTTATGATTCATGTCAGGAAAGATTATCAGAAAGAAACAAAAAAAATAATTTTATTTCATTTTAAAATTAAGATGTTCTGGAGACAATTGAAGATTTTAGGTATGGGTTGTATTTGCATTACTATTGCTTGTTGAAAATAGAATATTCAGGAGACAAATGCAAATTTGGCAAATAAACCTGCTAATTTAAGAATGGAATTTGTATTGCAGTGTGCACTATAATCTGAGATGGATTGTACCTAGATAATTGATACATGTATTTACTCTGAGTTTTAAGAATTTAATGAAATTATCAAGAGCATTTCTAACAGAAAAGAGGAAAAAAAAAAAAAACAGAAAAAATAACTGCCAAAGTGTACGTGCTGAGTCTAATGCCATAGACAATAGAAGGTACACAGTAGTAAAAATAATAGCAGAAAGAAAGTTCAATAATTCAATAATTTATAGAACATTTATAAAAAGTTCCCTAAAAATCAATGGGTCTCACTTTTTTTATCTCTGTCTCTTTTTTCTTTGTCTCTGTCTCTTATATAGTAATACACATATACTGATAAACATGTATTTGGAAGGGGAGGGACAGGGAGAAAGAAATAGAGGGGAGAAAGGGAGAGAAGGAAAGAAAGAATATATTTCAGAGACAGCAATATCATGGTTTTAAGTTCTGACTCTAGCTATAGGACCACTATTCGGGATCAGTGGGATGATAGGTAATGATGAGGTTAAATTAATCATCTCTTATGTGCTTCTGTTTTCTCTTTTAAGAATAATGATTTCTGGTTGGAGGAATAAAACTGGTTAATGAGAAAGTGAAATCAGAGAGAAAGAGGGAGAGAGAAAGAGAGAGAGAGAAAGAGAGAGAGAGAGAGAGAGAGAGAGAGAGAGAGAGAGAGAGAGAGAGAGATAACTAATTGCCTTTCATGAATTTAAGTTCCTATATTCTTCTGAACTTCATCCTCAAGATACTCAAAGATCTGAGGGGCTCCCAGTGATTTCTGCAGGTTAGGTTTAGAAGCCAGTCTCCTTGGTATTTGAGAGTACAGTATAAAGTATGTGGAAAATAGAGAGGGGATAGACTTTTAGTGTTAGGCTTGTGAGTTAGAGAAAAAAGCATGATTAGTAGAACAACTATATACAAGTTGATCAATTGTTTCAGTGTATGTGTGTGTATGTGTGTGTATATGTGTATGTGTGTGATCAGAAATTTGAACATGCATTTTGGATCTTCAGTCTAGATCCTCAAAGATTTTAGAATGCTCTCTAAAGCTAATTATGCCTATTAGGAAGCTTAATGAACACTAGTTGAGGCAGACCCTTCAGTTGGCAAGATTCAGTGGGTGATGGATGTGTGATGAATGTTTCTACCAATACTTGCAATGAAATGTTCGAGATGATGACCAGGTCTAGCACAATTCAAATTCCATAGTAGTCTCTGTAAAATAAAATAAATTATTCTGTATATGTTATGGGAATGGGGTATTAGTGTGGATAGGAACATACAAAGTGTTTGAGTGAGTATGCTAGAGAAGCCACCAGACTGTGAAGGTAGAAAAGACACATTTGGTTATAAGTAGCCTCCATTGTTGAAGATTAATCTAGTTTCTTGCTTTTTTCCACAAATGACACTCTATATTCCTCTTCATCCCTTTGTCTAGCCTGACTCTATTCTTGAAAAGCTATTCATTCTCATTTCAAAATCACAGAATTAATAATTTCCTTCAAAGCTCAACTTATACATGAGACCTGACCTTAACCTTCCCTATCCCTACTACTATTATTTTGCCCAAGTTATTATTTTGTATATATTTGTTATGTAGTTTTATGTGTATGTGTATTTGTTAGAATTTTTACAAGGTGCTAAGTAAGTCATCTAATTTAGCATGGTACTAACAGTTCTCTAGCTCACTAATGTACTTAGTACTTATTAGAACTCTACAAGATTCACACCTTTAAAAGAGCATATATAAGGAAGAGCTCCCACAAGCCCACCAGGACAGAAACCCACTCTCAGAGTCAGATTCATTCCAACTTCCATTTGTGTGATGGCCGGAGACATTTGGGGGCTGAAGCTGGTAAAGGCAAAGGACTAGTGGCAAGGGCTCTTGGAACCAAGGAGAGAGGCCTCTAAGAAAGCTAATCAGACCCAAGGAAGGAGACAATACTTAGAAAGAGAAAATAAAGGATCTAGACTTTAATACCTGGCTGTATTTGGGGTGATTATTATACTGAACTGAAACGAAGGCTGCCTCCAGAAGCCCCTCAAGAAATCTGTTCCCAGAGAATATTATATTTTAGAGAAGAACCTTTTGTCTTTGTATCCACAGCATCTAGCACAATAACTGGCATATAATATAGTCAGTTCAGCTATACTTAATGTTTTGAAAACTCAGAATTGTTCCAATACAACTGATATGTCAGGGAATAGGGAATAGTTTAGATGTAATGAAAATTTTGTGTTATTTTTGTGTTTAATTTTCTGATTGAGGTCTTATGTTTGTGTTTAATTTTCTAATCCATAACCATCAAGGCTATGGATCTTGTATCTAAAAGTTACTTTAATAGACTCCTTCATTTAAACCAATCTCATGTTACATTATCTCATATCCTATTCTACCATCTGACCTATTAGGTATTGGATAGAATTGTGCAATTCTTATCAGGAAAGGAATAGGGCCTAGACATGTGTTTTTATTGGTCTAGGGAATTACTCATCAGCCAATAAGTTTTTTAAAAGAGCCTTGAGACTGTCTAGAGTTATTGAATAATTTCTATAGCATATTTCTGGAGATAATGGAACTTTTCTATAGTGATGAAATCACAAGCTAAGATATATACCTTCTTATCTCCAAAAAAAACAAATAAATAAACAAATAAGCAAAAACAACATACCTAAGGGAAAAAACAAAACAAAACAAAACAAAACAAAAACACCAAAACCTCAATTGTTCTCTACACTTCATCTAATAGTAAAGGAAAATATAGAAGAAATATAGCATAAACCTTGAACTCAAAGATTCTGAAATTAACTTAGGCACAATATATAGAATACACCATATTAGATTAAGACATTTAAAAAAAGACAAATAACATGAGACTGAACATTGTGAGTGCTAGTGAAAAAAAAAAAGATAATATATATGCATATCCAACTACATAATATCTTAATCTGAAGAGAATAGAGACCTCATTTCTACTTTTCTAAAGCAAAAGAGATGCACATATTATCACCATTCACACCCTGGTGTGATTTAACATGTTGTGCAATGGAATTACCAAATTTATGGTCTAAGGCTTTCTAACGGGATTTCACTGTATGTGTTTTATTTTTGAATTTGACAAAGCTACTCCTGATGGTATTATCTCCTAAAGCTGGAAAGATTAGTGCTCAGTTCTAGCCCCTGACACACGTTCATTTAGATAAATGCAGGGAGGGATTAAAAGGCAAGAGCAAGTTATGGCTATGGATTGCCAATCAATGTTTGTAAATTTATAGTAATTTTGATGAAGAACACCATAGCTACCCAGGAAGATTATATGTCATTTTTCCAAGTTAATAACTTCCTACTTACATTTATTTTGGTTAATGTGGATTATTTATCTACTGATTTTCTGGAAAGATGCTTTATTTTCTTGATAGGCCTTGTAAGAGAAGATTGAAAGCACCAGGAACAATATTGAATATAAATATTTAAATCAAATATGAAAGTATATTCCAGTTTGATGCTTAAAAATAGCTTCTCTAAAAGACAGGGAATGGCAAAGCTAAGGAAGAAGCGAGGACATGTTTCTCTTTCTGAAATTACTTTTAAGGTTTTTTTAAAAAACATATTTTTAAATTGATAAGAAAGGATAATAAAGTGTCCTTCAAAAACCATTACTTAGACAAATGTTTACCTGAAAAGAACAGAATTTTTTTTTTACTTTTAAACATTTTTTCATTTTTTTTTTCATTAAAAAGTTCTGCCTTTTAGATATTGTTTGGTTATTTTGTGAAGTAACAAAAGAGTTATATTGATAGTTACTGTCATTCTGGAGAATTCTGTCAATTTGCTTCATACAAGTACAACATTAAAAACTTGCAGATACATTTTCTAGTGCTAGAAAAGGTTTTCTTAAAAGTGTAAGATAAAAATGTAAAAAAAAAAAAGTGTAGTGTCAACTTGGAATTTTGCTCTGATTTCTACTGTTTAGACTAAATGATCTCAATCTGTGGCTCTGTTCTTTGAAGAATAATTGTTCTCCATATCAGTCCAACACAATATCACCATATTCCAATTATCTTCCTTCCATTCTTCATCCTATATACCTTTTCTGTGTCCCCTTCTTTTTTACCTCTAGCTTTGGGATCAGTAATTAAATCAATAGTTTCATTTCAGAAAAAGTGGCTTTCTAATCCTAAACACTATTCCCCATCCACAATTCCTTTATATCTTCTACTTCATTAATAATTAAAAACTAATATTGATATGACTTACTGGGCTTTACAATTATTAGTTTATTTGATCTTGGGAGGTCAATGCTATTGTTAATTTCATTTTACAGATGAGGAAACTGAGGTAAGCAGAGATTAAGTGACTTGACCAAAGTCAAATAGCTAGTAAGTATCTGAGGTTGGATTACTCAGTTTTTCTTGTTTCTATGCTGTGTTTTCCATCCATTGTGTCTTAGCACAGAATACAAGATCCTTAACAGTAGGTACTATGTTTCTTTTTGTATTCTTTTCTTTTATACTCATGTCCCCAGCCCTTATCATAGAGTCTGGCACAAAAATGCTTAATGAATGTCTTTTTATTTATGTATTCACTCTTGATCTTTTTTGACTACTTGCTTCCAGCTACAGCCTAGGGGGAGGGGAAAAAAACAAACATTTGTTGAGTGCCTTCTATGTACCAGGTACTGTGCTAAAAGCTTTACAAATATAAACTCATTTGATATTATTACCCACATTTTACATTTGAAGAAACTGAGGCAGACTCAGGTTTAGTACCTTATCCAAGGCTGGATTTGAACTCAATTCTTCCTGACTCCAGGTCTTGCCCTCTATCCTCTGACCCACTCCTATACTTGAGCCCCATGCTTTACTTTTATACTTCTGTCTCAGTTTTTCCCAATGGACTACTTGTAGCCTGGAAGTAGTACATTTATGCAGTGGTGTGACATTGGGACCTAAAAGATTTTTTCTGTGCTTTTTTTTCTGTGCTGATAGCAGACAGATAGGGAATTACCAGCGATCGGCATAGGAAATTTGTGTTCCTCTGGCAATTTTCAATCCTTCAGGGAAGAGTTTAGTCACTTTTGAGGCAGTTAGGAGAGGGGCTATTCTTTATTTGTCTCTTCCTTCTTCCTTCATATTCCTACATGCTTTCATCCCTGGGGTCAGGCCTATCTATTGTTCAAAATCCTTTTCTACCATTGGTTAGAAATATGTCAGTGCCCTTGGTCTACAGGCAGTTTGATAATGTAGTAGAAAGAATGCTGAACTTGCAAACTCATTTTCTTAATAAGTATGTGATCCTAGGCAAACCATTCAACCTTTCTCACTTTTAGTTTTGTTAATCTGTAAAATAGAAATAACAATAATGACCACCTTACTAAGTTGTTGAGAGGATCAAATTGGAGAATATGTAAAACACTTTGTATACTTCCAAGTACTATGATTAGTCATTACTGCTTTCTGAAGTATCTCTTTTGCAGATAGTGGCCATTTAGCCTCTCTATATTTTGATTTAGCTGTCTTATTCAAAGCTCTTTGTCTTAAACTATCATCTAGTCAATATATAGAAAGAAAGGGGACTTTTCTGGATTTACTGCTCTGCAGTTCAATTAAGGGTCTGTTTTCTACATGGTTGTCAAAGGAAGCTAAGGCCAAACAAACTGTTTCATGATGTCAATCTTTTTTTCATTGTGGATTTCAAAATGAATAGATTTCATCACATATTTATTGAATATCTAGGAAAAATAAGTTGGGGTATTATAGTATGAGAGTAGAAAAGAAAAACTAACAAAAATCTAAATTTTAAAGAGTGACACTTTAGATTTTATATAGTTAACATTTTATTTTACTTTTCACTTTAGAGAAACCATTGCTCATTGATTAACATTTATTCATGATTATCAACTCACCTGCCTAGTGGCAGTCACAAAAACAATGACCTCTAATATCATGGATATTGTTAACATTGTCTCTAATGAATACAGACTAACTAGAGTCTGGCCTTACTTTCAAATGATATCAAAGGACAGAATTTTGTTTAGCCATTTTTCAGTTGTGTCAGACTCTTTGTGACCCCATTTTGGGTTTTTCTTTGCAAGGACATTGGGGAGATTTGCCATTTCCTTCTTCCAAAAGATAGAATACATTCTGCTCAAGATTCAGTAGATGGCACTCTTTGTTCTGTGGCAGTGTCCACAAAATAATAAAATGTGGAATATTTGGAACTTCTTTTTATTGGTGAAAATTTTCAGTTTCCAGGAATTTGACATAATATATGGCTTGAATTAGATTTTATGCCTTAATGTTGGGTCAGTATGGATGAAAAGATACCTTGAAGTCATATGTGAAACAGAAACTGAATAAAGTTACTAACATGTTGGGCAAGAATTCACTCAAATTTCCTAGTGAAACTGAAATGATATGATCTCTTTCCTTCCCTCCCTCTTTTGCTTCTTTCTCCACCCCCCCCTTCCATCTCTTTCTCTCCTCTGTCCCTCTGATTAGAACTTGGGAGTTCTTCCCAGAACCTCCAGTAAACTGGGCACTCAGGCCAGCCATTTCTTGATTTCCCAATTCATTGTATTCTTCTGGATTTTTCCAGCATGGATCTGGGTTCCTTCTCTAAACACATCCCCTTCTCTCTCTCCTCTACCTTTGTTAGCTTCTTTTTATGTATTGTCTTTCCCTTTAAATGGATAAGCAACTTGATAGCAGGGATTGCCCATTATCATATTTATTTTCCAAGTGCTTACACAGTGCCTAGTACACAGTAACTTGATAGATGTTTATTGACCAACACACTATCTACATAAAATTTGGAATTAAATGATCATTATAGCCTTATATAATATAACTATAGCTTAGCTTTATGTAGCAACTTTTCTAAAATCACATATTATTATTATTAAATGTATCAATTTGCCCTTGTATATCTGTCTGTCAATTATCTATGTATATATAAACCTATATGATATAAACAAATATATACACAAATGCAATGGAACTCTTCCATGCTGTTTGTATTGTCATATCTGGCTCTTTGAAACTTTATTTTTTATTTATTTATTTATTTTTTGGCAGAGATACTAGAATGCTTTGTCATTTATTTCTACATTTCATTTTATAGATGAAGAAACTGAGGCATACAGGGTTATGTGACTTGTTCAAGGTCACATGGCCAATAAATTTCTTAGTCAAGATTTGAACTCAAGTTCTCTTAACTTCAGACCCAGCACTGTATCTAGTATGCCATCTAGTTGCTTAAAATGCTTCCATTCCTTCAAGGAAGAAACGATCTTCCATTGTGCAGGACAAAGATTTTTGTCCTAGGATGACATCATGATGGCTTTACTTACAATAGATACTAAGCAAGTATTTATTGAATTATTATTTGTGTAAAGTCTTCTACCTCTAAGATAGACCATATAATTATTTGTAAAGTTTGTCATCTATCTTGAGAATATAGGGAAAAAATTTTCTGAAAGAATCCTAGTTATTATAATTATTTCCTTGTTTATTTATGCAACAGATCATAGGAATACTAGATAAAGGGCATTTTTTTAAAGTCAGGACCAACTATCTTTCAATATAAACAGTTGAAGAGACTAAGATAAGGCCCAAAAAATGTCCAAACTTTAAAATTCCATAAAAAACACTATAGAACTTTTACATTTATTTTGAAACTTATGCTTTCTAAATCAAACCTGCTGCCAGGGTTTTGTAATTTGACTTTGGGAAAGATTGGCAGATATTGTAATAACAGAGGCTGTGAAGTGACAATTTACATCTAAAATTCTTTTGAATAATTACACTTCCAATTACCTTTAATAGTACTGCAGATCACATTTTGTTGTTGTTGCCTTCTAATGAAATTCAAAAAGTAATAGTGTCCTGATATGCCCCTTTCTGCTTCTTCACCTATTTTAAGAAAGACTGAATTTTAATTATTTTAGAAGTTATGAAAAGAATTACAGTAAAAAAAAAATAAATGTGGGAAGGACCACATCTAAAGAATACTAAGTGGAAAAATAGAATAGAAATTTTTAAGTTTGTTTGAAAACTAATGAAGTGTTTCTACCATTGCAGGGAAAAAAAGGAAGAAAGAAGATGTCAAAAAAGGAAAGACAACCTTTTATTTTTAGTTCACAGTTGGGATTTCATCAATTTAAGGAGATCCAAGTAGAATTCCCTCTATCAATGCAAATCTATAGTTTCCCTTCAATTTAGAGTCTCTAGAATTATTTAACTTCATTGACTTGCTCAGAATCAGAAAGCCTGTATATCAGAAGATAAGACCTTAACCCAGATCTTCCTAACTTTGAAAAAACTGATTATTAACTATGCTATTCAGTCACTCCATTAAAAAGAAAACACTTTATTAAAATGAAATTAAAATACATTCACTGAAATTAAAAATTAATCCTTATACGCAGAAGAAGAAAAAAAAGGTGCTTTCAAAGATAAGAAATGACACAGAATAATTGATGAGAGAAGCAGGGAGGCTGTATTATGAACTGAATGAATGACTCAAGTTGAAAAATGAAGATAGACATAGCTTTATAGCTTTGAAAATGTTACTTTGTAGTGGTCAGTGATTGACTTGGATAACACTTATGTGCCTTTTTATCTTGAAGAAACTTGTGTTTGAAAAAAAAAAAAGATATGACATTTAGACTATAGAAAACTCCGAATCTAGCTATCTAATCAAGATCAAGTGATCAGAAAACCAATATTGTGGTAAAGATAGATCTATTAGTTTCTTATATCCATATTGTATCTTATATGTTAGCATTTAAAGAGGAAAAGATTCTGTATTTTGTTGACAAAAAGCTTGTTATTGATCAAAGTTTCTGGGGCTTGACGATATAAATGGTAAATTGTGAAGAATAATCCATATCCTTAAAGGGAAGAACAGGTTTTTGCAGAGAGTATTAAGCATACTTCAGAGACAGAATAGGTCTTTGCATTATAAATAGGTAACAGTGGGGAATAATTTCAAAGCAAAGTATTAAAGGGTCACACAGTTGTACCCTAAAGCAAAGAATTGTTCTGTTATTGTCTGTGACATGCTTGAAAATAATTTCTGAAATTACAGTTTTTAATATCCCGCTTTTATTAATTTGCTAGGTGATGATAAAATCAAGAAAGTGCTAAATCATTCCTTTTTTAAAGCAATCAAGTTTAAGCTTGTGAATGTATCAAATTGGAAAGCTGTTGGTAGACTGTATACCTATAATAAAGGATCAATGTGGTTAAGCTCTGAGAATGAATATTCATCACCCCTTTGACTATGAGTAATTATAATCATTGTAACAAATCCAACTCAAGAAATCAACTTACTGAGACAATGAGTTTGAAATCTTCCTTGCTTGGTGTATATTCCAAGAAATTCAAAGATAATAAGAAAGATTCCACATATACCCCAAAAATAGTTAGAGCAACATTTTTGTAACAGAAAATGGAAACAAAGTAGATGCCAACCAGCTGAGAAATAGGTTAACAAGTTGTGTCATATAAATTTAAATTTTTTTATTATAGCTTTTTATATACAAAACATATGCATGGGTAATTTTTCAACATTGACCCTTACAAAAACCTTTGTTTCAACTTTTCCCCTCCTTCCCTCCACCCTCTCCCCTAGATCTTACATCTTAAATATGTTAAATTATATGTTAAGGAAAATAATATAAACATAATGACTGCAATAATCTAAACAAAAGATAACTATAACATCAAAACTGAATATTGTGTAATTTTTGAACAAACTTGTTGAATAAAGACATACTTTCTAGAGATGAGTCTAGAAATCTGCATTTCATATTGGATTTGGTTTTTGTGTTAATTAGTTTTGCTGAATTGTTTCCCCTACTTCCCTCTAAATACACACATACACACACACACACACACACACACACACACACACACATAATTTTATTGTAAGGGTTGGTTCTTTAGAAGAGAAAACCAATTTTAAAAATAGGAAATAGTTATGTAAAAACAAAATATATCAATAAAATGTTAAGAAAAGTTTTGGGTTTGAGTTATTATTTGCTTTCAGATGAGTTTGTGTATCTACTGAACAATCAATCTTGATGTATATCAATTTTTCAACAACGTCAAATTTGTGATATTGTTTTCTTCCTCTCTTAATCAAAATTAAAGAAATCACAGGTAACTGTGTCAATTAAAAAAAAGAGAGAGAGAGGAAAAATGAAAACATAGCTTTCATGCAATTCAGATTTTAAATTCTGCCTTAAACATTAAAATGAAATGAATTATTTTATGATCATGTCAAAACTTTAGGAAATTTTTTTGGCTCTTTCAAATTAAAACACTAATTCCAAATCAGTTAAGTTTAACAAGCATTTCTTGAGGATATTTTTTGAGCCAATAGCCAGAACATGGTAGGCATTTAATAAATACTTTTTGATCGACTTAGTGCTAGGGAAAGACATAAAGGAAAATAGTTCCTGTCCTCAAGGAGAACAATTTCTTCCATTTATTTGTTGATTAAATATTAGTTTTTGTTTTTCTTTTTTTTTAAAGCAGAAAAAAATTAAAATAATATAGAACTGAGAGATAATGACACATACTAGATATGATTTGAACTTGGAGTCAGAAAGACCTGAGTTCAAATGTTGCTGTTGGCATTTTTTAACTATTTTATCCTGAGCAAGTCACTTAACTGTTACAGGCCTAAAGTTTCCCTTGCTCATAAAATTATGGAATTAAACTTAAAACACAGAAAGCGATGTACATTATCAGCCATGGCCAATGTGGAAATTTGTTTCACCACACTAAAAAGCTAGGCATTGAGGGCTTTCTTCTTCTTCTTCTTCTTCTTCTTCTTCTTCTTCTTCTTCTTCTTCTTCTTCTTCTTCTTCTTCTTCTTCTTCTTCTTCTTCTTCTTCTTCTTCTTCTTCTTCTTCTTCTTCTTCTTCTTCTTCTTCTTCTTCTTCTTCTTCTTCTTCTTCTTCTTCTTCTTCTTCTTCTTCTTCTTCTTCTTCTTCTTCTTTCTTCTTCTTCTTCTTCTTCTTCTTCTTCTTCTTCTTCTTCTTCTTCTTCTTCTTCTTCTTCTTCTTCTTCCTTCTTCTTCTTTTTTTGATTAACTAGGACTGAGTATAGAGAGGAGGTTGAGATAATAAAAGAAAGAAAAATGAAAGCAAATAGTATGCTATGATATATCACATATGACAGGGTAGTTAGAGTTCATTCTGTATAGAGGGCCACAGATAGTGACTTTCTACACAGTGAAGATAGTGATCCAGAGTTCTGGGGAACTCTGGGTGAGGTTTAAGACCCTTCAGCCCAGAGGGAACTGGCTGACAATGTATGGTTTGGCTCCCCATGTCCCCTAAGGGCTCTTGGCTTTCCTGAAAAGTCAGGAAGCTGAGACAACCTGTGTTGTGATTGAAGCAGAGTGATATCAAGTGGCAAAGAGTGATACCAGTGGCAAACTACATATAATAACAAGTTGTTTATGTGGTCCCACATGTTCTGTATATACTTAGTGCATGCACAGTGTTGTTTTGGTTACATAAGGGTATTAGGATATATAAAAGGGGAAGACCTTAGAATAAATGGACTCCATATTTCCATCATCTTCAGGAGTCTCTCCTCCTCATTCCTCCACTAAGATGATATATTTTAACCACTCTGATATGGGGGGCTCTAGAAGGCATGGTACATTTTGTCACCCCAATTTGGGGGTTCTAGAAAGCACACAGCACCCCAACTCAGGGACTCTAGAAAATAGGACACAACATTTGGCACCTAAATATGAGGCTCTAAGTGAGGGGAGTACTGAGATATCCCCTGGAGAGCTGAACCCTGCCTCTGTCTGGCCGATAGATCCCTTGCCTCCACATATAGTAGACTTGACCATTTCACCTCCTGAGAGTGCTTACAAAATAGTATCTATCCATACACTTATTTGGGAAGCTGGAGAATGTGTAGCTAATATCTCAGTCACTAGCCAAAGATTATGGCAAACACCCTTATGTCTAGCATAGGAGAATCAATGGCAGCTGAACTTAGTACCACCCCTTTGAGATGAAAATTTGAGGATAGAGCAGGAGTTTTCACTCCTTTTGTGTGTGTGTGTGTGTGTGTGTGTGTGTGTGTGTGTGTGTGTGTGTGTGTGTATTCCTATCAAATTATAGGGAAGATACATCTTGCAACAGTTAGGATTATAATTAAGTATGTCAGCTTTTTAGGCAGGGTTGCTGTGGAAGGCCTTCCTGCACTCTCACCTGTTTCCATTCAATAGAAAACTGTTCCACCAATGTGGGTGGAACAGTGGCCCTTAACCAATGAAAAAATTCAGGCCTTATTAGATATAGTACAGGAGCAACATGACCAAGGACATCTATAACCTTCTCTAAGTCTTTGGAATTCCCCTATATTTGCTGTAAAAAAGAAATCTGAATAATCCATGTTGTAGTAGACACCTTTTTAGGATTTAATTTTGTGATACCAGCAGCAAAAGAGACAATCCCAGTGGTCACTGAATTCCTTATACAAGCTTTTGCAATTGTGGGTGTGACATAAGCAATAAAAATAGATAATGGACCTGCATATACTTCTAAACATTTTGCACACTTTTGTGCACAGTATCAGATTTTACACATCACTGGCATATCTTTTAATCATCAAGGACAGGCAATAGTAGAGAGGAGAAACCGAGACATCAAGATGCTCCTCTCAAAACAAAAGAAAGGGAGAATCATAGGTAACCGTTAACTATACTGTTAACTTTTTAATTTTTGATGGAGATGCATAGGCTCCGACTGACAGGTTTTATAAGAACAGCTCCACTATCTTTAGATAATTGCCAGGTAATGTGGAAAGATCCAGAAAGTGGTGGATGGAAGAGACCAGAGAGGTTAACTGCTTGGGGGAGAAGATTTGCTTGTATCTCTACAGATGGAGAAGGAATCAGATGGGTGCCAATGAGTTGTATTTGCCTTGTCTATCAAAGAGAGACAGAAAAAAAGAAGATCCTTGAAACAAAGGAGAACTAAAAAGGAAAACTAAAAGACAATCCTAGAATTTCAGTTTTTATTCTCCAGGTGACTTTTAAAAATATTCATCTTTTCCTTTTGGCCAATTACCACTGTACATATTAGTTTTCTGTTCAACTTAGAATTTCATTATTCAAAGATTGCATGCTTTCTAATCAATTAATCAACATGTATATATTAAGCACCTACAGCACTATGTATCAGGTGCTATTCCAAGCAGTGGGAGACACAAAGAAAGACAAAAGACAGTTGCTATTCTGAAGGAGGTTATGATCTTATGGAAATGGAGAACATGTAACAACTAGGTGCAAGCCACATAGAGGGAAAACATTAGAATTAAGGTGTGTGTGTGTGTGTGTGTGTGTGTGTGTGTGTGTGTGTGGTAAGATATGTGTTTCCTTGCAGAATTCCTGACTAAGGTTAGAGAGTGAGGTCAGGGTTTTTGGGCAAACCAGAAATGGTTGTTATTTACATTCAATCTGAGTTAATCAGGACCCAAACTATAACTAAATAGTGCTTGGCCTAGGACCTCTAGGTGACCAATTAGAAGCAGATTGGTTTTAGTTTTAGCCTGGTCCTTAAGAAAGAAGTCTAGCCAGTAAACCCAAAGATATCTCAGTAAGGATCAAAGGTGCAAAAGAGAAAAAAAAATACTTTTAAGAGCATTTGTAGGTAAGAGACTCTATGTGGACAGAGGGAAGGAAGGAAGGAAGGAAGGAAGGAAGGAAGGAAGGAAGGAAGGAAGGAAGGAAGGAAGGAAGGAAGGAAGGAAGGAAGGAAGGAAGGAAGGAAAGAAGGAAGGAAGGAAGGAAGGGAGGGAGGGAGGGAAGGAGGGAGGGAGGGAGGGAGGAAGGAAGGAAGGAAGGAAAGGAGGGAGGGAGGAAGGAAAGAAGGAAGGAAGGAAGGAAAGAAGGAAGGAAGGAAGGAAGGAAGGGAGGAAGGGAGGAAGGGAGGGAGGGAAGGAGGGAGGAAGGGAGGAAGGAAAGGTCTTCCAGCTGATCAATTCAAAGATGTGGGCCACCTTTACTCAAAGAAGTTGCTGTTTGTCTTTCTTCCTTGAAGAGGACCATGACATCAGAGAGAAGATTCCATGACATGCAAGTGAATTGGATTTAAGTGAGGGAGGGCTGTGCAAGGTTACCTGCCTCAGTTTCCCCTCATAGCCATAGAAAAATGTATGGCAAGGAGATTAATCAATAGATTATTATAATAGTCCAGGTGTGAAGTGATGAGGGAATGCATGAAGGTGATAATGGTGTCAGAGGAAAAAAGAAGGGCTAGCAAGAAATGCTATAAAGTTAAATTTACAGATCTTGATAGCAAATATCATGTAGACCATGAGAATGAAGAAGATTCTCCCTCACTTGAAAGCCCAGCCTATTGGAGAGGACAGTATTACTCTCATAAGTAATAAGAAAGTTAAGAAGCAGGGAGGGTTTGGAGTAAACATAATGAGTTTAGTTTTGAATTCAGTCTTGAGTTTAAGATATCTATGTGAAATTCCATTAGGCAGTTGGAGATATTAAACCAAAGGTAAGTTGAGAAATAAGAGATGGTGTGTGTGTGTGTGTGTGTGTGTGTGTGTGTGTGTGTGTGTGTGTGTGTATGTATGTATATGTGTATAAAACTTTTTCATCTCTTATTATATATAATATGAATAGATAGAAATACATATATGTGTATATATGTACATACATGTATGTAAAGAATTTTAATTTTTTCTAAATGTTATTTATTTTTTACTTTCAGTTATTTTTTTTTCAGATTTTGAGTTCTATATTTTCCCTAAGTCCTACTTCTTTCTTACTCATTGAGAGGGCAAGAAATGTGATAGCAAATATACATGAGAAATAATGTAAAACATATTTCTATATTAGCCATTCTACCCAAAAAAAGCAATAAAAATAGAATTTAAAAAATATGCTTCAATCTGCACTCAGATTCCATCAGTTCTCTCTCTGAGTAGATAACCCTTTTCATTTTAAGTGCTTTGAAATTGTCTTGAGTCATTGTATCAATTAGAGTGACTAAGGCATAAAGTTCATCCAAATATTTCTATTGCTGTGTATACTGTTTTCCTGGTTCTGCTCACTTTATTTTGCATCACTTCATATGTCTTCCCATGTTTTTATTTTTTTCCTTATCTGAAACCTTTCCGCTCATCATTTCTTGCAGCACAGTAGTATTCCATCACATTTTGTTCAGCCATTCCCCAATTATGGGTATCCCCTTAATTTCCAATTCTTTGCCATCACTAAAAAACTGCCATAAATATTTTGTACATATAGATACTTTTCCTTTTCTTTGTTCTCTTTGGGATATAAACCTAGTAGTGATATTGCTGAGTCAAAGTCTATGCAAAAATTTATAGCTTTCTGGGAATTGTTCCAAATTGTACTCCAGAATTGTTTGACTAGTTCACAACTCCATTAACAATACATTAGTGGCCCAGATTTTTCATATCCCTGCCAACTTTTGTCATTTTCCTTTTCTATCATGTTAGCCAATTTGATATCTGTGAGATGATACCTCCACATTGTTTTGATTTGCATTTCTCAAATCAGTAATGCTTTAGAACTCTTTTTCAAATGATTACACACAGATTTGATTTCTTCTTCTGAGAATTACCTGTTCATAGACTTTCACCGTTTATTATTTGGAGAATAACTTGTATATTTATAAGTTTGACTCAGTGTTCTCTATATTTGAGAAATGAGGCCTTTATCAGAGAAATTTGCTGTATTATGTTATTTTTCCCAGTTTAATGTTTTCAGATAAATAGTTTACAGAACTGTCAGCATAATGCTGATAGTTGAAGCTACGAGAGCTGATAAGATCACTAAATGAAATAGTATAAAGGAAAAGAAAGCCAAAACAGAGTCCTGTGGGACGCCTATAGTTAGCATATGTGACATGGTTAAAGATCCATAATTTTGAGAAAAAGCAGGCAGCAAGGTAGGAAGAGAAGCAGTAGGGAATAGTTCTACAAAAGCTAGATAAAAGAGAGAAACAAGGAGAACATATTTGACAGTCAAGTGATGCAGAAAAGTTAAGATAGAGACTGGTTGAGAAAAGGCTATTCATTAGATTTACTTACTGAGAATTCAATAGTAATTTTAGAAATAGTGGTTTTGGCTTAATGATGAGGTTGGAAGCAGAGACTGAGAGTTGAGAAGAGAGTGAGAAGAAAGAAAATGGAAGGCACTTTATTCATTGTATCACCTAGCAGTCTACAAACCTGGGCATGCTTATAGACAGTATAGAAGCATCTAAGAAACAAGGAAGTGTTAAACATAAGTAACAGAGTAAAAATGACAGAAGGGACAATCTGCTGAAGAGCATCTTATGGAATGAGATGACCACAGAAAGGTCTGTAAGGCTATGCACTTCTTTTTACCTTATGTGTCTATGATTACTAAGTGTTCTTTACATATTTCAAGATTGATTTCAATGTTATCTTCTTTTTCTAACTTCTCCTATTTATCAGGCATTTTGAAGAATGTTATAGCTACATTATCATACTTTTCAGAGTGCAATTAAAATATTCTTCCTATAGCTGTACTCTGTTATGTCATTATTGTACAGAAATGACTTTGGATTCTTAAAGGTTATAACATATATAACTAATTCTAGTAAGTTCTATCATTCTAGAAAAACTTCAGACATGATATGTGACAGACAGTATGGGCTTTCTAAGAATCAGTTTAGCTAACTATGAAAAACAACAACAACAACAACAACAAAACAAAAAAACAAAAAACAAACAGCATTAGTTGGGTCAAAGTATTAAATCAAATACAGTAACCATTTGTTAAGTTCCTACTATGTTGCAAAGTACTATATTAAGTTCTAGGAATAAAAAATAAAAAAGTTCTTGCCCTCAAGGAGCATTCTTTTGGGGGTATGTGTGGAAAAAGCACAAAAATAAATAAGTACTTATAGAGGTAGTTATTGTCCATACTTGTAGAGGACCAAAATGACATCACTATGGTAGGTTCAAGGTATCTGACTTCAGCTGATCAAACAATATAAACTTGCAAACTCTATTATAGGTTGGGCATAAATAATCCATATGAACATTTGGAGTAGAGATGTCTCTAAATTTGTGCATCTCAGGTTTCTTTTGAGCTACTGCAATTTTGATAATAGGTGGTACATGAGTTAAGGTTTGTAGAAAGCTGAAGATTTCTAGAGTAAGGATTACATTTGAAATATGGGGGATTGATAACCTGTATAATATATAGTATGGAGGCAGGGGTTAGAATGTCTAGTTCTGAAAGCAGCAAAACAGAGCAGTTTGGTTAGAATGTAGAATGCCTAGAAGATTATAAAGTGTAATAAATTAGGTGAGGGAGGCTAGAATCAGATTATTATAGATTTTAAGTGCCAAGCTTAGACATTTGGATTTTATTATAGAGATAAAAAGTAGCCTTTGAAGCTTAGTGAACAAGGAAGTGATATTGTCAGAAATATGAATTATTTTGATAGTTATATAAAGAGAAGGGAATTTTTGGAATCTTAGATTTCAATAGTCCAGGTGAGATGGGATACTGAAATAGGATGGTGACCACATGTTTGTCAAAGAAGGGTATATGTGTGTATGTACAAATATGTACTTATATGTATATATGTATATACATATGTTGTGTACATGTATACATACATAAAATATATACACACATGCACACAAAATACATACCAATAATAAAAACAAAATATATACACACATATATACACATATATTTATACATTAGACTGAAGTACTAAGACTTGGAAAATGAATGCATGTTAGGATTAAGAAAAAGGGAAGAAATGAGGATAATTTGAAAACTGTGAACCTGGATGACTTAAAGGATGATGGTGTCTAAAATAAAAATATAACAAGCTGAACAATGTGAGGTTGTAGGACCTAAAACAATAAGTTTTAGACAAGCTTTATGTGAGTTGTGTGTAAGACATTTAATTGGAGATGTCCAGCAAGTTATTGGTGAAGAAATCTATGACCTCAAGAGAAATAGAGCAATATATAGATCTGAAAGTTATTATATATGAATAATCCATTGATTGAAAAGCATTTTAAGCAACTGCTGTGACCCAGGTATTGTTTTTAGATCCAAGGAATATAAATATGTAAGTGAAGTATTTCTGACTTTGAAGAATTTCTATACAATCTAGATAGATGAGACAAAATGTATACATATTGGTTTACACAAAATAGTTATAAGAATATTTGGAGGGGGAAGACATTAATAATAGGAGAAGTTAAGAAAGACCTAGAAGATTATAGAAGATTTCATTAAGTTGATTTTTTTAAAAGGAAAAAATAGGGATTCCAAGAAGCAATAGTGAGGAAAAATGCCCTCCGGGCACAGGCAATAACTAATACAAAGCACAATGATAGAAAATAACATGCCTTGTATGAGGAATAAGACCAGTTTGGTTTGACCATATTGTGTGGGAAAGGGAATTATATGTAAAAGGATTAGAAAAGTAAGTTGGGGGGCAGATTGTGAAGGGCTTCCATGTCAAACAGAGAAGTTTATATCTATATCTAAGGGATAAGGAATCCATTTAATTTTATCTTGTAGGGAAGTGATGTGGCCAGACTTATGCTTCAGACTTAACACATTGATTGCTGCTAATGCAATAAAAATAGAATGAATGAATGAATGAACTCAGGGGAGTCAATTGCAAGAGAGCATGTGGAAAGAAAAGTTAAGAGAAAAAAGGATAAAGCAATTGAGAGTTACTCATAGTTGAGAGTAGGTGGGTTATAGATGATAATGAAAAGATATTAAAGAAGAAGAGTCATACTGGTAGGAGAAAAGTCATACAGCAAGGAGAAACAAAAACCCAGGGAAGATGAGAATATCCAAGAAGAGTCTATATTCAACAGTATCAATGCTGGAAAAAAAGTTAAGAAGGATGAGAATTGAGAGTGGATGTAGCATTAAAGAGATCATTGGTAATGATGAGGACGAAAATGAGGCTCTAAAAAGATGGGTCAGTCTTTCCTGGCTGTCTGATTACCTCTCTCCCTCCTCCTTCCCAAAGTACCAAAGTCTGGGTTCCTTAGCAAATGAATTCGCTACTCAATGCTGTGTTAAAACAAAATCTTTATTGGTTAGGAAAGGGATAGACAGACAATTGGTTTCCAGGGAGAAAGGCCAAACTGCCTGAAAGGGGACTCAGCAGCAACGTCGGTGGGCACAAAGCAGAGAAAAGCCTAGTGCAAGGAATAGAATTTTGGAGATCCATTTTATACATGAAACAGGATCATAAAAAAAAAGTTTGTATTTGAAAAGGACTTTTCTGCTTCCTTCCAATATAGAGATGTTTGTATATCAAAGAAGTTCCTGAGAGACTTGTAAATAAGACAGGAATTTCTCTTAAGGATGTAAAATTCTATTAATTATTTGTGTCTCAGGTTATCTCCTTTGACCTCTTCTAAGACAGGAGTTTCTCTGTGAATCATTTGTGTCTTGGGCTATCTCTTTTGACCTCTTTAGTAACATTGGAGAACACAGTTTTAGTTGAGTGGTGGGGTCAGAAGTTCTATTAGTACCTATTACTAGGTACTAAAATAAGCAGGATGAGTGAAACTAATATCAAGAAATATTGGCAGGATTTCTTAAGGTTTACCTATTAAAGGGAAGAAAAAATATAGGACAATAGCCTGAGGGGGTTAAGTGGGAACGATTTTTTTATTTTTGTTTTTTGATTCAGAAAATCTATGCAAACTTTTAGGTAACAGGAAAGGAGCCAGTAGATAAGGGAGGGACTGAAGAGTTGAGAGTGGAGTGGTAATCAAAAAGATAAGGTCCTTGAGACAATGGGACAATGATGAGATAAAGGGCACAATTAGAATTATTGGCTTTGGTGAGAAGAGTCACATTTTTATAAGAATAGTGCAAAATTTAAAAAGAACAGGAAGTGGTGTACTGAGTATGCACATTAAGCTGTTCTTGAAATCATCATGGACCATTGCACACATTCTGCAAATACAAACCTTATATTGCCTTTCTGATTTAAATTTATTCTGTTTTGTTTGTTTGCTTATTAATCTTGTATTTTTCTACCTGATAGATTTTCAAATAAACTAGTTTGTAAAATTATTCAGTCATTTAGTAGGGTTTCTGTTAGAGGGTGGCCAAATGTGTCACAGGTAGACCTGTGTATTAGAAAATATGGTTCAGGAGGACAAAATGAAAGGGAACAAAGGATTATAGAAAATACAAAAACCCTGATGTCTATATATGATGAACTTTTTTTTTTTTCCTAGAAGAGAGTTGAGAGGTGCTGATCATGGGAAATACTGAATAACATCTCTCCAAAGTGAGACTAATTATAATTGAAAAGACAGAAAATGACTGCTTACTGATGTGAAAGTAATTTCTAAGACAGTAATCTGTATTTATTCAGAATACAACTAGGAAGAGCAAAGATCAAAATTATAAAACAAATTAGAAGAAAAAATGAAAATAAGAAGAAAGCACATAATTAAAACATCAATGGTCTGATTTTTTTTTTTTTTTTTTTAAGGGCACTATCATCTTGTCTTTAGATCTTGCAATCTAGTTGTCATCCTTACCCTTTTCACTTGCACTAACCTCCCATATCCAATCTGTTGTCAAATCCTATCAATTTTAGCTTAGCAACCTAGTTTAAATCTCCCTTTTCTGCTCTGACACAGGCTCCACTCTGGCAGAGGTCCTTATCACCTCACATCAGCATTGTTGCACTAGCCTTCTCTGGTTGTTCAAGTCTCTCCCTACTCCAGTTTATCCTCCATTCAGCTATCAAAGCAATCTTTCTAAATTCCAGGCTTTACCAAACCATCCCTCTGCTTAAATTCCAATGACTTCACTATATACAGGATTAACATAAAATCTTTTGGATTTGAAAGTCTTTCACAATCTAGCCCCTTCTACTCTTCTTAAATTCTAATATCCTCTATTGTGATCTCCAACCCTGCAATTCTGGATCCTCTGCATAAGATACTCCACCTTCTGATTTAATGCTTTTTTTTTTTCTACCTGATCCTCATGCCAAGAATGCTCCTTTTCTTTTTCTTTGCCTCCTTACTTTCTTGGTTTCCTCTGATCAAATTCCCCTTTCTTCAAAGGTGGCTCTCAAAGCTAAACATTTCCCTTTGAGATTACCTCCAATTTACCTTGTATATATCTTGTCTGTAGATAGTTATCTGCATGGTGTCTCCCTGTATTAAGATGTGAGTTCTTTGAGGAAACTGTTATGCCACATTTCTCTTTTAATTTGTCCTGACTCAGTTTTCCCTGAATTGTCCTGATTCAGTTTTCCTAATTTGTTCTGCCTCAGTTTCCTTAATTGTTCTGCCTCAATCCTCTTAGTTGCAAACTCCACCTCTGGTTCATGAAGACTGCTATAACTCAGGGCTATTTGCTCTAAGGTTATAAATTGTCAATGTGCAAACTCAAAAAAGGAGACTTCAGACATTGTCTGTAGCCAGTCACTTTCTGAACTCACAGTTAGTAAGAATTTATTGTCCTACCCCCCAACCTGTCAAAACCAAATTAATGGTTCCTGCCTGGAGATTCCTGCTCACCAGAGTTTATACTCCAACCCCTGCCTTTGTTTAGCTACTATGTATAAATATGTCATTGAGAACTTGCATTGGCTGCTGGATGCTGGATTCTTGGAAACAATTGTCTCATTCAGCCCTGGGACCAAACCACAGATCCATTTGGTCCCAAAAACTCTAATTTCTATCTTGTCTCAGTTTCTCTGGCATTACAGAAACAAACTATTTGTGTCTGTGTGTGTGTGTGTGTGTGCGTGTGTGTGTGTATGTGTTTGTGTGTGGCCATTCTTTGTATCCCTAACATTTAGTGCAGTGTTTGGTGCATTGTTGTTCATTTATTTTTTTAGTCATGACCTATTGTTTGTGATCACATTTAGGTTTTTCTTGGCATTACTTAGTTGTCATGCTAAATACATAGTAAACACTTAATAGATACATGTTGCTGTTGTTGATGTGTGCACAGAATGCTTTCAATTCCCAATCAAGTTTAACTAACATGAAAGCAACTGTTACAATGTATTGACCAAAAGAACATATGAACTATTTTAATTAGTAAATTCTTAATCCCCTAACTGTATGGATAAATTCGATAACAACAGCAAAAGACAACAGCAGAAAGAATACAAATTCATTTAAGAAGTCTTGTGAAGAATGTGAGAAGATGAGATATGATGAGGAAATAACAGATTTTTTAGGAAGCTTAGTGAGAAACTCTACTGAAGATTAGTGGATCATTTAAAGGAAAAAGTGAGACTATAATGAAAAGATGAAAAAAGAGAAAAGATGTGTCAAGATGACTGTAATATTCTTCTCTCCATCAATAAGAGTAGAACAAATATTTGTAATGAGGGAAAGGAAAGGGGGAACCCCATTTCTCAGTGCATAGATAATAAGATAATCCCATGAGGCACAGTGTCCCCTGTAAAATGAATTTACAGGCCCGAAAACCTAGATTGATAAATAAAAGGCTTATTGTAGAAATTGGAAGTAAAGTTCAGTTAGAAAGATGCCAGAGCCAGAGGTGGCCGCTGGGCGGCCAGCAACCCTTACATGGCTGGAAGAATACCATGTGTTGGCTGGGAGGGCTCCTGCAACGAGAGTGCTCTGGGTCGTTTCTTTTATACCTAGAAGATGACGGGCAGTACCACTAAGTTCCTGGCTGGCTTTTCAGTTAGCTCAGATCAGGTGAGAGCTGGGGAAGCTGAGCTAATACCGTGTTTCCCCGATAATAAGACCTATCCTGAAAATAAGACACCCACATACTCTTTAATATTCCGCTAAAATAAGCCCTCCCCCGAAAATAAGCCCTATCGAACTTACTATGAAAACGGTCATCATGGTGATCCCCTGCGCTATATGCTGCGTAGCGGTACCTTCAGTAAGCAGCGCCGCCCTCCCCTCCCGGGTGAAACACACGTCGCACTCCGAGCTGCATCCAATCAGAGCTGCAGCAGTGAGCGCGTCATCCTCTTCTTCCCTGGTGATTTGCTTGCTGGCGCTACTGAGAGCAGCGCCGCGGAGTAGAGCTGAGACAGGACCATCTAAAAACTCGGTAAATTCAGTAAGCGATGGAGAATAAAATAAGCACTCAGGGGGCATGATGGAGGCTAAAAGGGGCATGATGGAGGCTAAAATGGGCATGATGGAGGATAAAAGGGGCATGATGGAGGCTAAAATGGGCATGATGGAGGATAAAAGGGGCATGATGGAGGATAAAATAAGCCCTCCCCTGAAAATAAGCCCTCTGGTGTTTTTTAGTCCCAAAAAAATAATAAGACAGTGTCTTATTATCGGGGAAACACGGTAGTGGGGCTGGGCCTGGATATTCAAAGGGTGCCTTTAACAAGATCTATGAATCAAGGTCAGGCATGGGTTGGGCAATTAGAAAGGAATCTTAAAGGGACATCAACCCCCATCATTTGGACTCATGTAATAATGCTTAATGTTCTCCATGGGTAAAGAAAAATGAAGAAATAACCCTAAAGAAAACAAAAGAAGAAAAAGTAGCTATACCAGACTAAGCACAATTATACATTGTATTGATCTGTACACCATATAAAGAGATCTAGAAGAAAGTCTCAGCTCATAGAATGAAACTTCCTTTAGATAGTTTTGTCATTGGAAGGCACAGACAAGAATCATATAAGAAAAGACACGGTAGATAAGTTGTGATCTGTACCTTAGAAGGAAGTATCCACATTAATGAGATTATAGATCTTTCCAAATATAGATATAACAAAGGATGGATCATGCATGAATAAAAAGGAAAACAAGAGATCTGAAAACTTCTCAAATTAGAGATTAATGATTAGTTTTATTTTCTTTTGAATTTAATGAATGCTACAAAATGAAAATGCATTTTGTGAAAATCCCATGATCTTTTTCAACTGTATTTTTAAAAAAGATTTTGTGTACTATTTATAAGAATAAGACAATTGATTAACTATCAAAATAAGTTAACAGAAAGAAATAACACACCTCCTAGAACACCATGTTATTTAATTAAGCTAACAGGACATCAAGTTTGTTTTAACAATGAAAACTTTCATTACATAAAAAAAAAAAAAAAAAAAAAATAGATCATAATGCAATAACATCAGGGAACAGCCTTTAAAAAACCAGAAAGATATTCCTATATGAATCTTAGTGATCTTGGTACAGTGTATTATGAAGAAAAAAATCACTATTTTATTACCCATATACTTTATAGATTTTGAAATTGTGCTCTGATAAAAGAATGACTTAATATTTAGAGGTCTAATTATTTGAAGTCCATGTTTCTCTATTTAACAAAGGACAAATATTCACAAAGATTGCACCAATAAATAACCCTCTTCTACTCAAAATTGTATTGTATAAACTATGATCTCAAACTGAACCACTCTTTGAATTCTTATCTATAAAATGAGAAAAATTGTCCTTATGCATATATGTAGTAATGTCTACCATATTCCCTATAATAATTTGCAAAGCAGAATGTTGGTCTGCTAGGCAGAGAAGAAGCTTAATGTTAACTAGCATGTAATCCAAAGGACAATGTACAAAGCCTCACTCTGGAAGACTTTAAAATAGATAGACTCCAGAGCTGGCCAAAAACCTAGAGATAATTTTATATAATCTCTTCATTTTACAGATGAGAAAACTGAGACTCAGAAAAGATGAAGCAACTTATATAGATAGGAATAGAGGCAAGATGCAAACTAATGACATTTGACTCTACATGTGAAGCTCTTTCCATTGTAATATGTATAGTAGAATTTAGAATTCTGTAGGGGGTAGTAGGTTTTTGTTTGTTTTTTAGGATTGTAAATTTAAGTTTTTGTTATTCTGAATGTAACAAACATTAACAAATATGAATATTACCATATACAAAAAAGAACAGAAGAAAAGCATTATTTATGAAACTCTGAATCTATATTATCCATAGTTTAACTCATTTTAAAAATGCATAGCAAAATCAATACATTTGTTCTGAATGTGCTGAACTTTTTTCTGAGTTTACCTGAATTTTCTTCAGTTATATTCATGCATTTACAGAATACAAAGATGCTTTAATATTCTTTCCCTCCCCCCTCCCACCTTAGGGTGAAGGGAAGGCATTTTCATATATAGCATGTAATTTTAATCCTAATTTTCCATCCTGAACAGATCCCCTGTCCTGGTAACAAATAAATATTGTCAAACCAAATAAAACCTTATTGACCATGTCTAAAAATCAATGTGTCATTCTATATCTTCAACCTATTAATTCTCTGTCAAGGGGAAGGGAAGAAAGCAAGTATGCATTAAACATCTACTTTGTGCCATACATTGTGATAAGTGCCTAACAAATATTATCTCATTTGATGCTTATGACAATGTTAAATTAAAAAAATCAAGGGTCCTATTTTATCCAGGGCCACTTCCAGTTATTCTGATCTATATCTGGGCACTAGACTCAAATGTCTCTGTAGGAAAAAGTGAGGCAGGTGATATTTCAGAACCCTCCCTCACTTAAATCCATTTCACTCACATGTCATGGCAACAACTCCCTGTTGTCATGTTCTTCTCTTCAACATCAATGGACAAACAACAAAAGGAGAGATAATTGTTATTATTCTCATTCTATGATTGATAAAAAGGAGACAAAATTTAAGTAACTTGCCTAAAGTTATATAGTTAGTAAGTATCTAGTTGAGGTGGACCATATTTTAATTGGGAAGCATGATTCTTTATTAGTTTTGTGGAGTAATGCTTGATTGTTGCATTGATATAAGTACTTATGCCTTTTGAAGCTTTTAAAAAAGCAACATTTTATTTATTGTGTAATTTCCCTCCACCCATCCTGGTTTTACTCCTTTTTGTCTGTATCATTCCAAACAAACATTCCCCATCATCTCTGAATCTGTTCCTTCCCTCATTTTTTATATCACAATATTATTCCTCTAAATTTATACTTCAATTCAGCATACTTCAATTAATAAGAATCTCTTTACCTTCCAGATCATTGTCACTAAAAAAGAGTGGCTATAAATGTTTTTCTTCATAGGAGACCTTTCTTTCTTTCTTTGATCTCTTTGGGATATGTTTATTAGTGGTATTGCTTAGTTAAAGGGTTTATATAGATTAATGACTTTTGATGTATATTTCAAAATTCTTTCCACAATGTCTAAAACCATTCACAATTCTATCAGTATTCATTAATATGTTCATCTTTTCACATCCTCATGACAATTGTTCTTTTCCAATTATTATTATTATTATTATTATTGTAATCTAATGGGTGTGAGAAAGAACTTTAGAGCTAATTAGTGGAAACTTCTTTTCTGAGGTATAGTTGTGAAAGATTTCTAGGTTTCTCTAATTTGTTTATAATGTGATCTTTTACATCTACATTATTCATTCTTTTGCAGTTCATTGTGATGATATGGGTGAGATTTTGTCTAAGTCTTATTTCTGGCTTTATTGTTCAATGATTTTCAGTTTTGTCTTACTTTTTGGGACCTTATTTGGGGCTTTCTTGGTAGAGATATTGGAGTGGTTTGCCATTTCCTTCTCTGGCTCATTTTAAAAATGAGGAAACTGAAGCAGATAGGGTTAAGTGACTTGCCCAGAAACACACAGCTAACAACTATCAGAGGCAAGATTTGAACTCTTGAATATGAGTCTTTCTGACTACTGGCCTGGTAGTCTGTCCACTGAACCATCTAAGGCCCAACACACATTTGACAGACATCTTAAAGAGAATATATGTGGAAAGATGCTGTAAATTTTGATGGATAATAGATGAACTATAGAAAAATAGAATGGATTCACAGAGCTAAAAAATACGGTTCTAGAAATCAAGTAATGATATCTGATACTTTTAATTTTTCATACTTTAAGGTTTACAAGCATTTTCCTCTGTTTCTGTTTTTGTCTGTCTGTCTCTTACACACATATATATATATATAGCATGCCCAGAAACACAGAAACACACACACATATAAACAGATGAAGAACATTAAACTCAGAGAGGTTAAATAGAGGTTAATATCTTATAGTCACCTAGCTTGTAAAATGTCAAAACCATGACTTGAACTTAAATATCCTGATGCCAAAGATGACATAGGCAGATGTGTTAACATCGATAATGGAAGAATTGTAATTAGAAAAAAGTATAAATAATAACTAACATTTTCAAAACAGAAATGGATGATGGTATTGGATTAGACGATCCTTTCTAGCTCAAAAAATCTGTTATTTTTATGGCGTTCATATGCTTAAATACTTCCAGTATCACATATGATATATTTCATGGAAAATCCAGTCCAATATAAATGCAAAATTAGGTCTCATAATCTAAAACTCTAGTGGATTATTATGATCATCTTTTATATTAACTTCTCTATTTCTTGGTCTGGCTGAGGAATATAGGGACCTTTCAAATATCTGAAAAATTTTCTTGAGGAAGAGATTTGCGTTATAAATTTCAAGCTAGAAGATGCCTCAGATTCCATTTATTCTGAATGTAAAGGGCTGAAACTCTTGAGTCAATGCACTGGGGTAAGACAATTGAGCACTTGAGACTAATTACTAATTGGACTATACTCTGTAAGAATATGCTTGGAAAATGGTTCTTCCCACTATCCTGTGCTGGCCCAATCATTTGGTGTATACAGAGAATTGTGGGAGGGACTAGGAGGTGCAGTGAGACTGGCCAGGGTCACTTCTCTGAGAGAGATGAGGGGATGAGGTTGCAGAGATCCTATACCATCCACTCTCTTCATTTCTACTGCTAAAGACCAAGAATAAAGACTTTTGCTTATCCTGACTCTGGCTGATTCTAAGGCTTCCAGAGTGCTAGCGCAGTCATCACATCTGAATCCCTCTTTTATATCGGTAAAACCCAAGGCACAGAGGCCTTATGTGATTATACAGGTTACAAGTACAAGGACTAGGATTAGAAACAAAGTCCTTTTACTCCCAATCCAGTGCATCTGGTTTAGCTAGAAAAGGTAAATGATTATGAAATTGTAGGAAGTTCCAGTGTCAGAAAAAGATACCTCAAATTCAATATGTCTAAAGCAAAACTCATTATCTTCTCCCTCAAACACTCTAGTGAGTGAGGGGGAAGGATAATGCAAGCCTTCCCCAAGAACTATATTATCAGTAAGGTCCAGAAAGGGAGTGAAATAAAATGGAAGACTTGGGATTTTTGTTATATTGTAATGATATTGAAGAAAGGAAAGAGAGGCTGATAAAATACTAGGAAATAATAAGGAAGGAATGGAGCTGAATTTACTTCTCATAATTGGGGTGGGGCCCAAGTAGAATATAGAAAAAGAAAGAGTGAGAGGAAGTGGGAATCATTTGACTCTGACTTGAAACTAATGCTAAGTGAAGTGAGCAGAATCAGGAAAACAATTCATAGTATAAAATATTATAAATTGAAAAAAAAATGTTGAGAATCTTAACAACAGTGATGAATACAGTGATCAAGTTATTCCAGAAGATGAATAATTTAAAATATTGTCCACCTCTTGACAGAGGTGATGGACAATATATATAGAATAAAATATGAAATTTTGAACATGGTCAATGTGAATGTGTTTCAATTGACTATGGGTATTTTTTGTAGGGGAATTTTTTTTTTTTCTTTTTTTCCCCAGTGGGATGTGGGAGTGAGAGACTCCATTTGCTTGTCATCAAAATAAACAAACAAACAAACAAACAAACAAACAAACAAACAAATAAATAAATAAATAAGCAAACAAAGAATGGTGGGAAGAAATGAAGCAAAAAAAAAATTAAAATGCAATTAGAAGTTAGTTTAATAGTAGGTCTACTGTATAACAAATCATAAAATCTCATGTCAATAGATATAGGGAAAAAAGAAAAAGAAAAAAAAAAACTATTGACCAAATACAACACTTATTTATATTTTAAAAAAATAGCCTGAGACTGAATGGACTCTTCCTTAATAGGGGTAAGTAGTACATATTTAAAACAAAACAACTAGGTGGCATAGTAGATATGGGATGTGGCTTAGAGTTAGAAAAACCTGAATTTAATTGTGGTCTCAGACACTTACTAGCTGTGTGAACTTGTGCAAATCATTTAACCTTCTTTGCCTCCGTATCCTCATTTGTAAAATGAACTAGAGAAGGAAATGGCCATTCCAATATCTCTGCCAATATCTTCCAAAACCATTCCAATATCTCTGCCAAGAAAACCCCACATGCGGTCACAAAAAATCTGACATGCCTGAAACAGCATGTAAATCCCAAAGCTAGCATTTCCTATAATAATAAACAGCTAAAATATTTCCAATAAACTTAGGGTAAAGATAGCCAATTATTATGTAATGTTATTATATAAACTCTAGCTACTGCAGTGAATTAAAGGAATTGAGGAAATATGCAAAGAAGAAACAAAATATCTGAGAAATTGAACTACAATCAATTTTAAAAATTAGGAACTTCTGTAAAGTAGCAGAATATAAAATTAATTTCTACAAATCTATAGCTTTTGTGCATTTTGCCAACAAAACCAATGAGGAAAAAGATAGAATAAGAAATTATGTTCAAAATAATTACTGCAGATACAAAATATACCTTTAGCAATTAAGACACATTTGAGCTAAATTAACATAAAACTATGGAAACAAAGAGAGACAAATTATTGTGAGTAATTACTCCTGGTTGGAATAAAATATAATATATATTACATATAATGTATAACATAATCTAACATGTTGCATAATACAATAAATATACTATATTTAATAATATGAAATATAATAAAATCACAATGCTGTCTAAAATTTTAAATTGAGTTCTATTACAATCAAACTAACAAAGATTTTCTATACCAAGTTATAAAAAAATTTAATAAAAGTCATCCGCAAGAACTAAAGTTCAAGAATCTTGAGGGAAACAATTTAATTCAATTAAGTGAAATATAGTATAGACTGCAAAAGTGTAAAATTCACTTACTGGCCTCAAGCATCTGGCAAAATTGCTAGTATCACATTAAAATGCAATTGAGGAATATATTTAAAAAGAATACAACATAGAGAAGATTAATTCATGATTTTCTGCATTGATATACATCCCATGCTGATCTATTTACATTTATTTAATACCACTGATGTTGAACAACAGGTGGAGTAGTTGTTGTGGTTCTAATACCATGGCAATCATTGTGGAGGAAGTCATAACCTAAACTGATGCTAGGGAGGAAAGATTCATCTAGATGCTCTTATCTTAAACTTGATGAACTTGAGCAATAACACAGAAATTATTTGTTACAAATTTGGTGCTGAGATTAAACCTCTATCAATATGGTCATGTATAGACCGACACTGTGTTCTCCTACTTCTTTCCAAGCATAAAGTCTTATTTTGGGTAACCAATTATTAAAATCACAGTCTCATTCATTCTATGATTCTCACATTATTCCTATATATGCTTAAGGCATAAATCCAATAAAATATTTTATCAAAACATGAAGCAAGATATATAACAAAGGAAATTAATCAGATAGTATGGATGTACCTATGAAGCTGCAACCACACTATACCTACATAAAGCAAACAGTTTACTCATCATTTTAGATAATAGAAGGAAATATTGACAAACAGTACTTAATCTAATTCTCTCACAGTTTTGCAGCAACAGCTAGAAAGTATCATCCTTTTGGGCAATTAAACTTCCATGCTGGGATCAGTTTATATTCATAATGCTATTTTTCTCCTTGTAGTTGACTATCTTTCTCTAAACATCAGCTCTCTCCTACCAGCATCTGCTCCTCATTTCACTGCCAGGTACTTCTTCCATATTGTTTGCTTCTCTTCATCATCTCATAATTCCATTCTTCTTCATTTTGCTTCCAGAAATTTCCTGTGTTCTTCTAATTTGGAATCACCAATAGTACAAGCTATGGGGGTTGGGAGACAAGGAATGTAGTTTCAGGATATGTATATAATTTGTCTTTTTGTACTAATTTCTTACATTTACCAAAAATCAACAAAGAAAAAATGGCTATTTTGCCCATTTTTGAAGGTTTGATAATTATTTAATAGTGTTAGCAAATCAAGAAATACATACCTTTTTCTTCAAAATCTATTTTTTAAAATTAATTTTTATAATTGTAACATTTTCTTTGACAGTACATATGCATAGGTAATTTTTTTTTTTACAACATTATCCCTTGTACTCCCTTCTGTTCAGAATTTTTCCCCTCCTTCCCTCCACCCCCTCCCCTAGATGGCAGGCATTCCCATACATATTAAATATCTTATAGTATATCCTAGGTACAATATATGTGTGCAGAACTGAATGTTGTTGTTGTTGTTGTTGTTGTTGCAAAGGAAGGATTGTATTCAGAAGGTAAAAATAATCTGGGAAGAAAAACAAAACAAAACAAAACAACAACAACAACAACAACAACAACAACAACAAAAACAATGCTCACAGTTTACACTCATTTCCCAGTGTTCCTTTTCTGGATGTAGCTGATTCTGTCCATCATTGATCAATATATACAGGTTACACACACATACACACACACACACACACACACACACACACACACACACACAAACACATATATATATATATTCAGGTTAAAGTAATTCAGGCTCTTTCTTAAGCCAAAAGCACTAAGTAAAAGTAATTATTTTTGTTGATTAGCTTTTTCTGCTCAGATCATGATTTCATGTAGGTTTTTAATTATAAACTATCATTTTTCCACTCCTCCTGTATCCATCTAATGTAAGCACAAGTTCACAGTAATTAAGGGTGCTGAGGAACTTCAAAGCTATGCTTCTTTTCCCCCTACTCAGTTCAATCAATATTTAAATGTCTGTTATGTACTAAATCCTAGGGAATACAATCCCAGACAAAAATAAAAGTTTCTTCCCCTAAATAATGTTTAGATTTGATTGTTTTATGAGCTTAAAATCATATTGAGTTTAAAATTTCTATAAGATATCCAGATGGTGGTCAAGGACAGAGATATATCTCCCATATAAATACAAAAAAATACTTATAATAGCAATTTTCATAGTATCAAGGAACTTCAATAACTTGGGTACCTGGATTAGGGAATTACTGGTCAAATTTTAGTATATGAATATAGTTGAATATTCTTTCTTCATAAGAAATTAGAAACCTAAAGAACTCACAGTATTCCCTGTGGCCCAGAAAACATGACAAGAAATTCTGAGTTCATTTGGCAGTTTGATGGCAGAGTAGGTAGAGTGTTGGATCTGGAATCACTAAAGTCCAAATAGAATCTCAGGTACTTACTAGCTGAGAGACTCTGGGCAATCACTTAATCTCTAACACAGTTTCCTTATCTATAAAATGAGGATTAAATTGTACTTCTCCTCCTAAGCTTATTGTTACAATAAAGATGAAATTCTATTTGTATAACACTGTAAATTTTAGTGTAAATTTTGTATAAATTCTAATAATAATTTTTATTATTAATAATTTGATACTTGAAGCTTAACTTCAAAGAAGTCAAGTTATATTTGTTTCTTTAATAATATTTTGCCCCAATTATCTATAAAAAACAATTTTCAACATTTTTAAAAATTTTGAGTTCTAAATTTTCTCTCACTATCTTCTTTATATATGTGCAATCATACAAAACATTTTCATATTGGTCATGTTGTGAAAGAAAGCACTGACAAAAACAGAAAAAAAAAAGTAAGTGAAATATGGTTTGCTTCGATCTACATTCAGATTACGTCAGTTCTTTCTTTGGAGGTGAATAGCAGTTTTCATCATGAGTTGTTAGGAATTCTGTCAAGTTATTTTTGGATCATTAATATATCACTTCATTTTTACAGGAAGATCTCTAAAACAAAGTTTAAGTATGGCTTATGGGTTGGGTCTCCTAAAAGTAAGTTACAAGGTTTTTGTTTGTTTGTTTGTTTTTTAAATAAAGATATTAAATATTCTGTATGAATGATAACTATAGGTCTCCAACACAGACATTATTATATAAGTCCCATTATATAAGGTCCAAAATATAATTCATTTTCTTTTATTACAAAACCAATCCTCTTCTGAGATTCTCTAAAATTGTCAAGGATCCTACCACCCAGTCACTCACATTGAAAGTCCCAGTGTTACCTCTCAACTCCTTTCTGTCATGCATTTTATTTCATCAGTTGACAAACAGCTGTTGCTTCAATCCCAACCACAATTTTCTAATACAGCCCCAGCTCACCAGTCACATAGCAAATATAAAATTTCTGGCTCTTATCACCTCTCCCTTGGACCATTGAAACAATCTCATGATTAGTGTAACTGTTACATTTTGTTTTCTATTCAAATCTATTCTCCACATAACTGTCAAAATGACAGTAATATTTCTAACATTCAGGTAGGACCATATCATTCTTTATTTAATAATTTATTTCAGAAACTCTCTACTACTTTTAAGATCAAATACTGATTCCTCTATTTGGAGCTCCAAGTTCTTAACAACCTATCCCCTTCCTACTTTACAACCTTCCTACATATTGTACTTCTTCTCCAGTCATACTGAACTTTGACTTCCTGTTCCTCAAATATTGTTCTTAATCTCCTGTTTCAGTGGCTTTGTGCTAATTGTCCCCCATTCCTAGAATACTTTTCAGCCTTAACTTCACCTCCTGAAGTCCAGAGATTTCTTTAGGTTTGACTTTAAAAACTATCTTTCGAAGATGGCGGAGAAGAAACACACGTCTCTGTGAATGTCCTCATTTCCTCACAACCAATTAGATAAATTAAGTCTCAGAATTAGCTCAGGACTGATAGATACCATAAGGACTGGAAGCACGACTTACCAGCTGAAGAGAATCTGGAGTTTCAACAGGAAAGGTCAGTTCCCCGGGGGAGGAATAAGAGAGACCAGCACAGACGGTGGGGTAGTGGCACACTGCGCCCATTGCGCTGGGAAGGGCTCTGGGATCAGAGAAGCCATTGAGGTAAAGGAATCTGGCACAGGCTGTTAGCTCTTCTCTGCTAATTATTTAGCAGTTCAGAAGAGAAAGCCAAAATATTTTAAAACTCAGATTAGATTTTCCCCGGACCCTGGAGGTGACTCAGGAGATCTCGGCACCAGGGGGTGTGGCCTCAGCTACCACCTGAGAATAGTTAAGAGATTGACAAGTGGGTGGATACGGCCCAAGGCAACACACACTGCCTAGCTTAGCTGGAGGGAGTGGAACTCAGCTCCAGGAAGTCCCAGAGAAGCAGAACCTTTGAACTAGGGACTGTGGTTTCTGGCAGACACTTCCAGTTTGAGCACAGGGGCTTTTCACGTCACCTGCTGCAGACATCCACTCCCCACCCAGACACATAGACTGGGCTTTGTGCTGTCTTTACTATTCTACACCCTCGAAGCACAGCAGTGCTAATCACCTCTGAGGCACTTCCAGGGAGGGGGTGGGGAACTCTCTCCCAGAGCTCTATCTTAGCTCAGGCACAGGAGCCTCTGCATCCATCTGGTCTGGGAGGAAGCTGGTAAAGAAGTAAATAAATAATTTCCTACCCCAGGGACAGACCCCAAAAAGATTTTTTTAAATATGAGCAAAAAAGCTAGAAAAACTATAGATTCCTTCTATACAGAGAAAGAGCAGGTATCCAACCCCGAGGAAGTTAACAGCAGAGAGTCAGCAGATAACAACCCAAAGGGGAACGATCCCTGCCCCCCATCACATAACTCTCTCCTAGAAGAAACTCTTAAAAAATTGAGGGAGATTGAAGAAAAATGGGGAAAGGAAAGGGAAGCTATGATAGAGAATAACAACGTCCTGAAATTGGAGTTGGAAAAAATAAAGAATTCACAGGAGATGCAGGGAAACAAAATTTATGAATTAGAAAAGGTTAAAAAAACACAGGAAAGTAGGATTTCTGAATTGGAAAAGATAAAAAAGTCTCAAGAAAATAGAATTTCTGAATTGGAAAAAGAAAATAATTCTCAAAAAAAAAATTAGGGAAATGGAAAAAAATTCAATAGAGCAAAATAATTCATTTAAAAACGAAATTGGGCATTTACAAAAAGAACTAAAAACTGTGAAAGAAGAAAATAACTCCTTAAAAGTCAGGATGGAACAAATAGAAATGAATGATTCACAGAGAACCCAAGAATCAGTCAAACAAAACAAAAAAAATGAGAAGCTGGAGAACAACGTCAAATACTTACTGGGAAAATCTATAGACCTGGAAAATAGATCTAGGAGAGATAATCTGCGGATTATTGGACTTCCAGAAAACTATGACCAAAAAAAGAGCCTAGATTCTATTTTACAGGAAATTATCAAAGAGAACTGTCCAGAGATAATAGAAACAGAGGGGAAAGTAGATGTGGAAAGAATTCATCGAACTCCTTCTGAAATAAACCCTAAAAAAAGAACACCACGGAATATAGTGGCTAAGCTGCAGAATTACCACACAAAGGAGAAAATCCTGCAAGCAGCTAGAAAAAAACAATTTAAATACCAAGGTGCCACAATAAGGGTCACCCAAGATCTGGCTGCCTCCACATTAAACGATAGAAGGGCCTGGAACCTGATATTCCGTAAGGCAAAAGATCAAGGACTGCAACCAAGAATGAACTACCCAGCTAAGTTTAGCATCTTTTTCCATGGAAGAAGATGGTCATTCAATGAAACAGAGGAATTCTATATGTTTCTAAGAAAAAAACCAGACTTAAACAAAAAATTTGATCTACATCCACAAGACTGAAGAGAAACAGAAAAAGGTACACAGAACCCTTGAGAACTGTAACTCTGTTGTGGGTATATAAAAAATACTCAAGGATAATTTGATTTTACTGATATAAAAGAAAAAAAGGGGGGTGTAGTAAAGGGAAGGAGGTCGGTTCAGAAAAAGGGGAAGGAGTGATAAAAAGAGGGAAACTACATCCCAGGAAGAGGCATAGAAAATACACCATATCTGAGGGAACTTAGTGAGGGGGAGAATCATTGAGTGAATCTTACTCTCATCAGGAGAGGCTCAAAGAGTAAATAATTTACATATTTGTTTTTCAGAGAACTTTCTCTCACCTCATTAAAAGGGGGGAGAGGAAAAGGGAAAAGGAAAAGGAGAATAAGGGAAGGGACTTGGAGGGAGGGGGGAGGGATCCTAAAAAAAAAAAAAAAAAAAGAGGGAGGGTTGCGCGTCACAAGGGGGGTCTGTAAATTAAATATCGGGGAGGGGGATCAGGGGGGTCAAGGGAAAAAAGCAAAATCTGGGGAGAATACGATGGCAGGAAATACAGAATTAGTAATTTTAAGTGTAAATGTAAATGGGATGAACGATCCCATCAAACGGAGACGGATAGCAGATTGGATCAAAAAGCAGAACCCTACAATATGTTGCCTACAGGAAACACACTTAAAGCAGGGAGATACATACAGAATAAAGGTAAAAGGTTGGAACAGAGCCTATTATGCTTCAGGTAAAGCCAAAAAAGCAGGGGTAGCTATCCTTATCTCAGATCAAGCAAAAGCAGAAGTAGATCTCGTTAAAAAAGATAAGGAAGGAAACTATATCCTGCTGAAAGGTAGCATAAATAATGAAGCCATATCAATACTAAACATATATGCACCAAGTGGTATAGCATCTAACTTTCTAAAGGAAAAGTTAAGAGAACTGCAAGAAGAAATAGACAGTAAAACTATAATAGTGGGAGATCTCAACCTTGCACTCTCAGATTTAGACAAATCAAACCACAAAACAAACAAGAAAGAAATTAAAAAAGTAAATAGAATATTAGAAAAACTAGGTATGATAGACCTTTGGAGAAAACTGAATGGCAATAGAAAGGAATATACTTTCTTCTCAGCAGTTCATGGATCCTATACAAAAATTGACCATATATTAGGACATAAAGATCTCAAAATTAAATGTAGGAAGGCAGAAATAATAAATGCCTTCTTCTCAGATCACAATGCAATAAAAGCTACATTCAGTAAAAAGTTAGGGGTAAATAGACCAAAAAGTAATTGGAAACTGAATAATCTCATCTTAAAGAATGACTGGGTGAAAGAGCAAATTATAGAAACAATTAACAATTTCACCCAAGATAATGACAATGATGAGACATCATATCAAAATCTTTGGGATGCAGCTAAAGCAGTAATAAGGGGAAATTTTATATCTTTAGAGGCTTATTTGAAGAAAATTGAGAAAGAGAAGATTAACGAATTGGGCTTACAACTTAAAAGGCTAGAAAAAGACCAAATTATAAACCCCCAACCAAAAATTAAACTGGAAATACAAAAATTAAAAGGAGAAATCAATAAAATTGAAAGTAAAAAAACTATTGAATTAATAAATAAAACCAAGAGTTGGTTTTATGAAAAAGCCAATAAAATAGATAAACCTTTGGTAAATTTGATCAAAAAAAAGAAAGAGGAAAATCAAATTGATAGTCTTACAAATGAAAAGGGGGATCTTTCCACCAATGAAGAGGAAATTAGAGAAATAATAAGGAGTTACTTTGCCCAACTTTATGCCAATAAATTTGATAACTTAAGTGAAATGGATGACTTCCTCCAAAAATATAGGCTCCCTAGATTAACAGAGGAGGAGATAAATTGCTTAAATAGTCCCATTTCAGAAAAAGAAATAGAACAAGCGATTAATCAACTCCCCAGGAAAAAATCCCCAGGGCCAGATGGATTCACATGTGAATTCTACCAAACATTTAAAGAACAATTAGCCCCAATGTTATATAAATTATTTGAAAAAATAGGGGATGAAGGAGTCCTAGCAAACTCCTTTTATGACACAGACATGGTACTGATACCTAAACCAGGTAGATCGAAAACTGAGAAAGAAAATTATAGACCAATCTCCTTAATGAATATTGATGCTAAAATCTTAAATAAGATATTAGCAAAAAGACTTCAGAAAATCATCTCCAAGATAATACACTATGATCAAGTAGGATTTATTCCAGGAATGCAGGGCTGGTTTAATATTAGGAAAACTATTAATATAATTGACCATATTAATAATCAAATTAATAAGAACCATATGATCATCTCAATAGATGCAGAAAAAGCATTTGACAAAATCCAACATCCATTCCTACTAAAAACTCTTGAGAGTATAGGAATAAATGGACTATTCCTTAGAATAATCAGGAGCATATATTTAAGACCTTCAGTAAGCATAATATGCAATAGAAATAAACTGCAACCTTTCCCAGTAAGATCAGGAGTGAAACAAGGTTGCCCACTATCACCATTACTATTCAATATAGTACTAGAAACGCTAGCCTCGGCAATAAGAGCCGAGAAAGAGATCCAAGGAATTAGAGTAGGAAATGAGGAAATCAAACTATCACTTTTTGCAGATGACATGATGGTATACTTAGAGAACCCCAAAGACTCTGCTAAAAAGCTACTAGAAATAATTCAAAATTTCAGCAAAGTGGCAGGATACAAAATAAATCCACATAAATCCTCGGCATTTTTATATATCACTAACAAAATGCAACAGCAAGAGATACAAAGAGAAATTCCATTCCAAACAAATGTTGAGAGTATAAAATATTTGGGAATTCATCTACCAAAGAAAAGTCAGGAATTATATGAGAAAAATTACAAAACACTTGCCACAAAAATAAAATCAGATTTAAATAATTGGAAAGACATTCAGTGCTCTTGGATAGGCCGAGCGAATATAATAAAGATGACAATACTCCCCAAACTAATCTATTTATTTAGTGCTATACCAATCAGACTCCCAAGAAACTATTTCAATGACCTAGAAAAAATAACAACAAAATTCATATGGAAGAATAAAAGGTCGAGAATTGCAAGGGAACTAATGAAAAAAAAACTCAGAGGAAGGTGGTCTAAGTGTACCTGATCTAAAGCTATATTATATAGCAGCAGTCACCAAAACCATTTGGTATTGGCTAAGAAATAGACCGGTAGATCAGTGGAACAGATTAGATACAAAGAACAAAAAAGGGTACATCTATAGCAATCTAATCTTTGACAAACCCAAAGATTCCAACATTAGGGATAAAAATTCATTATTCGGAAAAAACTGTTGGGAAAACTGGAAATTAGTATGGCAGAAATTAGATATGGATCCACACTTAACACCATATACCAAGATAAGATCAAAATGGGTCCATGATTTAGGCATAAAGAATGAGATCATAAATAGATTAGAGGAACAGAGGATAATCTACCTCTCAGACTTGTGGAGGAGGAAGGAATTTATGACCAGAGGAGAACTAGAGATCATTATTGATCACAAAATAGAAGATATTGATTACATCAAACTAAAAAGTTTCTGTACAAATAATACTAATGCAAACAAGATTAGAAGGGAAGTAACAAATTGGGAAAATATTTTTAAAAGCAAAGGTTCTGACAAAGGTCTCATTTCCAAAATATATAGAGAACTGACCCTAATTTATAAGAAACCGAACCATTCTCCAATTGATAAATGGTCAAAGGATATGAACAGACAATTCTCAGAGGAAGAAATTGAAACTATATCCACTCACATGAAAGAGTGTTCCAAATCACTACTGATCAGAGAAATGCAAATTAAGACAACTCTGAGATACCACTACACACCTGTCAGATTGGCTAAGATGACAGGAACAAATAATGATAAATGTTGGAGGGGATGTGGGGAAATTGGGACACTAATACATTGCTGGTGGAGTTGCGAAAGAATCCAGCCATTCTGGAGAGCAATTTGGAATTATGCCCAAAAAGTTATCAAACTGTGCATACCCTTTGACCCAGCAGCGCTACTACTGGGATTATATCCCAAAGAAATACTAAAGAGCGGAAAGAGACATATATGTGCCAAAATATTTGTGGCAGCTCTTTTTGTTGTAGCTAGAAACTGGAAGATGAATGGATGTCCATCAGTTGGAGAATGGTTGGGTAAATTATGGTATATGAAGGTTATGGAATATTATTGCTCTGTAAGAAATGACCAGCAGGAGGAATACAGAGAGGCCTGGAGAGACTTAAATCAACTGATGCTGAGTGAAATGAGCAGAACCAGAAGATCACTGTACACTTCAACAACAATACTGTATGAGGATGTATTCTGATGGAAGTGGAAATCTTCAACATAAAGAAGATCCAACTCACTTCCAGTTGATCAATGATGGACAGAGGTAGCTACACCCAGAGAAGAAACACTGGGAAGTGAATGTAAATTGTTAGCACTAATATCTGTCTGCCCAGGTTGCATGTACCTTCGGATTCTAATGTTTATTGTGCAACAAGAAAATGATATTCACACACATGTATTGTACCTAGACTATATTGTAACACATGTAAAATGTATGGGATTGCCTGTCATCGGGGGGAGGGAATAGAGGGAGGGGGGGTAATTTGGAAAAATGAATACAAGGGATAATATTATAAAAATATATATATATAATTAAAAAAAAAAAAAAACTATCTTTCACAAAAGTATTTTCTGGCTTCACTAGCCCTAGCCCCAGGCTTCAGCACTAGCAACGTAAAAATGGGTCTAGGCCTTTGAATCAATGACAGTATTAGTGGCTTCTAGATCTCTTAGCCCAGAGACACCAAAAATAACTTGGAAGGTCAGCAGGAAAGGTTTATGAGTAGGATGAGATCCTTGGGAAGCTATCATACTGGGAGTGGATTTGGGCAGTTGTGCAGTGGCAGCTTCTGGAGTCCTCAGCTCAAAGAAAGTTTCCTTTTTTTGTACTGAGGAAGGACTCTGTTTCTTTAACGCACTAGATCTTACAACTATAATGGAGCAGGAACACTCCTTACAGTTTTTGGGTAGAAAAGAATCCTTGTGGTCAGGTACCCAGAAACATCTCCAAACATAATTACACAAAATCCCTGAAGCTTGGGGCAGTGTACCCTCCACTCTGGCAATGGAGACCTACTTTAACAAAGAGTTAAAAGCTGAGTAATAGACCAGGAAAATGAACAAGCATCAGAAAAAGGTTCTGACCATGGAAAGTTATTGTGGTGACAAGAAAGGTCAAAACACCCTCACATACACGGAAGAAGATAATAAAGTTAAAGCTCCTGCATCCAAAGACTCCAAGAAAAATAAGAATTTGAGTTCAGGCTAAGGAAGAGCTCAAAAGAGATTCTGAAAATCAAGAGAGACAGATGGAAAATTAGAAAGAGAATTGAGAATGGTGCAAAAGGAAATACAAAAAAGCTAATAAGGAGAAGAATGATTTAAAAAGCAAAACTGGCAAATGGGAAAGGAGATACAAAAGCTCAATGAGGAAAATAATTCCTCAAAAATTAGAATTGAGCAAATGGTAGTTAGTGACTTTATCAGGAATTTTCCAATTGTAATTATATTCAACTGGTCAGTATGTTTACTATTTGCTTTTCTCTGGATGTTTCATTAAACATCTCTTTGATAATATGGCCTATAATTTTACCAAGAATAAAACTCAAAGTCACTAACCTATAATCCATAAAATCCATTATCTACAACCCTCCCCATGTTTTTTTTTTTTTTTTTTTGAAACATTTACCCTTCTTGAGTCCTGTGGTTGCTTTCTCCTTACTTGTAATAGTTCATATAGCACATGGAGTGGGTCAACAACCAATCTCCCCTGTCCCTAGTATACTAAAATATTAATCTGGCCAGCTCTATTTTGCTTTGTTATTTCCCTATATATTATTATTGTCATTTTTAACAGTCAACTATTTCATTATTCCTGTCCTGAAGCCAGTAATCACCAGTACAACTCTTTTTTTTTTTTTCTGAATCTTTTATAATTTCTCACCTGGTAGCATTTCCATATGCACATCATCATTCTTTAGCATATAAGCAAATGCTGCTTCTTTAAATATCTAGTTCTTTCATCTTTAATTACTCAGGGTAGTCAAGAGTTCTAAGAACTGCAAATCTTTATTAGTTCTTTCTTTTCTCCTCTCATTGATATAGCACATCATAATCATATGCCACAACTTATACAGCCAGTCCCCAATTGATGGGAATCCTCACAATTTCCTTGTTATATAGAACAAGGATGTGCTATAGTTAATAATGAACAATATTCAAACAATAATGTTGGTTTTAGAAAACAGGTAGACTTACACAAAATAATGAAGAGTGAAATAAGCAGAACCAAGAGATCATTGTATATAGTAATAGCAATATTGAGTGACTGAGTAATTTTTATTATTATAAATACCCAGATTATTGAAAATGACATGAATGAAGGAATGCACTATCTGCATCCAGAGAACGAACTAATAAATAAAAGTATGTATAGTTGATGAGGAACAAACTGAGGTTCTAAACCAAGATGGGTCAGTTCTTTTTCTCCTGGGTCTGATTATCTCTCTCCTTTCCCAAAGTAACCAACTGGGCGGGTTTGGTAGCAAATGAATTTGCTACTCAATGCTGTATGGAAACAAAGTCTTTATTGATAGTAAAGGGATAGATAAGCATTTGGCCTCCAGGAAGACCAAACTGCCTACAAGGGGACGCCAATTGGTGGCACTAAGCTGGTATACACGGAGTACAAAGATTCCATTTTTCAACCTTCTTTTTATACATAACTAGAGTCATCAAAACAACTTTTGCACAGAGATGTTATCCAAGAGGTTCTGGAGTTATTTGTAAATAAGACAGGAATTCTCTTGTTGTAAATAAGATAGGAATTCTCTGTTATGTCCTTCCGCCTCTCCCAAAAGGGAATTTCCTGCTGATATTTTGGCCTATCAGAGCAGATCATTAGAATGGGGGCTGAAAACCCAAGGCAGTTCAGATAGCCCAAACTGGTTTGACCAGATCTTGTAATCAAAGATCAAACAAGGAATATCAAAGGGGGCTACCACCCTATCATAGTGATATTTTATAGATGTGTATATATATATATATATATATGTGTGTGTGTGTGTGTGTGTGTGTGTGTGTGTGTGTGTGTGTGTCTCTCTTAGGAGAAAGTAAAAAAGGAAAAAGTTACATAATTACTTTATTACATATTCAAAAGCAATGTAAGTTGTACATTATAGATTTGCAGTTTTATGTGCGATCTTAAATTGTTTATTTTCTGTTCTTTGAGTTCTCTCTCTGTGTCTTTTTCTGTCTCTCTCCCTTCCCTCCCTCCCTGTCTTTTTCTCTCCTTCCTTCTCTCTCTGCTCTGTGTGTGAGTGTGTGTGTATGTGTGTGTGTGTGTGTGTGTGTGTGTGTGTGTGTGTGTGTGTGTTTCTGGATCTCTCCCTCTCTCCTTCTTTTAGTATATATGTATATTTTTATATTTACAAATAAATATATAGGTTACTTTATTAAAAGATTGTTCCTATCTTCAACTTCCCATATCCTTTCTTCAGCTTTGTAAGAAAGGATTACTATTTGCTATTTAAGATCTTTAAGCTTTCTTTCAATGACAGAAGAAACACATCTCTTTAATGTTGAATCCTGCCCAATGTATTTTATTGACTTCAAAAGCAATAATCATTCAAAGAATCCATAAATATTTTCAGTATTTGGAAGCATCCATTTAAAAGCGTTAAGCATTTTTTTAAGTGAACAGACAAAATGTGTTAATGAGTAGCAAACTTGAATATTCTCAAAATATTTACAATACATAAACAGTGAACACATGCTCTGAAAATATATACGTCCCTCCTTCCCTCTAAATTAGACTCCTTACTGTATCACCCAGAGGACCAGCTTGTGCAGTCTGAGGATGCAGTGCTTCTGTTTGTGACTTTGTTAATCACATTGAAAATTTATAGTAACTAAAATAAGTTATCTGTGTTGTTTATTACGGTTGCTTCAGAGTTTTTTAAATGCTGTTTTTTGTTCTTGTTTTTAAAATTAAATTAAAACTGGAGGTTTCTAAATTTCCAACATACTTGGGTAAAATAAAACAAAACCAAAAAACCCTAAACCCTAAAAAAGTTTTACTTTGAAGGGAAAGTGTTTTGAAGTAGGAATCAGGAATCCAGTTCAAATCCTTTTTTCATTCAATTCAATTCAATTTGATTCAGTAAACATTATTATTATTAATTACCTACATGTTCAAGGTTCTTTCTTTACAACTGCCTCCTGGAGCCTTGCTTGCCTCTGATTGACAAGGGGTCTTTATAACTAGCCAGACCATGCTGCTTAGTAGCTGCTTTCCTAATATGTTTTTGCCATCCTCTAGTCCCATTTTACTCATATCCCACCCTAATTTATCTTTATATCTTTAGTCTCTTAGAACTGATTAAATAAATACTGTTATTTTTGAAAATGACTTGCTTTTTGATAGCCCCATGCTTGCTTCACCTTCCAAATGACTCCCAGATCAAATCACCTCTCCCAACCAATGAGTCCCTTATATGTGTTATCTTTCTTTATTTAAATGTAAACTCCTTGAGGGTAGGATCTAATCTAATTTCTTTTTGTACTTGCTGGTAAAATGCTTATCATAAATCCTCATTCATTCATTTAGTAAATGCATATTTTTTAAGCCTGTCTTGAATAAAAGGATTATTCCAGGTGATGTGAGGAATATAAACTTAAAATCAAACATGACTTCTGTTTTCCTGGAGTAAGACATTTAACTTTTCTGGCATTTAGTTTCCTCATTTGGAAAGTATGGTTATGCCATTCTACTAAAAAAAGCTTCTGAGGTATCATATTGCCTACTAAATCAAAATAAATTATTTTTCTTAAGATTCAAAGGCTTCTAAATAAACTACAACCTTTCCCAGTAAGATCAGGAGTGAAACAAGGTTGCCCACTATCACCATTACTATTCAATATAGTACTAGAAACGCTAGCCTCGGAAATAAGAGCCGAGAAAGAGATCCAAGGAATTAGAGTAGGAAATGAGGAAATCAAACTATCACTTTTTGCAGATGACATGATGGTATACTTAGAGAACCCCAAAGACTCTGCTAAAAAGCTACTAGAAATAATTCAAAATTTCAGCAAAGTGGCAGGATACAAAATAAATCCACATAAATCCTCAGCATTTTTATATATCACTAACAAAATGCAACAGCAAGAGATACAAAGAGAAATTCCATTCCAAACAAATGTTGAGAGTATAAAGTATTTGGGAATCCATCTACCAAAGAAAAGTCAGGAATTATATGAGAAAAATTACAAAACACTTGCCACAAAAATAAAGTCAGATTTAAATAATTGGAAAGACATTCAGTGCTCTTGGATAGGCCGAGCGAATATAATAAAGATGACAATACTCCCCAAACTAATCTATTTATTTAGTGCTATACCAATCAGACTCCCAAGAAACTATTTTAATGACCTAGAAAAAATAACAACAAAATTCATATGGAAGAATAAAAGGTCGAGATTGCAAGGGAACTAATGAAAAAAAACTCAGAGGAAGGTGGTCTAAGTGTACCTGATCTAAAGCTATATTATATAGCAGCAGTCACCAAAACCATTTGGTATTGGCTAAGAAATAGACCGGTAGATCAGTGGAACAGATTAGATACAAAGGACAAAAAAGGGTACATCTATAGCAATCTAATCTTTGATAAACCCAAAGATACCAACATTAGGGACAAAAATTCATTATTTGGAAAAAACTGTTGGGAAAACTGGAAATTAATATGGCAGAAATTAGATATGGATCCACACTTAACACCATATACCAAGATAAGATCAAAATGGGTCCATGATTTAGGCATAAAGAGGGAGATAATAAATAGATTAGAGGAACAGAGGATAGTCTACCTCTCAGACTTGTGGAGGAGGAAGGAATTTATGACCAGAGGAGAACTAGAGATCATTATTGATCACAAAATAGAAGATTTTGATTACATCAAACTAAAAAGTTTCTGTACAAATAATACTAATGCAAACAAGATTAGAAGGGAAGTAACAAATTGGGAAAATATTTTTAAAAGCAAAGGTTCTGACAAAGGTCTCATTTCCAAAATATATAGAGAACTGACCCTAATTTATAAGAAACCGAACCATTCTCCAATTGATAAATGGTCAAAGGATATGAACAGACAATTCTCAGATGAAGAAATTGAAACTATATCCACTCACATGAAAGAGTGTTCCAAATCACTACTGATCAGAGAAATGCAAATTAAGACAACTCTGAGATACCACTACACACCTGTCAGATTGGCTAAGATGACAGGAACAAATAATGATGAATGTTGGAGGGGATGTGGGAAAACTGGGACACTAATACATTGCTGGTGGAGTTGCGAAAGAATCCAGCCATTCTGGAGAGCAATTTGGAACTATGCCCAAAAATCTATCAAACTGTGCATACCCTTTGACCCAGCAGTGCTACTACTGGGCTTATATCCCAAAGAAATACTAAAGAGCAGAAAGAGACATATATGTGCCAAAATGTTTGTGGTAGCTCTTTTTGTTGTAGCTAGAAACTGGAAGATGAATGGATGTCCATCAGTTGGAGAATGGTTGGGTAAATTATGGTACATGAAGGTAATGGAATATTATTGCTCTGTAAGAAATGAGCAGCAGGAGGAATACAGAGAGGCTTGGAGAGACTTACATCAACTGATGCTGAGTGAAATGAGCAGAACCAGAAGATCACTGTACACTTCAACAACAATACTGTATGAGGATATATTCTGATGGTAGTGGAAATCTTCAACATAAAGAAGAGCCAACTCACTTCCAGTTGATCAATGATGGACAGAGGTAGCTGCACCCAGAGAAGAAACACTGGGAAGTGAATGTAAATTGTTAGCACTAATATCTGTCTGCCCAGGTTACATGTACCTTCGGAATCTAATGCTTATTGTGCAACAAGAAAATGGTATTTACACACATGTATTGTATCTAGGTTATATTATAACACATGTAAAATGAATGGGATTGCCTGTCATCGGGGGGAGGGAAAGAGGGAGGGGGGGATAATTTGGAAAAATGAATACAAGGGATAATATTATAAAATATATATATATATATATAATAAAAAATTATTAAAATTAAAAAAAAAGATTCAAAGGCTTCTACAATGTAATATCAAATTAGCTTTCTAGCCTTTCTCCTATTTCTCCTCTCCATGCATTGTGCCAATTGAACGATTGTGTAAATTTGACAATTTGGCCCTCAATACATTACCTGGGCTTTTTTTGGGTGTGCTGATTATTCTGTCCCTTGTACCCTGAGTACATTTTCTTTTCTTCAACTATAATATTTCTACACATCATTTAAAAGTCAATTCTGGTACTACTTTCTCTATAAAGACTTCTCTATTTCCTTCAAATAGTAGAAACTTTCCTGCTCAAGTATGAAACAACATTTTGTTTCATACCTCTCTAATGTAATTGCAATGTAATATTTTATACTATACTTGCCTGTATTTGTGTCTTCAAAATATAAGCTTCCATGGACTCTATCTCATCAGAATTTTGTAATTCTCCCAATACCTAGGTTGATGCTCTGAAAATGTGAGATACTTCATGCACATCTGTTGAATAATTATCTGAATTCAATGAGAGAAACTGGACTAATTCACAAAGGAACCTTTTTTCTTTTAAATATTTTATGATATTTCACAATATTGAAAAAATGTTTTCAGATTAAAAAAGAAGTGAATAGAAATAGTAAAGTGTCACATGTGTATGATTTGTTAGAAAACCAACTTTTCACTAATACTCACTTCTCTTTAATCTTTCAAAAATTATTTTCCCTTTTCAACTTTGCCATGTATCAGAGTTCCAATAAGAATAGTATCATATAATTATTCATTATTAACTGCTCTTGATCTTTAAAAATACCAAGTGTATGCTAAGAATATTGTTCATTTGGTCTGAAGAGATGTTGTCAATCTGTTTGAATCCATTCAAATTCTTTCCAGATTTCGTTTATATTATTTTATTATATATGCAATTTTATATGTTGTCCTTCATATGGAAAGATGATTATGTTTATGAAGAATGATTTATATTCTTTTCCATTTCCTTCCATCCTCTGCTTTAATGCTTTAGGGAAGTATAACTTTGCCAATATTGATACTTCTTCCACCTGCACAGGTCATTGATATCCCTGGAGATTTGTGGCAGCAAAATAGTTATGCTCTATAGCCAGCCAGATAAGAATGTTTCTAAATTTACCTTGGCTGGTCCTTTGAAAATGGGCATATAGCCCATCATCTGGTCCACACTCAAAGCCTTTATGAATTAATAGGATCTGCTAGGACATCTGCATGCATTTTCTTGAACTGTATCCCTTTCCTTTAATGCTCTTTCTCCTTGTCTCTACCTTCCCATTTCACTGGTTTTCTTCAAATCCCAATTCTAATTCTATCTCTATAAAAAAGTATTCCTTGATCTTCTTTAATTTTAGTGCATTCCATATATTGATTATTTTCTATTTATCCTGCATATAGTTTGTTCATATATATTTATTTCTTGTTGTCTACTCCAATAGATTGTAAGATCCTTGAGAGTTGGGGCTGTCTTTTTCCTTTCTTTGTATCCCCAGCATAATACCTGACACAAGTGAGTTCTTAATAAATTCTTACTAACTGTTTGGCTGACTGAAAAGCTTAGTCTGGATCTGTGAAAACACAGGGTCATTTCAATGTTTTTATGTATTTATATCAGAATAGAACTTTGGAGGAAGCCCTTATGAACAAAAATACATACATTCATAATGTATTTACTGGACTAATCTGAAATGAGGCTACAGTGCTTCTAGATTGCAATTGTCTTTAAAGCAAAACTAATTGTGCAGTGTGTAGAACCTGTCCTTTGGCTTTACTCTATTTTAGCTTGAGAAGCAATCCATTGGGATGATTAGTCAGTCCATTGCAATTATATATCTTATTGAGATATCACTATTTACAAAAAGAAGAATCTCAGTTTTACATTGTCTATAAATATGATTTCCTGCTGCTATTCTAAATGTGAGATCCTTGTCCAATGACCAGCAGGTGTACTTATTACTGTAAGAACTGAATCATGCAAATCTTGACATTCTCACTATAAACAAAACCAGAAAACAAAAGAAAGCTGCAGCTGAGAGGAAGGATGGTTCACACTTGCCTCTAGGAATGGCTCAAGTTGGTTATTTTGATAATGTATTTTTGATTTTGAAATGAACTGAGAGATCCCTAAGTTATTCAGTGGTTAATAAAAAGACTATTTAACACATAGAAAAAATAATCAACAAAAATGCTACCCACCAGTAGCTAGGTGGGGCAGTGGATAGAGCACCAGCCCTGAAGTCAGGAGGATCTGAGTTCAAATCTGGTCTTAGACACTTAACACTTCCTAGCTGTGTGACCCTGGGCAAGTTATTTAATCCCAACTGCCTCAGCAAAAAAACAAACAAACAAAACAAAACAACAACAACAACAACAAAAAAAAACAACAGCTACCCATAATTTGAATCTGTGCACCAGTCCACCCTTGCCTTACCTTCATTTAGAAACTTATTTGAAGAATTTCATGGAGAATGATAGATTTTTTTTTTTTAACATTGCAATCTCATGATACATTAAATAGTAGAGGATAGAAAGATGAAGTAAGGACAGTTTGAGGGTGGTTAGGTGATATAGTGAATAGAGTCCTGGACTGAGAATCAGGAATTTTTCCAAATTCAAATTCATCCTCAGATACTTACCAGCTACATAATTCTGGACAAATCACTTTGCCTTAGTTTCCTTATCTTGTGAAATGAATTGGAGAAGGAAATGGCAAATCACTCTAGTATCCTTTCCAAGAAAACCACAAATGAAGTAAACACATTTGGACACAATTGAAAAGACCAAACAAGAACAAGAGTGGGCAGTTTGGTGTAGTTGAAAGAGTGTTGGATTAGATTCAATAAAAGTTGAAATCCTAGTTCTGCCATCTACCTGTGGGACTTTAAACAAGACATTTAACTTCTCTGGGCCTCAATTTTCTCATCTGTAAATGAATCAGATTGACAAGCTCGCCATCTAAGGTCCTTTCTATGTTTAAATCTATGATCCTATAGTCTTATGATCCAGTGTTCTAAAAACTTGGCTAGAGACACACAGCAGCCATATCATGTAAGGGTGAACTAGAAGGACAACAAAAAATGAAAGATAGAGTAGATCTTAGAATCACAATTACTTCTTAGATTGCTAAAGAAAGCAGAGATGGAAAGAATAGCTGGAATAAAACAAATGTGATGGAAAGCTATCTGTTTTGGAGGCAATATACTTTTAAGGGGATTGATTCTAAATGTATCTAAAAGATAGAGGAGGTTACCACATTCTTAGAAAAATATTCATGAATATTTTTATTCAAGAAAACAAAGATAATTAAGAAAATATTAATAAGTACTTAGTATGTGGAAAAACTGGCACACTAATGTATTATTGGTGGAATTGTGAAATAATCCGACCATTCTGGAGAGCAATTTGGAACTATGCCCAAAGGGATATAAAACTGCATACTCTTTGATCCCCCACTGTCTCTCCTGGATCTGAATCTTTAAAAGATCATAAAAGGGGATAAAGGTCCCATATGCATGCAAAAATGTTTGTAGCAGTTCTTTTTGTTACATTATTACTAAAATTAGTTTATAATTTTAATGTTATGACAATCAAATTATCAAAAGAATTACATCACAGAACTTAATAAAATAAAAACAAAATTTATTGAAAAGAAACAAAAGATCTAAGAAAGAAAGAGGGAATAAAAAAATTATAATTGTGCCAGTTTTTCCACATCCTCTCCAACATTTATTATCTTTTCCTGTCATCTATGCCAATCTGAGAAGTATGAAGTGGTGCCTCAGAGTTGTCTTAATTTGCATTTCTCTATTCAATAATGATTTAGAGCATTTTTTCACGTGATTAGAAATAATTTTAATTTCTTTAGTTGAAATTTTTTTGTATCCATTGACCACTTATTAATTGGGGAATGACTTATATTCTTAGAAATTTGAAGAAAAGGACCTATTTGTACAAAAAATATTTATAACAGTTGTTTCTGTGGTGATTTAAAATTAGAAATCAAAGGAATACTCATCAATTGGGAAATGTCTAAACATGTTGTGGTATATGATTGTAATGTAATTTTATTGTGCTATAAGAAATGACAAGTAGGATGATTATAGAAAAACCTAGAAAGACACACATGAATTGAAACATAGTGAAGTGAATAGATTCAGGACAATGTAGTACACAATAACAGCAATATCATAAGGTTGAAGAAATATGAATGGCTCCGCTGTTCTCAGCAATACAATGATTCAAGACAATTCAAAGGATTAATGATGATGCATAATATCTTTCCAAAGAAAGAATTGATATTGTTTGAACACAGAGTGAAGGTTGCTATTTTCACATTCTTTCATTTTTCTTTTATTTGAGTCTTCTTGTACAAAATTGCTAATATGAAAACATTTTATGTAATTGCAAAAAATAATTTTGATAAGAATTGTCCTGCAAATCTATCAGGATCAAGAATTGCTCCTATTTTTGGTTGTGATTTCACCTTATTCATTTGATATTTTTTGTCCTTTTCATTTTAATCAGGTTGACTAAATTTTTATGCATTTTACTAATCTTTTCAAAATACCAGCTCTTAGTTTTTGTTTATCATTATAGGGTCTTTTTTGTTTGTTTATATGTTTCCAAGTTATCTGTTTCTCCCCTTTTTTTTTTTTTTTTTTTTTTTTTTTTGAGGTTGGGGTTAAATGACTTGCCCAGGGTCACAAAGCTGGGAAGTGTTAAGTGTCTGAAATCAGATCTGAACTCGGGTCTTCCTGAATTCAGGGCTGGTGCTCTACCCATTGCGCCACCTAGCTGCCCCGCTCCCCTAATTTTTAATATCTACTTTATCTTGCTTACTTTACATTTGCCACTTTTCTAGTTTTTAAAAATGCATATTCACATCTTTAATCTTTCCTCTTTCATTTTTATTAATGTATATTTTTAGGGATTTTTTTCCTCTGTAAAGATTACATTAGCACCATCTCAGAAATTTTGTTTTGTTGTTTCATCACCATCATTTTTTTCACTTTAATTTTTGATTTTTTTTAAGTTTGTTCTTTTGTTTAGTAATTTTTTAAAAGATTTGAATTATCTCTATTTTGATCTGTACTCCCTAATATTATATGTTTATACTCCCCATTATTATATGCATTGTACTAATTCTGTATTTTAAACTTAATTGCAATATTTCTGTGCCCTGATGTGATTAAATTTTGTAAAAGTCCAATGGAGTACTATGAAGATGTATGTAAGCATGTGTGTGTATGTACAGTTACACATACATGAGTGTATATATATATATATATATATATATATATATATATATATATATATTAGCAGTCCTATTTAGAAGATTCCTTAAATTTTAAGCTCTATTTTCTCCTGTAATTTGTCCATGTGTACATTTTCTCTTTTTAAAAATTTGTTAGATTTGTTCAAAACTGAGAGAATAGCATTATCTTGTGCTACTAATATTATGCTAGTCTCTAAATCTTTTTGCATTTTAGTTATTTTGTTCTTTAGATGAATTTTATCATTATTTTTTCCAGCTCTATAAAGTAATTTTTGGCATTTCAATTGGTATGGCACTGAATGAGTAAATTAATTTAGGCAGAATTGTCATTGTTACTATATTAGCTCTCCTTACCCCTAAGCAAATTATATTTTCCCAATTATTTAGATTTTATTTGTTTAAAAATTATTTTATAATTGGGTTCATATAGTTCCTGGCTTTGTCTTAGAGGTAGACCCCCAAATATTTTATATTGTCTACCATTATTTTAAACAGAATATCTCTTTCTATCTCTTGCTACTGATCTTTGTTCATAATATATAAAAATGTTGATGATTTGTGTGGGTTCATTTTATATTCTGCAATTTTGCTAAAATTCTTATTTATATGAAGAAGTTTTTTTAGATGATCCTCTAGGATTATCTAATTATACAATCATATCATGTAAGGATCACGCCTAAATACAAAACCCAAAAAGCCTGTAAAGGGTTAAAGGGTACTGTACCATTAAGGGGCAAGTCACTTCTTTGAAAGTTATCACAGCTATGAATCATAACATACTTGAAAGAATTGCAAATCAGCCTTTACTGATGCAGATATTGCTTGTGAATTAGAAATGAAATAAAGAGGAGGCAAGAGGGAGGAAGAGAGAGGTCAGAAAATGCAATTGCCTCTCAGTCTCCTTGTATTTTTATCATCCTCTCACATGAAGGAATTTATTCTGCTGGTCAGAATTAGATCCCCAGCAGCCCCTAAAAGGTGGTTTATGTAACAATATCATCTGCAAAGAGTAATAATTTTGTTTCTTTATTTCCTAGTCTAATTCCTTCAATTTCTTTTTCTTCTCTTACTGCTAAAGCTAACATTTTCAGCATAAATATCGAATAATGGTGGTAGTAATGTGATTCTTTTTTTCATTTCTGATCTTATTAGGAATGCTTCTAGCTTATCCCCAATACATATAATGCTTGCTAATGATTTTAGATAGATGCCACCTATCACTTTAAGGAAAACTTCATTTATTCCTATGTCCTTTTAATAGGAATGGGTGGTGTATTTTGTCAAAATATTTTTTTGCATCTATAAAGATATTCATATGATTTCTGTTAGTCTTATATTGCTGATAGTTTTGCCAATATTGAACCATTCCTGTTATAAATCCCACCTGTTCATAATATATTATCCTTGAGATAAATCCCTGCATTATATTTGCTAATATTTTACTTAAAATTTTGGATCATAATTCATTAAGGGAAATTGGTTTATAATTTCCTTTTTTTCTGTTTTTGCTTTTAGTTATTAGCATCTTATTTATGTCACAAAAAGAATCTGTTAAGTCTCCTTCTTTGCCTATTTTCTCAAATGATTTAAATAATATCTGAATTAATTGTTCTTTAAATGCTTGGTAGAATTCGCTTGTGAATCTATCTGGCCCTGAAGAATTTTTCTTAGGGAGCTTATTGATGGCTTATTCTATATACATACATACATACATACATACATACACATATATATGTATTATATGCCATTTCATCTTCTGTTAATATAGGCAATAATATTTTTATAAATATTCATCCATTTCAGTTAGATTATCAGATGTATTGGCACACAGCTGGGTAAAGTAGTCCTAATAAATGCTTCAATTTCTTCTTCATAGTAAATTGATAATGAATTCACCCTTTTCATTTTTGATACTGATAATTTGGTTTTGTTCTTTCCATTTTACAATCAAATCTATTTTGTTATTTTTTCTATAAAACCAGCCCTTAAGTTTCTTACTTTAAATTTTATTAATCACTTCTCTAATTTTAAGAATTTCTAGTCTGGTATTTAATATTGGGATTTTTGCTTTACTTTTTTCCCTAGCTATTTTAATTGCATGCACAATTCACTGATCTCCTTTTTCTCTATTTTATTCATGTAAGCATTAGAGATATGAAATTTCCTCTAAAAACTGCATTGGCTGCATCCATAAGGTTTGGTATGTTGTCTCATTATTAATATTCTCTTGCATACAATTATTGTTTGTGTGATTTATTGTTTGACTCATCCATTCTTTAGGATTTGATTATTTAGTTTCCTATTAATTTTTGGTCTATTATCCCTGGGTCTTTATTACACATACTTTTTATTGTATTATTATCTGAAAAGGATGAGTATTTCTTCTTGCCTGCATCTGATTGTGAGATTTTTATGCCCTAATATGTTAATATGTTATTATATTTATATATAATGCAACAATATGTTATACTACATTATAATTAATATATCATATTCTATATTAATATCATTATATTATATAATTAAAATAATATAATTATAATTAATATATAATAAATTTGGGGGTATAAACCATGGACAACTTAGAAAAATATATATTCCTTTCTATCCCCATTGTTTTCTTCACTGTTCTATCATATCCAAATTTTCTAAAATTCTATTTACTTCTTTGACTTCTTTCTGGTTTTGTGGTTCAACTTGTCTTGTTCTGAAAGGGGTAGATTGAGGTCACTACTATAATGGACTTGTTGTCTATTTCTTCCTGTAACTCACTTCTCTTCTCAGAATTTGGATGCTATGCTATTTGCTGCATATATGTTTAATATTGATATTACTTCATTGTCTATGTTATAGCAAGATGTAGTTTGCTTTTTTATCTCTTTTAATTACGTTTATTTTTGCTTTTGCTCTGTATTGCTTCTCCTACCTTTTTTCATTTCAGCTGAAATATAATATATTCAGCTCCAGACTTTTACCTTTACATTTTGTTTATTTCTTTGCTTCAAATAGTTTTCTTGTAAACAACATATCATAGAACTTTGATTTTTAATCCACTCTGCTACCTGCTTCTGTTTTATGGAAAAGTTTATACAGTCCACATTCAGTTATGATCCCTAATATTTTTCTTCACCCTATTCCTGTCTTCCTATTTGTACTTTTTTTCTTCTCTCTCCTTTTAACCCATTCCTGTTATCTATTATTTTTTCTTTTGATATACCTCCCTCAATCTGCTTTCCCTTCTATCACCTCTCCATTTTTTTTTCCTTTTCCTGTTCTAGCCTCCTATAGAATAAGAACAATTCCTATACCCAATTGAGTATGTCTGTCATTCCCTCTTTGAGCCAAAGCCAATTAGAGTAAGGTTCAAACAATTCTCAACCTCTCCCTTCTTTCTCTTGATTATATAATGTCTTTTCACCTCTTCTTGTGATGTAATTTATTCCATTCTATCTTCCTTTCATCTTCTATCAGTACAATTCTTTTATTCCTCCTTGAATAATTATTTTTATAATATCACACCAAAGTCAACTGATCCCCACAATTCCTGCCTATATATATCCTCCTTTATGCTCTAATAGAGATACAGTTCTAAAGAGTTCTAAGTGTCATCTAAGGGTTGTAAACAGTTTAATCTTATTGAATAATCTTTTTTTCTTTTCAGTAAAAGTTTTTCTTTGAGTTTTGAAGACCAAATTTTCTGTTCAGATCAGGTCTTTTCATCAGAAAAAAAATTGAAAGTCTTCTATTTTATCTTTATTCATCTTTTCTCCTAAAAGATTTTGCTCAATTTTGTTGGATAGCTGATTCTTGGTTGTAATCCTAGCTCTTTTGCTCTTCATCAGATACTGGTTCAACTTCTATACCTTGAAATATTTATTCAAAAATGTTTTGGCTCATTTAGATGTTTTGGTGATCATATCTCCTCAGAAAATAGATAAATTTATCTGCTTATGCTGAAGCTTTTTAAAATGTTTTTCTCCTTCTGAGATCTTTTGTATTTATTCTTTTTTCCCTTAAATTCCCCTATTGGTTTATAACTATTCCCATTTTGTTGGCAACTCCCTTGAGGGGTAGATCTTAAAAGATGTTTATTTCCTCCCATGTTGAAGATTTTACTTTTCTTCTGCTTCAGTTCCTGACCCAGATGAATTTTGTTAGGGATGTGTATGCAAAATTGGTCTTAATTGGATGTCGATCTCTTTTTCTTTTGGATTGTAATAATCCCAACATATAGACTGACACCTTGCTCCAGTTCCTTCTGCTCTTTAGTTTTATGGCTAAGTATTTCTGGAGCATGTTGCTCCTTCAGATAGAATAAACATCTTCCTATACTTCTTCCTCATGCATTGGAGAGTGGAAAAATTTTGGATCTGCTACCTATTGCTGCTTCAGAATAGTTGAGTAAGGAGAAAGGCATTTTTGCTGGTAGAAACTATAGTGGCATCAACAGTAACAAGTGAATAAAATCCTGAATCTACTGAGGTAGGGAGTGCTGAGTAAACTTTGTAAGAATTAAGGATTAGTGTTAATTGAAGAATTGGTGTTAATTCATTCTTTTGTTACCTAATTACAGTATATATATATATATATATATATATATATATATATATATATATATATATATATATTATTGTAGACAGCTGTAAATTACTTTACCTCTTTACCTCTTGTGCATAATTCTTATTTTGGGAAATTTTGAGAGTTGGTAATGACTAGAGAAAGTATGTTGTCTTCTATCTTGTATCTGCCATGCAATTACAAAACAGATTTTAATGTTTTGGTCTTAAAACTTTTAAAAATTACCTTCTAAATAAAAATATAAATAGAATTATCAGGGCCATTCCCCCCCCCCTTTTTTTTTTTCTTTTTATGCCTAGGGCCTGGAATAAAGTAATTGCTACTGCTATAGTTTATATTTGTTATTTCATTAAAACAGTGAACTACCAACTTGTAAAATTGCCAGTAGCAAGGCAAAACAATATTTTCCCTGCAACTTAATGTGTTAAAGAGTTGCCTTGGCATTTAGGAATTAAGTGATTTGGCCAAGGTCACATAGACAGAATGCATGAAGGCAATACTTGAATCAGGTTTTTCTCTTTACAAGACCAACTCTTTATCCATTATAAATATTTTAAATGTTCATTAAATTGATTTGAATTATGGGCTTGTATGTGTGTTTAATCATAATGCAAAGAATTTGATGAAGGGCTTCCAGTTCTTTTTTTGTAACCTAATATGCAACCCAATCCAAAACGAGACATCTGAAGTACCTATATTTGGAAGTAAATTGGGAAACATGTTATATATATATATATATTTTGCATCTGTATTCAAAGTATGTGAGTTTAAAAGAGGAAATAGACTTTATATTTTCAAGATCTTCAACAAGATAAAGCAGCTGTCTTTGTCATTTATTGTTGGCCCCAAGCTTTTCTTGACTCATGTGCAATTTTTGGTGGGAAACAATTCATTTGAATTACTGAGAATTTGTACTTGTTCCTTAAATTGGATCATGAAGCCTTCTGAGGCAATGTGAAAATGTCGCTTAAATTTGATTCTCCATGTAAATGGAGAGGAAACAGTGGAGCAAATTATCTCAAATAACCAGTAATCTCCAAATAATTTATGTAGTTACTCAAAATCACTTGCTTTTACACATGTATTCCCATCCTTGCTTGGTTCTCAGTGGGGTTATTGGAAAACAGAGCTGTATGTATTTGGTGGAGGTGTATGTTTGGATGGGGAAGAGGGAGAAGATTGAGAAAAGAAGAAAGGGTGATTTCTGTACAGATGATCATTATTGTTATTGTTGTTTCAGTCATTTCAGTCAAGTCCAACCCTTTATGACTCCATTTGGGATTTGCATTTATTTATTGAAGATGAATATTTTTGTTAGATACAGATCATCAATGAATGTATAATAAATGCTTACTTCTGTCTTCATGATGTTGTGACCCAGAATTAAATTTCTTCCTACATGGTGTTCTGAGTGATATCAAAATTTATATAGATTTTGAGAGAATGTCAGGTTAAAGTCATGGTTTTTCTTTTTAAATGGATGAAATATTGGCAGGACTTGTAACATATTTTAATAGTTCAAGAATAAGAGCTGAACAGCAATCAGTACTTTTCCCATTGATGTAAATCATAGACTGCACAATTTAGTGGAAAGAGTAGTAGATGTAGTATTAGAATAAGTTAGAATTGACAGCACTGTTACTATTTGCATGATTTAAAGTAAATAGCTTTATATCATGGGCTGCAGTTTTCTTATTTAGAAAGGAAAGGAATGGAAGAGGTTGAACTTTCAGCTGGGCTCAGTGAACTAATTTTTATTTTTTTATTTTTTTATTTTATTTATTTAATTTTTTATTTTATTTTATAATTATAACATTTTTTGACAGTACATATGCATGGGTAATTTTTTACAACATTATCCCTTGCACTTACTTCTATTCAGATTTTTTCCCTTCCTTCCCCAACCCCCTCCCCCAGATGGCAAGCAGTCTTATATATGTTAAATATATTACAGTATATTCTAGATACAATATATGTGTGTAGAACCGAATTTTTTGTTGCACAGGAAGAATTGGATTCAGAAGGTAAAAATAACAGTTTACATTCATTTCCCAGTGTTCCTTTTCTGGATGTAGCTGGTTCTGTCCATCATTAATCAATTGGAATTGGATTAGCTCTTCTCTATGTTGAAGAAATCCACTTCCATCAGCATACATCCTCGTACAGTATCATTGTTGAAGTGTATAATGATCTTCTGGTTCTGCTCGTTTCACTCAGCAAGTGAACTAATTTTTAAAAGTATTTTCATAACTATTTCATTATAATTGGTTTTCTTTTTGATCCTATGAATTTCATTTTATGCATATCTGAGAAATCTTTTATTGGATTCATGGTTCATGGTTTATGACACAAAAATTTAAGAATGATTGGGCTAGATGATCTTTAAAGACCCTTTTAGACTAATTCTACAACCTACTTGTATCTCTTTTTAAGCTATTATTGCCAAAAAATGATTGCTTAGTGGCTGACCTTAGCCTGGTGTACATCTCTGGATTTATCTAAGATTGTTGTTGGACAAGAGGCACATAATCAATTTAAGGCTAATAGAGAGTTTTCAGATTGCATGATGCATTAGATCAGTCTTTGAGAATTCAAGATCACTTGCATATGATATATGAAGTATTGGAATAAGAATGAATAACATGCAAAAATTCCAATATTATATCTTGTATCGTTTTTAGTCCTTCATTTAGTCCTAACTTAGCCAATTGTTTTCATAATATTTGAGGGAGCTATGATCCCCTAGAACTAAAGAAAGTTCAGTACATGATATATATAAAATCAACTACCTCAGCTAGAATAGGTAGATGAATAGTGCATTGTACATGGAATAAAGAAGATCTGGATTCAAATTTGACTTCAATCACTAAATTAACTATTGTTTACCTCAGTTTCCCTAAATATAATATTGGGATAGTAATGGCATTTACCTCCTAAGATGGTATAGGAATAAAATTGGAAAATAGTTGTAAAGTGTTGCATAAACTTTCAAGTACTATAAACATGCTAGCTTCAATAAAACTACCTGCAGGATCTTCATACTATTGTGACTGCAAAACGTTATAGCCACAGAATCTCAGAAAACAAGGCATTTTACTGGTTACCTGATCTAATCTATACTTGTACAGAAATCCTCTCTAAGAACTCTGTTAAGTATTAATTCAATCTCCACTTGAATACTCTTTAGGATGGGGAATTCACTATCTACCAAGGCAGCCTATTCCACTTTAGGACAATTCTCATTGTCAGAATTTTTTCCTTAACAGGAAGTGTTAACAAGTCTTTGTGAATCCACTTGTTTCTCTGAGTTCTTTCATTTGTGGAATAAGGCTGATGCAGTCTATTGGGAATCCCAGTTTTACTTTCTTTTCTTTATTTTTTAAAAATGTCTTTCTTCCTTCCTTCTTTCATTCCTTCCCTCCCTTTTTTCTTCTCTCCTTCCCTCCCTGATTCCTTCTATTCCTCACTCCTTCCTTCTTTTCCTCTCTCCTTTCCTCCCTCCTCCCTTCTTTTCCTCCTTTTTCTTTTTCTTTCTTTTCTTTTTTCTTTCCTTTCCTCCCTTCCTCCTTTCTTTTTTCCTTCTCTCCTTCCACTCCAACATCTATATAAATGGGGAAGCAGTGTATTTTAGCAGAAAGGACAGAGACCTTGGGCTTAGAAGACTAGGAGTCAAATTTCAGCTCTATTGCTGATAAATTCTTGGATGTTAGACAAATCATTTTACCTCTCTGACCTCAGTTTTATTTGTAGAATGAGGGTTCTGGACCAATATAAGTCCTTTATCTCTAACATATAGTTAGATCATCATTATTTTCTCTGTGCACTATATGTCACTGAATCCCAATCAAGCCTGGTTTTGAGGACAACTATCACAGTGTCTTTTGTGATTCCTATCACCTTGTACAGTGGAAACATTCAGTTGTATAGGCAACAACAATGGAATGATTTCTATGGAACTTTACCTTAATGTTTGCCAGAAAGATATTTTCACAAGATTCTTAACATTCTTGACAAAATGCTATTAGAGCGGATTTCTACAAATTATTGTTAATTTGGTTTGCTTTCTATATTCTATGCCTGTAGCCAGAAACTATGGCTCTTTTACAAATTGGATATATTTGTGCCTTGGCTGTGATCTGTCTTGGTACTCAGTTTTCCTATCTTGTGATCTATTAAGGACATGGAGAACTGTACAGTTAGAAAAAAAGAGGACATGGAATATTCACTCATTCTTAAATTTAATTTCTATTTCAGTTATCTTGGAGAGTAACCCAAACCATGAGATAATAGCATCTCAAAAGGAAAATTATTTGGGTTATTTAAAGCAATTCAATACAATCAAATGCTTCTTCAGCATTAATCAACATTGTCACACAAGGGCTGTTTCAAATCATTAGCATCAAGAATTAGGTTGAATAGGCTTTTTTTTTTTTTTCATATCGTTAGGGAATAAGCAGAACTTTCTAAAACCCATATTCTCCCTTTTAATTAATTTAGCCAGAATAAACTCCAAATGGGATCTTCATTTGTTTGTCACTGTTCTTACTTACACATTTTTTTTAGATGAGAAGAGAGATAGGCATACCAACTGGCCTTGGTGATAGGACCCTTGCCATGATTTTTTAAAATTGTGGAAACTGTGGTCCCTGCAAAATTGGAACTCATCTGCATCTAAAATATGAGAACTCAAATAAATGTAATTGCTCCCAGTAATGTTTAGGAAACATTATTGGGAACCTGTCATTACTAGATGTTTTCAAGTATAAGAAACTTAATTGCTTTTTATAATTTCTTTTGAGGTGAAAGAAACATTTTAGGAAAATTTTCCATGAAGAGCAAATGCTAGATGGCTCATTGCTTTTAAGTAATTATCAAATATCTCTTTAAAAAATTCATACTATGAATTTACTATTAATGCTGTTCACTAGTGGATTCTAGTGAAATAATTAATTTTGCCAGAATAGATACATATATTTTTTATCTATTCTACAAGAAATGAGCATTCTTTCCAGTTTGAATTTTCATGTTCTTTTTTTAATTAAAAGGAATAGGATGTATAGTTCAACAATAATTTTATTTATGTCAACTTATTATTCTTGTCTAAGTAGATTTTATGATCTGGAGCTGTATTAAATTTTGATTTTCTAGTATACATGGGAGAAAAATTCCATATTGAAAAACTCTTATACTGACTAACCTCTTTTAGATTTATTGTAGTTGTTAAAGGAGTATGTCTCTTTAATTAACTTTTAAGCTCTAAAAAGACACACAAAGTAGATGGAGAATACTCTTCTAGGAATGTATTCCTTTTGGAATTGTTTCTTACTTTGATTGATACCTTTTTATTTTTACATTATATCCACTTCCTAAATTGAATGGTTGAGGAGAAACAAAAGAAAACAATGCTGGCTTTTGATTTAGATGTGCTGTGTTTGAATTCCAATTCTTTTATGTATAATCTGTATAATCATCAAGTTACTGAGTCTTTCTGGGACTAAACTTATGTATAAAATAAATGAAGGGGTTAGTACAGATGATCTCTAAGGGTTTTTTCAGCACTAAATTCATGATCCTAAGATGGGCCTTCTTCTCCAAACCAGTGAGTCAGTAGTTTGAAACAGTCCTTAATAAAGAATGAGACAAAAAGTGGTCCAACAAAACCTACTCCAATACATTTATTGGGCTTAGCAATTTGTGCATTATTTCTCATGCATAGTCCTCCAGCCCATTGTTATCATCCATTCTTTATTTGTAAGAGGAACAGTGGCTACACAGGCAATGTCTTGATTTGCACATGAATTGATTTAAGTGAGGTAGAGTTGCACAAAGTGGTCAGGCTCCCTCTTCCAGAATCATTTAGTCATAATGGCAAGACAAAAATCACGATGACAGGCTATGGCACAGGACATAGTAGATGGATGACTTTGATAGCTTTCTTCTCTGACTGAACTCTAAGCCCTCCATAACATATTCTTCAGATGCTTTCATGTTGTTCTCCTGTGCCCATTCTGCCAGGGGATGCTTTCACATGCATGGGATCCTTTCACTCACTGATAGTTTAGAAACCTGCAGATTACCCTCAGCCTTGATTTAGCCCATCTGCCAAGATAGTTTACTACAGTATGGCTATTGTACATGCTACAGCTTCTTGGAGCCACAGGTGAGAGTTGGGTGAAAAATAGACACAAAAGGTGAATGAATTGCCAAGCCTATTAATACAGGGAAGGAAGGATTTAAAAAAATAAACCTAATAGGTCTCTATCTTCAATACATATGCAAAGATAGTCCCCGAAACTCAATCATGCAAAACCCCATGTTTCAAATCCCTTTCCCTTCCCTCACCACAAGTGCATTGGGAACTGACCTGAATCACTCCATCACCAAAAAGAGCCACAAGAAAGGACATTTTTAAACCTTCTTTGGTACCAAATGTAATTTTAATTACAGTGTTCAATTATGTTATTTTCCCCAAAGATTTTATTAATATCTATTTTGACAATTTTATTAAATAATTAAGAAACTTGCATTATTAAACTATGAGATAAGAATCATCAGAGGTTTTGTCGAGGTGAAATGGAGTTAAGATTTGTAGATACCATCCAAGTATTTCGATCCAGATCCCAATCTTCATATAGCTAACACATTTGCCCATTTTTCAGATGACTATTCAACTCTCCCTTTCACTTTGAGAGAGTTGCTGGGGTATATCATCTTTTCATGCTAAAAATCATGAGTTCTATTTAAAAATATCAATAATAATATATGGAATATAATGTCATGTTAAACAGGCTTAATGTAACAGAGACATTTTCCTATATCTGGAATGGCAAGTATAAACATATTTTGTAAACACATAATATTTTTCCCTCTTAAATGTGAAATATTTATTCTAGATTTAGTCCTTTTATATCCAATACTCAGTTCAAAGAACTTACAAAGATAAAAGTAAATTTCATCTAACATTTTCCTTAGGTTTAATCTAAATTACATTTTATTACAAATAAGCCTTTGATTTGTTTTCTTTTATGATTATAAATATTTTATAGGAGTTTCCCTAAGAATATTAGTGATGGAGCTATTTAAGATCACTCAATTGTTTTTCATATGTGCAAAGAGAAGTGGAATATTGAAGTAATAATTCATATTTACTCTTAATATCCAATACATTGGTGATTTTTATATTACTTATAAGATACAGAAACGGTGTGGTAGAGTGGATGGAGAACTAGCTTTAAAGCCAGCAAAACCTGGACTCAGCTCTTACCTCTGATACAAAGTAGTTCTAGGCAATTCTCTAAGACTATAAATTGCAAGGAAAAGTACTTTCCAATGATAGAGGGTATTTCTGACATGAGCGAAGTCACAGATTCAGTTTCCCTACAAAATGTAAATGCAAAATAACAATTTCTTGATATAGCTTGCAAATCAGCTTTGAAGGCAATTCTTTCCATCCCCATCCCTTCCCACAAAACTTCATCAGGCATGTCTAAGTAATTGCATCCAAAAGATTCTTCTGGCTATAATTACATGGATGGTTGCCACAGTTTCTCCTCTCAGATAAGCAAAGTCAGATCCAAGAGATAGTAAAGAATTCACAAAAATACCTCAGCCAAACTTGTTGACCATTTTAATCAGATGGTGATATCCAAAAGTTTAAGAAGAATAAGAAATGTATAGCCTTTACAAATTCATGTTTTATATTTTTATTTACTCATTATCATGCTCTCTTTCCTTTCTTTGACTCATTCCTACTTGATGCAAAACCAGCTAAAATGACTGACTCCCTAACCATAAAAGAGTAAGGTCAGTGCACTGGATTGATGAAGGGCAAATAATTTCTTCCCACCTTCCTTCCTTCCCTTCTTCCTTCCTTCCCTCCTTCCTTCTTTCCTTCCTTCCTTCCTTTCTTCCTTCCTTCCTTCCTTCCTTCCTTCCTTCCTTCCTTCCTTCCTTCCTTCCTTCCTTCCTTCCTTCCTTCCTTCCTTCCTTCCTTCCTTCCTTCCTTCCTTCCTTCCTTCCTTCCTTCCTTCCTTCTTTCCTTTATTTTCAGACTGAGTAGTGATATAGTGGCAAGAAAATCTTTTTTTTTTTTAATAGTTTTTATTTACCAGATATATGCATGGGTAATTTTACAGCATAGACAATTGCCAAACCTTTGGTTCTAATTTTTCCCTTCCATGGCAGGTTGACCAATACATGTTAAATATGTTAAAGTATAAATTAAATACAATATATGTATAATGCCCAAACAGTTGTTTTGCTGTATGAAAAGAATCGGACTTAGTATGCAAAGAATCGGAAATAGTATACAATTAGCCTGTGAAGGAAATAAAAAATGCAAGCAGACAAAAATAGAGGGATTGGGAATTCTATGTAGTGGTTCATAGTCATCTCCCAAAGTCCTTTTGTTGAGTGTAGCTGGTTCAGTTCATTACTGCTCTATTGGAACTGATTTGGTTCATCTCATTGTTGAAGATGGCCACATCCATCAGAATTGATCATTATATAGTGTTGTTGTTGAAATATACAATGATCTCTTGGTCCTGCTCATTTCACTCAGCATCAGTTCATGTATGTCTCTCCAGGCTTTTCTGAAATCATCCTGTTGTTCATTTCTTACAGAACAATAATATTCATATACCACAATTAATTCAGCCATTCTCCAATTGATGGGCATCCACTTAGTTTCCAGTTTCTGGCCACTACAAGAAGGCTGCCACAAACATTCTTGCACATACAGGTCCCTTTCCCTTCTTTAAGATCTCTTTGGGATATAAGCCCTGCTTATCCCAAGATCCCTATACACTTTCTGGGTCAAAGGGTATGCACAGTTTGATAACTTTTTGAGCATAGTTCCAAATTGTGGCAAGAAAATCTAATGAGAAAACAGAGTGGGTTATCTTTCGAGGCCAAGATCACAAATTCAACCCAAAGGCAAGTGACTAGGGCAGTAAATGTGGAAAATATATGAACAAAAATTGTGAAGGTGTAATTAGATGTGAAAGAAAAATTACTATCATGAAGGATGCACAGGAGAGAATGTGTAGAGGTTCAGGAGTAGAGTCTGAAGTGGAATGAAGACATGGCTTGCCTAGGCACTTTCCCTAAAATGGAGTTTCTAGAAGGAACCAACCAGAGGAAGAAGCCACAAGACAGATTGTACTTTCAGGGTGAGAAATCCAGGTACAAAGTGAACTTCTAGGTGAGGAGACTTCAATATCAAGGCAGAGAAAATCTGGAGTATAAAGCAGAACCCAGAGAGGAACAAATAAAAGTAATGATATTACAGATTGGGAAACAAAAATGAGTAAAAGTAAGTTTTTCATTAGGAATGAAGATGATGCATTCAAAAAATTTATCAGCTGGGGGTAATTGACATGTGTTAAATTTGTGTTAAATTTGTGTTAAATTTGTTGGTTACTTTGTAGATGAGAACAATTTGTTCCAATGGCTATGAAAGTTGTTGAAGCAGGTACTATGGAGTTCTTAGAGCTTGGTCAGTCTTCAAAGACACTATGGTCATTCATTGCATTCTGGAAAATTACCAGTCATCTTGACTTCTGTCTTGCCTCTGGATTTCAATGATTTAGGAAGAAAAAGTGAGACTGGTAATTTTCTGCAATTCTGTCTCCTTAAATTCTATTCACATTGAAGCCAAGAGCCTATGATGTCACTGGTAATCTTTGAAAATGAAAGACAAACAACAACATTTAAAAGACAATGAAGAAACCACACTGACTGGAGTAGTGAGTTCATGTTGGGAAGTTGTTAGAGTTAGATGAGGTAAAATTAAGTCTGATCCTGGAAAATCTTGAATGTCAGGCTAAATTTTAACTATTCTTAGTGGCAATTTTGAGAATGGTAATGTGAAATAGGTAATTTAAGAAATAGAATCTGAGAGTGGTATATTTGAAAGATAAGAAGTGTCTAGTGCTACCAAGCAAAAAGAAAGCATATAGTAAAGAAGAAGAGACTTGGGGAAATGGATATCAAGTAGGAAACTTTAGAAATTTAGTATCAGAGTTGTCATAGAAATAGAAAAGACTGAGTTTAGAATTATTTTGCCCAAAGATAATGATGTAGATAGTATTAATGCTGATGATAATGATGGCTAAAAAGAATAATAACCAACATATATATATATATATAGCACTTACCATGTGTCAGGCATTGTGGTAAACACTTTACAATTATTATTTCATTTGATCCTCACTACAATAGATACTATTATTGTTATTGTTTCCATTTTATAGAGGAGATTGTGTGAAATAGAGAGTAAGTGACTTGCTTAGTGTCATATAGCTAGTAAGGGTCTAATATCAAATTTGAACTTAGATCTGCCTGCCTCCTGCAAAAGTGTTCTAGCCATTGTGATACCTGGTTGTCATTAAGTGAAACTATAAAACTTTATGATTTTTGTGGCAAATTGAGAGGAATGAAGGAAAGGGAAGAGCCTAAGATAATTTCTATATTTGCAACATGAAGAACTGGAAGAATAATGATTAAGAATAATTATAACCATTCCATGGTTACTCTGATGTTAAAGCATTCCATCACAATCATATACCACAACATGTTCTGTCATTCCCCAATTGATGAACATATCATTAATTTCCAATTCTTTGCTACCAGAAAAGTGCTGCTTTAAATATTTTTGTACAAACATATCCTTTTCTTTTTAAAAAAATTCTTTTGGGATACAGACCTAGTAGTAGTATTGCTGGTTCAAAGAATAAGGATATGCATGATTTTATAGGTTTTTGGGCTTATTTCCAAATTGCACTACAGAATGGTTGAATCAGTTCACAACTCAACCAATAGTCCATTAATATATCAATTTCCCCACATCCTCTCCAACATTTCCTTTCCTGTCATATAAATTGATCTAATAATTGCCAAGTAGTACCTCAAAATTGTTTTAACTTATACTTCTGCAATCAATAGTAATTTCAAGCATTTTTCATATGACTATAATAACTTTGATTACTTCATCTGAAAATTGATTGTCTATATCTTTTGGTCATTTATCAATTAGGGAATGGATTTTTTTTATATAAAAAGAAATTTGACTCAGTTCTCTACATATTTGAGAAATTCAATAATTTCTTCAGTTATTACTGCTTACTATATTTCCCTCCATCCAATTTCCCTTGTCCCCATTTATTCTATTCTCTCTCTTTTATCCTGTCCCCTCTTAATAATTTTGCTTTTGAATACTGCCTCCCAATATACCCTCCATTCTATCACTTCTACCTTTTTCTACTCTTCCACTTCTACTTTCCTGTAAGGTAAGATATTTTCTATACTCAACTGAGAGTTTATGTAATTCCCCTCTTTGAGCCAATTCCAATGAAAATAAAGCTTATACATTCCCTTCATCTCCCCCATTTTCTCCTCTACTGTAAAAGTTTTATCTTGCTCTTTTATATGAGATAATTGAATCCATTCTACCTCTCCCATTTCTTTAGTCCCATTGCATTCCTCTTTTTCATCACTTAATTTTCTCATTTTTTTTAGATATCGTCCATTCATATACAACTCTTTGTGTTCTGTTTTTATATATTCTTTTCAACTGCTCTAATAATTGGGAAATTCTTAAGTTACAAGTATCATCCTATGTAGAAACATAAACAATTTAACCTTATTAAGTTTCTCAAGATTTCACATTTCTGTTTATATTTTTATGCTTGTCTTGAGTTTGATATTTGAAAGCAATTTTTTTTCAGTTATGAGCTTTTCATCAAGAATGCTCAAAAGTCCTTTATTTTATTAAATATTCTTAGATGTTATCCTGACTGCAGCTCCACAATACTTGAATTGTTTCTTTCTAACTGTTTGCAATATTTTTTTGGTCTGGGAGTATAGAGGGCAGAAACTCCAAAAATGCTTGAATCAGACAACCCAGCACTTAAGGCTAATTACCTATTTGATATGAGATAATAACTCTATTAGCAAATATTTGGATAATGGCTCTTACCATTGGTGCTTGCTGAATGTTTGGTGTTAAGATAATTGTAGGCAAGGATTAGAGGGCAGGGAGAGAGATGCCAGAGTCACTTGGTGGCAGGAGAAGGAGAAGAGAGGTTGGTGACTCTGGACTCTAGTAGAGAGGATTCTGCTTGCCTGCCTTCTTCACTTCTCCTCCTAAAGGTCAAGAGCTTTAATTTATCCTGACTCTGGCTGACCCTGAGACCTTCCAGCTAGCGGCTAGCCCGGACTTCACATTTGGTGCTCAATGTGTGGACCAAGCACCCTAATTTCACTGAAGAAGTCCCTGTGACAAGGAAATAGGGTATTTTAATAGACAAACAGGGAACTTACTTTGTTAAGAGCTAAACTAGTAACTTTCATTTTCTATCTGAAATGAGGCAGATATTAGGAAAAGATCCCTCCTCACCCCAACCTTGTGGGAGCTCTATAGAAATCATACATAGGTTAATAAAGAGGCAAGGTTTGCTTGTAACTTGGGAGCAGATTGGTGGACTCTTGGATACATTAGAATACATGTCTCCTTGGTGCTTCAAGGAAGAGGAAATAGAGGCAGATAATTGGAAACTAGTAGATCAACTATGTGAATATTACAATGACAAAGGTCCTGATTCAATTTCTAAGGAAACATTCTATATACAATATAATACAATTGGCCTTAAAGAATCCCACAAGTTCTAGAAAAAAGAAAAGTTTTAAGAACAGCCAGATAAGGAAGTGAGGAAAACAGGAAGAGAAGGGAGAGATTAACGAAAATATTCCCTAAAGGCATGGGGATCTTGAAGGTGGTGGCCATTCTCACTGTCACAGCCCAGCTTCAACTCTGCCTACACCCAAGCAGGCTCTTGACCCTTCCCCGCATCAACTTCATCTTCCTGGGTGGAGGGAGAAGGAGGAGTGGGAAGGGGAGTGACAATACCAGCACTTCCCCACCCCCACCTTATGAGTCAATTGCAAAAGGCACTAATTAAAGCCAAAGAGAAAGGGCAGAATACAGCTGATTTGAGAATAGAAATGTATTCTGTGATTACATAGTTTTAACTCTTCAGGTCAAGAAAGGAGAAGATAAACTCCTTTTAATCTAGAAATTATCAAAGATCTGAAAAAGGCTTGCATACTTTAAAGGGGTACATTATCTTACATTAAAATGTTATTATGGAATTTGGCTTATGAAATTTTAACCCCTAGTGACTGGAAATCTATAGCAAGGACATTCTTAGAACCTGGACAAAATTTGTTGTGGCTTTCTGAATATAGTGAACTCGGTAGGATACAAGCCAACAACATAGACAAATCACCTATGACCAACTAACAGGTGTAGGTTCTTATGCAGACACTTTAGCACAGATTAATTACCCCACAACAGCATATGAGCAAATTTCTTCTGCTGCTATCAAAGCATGGGACTTTCCTCCCTGGTAAACAGGACAGAGGAGAGACCTCCACAAAAATAGCACAAGGTCCAAATGAACCCTTTACTGATTTTGTGGGATGTTTGCAGACAGCTGTCAAACGAACTACTGGTGAAAATGCAGCAACAGAAATTATGATAAGGCAACTTGTTAAAGAAAATGCTAATGAGGTTTATAAAAGAATTATACTAGGACTATACAAGGATACTCATTTAGAAAAGATCATAAGACACTGTGCCACAGTGGACACAAATACCTTTTATACCCAGGCTATGATGCAGACTTCCCTGGCTCCAAACATGGGAAGACAGGGTCCCTTTTGGCAAGAGACTTCCAGAGAGACTCGTCAATACTTTTAATGTGGAAAAGTAGGGCATCTGAAAGCTCAATCTTGGCATAGAGACAGAGTGAGAAAACAGGGTGGGAAAACAAGACCCAAAACCTCATGTCCAAAATGCAACAGAGTCTTTGAATGGACATCAGAATGTAGACTGATTCAGGGAAACAGGATGGGGGACCTAGCCCCAGGGCCCAAAATAAAAAAAAAATACTTAGGGCATGATGGCACCCAATGCTACACCCAGAGAGTCTTTAGAAGTTCAGTACTCAGACGTGACCAATCAGCTAAGAAGCAATCTGACGGGAGAAAGGGATTACATAATCAATCAGCCAGGAAGCAACTTGATGGAAGAAAGGATCACAAATGGGGAAAATAGAGTTGTATGCAGCTGGGACTACTGAGATCCTCCTGGAGAGGTGAAATCTGTTCCTCTCCAGCCTATGGATCCCTTGCCTCCAGGCACAGTAGGCTTGACCATTTCACCTCCTGAGAGTACTTATAAAACAGTGTCCATCCATATACTGATGTGGGAAACTGGGGAATGTATAAATAATATCCCAGTCATTAATACAGATAGACAATGTGTGACTTAACCAGGAGAAATAATAGCATCAGGTTTATGAATACATAGTCCTAATAGGCAATCTGGTGATAGTTGCTCAGATTCTGACTCCAGGCAACAGAATCCAGGAATATTCTGGACTGCAGCTGTGACAGCTGACTGATCTATGCTCACTATCTATATAAATGACATATCATTAGAAATATTGATAGACATGGATGCAGATCATACAGTCATTAGAGGTGCCAACTGGCCCAGTCATTGGCCAAAGGTTAAGGCAGACACCTGCATGTCTGGCATAGGAGGATCAATAGCAGCTGAAGTTAGTACTACTCCTTTGAGATGGACATTTGAAGGCAAAACAGGAGTTTTTACTCCTTTTATAGTTGAAAAATCCCCATCAATCTATGGGGAAGAGACATTTTACAACATTACAACATTTAGGATTACAAATGACTACTTTGGTTTTTTAGGCAGGGCTGCTGCTGAAGGCCTGCCAACAATCTCACCATTTCCTATTCAATGGAAAATTGATACACCAGTATAGATAGAACAGTGGCCCTTAGCTAGCAATAAAATTAAGGCCTTATTAGATATAGTACAGAAGCAATTTGACCGAGGACATTTACAACCTTCATTTATTCCTTGGAATTCCTCAGTATTTGTTATAAGAAAGAAATATGGAAAATGGAGGATGTTGACTGATTTAAGAAAAGTAAATGAACAGATGGAAACTATGGGAGCTCTTCAGCCTGGACTTCTATCTCCTGTTTAATTGCCTAGAAAATGGCCTCTTTGCATTATAGACATTAAGGATTATTTCTATTCTATTTCTCTGGGTAAGGAGGATATGAAAAGATTTGCCATTTCAGTGCCTAGAATTAACTTAGCTGAGCATTATGAAAAACATGAATGGACAGTTTTACCCCAGGGAATGAAAAATAGCCCTACTATGTGTCAAATGTATGTGACTGCTGCTCTTACTCCAGTAAGAAAAGAATTTACAAAAGTAATGTTATTACATTACATTGATGATATATTGGGAGGTGCACTTAAGGAGCAAATATTAGAAGCATATCTACAAAAGACCATAGAAACATTAAGGAACTACAAATTGCATAGAGCTCCAGAAAAAATTCAAAGACATGCTCTTTTTCAATATTTGGAATATGAAATATACCCTAATGTGCTTACGGTACAAAAACTCCTTAAGAACAGAAAAGCTAAACATCTTAAGTGGCTTTTAGAAATTGTTAGAAGATATCTAATGGATGTTTCCAGTGTTAGGCTTGACTACCTATCAATTGCAACCATTGTGTGGCATTTTAAGGGGAGACAGTGCTTTAAACTCTCCATGCCAGCTTACAAAAGAAGCACAAGAGGCTTTGAGAGAAGTTGAACTGGCTTTATCCAATGTGGTTGAAAGAGTCATTCAAAAACCATCGGAAATATACGTTTTTACTATGAAAGAGGCACTCACAGCAGTCCTTCATCAAGGAGACAATGTGATAAAGTGGGTGAACCTCCCAGCACAACCAGAATAAAGCCTTACTCCTTACCCAGTGCTTGGGGCTAGAATTTTATTAAAGGCCATTAAGCCAGCAGTACAATTATCTGGGATAAAATCTGACAAGATGAGAACTTTTATAGGAATGCACAAATTAATGTATGCTGTGAAACCATCCTGGAGTGGCAAATTGTATTGGCCATGCAGCCAAATTTTACACATGGGTGTCCATTAAAGATAACCAATTACATAATTGGTAATGGATTCTTGAAGAAAAGGTTTCTAAGGTTCCTCTTAAAGGACAAACTATCTTTACAAATGCATCCAAACATATCAATTGTGCTGTATATTCTCATGACTTAACTATAAAGACAGTAGTCAGAACTCCTTTTCAGTACACTCAGCAGAATAAATTGTATGCAATCATTCTGGCTCTTACTTATTATCTAGGAGATATAAATACATTATCTGATTCAGCCTATTCCGTAAGTGTGGTACAAAGATTTGCCACAGCCCAAATAAAATCTGTAAACTCTAATATATATTAGCTCTTTAAGGAACTTTAGGAGCAAGTTAGAATGCATCCAGATAAGATTTATATCTTGCATGTCCACTTATATCGTGTACTTGCAGGTCCTATTTTTGATGGTAATTCAAAGGCAGATAGCTTTCTAACCATGTTAGCCAATACTCCTTTATTTCAGGAAGCCCAAGAAACTCATTCTACATATTATTAGGCTGCTAGAACTTTACATTTGCAATTTGGGATAACAAAAGAGGAAGCTAGGAGCATAGTAAAAACCTGCACAGCTTGCCTTCCTTTCCATGCTCCTAAACTCCCTCCAGGGAAGAACCCTCATGGTTTGATACCCAATGAAATTTGGCAAATGGATGTAACCCATTATAAATCTTTTGGTCATCTGTCTTTTATTTATGCTGTGGTAGACACTTTTGCAATACCAGCAGCAAAAGAGACAGTCTAAGTGGTCACTGAATTCCTTATACAAGCATTTGCAATTATGGGTGTTCCACAAGCAATAAAAACAGACAATAGACCTGCATATATGTCTAAACATTTTGCACACTTTTGTGCACAGTATAAGATTTTGCATACCTTTTAATCCTCAAGGGCAGGCAATAGTAGAGAGAAGAAACAGAGATATTAAGACACTCCTCCAAAAACAAAAGAAAGGGGGAGCCACGGGTAACCCTAGATAACTTCTAAATTTAGTTCTCTATACCATTAATTTTTAAATTTTTGACAAAGATGCACTGGCTCCAGCAGACATGTTTTATAACCCACCAGAAGGGCAGTGTCCAGTGAGAGCAGCTCCACTGTCTTTAGATAATTACCAGGTGATATGGAGAGACCCAGAAAGTGGTGAATGGAAGGGACCAGATAGGTTAACTGCTTGGGGAAGAGGGTTTGCTTGTATCTCCACAGATGGAGAAGGAATCAGATGGGTGCCAATGAGCTGTATTCGCCTTGTCCATTGGAGAAAGATGGAGCAGACCCTTGAAATGAAGGAGAAGACCCAAGTGGTGGTTCTGTTGCTGACTGTGCCCACCACTGAAAGAACCTAGCAGTTATGGTGTTTGACTCATGGACATCAAAAACTGTTGGGCTTGAAAATCCTCAGAAATCATTGGATTCTCTGAGATGTGATAAGACTGTTATAGGACTTGAAAACCCCCAGGAATCATTGGATTCCCTGACACATAAAAAAAAAAAAAAAAAATCCAAAAAACATGCAGGGATCATTGGATTCCCTGACACAAGAAGTAATAGGCAATAGATTAGTTTTGGACTATCTCTTGGCTCCTGAAGGAGGCATATGTGTGACTTATTTACATACCCTCCTGCTAGGATTTCTGGAAATCTTTTACAATACCATATTGATTCATATTGTTTGTTATATCACTACTTGCATGTACAATTCATGTTTGTTACACCACATTGAGCCTGCACCGGCTATGGGAAGATTCATCACTGGTAGCCTGTGCATTATTGCTATGTGCTTGTGTAATACCTCCCATGCTGATAGGGTTGTGCATACCTGTTTCTAATAAGAGCCTTTAGCCCAGAAACCCACTAACAATATCTGGCTTGACTCCCCACTTCCCTTTGGTGTTTTTCATCTCTCTTCCTGAGAAGTCAGGGAGGGAGTGACCACCTGTGTTGTCCTAAAACAAAAGAAAGAGGGAGATGTAAAGAGCTGAAACTTCAAGTGATTCAAGCATCAGACAACTGAGCCGTCAAAGCTAATTACTTATTTGATGTGAGATAATGAATATTGGTGCTTGCTGAATGTTTGGTGTTAAGATAATCCTAGGCAAGGATTAGGGGAGGGGTGAGAGAGAGGGGCCAGAATCACTTAGTGGCAGGATGAGGAGGAGAGAGTTGGTGACACTGGACTCCAGAAATGAAGATTCTGCTTGCCTGCCTCCTTCACTTCTCCCCCTAAAGGCCAAGGACTTTAATTTATCCTGACTCTGGCTGACCCCAAGACCCTCCAGGGAGCTAGCCCATACTTTACATGGGAGCACTGGAATTTGGCTATAATATTCTGGAAGTTTGCATTTTGGGATCTCTTTTAAAAGGTGATTGGTGGATTCTTTCAATTTCTATTTTGCCTTATGGTTGTAGTCTATTAGGGCATTTTTCCTCAATAATATCTTGAAAGATGATTTCTTTTTCAAATCATAACTCTCAAATAATATTTTAATTTTTATTATCTCATTTCCAGGTCATCTGTTTTCCCAATTTAGTATTTCATATTGTTTGCTATTTTTTTTTCATTCTTTTGGTTTTGTTTTGTTTCTTGATTTCTCATAAAGCTTCCATTTGCTCAATTCTAATTTTAAAGAATTACTTTCTTCACTGAGCACTTAGATCTCTTTTTCCATTTGGTCCATTCATCTTTTAGAGAATTTTTCTCTTCAGTGAACTTTTGTACATCTTTTTCAAAGCAGCCCATTCTACCTTTCATGGCATTCTTTTCTTTGTTTGATTTTTGTACTTACTTTACATTTTGGCCTAGTCTATTTTTTAAGATGTTACTTTCTCTTGTATTTTTGTGCCTTCTTTTCCAAGCTGTTAATTCTTATTTTATGAATTTCTTGTATCACTTTCATTTCTCTTAACAAATTTTCCTCTATTTCCTTTACTTGATCTTCAAAATCCTTTTTGAGATCTTTCATGGCTTTAGGCCAATTCATATTTTTCTTGGAAGCTTTGGTATGGGAGTCTTGACTTTGTTATCTTCTTCTGAGTCTGTGTTTGATCTTTCTTGTCACCATAGAAACTTTCCATGGTCAGAAATTTTTTCAGTTGTTTATCCATTTCCCAACTTATTTCTAGGCTTTTAACTCAGCTAAAGTGGGGCTCTGCTTCCAGAGTGAAAGAGGCATTAGCTTAAGCTTCAGGGATTTTGAGCAACTGTTGTTTTTTTTTTTAATTAATTTTTATAATTATAACATTTTCTTTGACAGTACATATTCATAGGTAATTTTTTCTTTTTTTACAACATTATCCGTTGTACTCCCTTCTGTTCCAAATTTTTCCCCTCCTTCCCTCCACCCCTCTCCTAGATGCCAGGCATTCCTATACATATTAAATATCTTATAGTATATCCTAGGTACAATATATATGTGTAGAACCGAATTTTGTTGTTGTTGTTGTTGCAAAGGAAGAATTGTATTTGGAAGCTAAAAATAATCTGGGAAGAAAAACAAAACAAAACAAAACAAAACAGTTGAGTAACTGTTTTCAATGATACTTCTAGAACCTTTAAGTTTTCAATTTTTACAAGTTGATATGATCTAAGTAAGGAGATATATATTTACTATATTCCTGCTCTGTATTCTAGTCTGTGAGTGACCACAAGCACTCTTTTTCTCCTTGGCACTGTGGTTGGGGTCCTGTTCTTAATTGTGGCTATAAGCTCTGGCGTGCTCTTCACTCTGTGATTGCCATCAAGACTACAAATCAAATTTGAATTTGGGAGACACAACAAAGTCCTTCCCCCACTGCCACTGGAGTAGCTTATATAATATCTTTATGACCAGTTATTTAACTGATTTTCTGAGAGCTCCAGAAACAACTACTGGTGCTGCTGATTCATTCACTGTTTCCCAAGACTTGTTCCTGCTTTTCTGGGGTCTGGTCTGTGCTGGTGTGGCCTGCACTAAACTACATTCCCCTTTTACCAGGTACCAGATCTTTCCTGCTAACTTTCTAAGTTGTCTTGGACTGGAAAATTATTTCATTCCAACCTTTCATGGGTTCTTGCCACTTTGGAATTTGTGTTAGGGAATTATTTAAAGGTGTTCAAAGAGGTTTTAGAGAGAGCTCAGACAAGTTACTGCCTTTTCTCCATTATATTGGTTCTGTTTACCCCTATAGATTCACTTATGAGGAACCTAAGGGCAGCTCTAATAGCTATAGGGAAACAGGTAAGAGACATACACGATGTTGTTCAGCTTCTATTTTCATGTAGCTTGGAAACTATGAATATTATAAGTATATGGTAGGTTAGAGTTATCAAGGATGTTTTTAAAATTTTGTGTATTGGTGTAATATCCAGATATTTTTGAAAAGAGTTCAGTTCATGGTAACAGTTTGGTGTAAGTATAATTTACTGATTTTTTCCTTTTGAGACCTGTAATTGTAATGTATAATTTGTAATGTTTATTATCTGTCAGACCATGAAAGATAGCAAACTCCTGAAACATAATTCTAACTGTAAAGCATTCCTATGCATTCAGAAGGTGCTAAATTTTTATAGCCAGCAGCACAGTATTGCATTTTTTTTCTACCACTTCCTTTCATAATAGAGGGTGGTTATTAAGTCAGGGATATAGAAGGATAATTTTTTTGTACTACCTAGTGGGGAAAAACTTGGTACTGAGCTACCATCATAAACATATCTTTTCCTATAAAAATCTGCAGGATTCAGCACATTTTCAGCTTCTTTTTTGCTTAACTTGATGCAAATATCACCTATGGAAAGACTTTTTGTTTTCTTCTTGGAGTTTCATAAATTCTATCCAGAGGTAAGCTACTTTGGATTATGTTCAAGAAATCCAGTGGGCACGTACCTATTATTATTCTTGACAATTATTTAGGGAAGCAATATATCTTGGTTCCAAAAATAATTGTAAAGAAAAGGAATTAGTATTTACATAGTAATTACTATGATCCAGGCAAAATGTTAAGTATTTTATAAATATTATCTCATTTGATTCTCTGAATAACTATGAGATGTATGTACTGCTATTAACCTATTTTTCAGCTAGGGAAATTAAGGCAAAAAAGAGTTTAAGTGACTTGTAAGAGTATTATACAGTTACTGTCTAAGTTTGGATTTGAACTCAGGTTTTCCTGGCTTCCCAGAGTTTTATTTGTTAAGGGAATATATGGAGTGTTCAAGTAGGACTAGCAACTCTGTTGTGAGGGCAAAAGAAGTAAGTCCTTTTCTGGGGTATTCATCTGCCTTTGGTGTCTACCAGGAGCTCAGTTCTCACCTGTGATTCCAAGAAGTTATAGCATGCATAGTGGTCACACCCTCAGTAGCTTTCTCAACAGACTAGCCAAACTAAATGGAAGGTAAATGATGGATCCCAAACCTGCTGATGAGTTAGAGAGATGTCTACCCCAAGCATGGAAAACTTCCGTCTGGTGGAATGAGAAGTGAAAGATTTGTTCCAACAACTATGAAGCACCTGAAACACTGGGGAGTGCTTAGAGATTGGTCAGATATCAAAGATGCCCAAATCATCCACTGCATACTGGAACATCTCCAGATATCCTGACTTTTGTCTTGCCACTGGACTGCAATGCCTCTGGAATAGAGTTAGGCTGATGAATCTGTGTAACTCTACCTCACTTAAATCCAATTCATGTACAAATTAAGAAAGCAATGGTCCTCTTTGAAAACTAAGGACAAACCACAAACATGCACTGAGGCCACCTAGCTGCCTTGGTTTATTTTAATTATTTAGTATGTGCTCTGAAAACCTATCTATCTCTCTGTCTCTCTGTCTGTGTCTGCATTTACCTACTTATCATCTATCACCTGTCTCTAGTAGCAGGCTCTTATTACATGATTGTTGACTATTATCTATTTCTATTTATCTATTTTTAGTTTTAATAATCAGACTAAATTAGAAACAAATTATTTTTTCAGAGACAGAAATATCTGAGAATCATAGGTTTAGAGCTGGAAATCTAGGAGGTCATTTAGGACAAATCTTAATTTTTACTACTAAGGAAAATGAGAACTTGAGAGGTAATTTGCCCAAGATCATACAGGTGGTAAATGAGAGAGCCAGGATTCAAATCAAGATCTTTGACTAGAAATTCAGTGCTGTTTCCACTATATTATCTGCCTCTATACTTTCTTCCCAAGGGAGGGAATATTTTAGTGTCTTGAAAAAAGTATTAGGGTATTTTTTTCTGAGTTTGGGGTATATACAGAGGGAGGGTCTAGAATGAGAGAAAAGTTCCAGAATGACAGATCTGACTTTGTTATTAAATATTTAGATTCAGTTGGAACTATTTCAAATTGTTTAATAGCAATTATTTAGCCTTGGACCTGTGACTTAATTGCTTACTACAATTCTTTTCAACTTTTCAACTCAAAACTATTTCATAAAGAGAGCTATATGCAAAGTTGTTGACCTCTCCTGTTTGAAAAGGCGGATTTAAAAAATGGTGGCAATCAGTCAAGATTTATTGAGTGACCACGTGTGGCAAGTCTGTATTCAATGTTGAATGCATTCTGAGTGAGCAAAGAGATAGAGAGAACTGTCCCAACAGGCATATGGGTTTGTTTTGATAGCTTCCTATGACCTACCTAGCCTGGGGCATGGGAATGACCTAGTTTTTACTCCAGAAGCTAAGATGCTTTTGAAACAATAGGGTACAGGTTTGCAAAATATTAGGAAGGCCTGTTTAGAAAGTATATTATAAAGGTTGGTAGCTTTGCTACCATACTAGTTACACAAACTGTTTTGTCTTTAAATGGATATTTTAGTTTAGTTTAGTTTCTTGGATAGCTAAATATCCAAACACTGAGTTAAATATGTAAGCTGTATAAAAGGAAAACAAATCAAAGGAAACTGATCAAAAACAATGTCAAAAGATTTCTACCATTTAAGAAAGTCTCTCTTCTGAATGAGAAATCTTTCTTGTAAGAGCTATTTTGATTTTAGTTTTTTCTGATTGTATTTTGTTTGTCTTAACAGTTTAAATGCATATGTTATTTCCATGCTACTGTAAAGGTTATTTTTTTTTTTTTTTGAGGGGAGGGAGGATTTAGTGATGATAGAATCTTTGTAGAGGAACAGGGAAAAGTTGGGAAGTAATCCAGATAATTTGCACCAGGATTATGAGGGGACTCAAAAATGAAATAATTTGGGGGACATAAGAATGTTTTTAGTAGCAGAAGAGAACATTTAGAAACAAAGTAATTTCCTTATTTAAATATTGGCTTATTTGCTGTTGCCTCTTCATGACATTTCACCTTTGTCATCTATTTCTTTGTCAGGCTGTTCCCCATGCTTGGAATGCATTCCTTCATCTATATCATGTCAAACATCCAATGTCTTTCAAGACTTTGTTCAAGAGCCACTGGCTTCTGGATTTCTTTCTCAATTCATTTAATGGTTACTACTTTACCCCCCTCTTGCTAAATTTATTTTATTTTGTTTATATTTTATATTGATTTATCTCTTTATACATACATATATATATATATATATATATATATATATATATATATATATATATTTATATATATGTCTCCCCCACACCCATTCAGTAGAATGAAAGTCATCTGAGAGTAAGGATTATTTTCTTTCTATTCCTGGTATCTAGTTCCCAAGTTCTGCAAAAATAGGTCTAATTAATTCCTGTTGAATGAATGAATCTTTACAAATTATGTCATATCAAAATATCAACAACTTATTTTGTATGATCTCAGTTTCCATAATTAGGGTCAGTAGATAGAAAATGCAGCTTTTAGCTAGATAAGGAATGGTGTACTAATACCAAAAAATTTCCTAATAACTAATGCTCTGCAATAATGGGATAGTCTACCAAGTTCTCTATTACTTTGGTATGGAAGTAGAATTTAGATGTCCACTTGTAGAAAATATGTCATTTGATCCATGATCAATTCACATATGCATAAGTGAATACATATAGGGATGTTTCTTTTGTCCTACCAATGTGTATGCATCTAGATAGACAATAATGATATTACTACCTTGAGCTTATTTTGTTCTATTTGAGTCATCTGTTCCTGTTGGGAAGTTCCAGGCTGTATTACTATTCTTTCAGTCACAGTAGGATTCTGTGAAATGAATCCCCTAGTCACTAAAGAGGGATTTCCTGAATTATGCAGAATGTGTCATCCACACAGCCTCCAAATTATTACAGCATTTATTTCAACTCCCTGCTTTCAGGTAAGCTAAGATAAATGTTCTCAGATAAGCAGGAGACAGGGGAGTACAAAGTTCTTGCAGAAAATAGCTGGGGCAAAATATGAATTAGGAGAGAACTGTCATGACGTGAATAAAAAGGAAGACTCCTGATACTTTTTGGAACACTGGAGCTATAGAACAAATGCCCAGGATCAGGTCATATGACATCTACCTCATTTGAGGGAAATAAAATTACTCCAATTCTCCAAAGCTTTCTGCTGATTATTGATATCAGTCCTGTCTTTGGGGGGACTTGAGCTTAAACCTCTTGGATCCATTTACATGGATCATTTCCTAATCATATTTTCTCACTCCCCCCCTCTTAAATATCTTGTTTATATTTTGTAAACATTCTGTTTAGAACTATATATTTATATGTTGTCCTTCTAATGAGAGTAGAGATCATTTTTTTTTTTTTTGTCTTTTTACCCCCAAACCCAGTGCAGCCCTAGAATACAGAAATTAACTTATAAGTATCTGTCAATTAATTAGTTGATTGGCTTTTGAGTCAGGTTTGGGGATCACAGGCATTCAAGTTTGCATTCCAGCAAAGTATTGCATTTCTTTGGTTTTCTCCTTATTGTGACTGCTCTGATAAAATGATCCTTTTTGTGACTATTATTGTTGGCTATATATTCTTAGTGTGTGTGTGTGTGTGTGTGTGTGTGTGTGTGTGTGTGTGTGTGTGTGTGTATGTGTGTATGTGTGTGTTATTGACATATTTATCTAGTTGTCTATTTGTTATTCTAAAGAAGAGGGGAAAGAGACTGAATTTGGGATTTCAGTGATTACAGGGGATTTACAGGTGTGGGAAGTCCTACCAGTTATAGGGATAGATTTTTCTAAAATACAAATTGGATCAACAATCACATGAGTCCCCTGCCTAAGAATCTTCAATGATTTCCTATTGTTCCCGGATAAAACACATTCTTCTTAGCTTGGCATTTAAAGTCCTTCTTAGTTTCTTTTTTGCATATTGCTGCCATTCATAGTGCTCCAGCCACATGATCTATCTGGTTTTCATGTAACTGTGCTATATGCTCTTTGAATTTAGAAAGGTCACCTGGCTTATCAGACTTAGAGATTTCCTTTGGGCAAGGAAGATCTGGATTCACAGACCTACCTCTCAAACCTATTTGCTGCATGACTCTAAACTTAATTGCCTGAAGCACTTTTCTAAGACTAGGAATAACAAACCAATTGGATGCAGATTTTGACAAAGATAGTTTCCTCATAGAGTTCTCTATGTCAATGAAATTAGAGGGCCAGACAACTAAAATATTTTGTATTTACTTTTTTGCATACACATCACCTATGTGTTTGTGCATACACATTATAGAATGCATTATATTTGCATACATATCACCCTCAGAATGAGTCCTTTATGGGCAGTGTATTCTTTTCTTTTTATACCTAGTGCCTTGCAGGTTGTGCTTAATAAGTTTGAATTGAATTTAGTTTCTTATATCAATACAAAATCTACACTTTGCAAACTTCCATCCTGTAAAATTTGTTGAGAAATTGATGCAATATATCATTTTAATTGATTCATACAAAACTCCACATATATCATTTACAAATTTAAATGATTTGCCTCATAAGTTTGTTTTGTTCTTGTGTACTCTTCATGTCCCTGTTCCTGTACCAGCTCATTAAAGATTCACTCTCTAGAGATCCTCCAGCCCAAAGAGCAATATTTTCCAACCAAACAAGAAGAAGATGATTAGGAGATAGGAGTGGGAAGAAGACTGTGTTTCAAAAGCATTGTTCAGGATATGGAAAATGACAGAGAAAATCATTTTATCTGCTTTGTTGTGGAGTTCTTACCTTAAATACCAAATGAATTACCAAGCTCTTAGTATTTTAATCATCAATTTCTTCATTTTGGGACCTGCCCTGCAAGAAGTAGGGATATGTGTATACAGTGTTGAAGAACTACAAGTATTCAAGTATTCCTATAATGGGGGACTGGCTATTGTATACAAGTCATCAGTTGGCCAATATGGCATCTCTTCATGGAAGGTAATGGGGAGTTGCTTCCAGGAGAATCTAACAATATGAAGAGAAATACATTTGTGAATATATTTTTTTCCTTCTTTTGAGACAGTTGGGGTTAAGTGACTTGCCAGGGTAAATACATCTAGGAAGTATTAAGTGTCTCAGGGCAGATTTGAACTCAGTGCTCTATCCACTGTGCCATCTGGCTACCCCCATATAAGTGGGTATATTTATCCTATCACATCATTAGGATGTTTATATCAGCTGCATAGAACTGTCATCATCTTCAAAAAGACCTGAATCATTTTGCTATTGTTGAGTCATTTCAATCATGTCCAATCCCCATGACCTATTTAACAATTTTTTTAAGCTGCATTTACATTTGAAAGAATGAGAACCATGGCTTCAGAAACATTCTGTAAGAGGAAGAGCCATACCTTCCCCACTTAAGACTATAGTATCCTTCCCCTACCCTCCACACACTCTCTCTCACACACATACACACACACACACACACACACACACATACACACACACACACACACACACACACACATATACACACACACACATACAGCAGGGACTGGGGCATTAGGATTTTTATTCATTCTTTTCAAGGTATCCAGAGAAGATTGACTATATCATTTCTCGGCCATCAACTCAATATCTCTCACATTCTTTTTCCCATTTTAAGGGTCCAGTGACTAGAACCCCAGTTCCATTTAACCACTGAATATTTTTTACCAAATGTAATTTTACTCTATGGATATATGAAGAACAAACATGCAATTTCCTTTTATATTTCAGGGCATAATGCCTTCTATAGCTTCTTGTTGGGGTGGTGGGGAAAGGACCAGGGGAAAAGTATTATAATTTAGCTAAATTCCTACATAGCACTGGTCCCACCATGTTCATGTCCAAAAGTAATGTCTTCTGAAAGAATAGAATTCTGAAAGAAATGCCATGTTTCAAATTGTTTCATGATTCTCAAAGTTTTAATTTTATGCTGGATGCAACACCAAGGGCTTGTGCTCCTAGGCGTTGAAATTCCTGATGTTGAAATCTTTGTTCTCTGTACCTAAAATGGAAAATTAAAAAAAAAAAAAAAAAAAAAAAAAAAAAAAGGCCAAGAATTCAGACCTATTTCTCAAAGTCTGGTGGAAGAAGGGGAGAATGCTTTATGGCCTTTTTAACATGTTAGAAGCCATGAAGAAGGAGGCATCTCATTATCTTACATATAAATTAGATTAAAAGAAATGGCTAGAGATAACAAATTCTTTTGAAGACACTGATAGTTCCAGCTATGCAGCCAATGGAGGGGGGGGGGGAACCTCCCAATGATGTAGACCAAACACAATCAATAATAGGATATCTTTACATGTTATCAAAATATTACCACATGCAATTCCCTATCATCTCTCATGTGGAAACAACATCTTAGTAGATGGATGGGATCTTCACAAGGCATTAGACGACCCCCTTCAAATGTCTCTATATTATCCATGTGGTCATTCTTTCTAAGAGCTTTTGTTATAGATTGCAGCTCATCTAAGTTGGCCCATTCTTTGAATCACTTATGTATAGCCTTCACTGATTTTGAAAGAAGCAATTCATTTAATAAAGTGAGCTTGTAATTTGTCCAGATAAGAAATATAGCCTCACAAAGAACTGGAAATTGAGGGGATTCCCAATAATTGAGGAATAGCTGAACAAGTTGTGGTATATGAATATACAATGGAAATGACAAACATACTTCAGAAAAAACACTAGAAAGACTTACATGAACTGAGACAAAGTGAATTGAACCAAATCAGGAGTACATTGTATACAGTAAGGTCAACATTGTATGATGATCAACTATAATTGACTTAGCGCTTTTCAACAATACAATGATCTATGAGAATTCCAAAAGACTCATAATGGAAAATGCTATCTATATCTTGGAAAGATCTGATGAAGTCTTTAAAAATTTTTTTTATTAATTTTACAATTATAATTTTTTTGACAGTACATATGCATGGGTAATTTCTTTTTTTTACAACATTATCCCTTGTACTCATTTCTGTTCTGAATTTTCCCTTCTTTCCCTCTATCCCCTCCCATAGATGACAGGCAATCCCATACATGTTAAATGTGTTATAGCATATCCTAGATACAATATATGTGTGCAAAACCAAATTTCTTGTTGCACAGTAAGAATTGGATTCCGAAGGTAAAAGTAACCTGGGAAGAAAGACAATAGTGCAGTTTTCACTCAATTCCCAGTGTTCCTTCTCTGGGTGTAGCTGATTCTGTCCATCATTGATCAACTGGAACTGAATTAGATCTTCTCTATGTTGAAGATATCCACTTCAATCAGAATACATCTTCATACAGTATCATTGTTAAAGTGTATAATGATCTCCTGGCTTTGCCCACTTTACTCAATATCAGTTCATGTATGTCTCCCCAAGTCTCTCTGTATTCATCCTACTGGTCATTTCTTACAGAGCAATAATGTTCCATAACATTCATATACCATACTTTACCCAACCATTCTCCAATTGATGGGCATCCATTTATTTTCCAGTGTCTAGCCACTACAAAAAGGACTTTCACAAACATCCTGGCACATACAAGTCCCTTTCCCTTCTTTAGTATTTCTTTGATATATATGCCCAGTAGCAGCACCACTGGATCAAAGGGTTTGCACACTTTGATAATTTTTTGGGCATAGTTCCAAATTGCTCTCCAGAACAGTTGGATTTGTTCACAACTCCAACAATGCAGAACTGATAAAGTTTTAATGAATATCAAAACATATTATTTTTACTTTATTTTTTCATAGTTGTTTTTCCTTTTCTTCTGTTTCTTCTTTTACAACATGACTAATATGGAAATGTTTTACATGATTGAACATATAAAACCTATATGAAATTGCTTTACCATCATAGGGAGGATAGAAGGGAAGGAGGGAAAAACTTGGAACTCAAAATTTTATAAAAATTGAATGTTAAAATTTGTCTTTATATGTAATTGGAGAAAAAAGAAAATAAATAAATAGCTTCAGAAGTTAATCATTTGTTGTAATGCTAAATTGAATAAGTTAAACACAGAGGAATTATACCTCCATTGTCAGCTAAAAGAAATCCATTAAAACATGCTTATTGTTACTGTATTAGGGAAAGGAAGAGAAGGAAGATATAACTTTCTCAAATGTCTTTTCTTTTTCATTTTCTGGAAGCATACCAGTTTTATTCATGTGCTTTTTCCTGGAAATGACTAGTAATTCAAAAACTCTCAGGAAAAATTCATTTCAAAGATGATGAAGCCTCATTCAAAAATGAAGGTCAGCATTGACCAGGTACACAGAACTTCAATCTTTTTTAATAAAAAGAAAAAAATGGATCAAGATTGATGAGATGAGCACTTTTTAGGTAAATAAAAAAGATATTATTGCTGTGATTTCCTTTGAAAATGAGTTGGGTTTTTTTTTCAGTGTGTGATTAAAATAAAACAGAAAGTGATATTTCAAGGACAAAATTCATCATTTTTTCCAGATGTAACAACACCTCCTCATTTTAGAACCTATAGCTATTTTTTGGTCAAAAAGCAAAATTAAAATAAAAAAAGAATTGGGGTGAGATGAAGAAGAAGAATCTAAAATTCTCAGAGGTAGAAGAGGTCTTAGAAACTGGTACAAATAGTACCTGATTAAAACTGCCCTCTCTGCCGGTGGTCCTTTAGACTCTATTTAAAGACTTCTAATGAGAGTTAAAGGAGCATCTGAATGGCAGAGTGAAATGAATGCCAGGCCTGGAGTCAGGAGTTCAAATCTAGCCTTACTTCCTACTATGACACTTACAAGCTATGTGACTTCGGGCAAGTCACTTAATTTTGTTTGACTCAGTTTCTTCATCTGTAAAATGAGCTGGAGAAGAACAATATACTAAAAAGTAGAAACATTACCTTCCTGACAGAGGCACTTATAGTCAAAAGTGGTTTTTTCAGTAGTAATGTATGATTGTGAGAACTGGATCATAAGGAAATCTGAGTGCTGAAGAATCAACACTTTCAAATTTTGGTGATAGAGAACATTTTTGAGCATCCTTTGGAAAACAAAGAGATCAAATCAGTAAATATTTAGAGAAATTATTTCAAGCTATTTACTGAAAGATCAAATACTGAAGGTGAAGACATGTTTCATGGGAAAAGATCCTGATGGGAAACATTGAAGGAACAAAGTTATGGGAAAAACAGAGAATGAGGATAGTGCCATGGAAGCAATGGACATGAATGTAGGCAGACTTTGTGGAAATAGGGGTGTATAGAAGGGTGTGATATGTTATAGTCCACGGGGTCAAGAAGAATTGGAAATGATTGGACAATTACAAATTAGGGTTAGCCAAGAAGGAAGTCCAGACTACTTTTAGAAGATGGGAGAACAGATTAGGAATGTCCTAGAAAATCAAAATCAAAAATAAGTAAAGATTTGTACCTTAAATGATTTTTTTTATGCTATTGTGACTAGGGTTCCTAATAATTCTCTGATCAAAAAGATTTATCTTAAGCTTTTTAGTTATTCCCATTGATAATTTTACCTTTAAACCAATTTTATTATTCTTCCACAGTCTTTTGGTTGAGTGATCCTCTCCATTCTATAATTCAAATTGGCAAGTTTTTGTGTCTGCTACTATGTTTAAAGCTCAAATTCTCAGGGCATTCAAAGATAAATTTAGAGTGTTCCCTGTCCTCAAGAACTTATTTTGTACCAGAAAAGATAATGATGATCATGATGATCATGATGTATGGAGAGTGCAGATAGTACATGCATACAGATCAGAAAAATTCATTAGGGAGAGAAAACTAACAACTGGGACAATTAGGAAAAGCTTTCCATAGGATCTAACACCCTCCATCATAAATCTCATAGCAATCAATCAATAAATATTTAGTAAGCATTTGCTCTGTGTAAAAGATCAGAGATTTAGAGCTACAAGGTATCTTGGAAGCCACAGAATTTAACCTCTTTAATTGATTGATGAGGAACCAAGGCTTAGAAGTTCAATAACTTGCCCAGAATAAAACTATGAATGTGTGAAGTGGAATTGGAACCCTTGATCTTCATGACTTCAAATTCAGCAGTCTTGAAATACAGAATTAGTAATTTTAACTGTAAATGTAAATGGGATGAACGATCCCATCAAACGGAGACGGATAGTAGATTGGATCAAAAAGCAGAACCCTACAATATGTTGCCTACAGGAAACACACTTAAAGCAGGGAGATACATACAGAGTAAAGGTAAAAGGTTGGAACAGAGCCTATTATGCTTCAGGTAAAGCCAAAAAAGCAGGGGTAGCTATCCTTATCTCAGATCAAGCAAAAGCAGAAGTAGATCTCCTTAAAAAAGATAAGGAAGGAAACTATATCCTGCTGAAAGGTAGCATAAATAATGAAGCCATATCAATACTAAACATATATGCACCAAGTGGTATAGCATCTAACTTTCTAAAGGAAAAGTTAAGAGAACTGCAAGAAGAAATAGACAGTAAAACTATAATAGTGGGAGATCTCAACCTTGCACTCTCAGATTTAGACAAATCAAACCACAAAACAAACAAGAAAGAAATTAAAAAAGTAAATAGAACATTAGAAAAACTAGGTATGATAGACCTTTGGAGAAAACTGAATGGCAATAGGAAGGAATATACTTTCTTCTCAGCAGTTCATGGATCCTATACAAAAATTGACCATATACTAGGACATAAAGATCTCAAAATTAAATGTAGGAAGGCAGAAATAATAAATGCCTTCTTCTCAGATCACAATGCAATAAAAGCTACATTCAGTAAAAAGTTAGGGGTAAATAGACCAAAAAGTAATTGGAAACTGAATAATCTCATCTTAAAGAATGACTGGGTGAAAGAGCAAATTATAGAAACAATTAACAATTTCACCCAAGATAATGATAATGATGAGACATCATATCAAAATCTTTGGGATGCAGCTAAAGCGGTAATAAGGGGAAATTTTATATCTTTAGAGGCTTATTTGAAGAAAATTGAGAAAGAGAAGATTAACGAATTGGGCTTACAACTTAAAAGGCTAGAAAAAGACCAAATTATAAACCCCCAACCAAAAATTAAACTCGAAATACAAAAATTAAAAGGAGAAATCAATAAAATTGAAAGTAAAAAAACTATTGAATTAATAAATAAAACCAAGAGTTGGTTTTATGAAAAAGCCAATAAAATAGATAAACCTTTGGTAAATTTGATCAAAAAAAAGAAAGAGGAAAATCAAATTGATAGTCTTACAAATGAAAAGGGGGATCTTTCCACCAATGAAGAGGAAATTAGAGAAATAATAAGGAGTTACTTTGCCCAACTTTATGCCAATAAATTTGATAACTTAAGTGAAATGGATGACTTCCTCCAAAAATATAGGCTCCCTAGATTAACAGAGGAGGAGATAAATTGCTTAAATAGTCCCATTTCAGAAAAAGAAATAGAACAAGCTATTAATCAACTCCCCAGGAAAAAATCCCCAGGGCCAGATGGATTCACATGTGAATTCTACCAAACATTTAAAGAACAATTAGCCCCAATGTTATATAAATTATTTGAAAAAATAGGGGATGAAGGAGTCCTACCAAATTCCTTTTATGACACAGACATGGTACTGATACCTAAACCTGGTAGATCGAAAACTGAGAAAGAAAATTATAGACCAATCTCCTTAATGAATATTGATGCTAAAATCTTAAATAAGATATTAGCAAAAAGACTTCAGAAAATCATCTCCAAGATAATACACTATGATCAAGTAGGATTTATTCCAGGAATGCAGGGCTGGTTTAATATTAGGAAAACTATTAATATAATTGACCATATTAATAATCAAATTAATAAGAACCATATGATCATCTCAATAGATGCAGAAAAAGCATTTGACAAAATCCAACATCCATTCCTACTAAAAACTCTTGAGAGTATAGGAATAAATGGATTATTCCTTAGAATAATCAGGAGTATATATTTAAGACCGTCAGTAAGCATAATATGCAATAGAAATAAACTGCAACCTTTCCCAGTAAGATCAGGAGTGAAACAAGGTTGCCCACTATCACCATTACTATTCAATATAGTACTAGAAACGCTAGCCTCGGCAATAAGAGCCGAGAAAGAGATTCAAGGAATTAGAGTAGGAAATGAGGAAATTAAACTATCACTTTTTGCAGATGACATGATGGTATACTTAGAGAACCCCAAAGACTCTGCTAAAAAGCTACTAGAAATAATTCAAAATTTCAGCAAAGTGGCAGGATACAAAATAAATCCACATAAATCCTCGGCATTTTTATATATCACTAACAAAATGCAACAGCAAGAGATACAAAGAGAAATTCCATTCCAAACAAATGTTGAGAGTATAAAATATTTGGGAATCCATCTACCAAAGTCAGGAATTATATGAGAAAAATTACAAAACACTTGCCACAAAAATAAAATCAGATTTAAATAATTGGAAAGACATTCAGTGCTCTTGGATAGGCCGAGCGAATATAATAAAGATGACAATACTCCCCAAACTAATCTATTTATTTAGTGCTATACCAATCAGACTCCCAAGAAACTATTTTAATGACCTAGAAAAAATAACAACAAAATTCATATGGAAGAATAAAAGGTCAAGAATTGCAAGGGAACTAATGAAAAAAAACTCAGAGGAAGGTGGTCTAAGTGTACCTGATCTAAAGCTATATTATATAGCAGCAGTCACCAAAACCATTTGGTATTGGCTAAGAAATAGACCGGTAGATCAGTGGAACAGATTAGATACAAAGGACAAAAAAGGGTACATCTATAGCAATCTAATCTTTGACAAACCCAAAGATTCCAACATTAGGGATAAAAATTCATTATTCGGAAAAAACTGTTGGGAAAACTGGAAATTAGTATGGCAGAAATTAGATATGGATCCACACTTAACACCATATACCAAGATAAGATCAAAATGGGTCCATGATTTAGGCATAAAGAGGGAGATAATAAATAGATTAGAGGAACAGAGGATAATCTACCTCTCAGACTTGTGGAGGAGGAAGGAATTTATGACCAGAGGAGAACTAGAGATCATTATTGATCACAAAATAGAAGATTTTGATTACATCAAACTAAAAAGTTTCTGTACAAATAATACTAATGCAAACAAGATTAGAAGGGAAGTAACAAATTGGGAAAATATTTTTAAAAACAAAGGTTCTGACAAAGGTCTCATTTCCAAAATATATAGAGAACTGACCATAATTTATAAGAAACCAAACCATTCTCCAATTGATAAATGGTCAAAGGATATGAACAGACAATTCTCAGAGGAAGAAATTGAAACTATATCCACTCACATGAAAGAGTGTTCCAAATCACTACTGATCAGAGAAATGCAAATTAAGACCACTCTGAGATACCACTACACACCTGTCAGATTGGCTAAGATGACAGGAACAAATAATGATGAATGTTGGAGGGGATGTGGGGAAACTGGGACACTAATACATTGCTGGTGGAGTTGTGAAAGAATCCAGCCATTCTGGAGAGCAATCTGGAATTATGCCCAAAAAGTTATCAAACTGTGCATACCCTTTGACCCAGCAGCGCTACTACTGGGATTATATCCCAAAGAAATACTAAAGAGCGGAAAGAGACATATATGTGCCAAAATGTTTGTGGCAGCTCTTTTTGTTGTAGCTAGAAACTGGAAGATGAATGGATGTCCATCAGTTGGAGAATGGTTGGGTAAATTGTGGTATATGAAAGTTATGGAATATTATTGCTCAGTAAGAAATGACCAGCAGGAGGAATACAGAGAGGGTTGGAGAGACTTAAATCAACTGATGCTGAGTGAAATGAGCAGAACCAGAAGATCACTGTATACTTCAACAACGATACTGTATGAGGATGTATTCTGATAGAAGTGGAAATCTTCAACATAAAGAAGATCCAACTCACTTCCAGTTGATCAATGATGGACAGAGGTAGATACACCCAGAGAAGAAACACTGGGAGGGGAATGTAAATTGTTAGCACTAATATCTGTCTGCCCAGGTTGCATGTACCTTCGGATTCTAATGTTTATTGTGCAACAAGAAAATGATATTCACACACATGTATTGTACTTAGACTATATTGTAACACATGTAAAATGTATGGTATTGCCTGTCGTCGGGGGGAGGGAATAAGGGAGGGGGGGTAATTTGGAAAAATGAATACAAGGGATAATATTATAAAATATATATATATATATATATATAATAAAAAAAATTAAAAAAAAAAAAAAGTTAGAGAAACAAAAAAAAAAAAAAAAAAAAAAAATTCAGCAGTCTTTCCACTATGTCATGCTGTCTAAATTCCTCATTTTAGAGTTCAGAACACTATATCTCAGAATAGTAAAGCAGGATCACATATGTAGTAAGTAGCAGAATGAGAAATTAAACGCAGTTTGTAAATTCATCCCTCTTTCCACTATTCCACTGTCATGCACTATCTCTTTATCTCTTGTTTTCTTCTATCTCTTTTTCTTCTCAAAACTCTTCCTAGGCTAGGTTCTTGAAGCTTTTAACTTCCTACAATTTGGCCCCCACTCCTGATCTTTATTCTCTCTCTTTTCTTTTAGTAAAAATGCCTGATTTCTCTTAGTAGAAAGAGTTCTATTTCTGGACAAAATTCGGAGGTAAGTACGATTTGTCAGCAGTATTCCCCATCTAATTTTCATTCAATTTGTCCTCTATCTTAAATACTGTAGAGTTTATAACTTTCTCTTTCAGTTACTCCTCATGTTCTGGTTGCTTACAGGGTGAAATGATTTTTGGGGGGCTTTTTTCTGTACTCTGTTTCTTTCTTATTTTTATTTCTACTCCCCATCTGGCTCCCTCTGCTGTACCAAGATGCATCTGCTTGTTGCCTTTGCTGTTGCCTCTTTATGCTTAAGATGTTCCACTAATCTCCCCATTTTGGTTTCCTCAACCCCCAAAAAATATCCTGTTCACTTCCAAATTCTCACAAACTCATTCATTTATGAAATTTCCAAGGATTAACTACTGCAAAAGATAGAGCCTCCCTCAATTCATCCAGAATGCCCCAAGTCATCTTCTATAATCTGCTTAAAACTGGGAAAGAACCTTTGTGGTCTTCCAGTTTAAAGCAAATTCATAGCTAGGATTGTAGTGAATGTGTAAAGGGGCCAAAATTTAAAAAAATATCAATAAGATTATAATTCTTCATCAAATAGAAATGACTGCTCTTACCGTTTAAGTAATCAAATAATTAATCATAAAAAAAAGTAGATTACCCACTTCCTCTTGGGTACATTTTAGATAGTTGCTCCACCTCAGTTCACTCATACTCTTAAAAAACATCACCATTGAATTTATTTCAAAAAGTTGATTTGAAGGCACCATGGGTGCTGCTTGTCCCAGCCCTCAGAAACTATAGTGACATCAATCCTTTAATTCACTTGTCAAGATAAGGAAAACCAAAATGTGTCATCCAAAAAAAAAAAAAAAAAGAAAAGGCCTGAAGAGAAATCAGACAAGGTACTAGAAATAAATGTAACATATATGGAATTTTCTTTTTGCTTTGTTTTGCTTCACTCCCTGTGTTTATGATAGGAATCAGTATGTGTATTCAATAGAAAATCAAATACATTTTCCTGAAGTGAGGAATATCATAGCTCAATAGCTTTTGTAAAGGGTAGGATAAGCAAATGTGGGCAAAGTAAATTCACATTTTAAAGGAAAACAATATATTCTACTTATTGACAAATTGGTTTTCATTTTACATAGATAGCAAAATATATTTTCAAACATTTATTTATTTTACTTTTTCTCCATTAAATATAAAAACCCTTTTATATTCATTTTTTAAAAATTTGAGTAGTAAATTCTCTTCCTCCATCCTTCTCTTCCTCTCCTGTCCAGGAAAAGTCAATTTGATATAGATAATTTATGTGCAGTTATGCAAAACATCTTCATATGAGTTATAGATAATTTATGTGCAGTTATGCAAAACATCTTCATATGAGTTATATCACAAAAGAAAATAAAGATCTCTTGTCCCTCCCAAATAAAGAAAGTTAGAAAAAAAACAGTATTCAATCTGGACTGACTCCATCAGTTCTTTCACTGGAGTTGGCTAGCATTTTTCATCATAAGTCCTTCAGAATTGTTTTGGATCATTGTAATGCTGAAAATAGTTAAATCACAGTTGATCCTCATACAATACTGCTTTTACTCTGTGTAATGTTCTCTTGGTTGTTGTAACTTCACTTAGCATTAGTTCATGTAAGTCTTTCCAGATTTTTCTGAAAGCATCCTGCTCATCATTTCTTATTGCACAGTATTCTGTCATAATCGTATACCACAATTTGTCCAGCCATTCCCCAATTGATGGACACCCTCTCAATTTCCAATTCTTTTCTATGATTAAAAAAACCTGCTATATATAATTTGTACATATAGGTCTTTTTCTTTCTTTTTTCCCTGATTTTTCTGGAATACATATCTAGAAGTGGTATTGTTAGGTCAAAGTGTATGCACAGTTTTATAGTCCATTGGGCATAGTTCTATATTGCTTTCCAAAATGTTTGACTTAGTTCACAACTCCTTCAATAGCACATTAGTGTCCCAATATTCCCAGATCCCCTCCAACATTTATCATTTTCTTTTTCTGTCATATTAACCAATTTGGTAGGTGTAAGGTGATACCTGACTTGTTTTAATTTGCTTTTTTCTAATCATTATTAATATAAAACATTTTCATTTGACTATAGATATTTAAATTCTTCTTCTGAAAACTGCCTCTTCCTATCCTTTGATCAATTATGGAACTGACTCATTTTTATACGATTCAGTTCTTTATAAACTTGAGAAATGAATCTTTTATCAGAAAAACTTGCTAAAGTTTTCTCCAAGTTTCCTGGTTTTCTTCTAATTTTAGCTGCATTGTTTTTATTCATGTTAAAACTTTATAATTTAATAAATCAAGATTATTTATTTCACATCTGTAATGCTCTCTATCTCTTGTTTGGTCATAAAATCTTTCCTCATTCAGAGATCTGACAGGTATAATTTTCCATGTTTTCCTAACTTGTTTATAATATCATTCTTTATGTCTAAATCTTGAACCCATTTTGATCTCATAATCATACATAGTATGGGATATGTCTTTACAATTTTTCCAGAAGTTTTGTCAAATATTGAGTTCTTTTTTCTAAAAGTGTGGTTCTTTGGGTTTGTCAAACACTAGATTGGTATGTTTAATTAACACTGTATATTTGTCTAATTTATTCCACTAATGTACCATTCTGTTTCTTAACTAATAGCAAATTGTTCTGGCATAATATAGTTTGAGATCTGGCATTGCTAAACCACCTGTTTTGAACATTGTTGTAGTATAGAGCACTGCCATCTACATTACCAGAAATATGTGGACCAAACCCCAAATTAAAAGTAGCATAAAATTTTAAATAAAATATGAATAATTACCTTACAATATATTAAAATTATTAGAAATGTTACTATTTTGTGGTCAGGTAACAAAAAATATAAAAGACTAGATACTTTCTATTTCTATGATTCTCATGATTTTTCATTCCTCCTTCAAAATATTAATGATGCACAAATATACAAGTGATAAAGCAATTCTATTTTCCCCAACCCCAATTCCTCGTGCCATGGAAAAATCAAAAGACAGGTGCTTGATCTAGCTGGTAGTGTAGCATTGCAGTATTGTATACTACAATCAGAGATTCAACCAGAAAACTGAGCAACAGATGAAACTGGGGCAGGTTAACAATGTGAATTCAATATCCTATTAAAAGAAGAAGGACTTTAAAGAAGAGGACTAGCTTCTAGCTGTGGCCAATTTTGTTCCCCCAAAAGTCATTCAAGATAGATATCATGGCTGCTCAAATGTAAATTCCAGAAGATGGGAGATTAACGGACCTTTGAGGACTAGTCTACAGTGAAACCACCATGAAAGGGGAAGAAGTCAGAAAGTTATAATAGTTATATGTTATAAGAGAATATAAGAAAAAAAACACTAAAATTACTGAAGATCTCAAGAGGAAGAAAACTCCACTAAAGATCTTAAGCATAGATAGTTAAATCAATAGGAAAGATAATAATAAAGAAGGGAATATTTACTCCAGATCAAATGAAAAAGTATAGGTATCTAACATCAATTATAGCTAAATGCACAGTGTTTACTTTTTGCCAGGCACTAGGCCAAGCACTTTACAATTTCATTTGATTCTCACAACAATATTGGAAAGTAGGTGCTATTATTATCATCCTTATTTTATAGATGGGGAAACTAAGGTAAACAGAAAGTAAGTGACTTGCTTGGAGTCTATTAAGTACCTGAGGCTAGATTTGAATTTCAGTGTTCCTGACTCTAGGATTAATGCACTATTCAGTCTGCTACCTGTCTCTATAAATATCTATGACTAAACATTGCAAGACAAAGGAAAATAATATCTAATGAAGTGGAGGACATTTGAGATTTCCAAGGGAGTATGGAAGTGGAGCAGGATGTTTCTAAATAGTTTAAAGGGAATATAAGAATTTTGAAAGCAGAATTATCCTTTTGCATATGACCTTTATAACATAAATAACTGACAGAAGAGAAAAGCTAGAATCCATAATAGTATGTTTTACCAAAGAAATGAAAGGTAAAACAATTATTGATACTGTAAATACTCAGAATTAAATGACAACCAGAAAAAAGAAAATAAAAAAAGAAATGAAGTATAAATAAAACATAATCACTATTGAAGCAAAACAGATTGATCTCAAATTCAAATGAATAGCAACAGCTTTAAGATTGTAAGTATCAGATAAGAATACAAGTCAAAAAACCTGAACATCAATAATGCATAAAACAATACAATTGGCCAGAACTTTGAACACAAAATACAAAGTGATGATTAACAGAATCCATGGATGATTTCTAAAAGCAACAACAACCAAAAAACCAAAATTAAAAATAAATAAAACCCTAAAAAACACATAGTGGTTTAATTTAACAACTTTAATGATATGTAATTAGTTCTATAAGGGACCAAGGAAGAAAGTATTAACATAAAAAGGAAATAAAATTCAAATAACACAAAACTATTCTGACAGCTAAGTAGCTCACAGGATAGAGCATTGGGTGTAAATCCCTGAAGACCTAAATTGTAATCTGACCAGCTTTGTGACCATATGCAAGTCACTTAAACTCAATCCACAGATCCTCCTGAATCCAGAAGAAGAAAACAGTAACACTATTTTTCCCCAAGAAAATCCCCTACAGGATCACAAAGAATCAGACACAACTGAACACCATTCTGCATCTACCAGAACTTTTTGAAGAGATGAGAATTTCTGGAGGGAAGTCACTAAGAGCAAAGATGCAATTCAAAATGATATGCCCTATAATCTTGAACAAAACCATTAATGCAAAAGAGGGGAATTTAATCAACAAGTTGCATTAAAGGTGTTCCTATAAAGAAAACCATACCCAAACATTATTTGCTTTGAAAATACTGAATTCAGCGGAAATAACAAAATAACTTATCCTAGAAAAAAGGAAATATACCTAGGGTTTCGAATAATAAGTGCAAAACAAAAATAGACAGACCATTAAGAGAGTTCTTTCTTTGAACACACATCTGTGTGCATATGCACATGCACACTTGCATGATTAAAAGTGGAAGTCAAAATAAAGAAGAGATGTCATAGGAACAGGTCTAAAATATCACGAACTAGAACTAGATCTCACAACACCCTGCCTCCAGGAAAGTAACTTTTTTATAAATGTGGTACTATAATACAAAATGGGAAGACATAAAAAGGGAGAGGACTGAAAGGAGACAGAAGAGAATATATGATCAATCTAATCAAATCAATGGTTAAAAATGAAGGGAAAATAATTTTAAAAATTAAACTAAATAAAAACCTAAATAATAGTCATCTCAGATGAAAGTGTACCAACATATCTGTAGTGCCTTTCCTCTATATTTTTTAAATGAAAAAAAAAATCTATTTTTCCCTCTCCTATTCCTTATGCCATTAGGAAAAGCAAAGAAAAAGAAATTTCTTGTAAAAAGTATACATAGTCAAGCAAAACAAATTCCCTTAGTGGCTTTTTAATGAAATGTTTTGTGCTGTATTCTAAATCCATCATCTTTCTGTATTAGATAACATTTCATCATCAGTTTTCTAGAATCTTGAATAGTCATTGTTTTTGTTCACAATTCTTATTTATTTCAAGGTCTTTTTTTTTAACAATGATGTTTTTTTTATATAAATGTTTACAATAGTCCTCAGAATTTTCATTTTTATAATTTTAAGTCTCTAGGATTAATTTTGCTTCTGATTTGTTTAAAAATGCTATTTCCAGGAGCCAAAATGGCGGAGAAGCCACACAGAACTTTTAAGCCTCTCATTCCCTTTCTACCAACTATTTAATTCAGCATCAAAAATAGTGCTTGACTGGTAAAACCCACGAAGTTTGTAAGTACAACAACTTAGCAGTGGAAGAGAATCTGGAATATCGCCAGGAAAGGTTTGACCTGAAGTGGTGGTCTCTGCCATAGCCTGACTGCTTTGCTTCCATGAAGTAGAGGACCAGCAGAGAAGTTGGAGCTTAGGGTACTGGGTACTCTGAGGGACACCAAAGCCTGAGAGGATCTGGCTGTGCCCACCCAGAACCAGAAATGACTCAGTGCAGACCAAACACAGCTCTTTGCGGCATTCTGCAGTGAAGGGCTCTTATTGGGGGGCAGTCACACACAGGAAGGGCACAGTCTAGGGCAGCCTCTCGTCTGCACAGTGAGGGTCACGGCTTGGGGTAGTGGAATTTCCCCAGCTCAACTGTGCTCCCTAGGCAGAGATACTTCTGGTGTGGTGAGGGATAGGGTAACTGCTAATACACAAAGCTGGCGTTTGTGGGGGGCAGTGATACCTTTGCTCCTTAATCTCTAGCCCCAAGGTGGTCATTAAACCTCACAGAGGGGCTCCTTGCAGGGGACTTACAGACCCTAGCCGTGATACCCAGGCATACTCACTTCCATGTGGAGCTCTTCTCAGAGCCCTCTCACAGCATGGCCATTCCTTGCAGCCCATTGAGAGGACAGATACTATTCATATACCCATCCTTGTTCTACAGAGGAAGCTAGTAACCTCCTTGCATTGAAGGCAAACCCAGAAGGCTTTTTAAAAAATGAGTTAAAAAAATGAAGAAAATGAATGATAGCTTCTATGCAGAAAAAGAGCAGGTTTTCAAACCCAAGGAGACTAACAGCAGAAAGCCTCCAGACAATACTCCAAGTAATGCTCTCCTAGAAGAGACCATTAAAAATCTAAAAAGAGAATTAGAAGAAAAATGGGGAAAGGAAAGAGAAGCTATGCAAGAGAATAATAACTTCCTGAAATGTGAATTGGAAAAGGTAAAGAATTGACAGGAAGTGCAGGGAAACAGAATTAAGGAATTAGAAAAGGTAAAGAAATCACAGGAAAGTAGGATCTGTGAATGAAAAAGATAAAGAATTCCCAAGAAAGTAGGATTTGTGAATTGGAAAAAGAAAATAACTCACTAAAAAACAAATTTAGTGAACTGGAAAAAAATTCCATAGAGCAAAACAACTCATTTAAAAACTCAATTGGACACATACAAAAAGAAATAAAAAAAGCCAATGAAGAAAATAACTCATTAAAAATCAGAACTGACAAACCAAAATGAATGATTCATTGAGACACCAAGAATCAGTCAAGAAAAACCAAAAAAAAAAATGAAAATCTGAGAAAAATGTCAACTATCTACTTGCCAAAATGACAGACCTGGAAAATAGATCTAGGAGAGACAATTTGAGGATTATTGGACTTCCTGAAAATTATGATGATAATACTGTTTTACAGGAAATCATCAAAGAGAACTGCCCAGAGGTAATAGAACATGAAGGTAAAACAGGCATTGAAAGAATTCATCAAACACCTTCTGAAAAAGACCCTAAAAACAACAACAACAACAACAAAAAAAAACTCCATGGAACATTGTGGCCAAATTTCAGAACTATCTGTCTAAGGAAAAAGTATTACAAGAAGCCAGGAAAAAACAATTCAAATACCAAGGTGCAACAATGAATGTCACTCAAGATCTGGCTGCCTCTACATTAAAGGATCAAAGGGCTTGGAATCTGATATTCTGAAAGGCAAAAGAACTTGTAATGCAGCCAAGAATAAACTACTTAGCTAAGTTTAGCATTTTCTTCCATGGAAGAAGATGGACATTTAATGAAACAGATGAATTCCATTTGTTTCTAAGGAAAAAAAAAAACAGATCTAAACAAAAAATTTGATCTCCAACCATAGGACTGAAGAGAAGCAGAAAAAGGTAAAAGGAACTCTTGAGAACTGTATTTCTGTTGTGGATATACATTAAAACTACATGTATAATTTGATTTTAATGATATAACAAAAACAAGGGGAGAAGTGGAAATGGAAAGGAGATAGTGTCAGAAAAAGGGAAAAGGGGAGATTAAAAAGAGAGAAACTACATCCCACAAAGAGGCAAAGAAAACCTATTATATCTGAGGGAAGTTAGAAAGGGGGAGGAACATTGTGTGAACCTTACTCTCATCAGAATTGGCTCAAAGAGAAAATAATTAACATATTGCTTTACACAAAGTTCTCTCTCACCTCATTAAAAAGGGGAAGAGGAAAAGGGAAAAGGAAAAGAGTAATAAGGAAAGGGAACAAGAAAGGGAAATGGATTTAAAGGTAGGAGGGAGGGATACTAAAGAAGGAGGGCTGCGTGACGCAAGTGGGGCCCATTAGTTTAATACTGGGGAAAGGTTCAAGGGGGGGCAAGAGAAACAAGCATAATTTGGGGATAATATGATGGCGGGAAACACAGAATTAGTAATTTTAACTATAAATGTGAATGGGATGAACTCTCCCATTAAGCGGAGATGAATAACAGACTGGATCAAAACTCAGAACCCTACAATATGTTGTTTATAGGAAACACAGTTTTTTTTTTTTTTTCCCCCCAATTAATTAATTAATTTTTTATAACAGTTTTTTTTGACAGTATATATTCATGGTTAATTTTTTTTTTTTTTTTTTTTTTTTTTTACAACATTATCCCTTACACTCCTTTCTGTGCTGAATTTTCCCCTCCTTCCCTTCACATCCTTCCCTAGATGGCAGGCATTCTCATACATGTTAAATATGTTATAGTATATCCTAAATACAATATATATGTGCAGAACTTAATTTTTTTTTCCACAGGAAGCATTGGATTCAGAAGGTAAAAGTAACCTGGGAAGAAAAACAAAAATGCAAACAGTTTATACTCTTTTTCCCAGTGTTTCTTCTCAGGGTGTAGCTGATTCTGTCCATCATTGATCAGTTGGATCTGAATTAGATCTTCTCTTTGTTGAAGATATCCACTTCCATTAGAATACATCCTCATACAGTATCATTGTTGAAGTGTATAATGATCTCCTGGTTCTGCTCATTTCACTCAGAATCAGTTCATCTAGGTCTCTCCAAGCCTCTCTGTATTCATCGTGCTGGTCATTTCTTACAGAACAATAATATTCCATAACAGTCATATACCATAGTTTACCCAACTATTCTCCAATTGATGGGCATCCATTCATTTTCCAGTTTCTAGCCACTACAAAAAGGGCTGCCACTATAGGAAATACATTTAAAGCAGGGAGATACATACAAAGTAAAGGTAAAAGGCTGGAGCAGAACTTATTATGTTTCAAGTGAAGTAAAAAAAGCAGGGGTAGCCATCCTTATCTCAGATCAAGCAAAAGCAAAAAATGATAATCAAAAGATATAAGGAAGGAAAGTATATCTTGCTAACTGGTAGCATAGACAATGAAGCAATATCAATACTAAGAATGTATGCATCAAGTGGTATAGTATCTATCTTCCTATAGGAGAAGTTAAGAGAGTTGCAAGAAGAAATAAACAACAAAACTATAATAGTGGGAGGTCTCAACCTTGCACTCTCAGAATTAGATAAATCAAACCACAAAACAAATAAGAAAGAAATTAAAGAGGTAAATAGAACATTAAAAAGGCTAGGTATGATAGATATTTGGAGAAAACTGAATGTTTACAGAAAGCACCATATTTTCTTCTCAGCAGTTCATGGAACCTATACAAAAATTGACCATATATTAGGACATAAAGATCTCAAGATTAAATGCAGGAAGGTAGAAATAGTAAAGGCTTCTTTTCAGATCATGATGCAATAAAAACTACATTCAACAAAAAGTTAGGGGTAAATAGATCAAAAAGTAATTGGAAACTAAATAATCTCATCTTAAAAAATGATTGGGTGAAATAGCAAATTATGGACACAATTAATAATTTCACTCAAGATAATGACAATGATGAGACATCATACTAAAATGTGTGGGATGCAGCTAAAGCGGTAATAAGGGGAAATTTTATATCTTTAGAGGCTTACTTGAAGCAAATAGGGAAAGAGAAAATTAATGAATTGGGTTTGCAACTTAAAAGCTAGAAAAAGACCAAATTAAAAACCCCCAATCAAATACCAAACTTGAAATTCTAAAATTAAAAGGAGAAATTAAAATATTGAAAGTAAAATTACTATTGAACTAACAAATAAAACTGAGAGTTGGTTTTATGAAAAAAATAATAAAATAGATAAACCTTTGGTAAATCTGATTAGAAAAAGGAGAGAGGAAAATCAAATTGTTAGTCTTAAAAATGAAAAGGAGGAACTTTCCACCAATGAGGAGGAACTTAAAGAAATAATAAGGCATTACTTTGCCCAATTTTATGGCAATAAATTTGATAACCTAAATGAAATGGATGACTACCTCCAAAAATATAGGCTATCCAGATTAATAGAGGAGGAAGTAAATTTCTTAAATAGTCCCATTTCAGAAAAAGAAATTGAATAAACTATTAATCACCTCCCTAAGAAAAAGTCTCCAGGACCAGATGGATTTACAGGTGAATTCTCCCAAACATTCAAAGAACAATTAGCTACAATGTTATATAAAATATTTGAAAAAATAGGGAAAGAAGGAGTCCTACCAAATTCCTTTTATGACACAGACATGGTACTGATACCCAAACGAGGTAGGTTGAAAACAGAGAAAGAAAACTATAGACCAATAACCCTAATGAATATTGATGCTAACATCTTAAATAAGATATTAGTAAAAAGACTACAGAAAATCATCCTCAGGATAATACATCATGATCAAGTAGGATTTATACCAGGAATGCAGAGCCTATTCAATATTAGGAAATCTATTAATATAATTGGCCATATTAATAACCAAATTAACAAAAACCATATGATCATCTCAATAAATGCAGAAAAAGCATTTGATAAAATCCAACATCCATTTCTATTAAAAACACTTGAGAGTATAGGAATAAATGGACTTTTTCCTTAAAATAATCAGTAGCATCTATTTAAAACCATCAGTAATCATCATATGTAATGGGGATAAACTGCAACCATTCCCAATATTATTAGGAGTGAAACAAGATTGCCAATATTCAATATTGTATTAGAAATTCTAGCTTTGACAATAAGAGTGGAGAAAGAGATTAAAGGAATTAGAGTAGGTAATGAGGAAACCAAATTATCACTCTTTGCTGATGATATGATAACATATTTAGAGAACCCCCAAAATTCTACTAAAAAGCTACTAGAAATAATCTATACCTTTAGCAAAGTTGCAGGATACAAAATAAACCCACAGAAATCATCAGCATTCTTACATGTCACTAACAAAATCCAACAGTTAGAGTTACAAAGAGAAATTCCATTTAAAGTAACTACCGATAGTATAAAATATTTAGGAATTTATCTGCCAAAGGAAAATCAGAAACTATATGAACAAAACTACAAAACACTCTCCACACAAATTAAGTCTGATCTAACCAATTGGAAAAATACTAAATGCTCTTGGATAGGGTGAGCAAATATAATCAAGATGACAATACTACCAAAACTAATCTATTTATTTAGTGATGTACCAATCAGACTCCCAAGAAACTTAAAATAGTTTCTTGGGAATAGTCATTAAAATATGACCTAGAAAAAATAACAACAAAGTTCATATGGAAAAACAAAAGGTCAAAAATTTCAAGGGAATTAATGAAAAATAATCAAATGAAGGTGGCCTAGCTGTACCAGATCTAAAATTATATTACAAAGCAGTGGTTACCAAAACCATTTGGTATTGGCTTAGAAATAGACTAGTTGATCAGTGGAATAGGTTAGGTCCAAAGGACAAAATAATCAATAACTCTAATAACCTAGTATTTGACAAACCCAAGGACCCTAGCCTTTGGAATAAGAACTCAATGTTTGACGAAAATTGCTAGGAAAATTGGAAATTAATATGACAGAAACTAGGCATTGACCCACACTTAACACCATACACCAAGGTCAGGTCAAAATGGGTTCATGACCTAGGAATAAAGAATGAGATTATAAATAAATTAGAGGAACATAGGATATTTTGCCTCTCAGACCTGTGGAAGAGAAATAAATTTATATCCAAAGAAGAACTAGAGATCATTATTGATCACAAAGTAGAAAACTTTTATTATATCAAATTGAAAAGTTTTTGTACAAACAAAACTAATGCAGATAAGATTAGAAGGGAAACAATAAACTGGAAAAACATTTTTACAGTTAAAGGTTCCGATAAAGGCCTCATTTCCCAAATATATAGAGAATTGACTCTAATTTATAAGATATCAAGCCAATCTCCAATTGATAAATGGTCAAAGGATATGAACAGACAATTCTTAGATGAAGAAATTAAAACTATTTCTGTCATATGAAAAGATGCTCCAAGTCATTATTAATCAGAGAAATGCAAATTAAGACAACTCTGAGATTCCACTACAAACCTGTCAGATTGGCTAGAATGACAGGGAAAGATAATGCAGAATGTTGGAAGGGATGTGGAAAAACATTGATTGGTAGAATTGTGAATTCTTCCAGCCTTTCTGGAGAGCAATTTGGAACTATGCTCAAAAAGTTAACCAACTATGCATACCCTTTGACCCAGCAGTATTACTACTGGGCTTATATCCCAAAGAGATCTTAAAGAAAGGAAAGGGACTTGTATGGGCAAGAATGTTTGTGGCAGCCCTCTTTGTGATGTCCAGAAACTGGAAACTACGTGGATACCCATCAATTGGAGATTGGCTGAATAAATTGTAGTATATGAATATTATGGAATATTATTGTTCTGTAAGAAATGACCAACAGGATGATTTCAGAAAGGCCTGGAGAGACTTACATGAAGTGATGCTGAGTGAAATGAGCAGGACCAGGAAATCATTGTATACTTCAACAACAATACTGTATGATGATCAATTCTGATGGATGTGGTCATTTTCAACAATGAGATGAACCAATCAGTTCCAATAGAGCAGTAATGAACTACACCCATCAAAAGAATTCTAGGAGATGATTATGAACCACTACATAGAATTTCCAATCCCTCTAATTTTGTCTACCTGCTTTTTGGATTTCCTTTACAGGCGAATTGTACACTATTTCAAAGTCCAATTCTTTTTGTAAAGCAAAACAACTGTTTGGACATGTATACATATATTGTATTTAATTTATACTCTAACATATTTAACATGTGTTGGTCAACCTGCCATCTGCAGGGAGGGGGGGAAGGAGAGGAAAAATTAGAACAAAAGGTTTGGCAATTGTCAATGTTATAAAATTAACCATGCATATATCTGGTAAATAAAAACTATTAAAATAATTTTAAAAATGCTATTTCCATAAGAGAGGGTATAAAGTAAAATCAGGGAGAGACTGAGATGGGGGAAAGAAAGGAGAAAACTTCTCTTAGTAGTATGAGGGAGTGTCACTGAAGAATATTCTTGTGAGGAAGAGAACTCTTCTGTAATGGGAAAAGGGAAATTACAATGGATATAATCTATAGGGATTTGACAAGTATTTGACAAATTATACTTATTTGTGTGAAAACCTCTAAAAACTAGAGCCATAGAGGAACCTTATTTAAAATGAAGATAATATGAAACCAAAAGTAAAGGTTATATGCAATGGAAATATTAGAAACTTTCCTAAACAATGTGAAATAAAGATTGCTTATTCTTGTTATTATTTTTTTATAATTCTAGAAATCCTAAGAATAGCTATAAAAGGAAGTAAAGACATAAAAATAGGCAAAAGGGTCATTAAAACTGTACTTGTTTTTGATGACATAATGATCTGTTTAGAAAAACAGATAATCAGGAAGAGATAGTAGCCTCAGCAAAGTTCCAGAGCAAAAAATAAATTCTTCAAAATCAATAGCATTTCTATATTAAAACAAAATCCAAGAGTCAATACTAGAAAAACAAATACCATCCCCCCAAACTACAAAACAAATAAAATTTTGGATATCAATCTACCAATGCTACATAATATTTGTATAGATTCAATAGCAAAGTGTTTCTTAAAACAATAAAGAACAATTTGAATAACTGAAGGAATATTCAGTTCTTGTGACTTGGCCATGACATTAAAATTTAAAAAAAAGATAATACTACCTAAGTTAATTTTAAGTTTTAATGTTCTACTGATCAAATTGTCAATGGGACAGTTTGCTAGACTTGACAGATTAACAACGAAATTCACTTGGAACAATAAAAGATTTGGAATATTAAGGGAAATTCTTTAAAAAAAAAATTAGGGGAAAGGGTTTATGGGCCACCTTTTCTCCCTCCCCCCCACCATTATCTCCCTATCCCTGTTTCTCTCAGTCCTTCTCTGTCTCTGTCTTTACCTTTGTTTGTCTTTCTTTCTCCCTGTCTGTCTCTGTTTTTCTGCATGTCTCTGTCTCTCTGTCTTTGTCACTCTCTGTCTTTCTCTCTTTCTGTTTATATATCTCCCTCTGTCTCAATGTCTGTTTCTCTCTCTGTCTCTCTCTCTGTCTTTCTGCCTCTGTTTCTCTCTGACTTTGTCTCTCTCTGTGTCTCTGTCTCTATGTCTATCTTTCTGTTTCTATCTCTCCTGTCTCTCTGTTTCTGTCTCTCTTGCATATATATATATATATATATATATATATATATATATATATATATATATATATATATATATATATATATATATATATATATATATATATATATATAATATGTGTGTGTTATATAAGCTCAAAATTTTAGAGCAGCAACCATTAAAACCAGAGGAAGAAATTGGTATAGTGGACAGAGTGCTTAGCCTACAGTTAGGAAGATCTGTATTCAAATCTATTCTAAGACACAAAGCAGCTATGTGACCTGACAAGTCACTTAACCTCTGTTTACCTCAGTTTCTTCAACTATAAAATAGGGATCCCAGAAGGATCTGGCAGGATTGATTTAAGGATAGAATAAAGTGGATATCTGTAAAATACTTACCACAGTTCCTGTCACATTGGTACAATATAACTTCTTATTCCTTTCTCATCCCCTTTCCCCTAAAACTATTTCATACTGATTTAAAAAAATAAAAATAGATCATTGCAGAAGGGATAATAAGAAATACTGAAACACAATAACCTAGTGTTGAATAAATAAGAAAGCATGAATTACTTAGGAAAGAAATCCCTATCTGATAAATACTGCTGGAAAAACTGAAAAACAATTTGAGAGAATCAGGCTTAGAAAAACATCCTATTCAATTCTGCAATAAATTCTAAAAGTATATGTAACCTTAATAATGAATACTCCTTAAAAGTATTCGAGGAGGTACAGATGAAATACCTTTAACAATTATGGATAGTAGATATATTCTTGAGGGAGAGAGAGAGAGAGAGAAAGAGAGAGAGAGAGAGAGAGAGAGAGAGAGAGAGAGAGAGAGAGAGAGAGAGAGAGAGAGAGAGAGAATAATTGAGAATTTCATAAGACAAAAGAGATACTTTTGTTTACATAAAACTGAAAAGTTTCTTCACAAAATAATGATCTACATAGGATGAAAAAGAATCAAATAACTGGAAAAATTTTTTGTATTATAATGATTCGGTATGAAGATATAAAAAATAATAGATATATTTAAGATCTAAAGCCATTTCTTCAGTAATAAGTGGTCAAAGGATATGTATGAAAAGTTATCAAAAGAATAATTTCAGATCATTAACAACCACATATAAGAATGTTCCAAATTGCTATTAAGAAAAATGCAAATCAAGATATCCCTGAGGTTTTGCCTCACAGCCTGAAAATTGGCAAAGATGATAAAAATAAAAATAATCAATGTGGGAAATTGTATAGGAATATGGGAACATTAGCTTATTTTTGGTGGAATTATATATCAATACAATAATTTTGGAAAACAATTTGTAATTATGCAAATAAAGTGACTAAAATATGCTTATTTATTGTTCCAGATACTCTAGTATTTGGTTTATACACCAAGAATGGAGTTAATTACAATAAAATTCTCATATACAGCAAAATATTTATAGCAGCACTTTTTAAAAAAAAACAATAAGTAATCGAACACAAAGTAAATGTTCACTTATTGGAGAATAATTAAACAAATTGTTTTATATAAATTTAGTGAAAAGTAGCTCTATTGTAAGAAATAAGAAACATGGTGAATATAAAGAAACCCAGAGAGAGTCACATAGGTAGAACTGATGCAGAGAAAAATAAGCAGAAACAAAACAAAATTAAAAAAAAAAAAAAAAAACAACAACATACATAATCACTACAACATTGAAAATAGAATAATATGTAACCTAGAAAAAAAGGTTATTATGAAAAATTAGAAGAGGAAGGAAAAATATGCTTTTCAATTAAATAGAAGGGAAAGAGTTCATAAAAAATAAGTGATAGGATCATACAAGAATTTTGCACACAAAAATCTAACTTAAAATCAGAAGTAAAACAATAAAAATCTTTATATAAAGTTTTTTTTCTGATAAAGGACTCATATCTAAAATACATAAGGAACTGATTCAAATTATAAAATTAAGGACAATTCCTCAATATGATCAAAGGAAATGAATACATGGTTTTCAAAGAAAGAAAGCCAATTTTTAATAATCATAGGAAATTTTTTTTCTAAATCACTATTAATTAAACAAATGTAAATTTAAGGAGCATTGAGATTCCACTTCCTATTCATCATATTGGCAAATCTAACAAAAGATGAAAATGATAGATGCTTCAGGTTTATGGGAAAGGAAGTACACTATTATATTGTTGATGGAGTTATAAATTGGCCTAGTCATTCTGGAAAACAGTTTAGACTTATAGCCCTAATTTTACTTAATTGTGAATATCCTTTGATTGAACCCTGTACCCCAACATTCCTAAAGAAGTCAAAGAAAGATTTATTTCTCGACTTCCAGCCAAGATGGCGGCGTGGAGGCAGACAGCTGCTTGAGCTCCTCGTTTTCTCTCAGAACTTACTTCATGACAAGCCTCTGACTTAATGCTTGACCCAGAAAGAAATCCACAAATGATCACCAAGAGAAGACATCCTTGAAAGTCGCCAGAAAAGGTCTGTGTTTGCTCAGGGGAGGGTCAATCAGACTGGGCGCAGACTGAGGGCAGGCAGCCAGAGCAAGACAGGCAGCTCACACAGCTCAGACCGGAGGGGGAAGGGTGTGATCTCTGCCGTTTCTGTGAAAGGGCTTTTGCACCAGTGTGGATGCTCCGTCTTGGCAGCAAGCCAGGAGCAGCAGAGAGGGTGTAAACACCGGAGGTGAAGATTAAAACCCCAGAAAGCCAGCATCTCTCAGAGCCTGGCTACCCCCAACCCCAACCTGGACTGACTCTGTGCGTTCTCAGAGCCTCACAGCACAGACTCAGTACAGTCATTGCTGTTCTGTTAGTGGCTCTCTGCTGCCCTACCCCCAGTCTGTAGAGGAAGCCCATTAATACCATCCAGCCCCCATCCCCCGCAAAACAGACCAATTGTTTCTCTTGTCAGTTTGTTTTCTTTGATTCCTACTCTGACAAAATGAACAAAAAATTCAAAAGGGCTCTAACCATTGACAGCTTCTGTGTGGAGAGGGAGCAGACTTCAAATGCTGAGGAGACTAGGAACAGACTGTCCCCAGATGTATCCCCTGGGAGGGATATAAGCTGCTCCTCAATACAAAAGAACCTCATAGAGGAAATCAAAAAGACTCTCACAAGAGAGCTGGAAGAGAAATGGGAAAAGGAAAGGGAAGCTTGGCAAGAGAGCCTGGAGAAGTCATCCCATGCATTCAAAGACAGAGTGGATAAAGAAATCAAATCATTGAGAAACAAGATTAGTGAGCTGGAAAAGGTAAACAACTCCAAGGAAAACAGGATTAGTGAGCTGGAAAAGGTAAACAACTCCAAGGAAAACAGGAATAGTGAGCTGGAAAAAGAAATCAGCTCTCTAAAAAATAAAATGGATAAAATGGAAAAAAATTCCATAGAAGATAAAAACTCAATTGGACAATTACAAAGAGATATAAAAAAAGTGAGTGAAGAAAATACATCATTGAAAATTAGAGTGGAACAAGTAGAAATGAATGACTCAAGGAGAAACCAAGAGGTAGTCAAGCAAAACCAGAGAAATGAAACAATTGAAAAGAATGTCAAGTACCTTACAAGAAAGACAACAGATATGGAAAACAGATCCAGGAGAGACAATTTGAGAATAATCAGACTCCCTGAAAAATGGGAGGAAAAAAAGAGCTTGGACACCATTTTCAAGGAAATCATCAAAGAGAACTGCCCAGACATTCTGGAAACAGAGGGTAAAATAGACATTGAAAAAATTCATCGATCACCTACTGAAAGAGACCCTAAAATCAAAACGCCAAGAAATATAGTGGCCAAATTCAAGAACTATCAGACAAAGGAAAAGATATTGGAAGCTGCTAGAAAAAAGCAATTCAGATATGGAGGATCCACAATAAGGATAACCCAGGATCTAGCAGCGTCCACATTAAAAGAATGCAGGGCCTGGAACATGATATTCCGAAAGGCTAAGGAACTTGGTATGCAGCCAAGAATAACTTACCTAGCAAGAATGAGCATTGTTTTCCAGGGAAGAAGATGGACATTTAACGAAATAAATGAATTCCATCTATTTTTGATGAAAAAACCAGACCTACATAAAAGGTTTGAACTTCAAATACAGAACTCAAGAGATTTCTGAAAAGGTAAAAAGAAATCTTGAGAACTATACTTTTGTCAAAAAATATGTAAAGAACATATGTACAATTTCTCTTAGAAACTAGAGGTGGAAAGGAGATTATATCATAAAAAAGTGTAAAGTGGTGGTACTACATCTCATGAAGAGGCAAAGGTAACCTATTATATCTGAGAGAAAGAAAGGAGGGAGATGAACATAGCGTGTATCAATAGACATATTCGATTTATGGTGAAACTTCTTCCACTTCATTGAAAAGTGAAAGGGAAGGAGTAAGCTAAGAGGAAGGGAATACAGAAATTTCGAGGAAAAGGGGTAAAATAAGGGGAGGATCTTTAAGGTGGGGGAGGGATCCTAAAAAGGGAGGGCTGTAAAAATCAATTGGAGTTCACCAGTTTAATACTGGATAGGAGGGTAAAAGGGAAGGAAAGGGGAAAAGCATAAGCAGGGGTTAATAGGATGGCAAGCAATATAGAATTAGTCCTTCTAACCATACATGTGAATGGGGCAAACTGCCTCATAAAGAGGAAACAGTTAGCAGACTGGATTAAAAGTCAGAATCTTACTATATGTTGTTTACAGGAAACACACCTGAAACAGGGTAAGACATTCAAACTAAAAGTAAAAGGGTGGAGCAGAATCTATTATGCTTCAGGCAAAACCAAAAAAGTAGGAGTAGCCATCCTCATCTCAGATCAAGCAAAAACAAAAATTGATCTAATTAAAAGAGATAAGGAAGGGCATTATATCCTGCTAAAGGGCAGCATCAATAATGAAGCAGTATCAATATTAAATATATATGCACCAAGTGGTGCAGCATCTAAATTTTTTTTTAATTTTTTTTATTATATATATATATATTTTTATAATATTATCCCTTGTATTCATTTTTCCAAATTACCTCCCCTCCTTCTATTCCCTCCCCCCGATGACAGGCAATCCCATACATTTTACATGTGTTACAATATAGTCTAGGTACAATACATGTGTGTGAATATCATTTTCTTGTTGCACAATAAACATTAGAATCCGAAGGTACATGCAACCTGGGCAGACAGATATTAGTGCTAACAATTTACATTCACTTCCCAGTGTTTCTTCTCTGGGTGTAGCTACCTCTGTCCATCATTGATCAACTGGAAGTGAGTTGGATCTTCTTTATGTTGAAGATTTCCACTTCCATCAGAATACATCCTCATACAGTATTGTTGTTGAAGTGTACAGTGATCTTCTGGTTCTGCTCATTTCACTCAGCATCAGTTGATTTAAGTCTCTCCAGGCCTCTCTGTATTCCTCCTGCTGGTCATTTCTTACAGAGCAATAATATTCCATAACCTTCATATACCACAATTTACCCAACCATTCTCCAACTGATGGACATCCATTCATCTTCCAGTTTCTAGCTACAACAAAAAGAGCTGCCACAAACATTTTGGCACATATATGTCTCTTTCCGCTCTTTAGTATTTCTTTGGGATATAATCCCAGTAGTAGCGCTGCTGGGTCAAAGGGTATGCACAGTTTGATAACTTTTTGGGCATAATTCCAGATTGCTCTCCAGAATGGCTGGATTCTTTCGCAACTCCACCAGCAATGTATTAGTGTCCCAATTTCCCCACATCCCCTCCAACATTTATCATTATTTGTTCCTGTCATCTTAGCCAATCTGACAGGTGTGTAGTGGTATCTCAGAGTGGTCTTAATTTGCATTTCTCTGATCAGTAGTGATTTGGAACACTCTTTCATGTGAGTGGATATAGTTTCAATTTCATCATCTGAGAATTGTCTGTTCATATCCTTTGACCATTTATCAATTGGAGAATGGTTCGGTTTCTTATAAATTAGGGTCAGTTCTCCGTATATTTTGGAAATGAGACCTTTATCAGAACCTTTAACTGTAAAAATATTTTCCCAATTTGTTACTTCCCTTCTAATCTTGTTTGCATTAGTATTATTTGTACAGAAACTTTTTAGTTTGATGTAATCAAAATCTTCTATTTTGTGATCAATAATGATCTCTAGTTCTCCTCTGGTCATAAATTCCTTCCTCCTCCACAAGTCTGAGAGGTAGATTATCCTCTGTTCCTCTAATCTATTTATTATCTCCCTCTTTATGCCTAAATCATGGATCCATTTTGATCTTATCTTGGTATATGGTGTTAAGTGTGGATCCATATCTAATTTCTGCCATACTAATTTCCAGTTTTCCCAACAGTTTTTTCCGAATAATGAATTTTTATCCCTAATGTTGGAATCTTTGGGTTTGTCAAAGATTAGATTGCTATAGATGTACCCTTTTTTGTCCTTTGTATCTAATCTGTTCCACTGATCTACCGGTCTATTTCGTAGCCAATACCAAATGGTTTTGGTGACTGCTGCTATATAATATAGCTTTAGATCAGGTACACTTAGACCACCTTCCTCTGAGTTTTTTTCATTAGTTCCCTTGCAATTCTCGACCTTTTATTCTTCCATATGAATTTTGTTGTTATTTTTTCTAGGTCATTGAAATAGTTTCTTGGGAGTCTGATTGGTATAGCACTAAATAAATAGATTAGTTTGGGGAGTATTGTCATCTTTATTATATTCGCTCGGCCTATCCAAGAGCATTGAATGTCTTTCCAATTATTTAAATCTGATTTTATTTTTGTGGCAAGTGTTTTGTAATTTTTCTCATATAATTCCTGACTTTTCTTTGGTAGATGGATTCCCAAATATTTTATACTCTCAACATTTGTTTGGAATGGAATTTCTCTTTGTATCTCTTGCTGTTGCATTTTGTTAGTGATATATAAAAATGCCGAGGATTTATGTGGATTTATTTTGTATCCTGCCACTTTGCTGAAATTTTGAATTATTTCTAGTAGCTTTTTAGCAGAGTCTTTGGGGTTCTCTAAGTATACCATCATGTCATCTGCAAAGAGTGATAGTTTGATTTCCTCATTTCCTACTCTAATTCCTTGAATCTCTTTCTCGGCTCTTATTGCCGAGGCTAGCGTTTCTAGTACTATATTGAATACTAATGGTGATAGTGGGCAACCTTGTTTCACTCCTGATCTTACTGGGAAAGGTTGCAGTTTATTTCTATTGCATATTATGCTTACTGACGGTCTTAAATATATGCTCCTGATTATTCTAAGGAATAGTCCATTTATTCCTATACTCTCAAGAGTTTTTAGTAGGAATGGATGTTGGATTTTGTCAAATGCTTTTTCTGCATCTATTGAGATGATCATATGGTTCTTATTAATTTGATTATTAATATGGTCAATTATATTAATAGTTTTCCTAATATTAAACCAGCCCTGCATTCCTGGAATAAATCCTACTTGATCATAGTGTATTATCTTGGAGATGATTTTCTGAAGTCTTTTTGCTAATATCTTATTTAAGATTTTAGCATCAATATTCATTAAGGAGATTGGTCTATAATTTTCTTTCTCAGTTTTCGATCTACCTGGTTTAGGTATCAGTACCATGTCTGTGTCATAAAAGGAGTTTTGTAGGACTCCTTCATCCCCTATTTTTTCAAATAGTTTATATAACATTGGGGCTAATTGTTCTTTAAATGTTTGGTAGAATTCACATGTGAATCCATCTGGCCCTGGGGATTTTTTCCTGGGGAGTTGATTAATAGCGTGTTCTATTTCTTTTTCTGAAATGGGACTATTTAAGCAATTTATCTCCTCCTCTGTTAATCTAGGGAGCCTATATTTTTGGAGGAAGTCATCCATTTCACTTAAGTTATCAAATTTATTGGCATAAAGTTGGGCAAAGTAACTCCTTATTATTTCTCTAATTTCCTCTTCATTGGTGGAAAGATCCCCCTTTTCATTTGTAAGACTATCAATTTGATTTTCCTCTTTTTTTTTTTTGATCAAATTTACCAAAGGTTTATCTATTTTATTGGCTTTTTCATAAAACCAACTCTTGGTTTTATTTATTAATTCAATAGTTTTTTTACTTTCAATTTTATTGATTTCTCCTTTTAATTTTTGTATTTCAAGTTTAATTTTTGGTTGGGGGTTTATAATTTGGTCTTTTTCTAGCCTTTTAAGTTGTAAGCCCAATTCGTTAATCTTCTCTTTCTCAATTTTCTTCAAATAAGCCTCTAAAGATATAAAATTTCCCCTTATTACTGCTTTAGCTGCATCCCAAAGATTTTGATATGATGTCTCATCATTGTCATTATCTTGGGTGAAATTGTTAATTGTTTCTATAATTTGCTCTTTCACCCAGTCATTCTTTAAGATGAGATTATTCAGTTTCCAATTACTTTTTGGTCTATTTACCCCTAACTTTTTACTGAATGTAGCTTTTATTGCATTGTGATCTGAGAAGAAGGCATTTATTATTTCTGCCTTCCTACATTTAATTTTGAGATCTTTATGTCCTAATATATGGTCAATTTTTGTATAGGATCCATGAACTGCTGAGAAGAAAGTATATTCCTTTCTATTGCCATTCAGTTTTCTCCAAAGGTCTATCATACCTAGTTTTTCTAATATTCTATTTACTTTTTTAATTTCTTTCTTGTTTGTTTTGTGGTTTGATTTGTCTAAATCTGAGAGTGCAAGGTTGAGATCTCCCACTATTATAGTTTTACTGTCTATTTCTTCTTGCAGTTCTCTTAACTTTTCCTTTAGAAAGTTAGATGCTATACCACTTGGTGCATATATGTTTAGTATTGATATGGCTTCATTATTTATGCTACCTTTCAGCAGGATATAGTTTCCTTCCTTATCTTTTTTAACGAGATCTACTTCTGCTTTTGCTTGATCTGAGATAAGGATAGCTACCCCTGCTTTTTTGGCTTTACCTGAAGCATAATAGGCTCTGTTCCAACCTTTTACCTTTATTCTGTATGTATCTCCCTGCTTTAAGTGTGTTTCCTGTAGGCAACATATTGTAGGGTTCTGCTTTTTGATCCAATCTGCTATCCGTCTCCGTTTGATGGGATCGTTCATCCCATTTACATTTACACTTAAAATTACTAATTCTGTATTTCCTGCCATCGTATTCTCCCCAGATTATGCTTTTTTCCCTTGACCCCCCTGATCCCCCTCCCCGATATTTAATTTACAGACCCCCCTTGTGACGCGCAACCCTCCCTCTTTTTTTTTTTTTTTTTTAGGATCCCTCCCCCCTCCCTCCAAGTCCCTTCACTTATTCTCCTTTTCCTTTTCCCTTTTCCTCTCCCCCCTTTTAATGAGGTGAGAGAAAGTTCTCTGAAAAACAAATATGTAAATTATTTACTCTTTGAGCCTCTCCTGATGAGAGTAAGATTCACACAATGATTCTCCCCCTCACTAAGTTCCCTCAGATATGGTGTATTTTCTATGCCTCTTCCTGGGATGTAGTTTCCCTCTTTTTATCACTCCTTCCCCTTTTTCTGAACCGACCTCCTTCCCTTTACTACACCCCCCTTTTTTTCTTTTATATCAGTAAAATCAAATTATCCTTGAGTATTTTTTATATACCCACAACAGAGTTACAGTTCTCAAGGGTTCTGTGTACCTTTTTCTGTTTCTCTTCAGTCTTGTGGATGTAGATCAAATTTTTTGTTTAAGTCTGGTTTTTTTCTTAGAAACATATAGAATTCCTCTGTTTCATTGAATGACCATCTTCTTCCATGGAAAAAGATGCTAAACTTAGCTGGGTAGTTCATTCTTGGTTGCAGTCCTTGATCTTTTGCCTTACGGAATATCAGGTTCCAGGCCCTTCTATCGTTTAATGTGGAGGCAGCCAGATCTTGGGTGACCCTTATTGTGGCACCTTGGTATTTAAATTGTTTTTTTCTAGCTGCTTGCAGGATTTTCTCCTTTGTGTGGTAATTCTGCAGCTTAGCCACTATATTCCGTGGTGTTCTTTTTTTAGGGTTTATTTCAGAAGGAGTTCGATGAATTCTTTCCACATCTACTTTCCCCTCTGTTTCTATTATCTCTGGACAGTTCTCTTTGATAATTTCCTGTAAAATAGAATCTAGGCTCTTTTTTTGGTCATAGTTTTCGGGAAGTCCAATAATCCGCAGATTATCTCTCCTAGATCTATTTTCCAGGTCTATAGATTTTCCCAGTAAGTATTTGACGTTGTTCTCCAGCTTCTCATTTTTTTTGTTTTGTTTGACTGATTCTTGGGTTCTCTGTGAATCATTCATTTCTATTTGTTCCATCCTGACTTTTAAGGAGTTATTTTCTTCTTTCACAGTTTTTAGTTCTTTTTGTAAATGCCCAATTTCGTTTTTAAATGAATTATTTTGCTCTATTGAATTTTTTTCCATTTCCCTAATTTTTTTTTTTTGAGAATTATTTTCTTTTTCCAATTCAGAAATTCTATTTTCTTGAGACTTTTTTATCTTTTCCAATTCAGAAATCCTACTTTCCTGTGTTTTTTTAACCTTTTCTAATTCATAAATTTTGTTTCCCTACATCTCCTGTGAATTCTTTATTTTTTCCAACTCCAATTTCAGGACGTTGTTATTCTCTATCATAGCTTCCCTTTCCTTTCCCCATTTTTCTTCAATCTCCCTCAATTTTTTAAGAGTTTCTTCTAGGAGAGAGTTATGTGATGGGGGGCAGGGATCGTTCCCCTTTGGGTTGTTATCTGCTGACTCTCTGCTGTTAACTTCCTCGGGGTTGGATACCCGCTCTTTCTCTGTATAGAAGGAATCTATGGTTTTTCTAGCTTTTTTGCTCATATTTAAAAAAAAATCTTTTGGGGTCTGTCCCTGGGGTAGGAAATTATTTATTTACTTCTTTACCAGCTTCCTCCCAGACCAGATGGATGCAGAGGCTCCTGCGCCTGAGCTAAGATAGAGCTCTGGGAGAGAGTTCCCCACCCCCTCCCTGGAAGTGCCTCAGAGGTGATTAGCACTACTGTGCTTCGAGGGCGTAGAATAGTAAAGACAGCACAAAGCCCAGCCTATGTGTCCGGGTGGGGAGTGGATGTCTGCAGCAGGTGACGTGAAAAGCCCCTGTGCTCAAACTGGAAGTGTCTGCCAGAAACTGAGGTCCCTAGTTCAAAGTTTCCGCTTCTCTGGGACTTCCTGGAGCTGAGTTCCACTCCCTCCAGCTAAGCTAGGCAGTGTGTGTTGCCTTGGGCCGTATCCACCCACTTGTCAATCTCTTAACTATTCTCAGGTGGTAGCTGAGGCCACACCCCCTGGTGCCGAGATCTGCTGAGTCACCTCCAGGGTCCGGGGAAAATCTAATCTGAGTTTTAAAATATTTTGGCTTTCTCTTCTGAACTGCTAAATAATTAGCAGAGAAGAGCTAACAGCCTGTGCCAGATTCCTTTACCTCAGTGGCTTCTCTGATCCCAGAGCCCCTCCCAGCGCAATGGGCGCAGTGTGCCACTACCCCACCGTCTGTGCTGGTCTCTCTTATTCCTCCCCTGAGAACTGACCTTTCCTGTTGAAACTCCAGATTCTCTTCAGCTGGTAAGTCGTGCTTCCAGTCCTTATGGTATCTATCAGTCCTGAGCTAATTCTGAGACTTAATTTATCTAATTGGTTGTGAGGGAGTGAGGACATTCACAGAGACGTGTGTTTCTTCTCCGCCATCTTGGCTCCACCCCAGCATCTAAATTCTTAAAAGAGAAATTAAGAGAGCTGCAAGAGGAAATAGATAGCAAAACTATAATAGCGGGAGATCTCAACCTTACACTCTCAGAATTAGATAAATCAAATCACAAAATAAATAAGAAAGAAGTCAAAGAGGTAAATAGAATACTAGAAAAGTTTGATATGATAGATCTTTGGCGAAAGCTAAATGGAGACAGAAAGGAATATACTTTCTTCTCAGCAGTTCATGGAACCTATACAAAAATTGATCATATACTAGGGCATAAAAACCTCAAAATCGAATGCAGTAAGGCAGAAATAGTAAATGCATCCTTTTCAGACCATAATGCAATCAAAATAACATTTAATAAAAAGCCAGGGGAAAATAGACCAAAAAATAATTGGAAACTAAATAATCTTATACTAAAGAATGATTGGGTAAAACAGCAAATCATAGACATAACTTCACCCAAGAAAATGAAAATAATGAGACATCATACCAAAATGTGTGGGATACAGCCAAAGCAGTAATAAGGGGAAGTTTTATATCTCTACAGGCCTACTTGCATAAAATAGAGAAAGAGAGGGCCAACGAATTGGGCTTACAACTAAAATTGCTAGAAAAGGAACAAATTAAAAACCCCCAGACAAACACAAAACTTGAAATTCAAAAAATAAAAGGTGAGATTAATAAAATTGAAAGTAAAAAAACTATTGAATTAATTAATAAATCTAAGAGTTGGTTTTATGAAAAAACCAACAAAATAGACAAACCCTTAGTAAACCTGATTAAAAAAAGGAAAGAGAAAAAGCAAATTGATAGTCTTGAAAATGAAAAGGGTGAACTCACCACTAATGAAGAGGAAATTAGAACAATAGTTAAGAGCTACTTTGCTCAACTTTATGCCGATAAATTCGATAACTTAAATGAAATGGAAGAATACCTTCAAAAATATAGGTTGCCCAGATTAACAGAGGAAGAAGTAAGTAGTCTAAATAGTCCCATCTCAGAAAAAGAAATAGACCAAGCTATTAACCAACTTCCTAAGAAAAAGTCCCCAGGACCAGATGGATTTACAGGTGAATTCTTTTTTTTTTTTTTTTTTTTATTTATTTATTTATTTATTTATTTATTTTTTAATTTTTTTTTTTATTATATATATATTTTATAATATTATCCCTTGTATTCATTTTTCCAAATTGCCCCCCCTCCCTCTATTCCCTCCCCCCGACGACAGGCAATACCATACATTTTACATGTGTTACAATATAGTCTAAGTACAATACATGTGTGTGAATATCATTTTCTTGTTGCACAATAAACATTAGAATCCGAAGGTACATGCAACCTGGGCAGACAGATATTAGTGCTAACAATTTACATTAGCTTCCCAGTGTTCCTTCTCTGGGTATAGTTATTTCTGTCCATCATTGATCAACTGGAAGTGAGTTGGATCTTCTTTATGTTGAAGATTTCCACTTCCATCAGAATACATCCTCATACAGTATTGTTGTTGAAGTATACAGTGATCTTCTGGTTCTGCTCATTTCACTCAGCATCAGTTGATTTAAGTCTCTCCAGGCCTCTCTGTATTCCTCCTGCTGGTCATTTCTTACAGAGCAGTAATATTCCATAACCTTCATATACCACAATTTACCCAACCATTCTCCAACTGATGGACATCCATTCATCTTCCAGTTTCTAGCTACAACAAAAAGAGCTGCCACAAACATTTTGGCACATATATGTTTCTTTCCGCTCTTTAGTATTTCTTTGGGATATAATCCCAGTAGTAGCGCTGCTGGGTCAAAGGGTATGCACAGTTTGATAACTTTTTGGGCATAATTCCAGATTGCTCTCCAGAATGGCTGGATTCTTTCACAACTCCACCAGCAATGTATTAGTGTCCCAATTTCCCCACATCCCCTCCAACATTTATCATTATTTGTTCCTGTCATCTTAGCCAATCTGACAGGTGTGTAGTGGTATCTCAGAGTGGTCTTAATTTGCATTTCTCTGATCAGTAGTGATTTGGAACACTCTTTCATGTGAGTGGATATAGTTTCAATTTCTTCCTCTGAGAATTGTCTGTTCATATCCTTTGACCATTTATCAATTGGAGAATGGTTCGGTTTCTTATAAATTATGGTCAGTTCTCTATATATTTTGGAAATGAGACCTTTGTCAGAACCTTTGTTTTTAAAAATATTTTCCCAATTTGTTACTTCCCTTCTAATCTTGTTTGCATTAGTATTATTTGTACAGAAACTTTTTAGTTTGATGTAATCAAAATCTTCTATTTTGTGATCAATAATGATCTCTAGTTCTCCTCTGGTCATAAATTCCTTCCTCCTCCACAAGTCTGAGAGGTAGATTATCCTCTGTTCCTCTAATCTATTTATTATCTCCCTCTTTATGCCTAAATCATGGACCCATTTTGACCTTATCTTGGTATATGGTGTTAAGTGTGGATCCATATCTAATTTCTGCCATACTAATTTCCAGTTTTCCCAACAGTTTTTTCCGAATAATGAATTTTTATCCCTAATGTTGGAATCTTTGGGTTTGTCAAAGATTAGATTGCTATAGATGTACCCTTTTTTGTCCTTTGTATCTAATCTGTTCCACTGATCTACCGGTCTATTTCGTAGCCAATACCAAATGGTTTTGGTGACTGCTGCTATATAATATAGCTTTAGATCAGGTACACTTAGACCACCTTCCTCTGAGTTTTTTTTCATTAGTTCCCTTGCAATTCTTGACCTTTTATTCTTCCATATGAATTTTGTTGTTATTTTTTCTAGGTCATTAAAATAGTTTCTTGGGAGTCTGATTGGTATAGCACTAAATAAATAGATTAGTTTGGGGAGTATTGTCATCTTTATTATATTCGCTCGGCCTATCCAAGAGCACTGAATGTCTTTCCAATTATTTAAATCTGATTTTATTTTTGTGGCAAGTGTTTTGTAATTTTTCTCATATAATTCCTGACTTTGGTAGATGGATTCCCAAATATTTTATACTCTCAACATTTGTTTGGAATGGAATTTCTCTTTGTATCTCTTGCTGTTGCATTTTGTTAGTGATATATAAAAATGCTGAGGATTTATGTGGATTTATTTTGTATCCTGCCACTTTGCTGAAATTTTGAATTATTTCTAGTAGCTTTTTAGCAGAGTCTTTGGGGTTCTCTAAGTATACCATCATGTCATCTGCAAAAAGTGATAGTTTAATTTCCTCATTTCCTACTCTAATTCCTTGAATCTCTTTCTCGGCTCTTATTGCCGAGGCTAGCGTTTCTAGTACTATATTGAATAGTAATGGTGATAGTGGGCAACCTTGTTTCACTCCTGATCTTACTGGGAAAGGTTGCAGTTTATTTCTATTGCATATTATGCTTACTGACGGTCTTAAATATATACTCCTGATTATTCTAAGGAATAATCCATTTATTCCTATACTCTCAAGAGTTTTTAGTAGGAATGGATGTTGGATTTTGTCAAATGCTTTTTCTGCATCTATTGAGATGATCATATGGTTCTTATTAATTTGATTATTAATATGGTCAATTATATTAATAGTTTTCCTAATATTAAACCAGCCCTGCATTCCTGGAATAAATCCTACTTGATCATAGTGTATTATCTTGGAGATGATTTTCTGAAGTCTTTTTGCTAATATCTTATTTAAGATTTTAGCATCAATATTCATTAAGGAGATTGGTCTATAATTTTCTTTCTCAGTTTTCGATCTACCAGGTTTAGGTATCAGTACCATGTCTGTGTCATAAAAGGAATTTGGTAGGACTCCTTCATCCCCTATTTTTTCAAATAATTTATATAACATTGGGGCTAATTGTTCTTTAAATGTTTGGTAGAATTCACATGTGAATCCATCTGGCCCTGGGGATTTTTTCCTGGGGAGTTGATTAATAGCTTGTTCTATTTCTTTTTCTGAAATGGGACTATTTAAGCAATTTATCTCCTCCTCTGTTAATCTAGGGAGCCTATATTTTTGGAGGAAGTCATCCATTTCACTTAAGTTATCAAATTTATTGGCATAAAGTTGGGCAAAGTAACTCCTTATTATTTCTCTAATTTCCTCTTCATTGGTGGAAAGATCCCCCTTTTCATTTGTAAGACTATCAATTTGATTTTCCTCTTTCTTTTTTTTGATCAAATTTACCAAAGGTTTATCTATTTTATTGGCTTTTTCATAAAACCAACTCTTGGTTTTATTTATTAATTCAATAGTTTTTTTACTTTCAATTTTATTGATTTCTCCTTTTAATTTTTGTATTTCGAGTCTAATTTTTGGTTGGGGGTTTATAATTTGGTCTTTTTCTAGCCTTTTAAGTTGTAAGCCCAATTCGTTAACCTTCTCTTTCTCAATTTTCTTCAAATAAGCCTCTAAAGATATAAAATTTCCCCTTATTACTGCTTTAGCTGCATCCCAAAGATTTTGATATGATGTCTCATCATTATCATTATCTTGGGTGAAATTATTAATTGTTTCTATAATTTGCTCTTTCACCCAGTCATTCTTTAAGATGAGATTATTCAGTTTCCAATTACTTTTTGGTCTATTTACCCCTAACTTTTTACTGAATGTAGCTTTTATTGCATTGTGATCTGAGAAGAAGGCATTTATTATTTCTGCCTTCCTACATTTAATTTTGAGATCTTTATGTCCTAGTATATGGTCAATTTTTGTATAGGATCCATGAACTGCTGAGAAGAAAGTATATTCCTTTCTATTGCCATTCAGTTTTCTCCAAAGGTCTATCATACCTAGTTTTTCTAATGTTCTATTTACTTTTTTAATTTCTTTCTTGTTTGTTTTGTGGTTTGATTTGTCTAAATCTGAGAGTGCAAGGTTGAGATCTCCCACTATTATAGTTTTACTGTCTATTTCTTCTTGCAGTTCTCCTAACTTTTCCTTTAGAAAGTTAGATGCTATACCACTTGGTGCATATATGTTTAGTATTGATATGGCTTCATTATTTATGCTACCTTTCAGCAGGATATAGTTTCCTTCCTTATCTTTTTTAACAAGATCTACTTCTGCTTTTGCTTGATCTGAGATAAGGATAGCTACCCCTGCTTTTTTGGCTTTACCTGAAGCATAATAGGCTCTGTTCCAACCTTTTACCTTTACTCTGTATGTATCTCCCTGCTTTAAGTGTGTTTCCTGTAGGCAACATATTGTAGGGTTTTGCTTTTTGATCCAATCTACTATCCGTCTCCGTTTGATGGGATCGTTCATCCCATTTACATTTACAGTTAAAATTACTAATTCTGTATTTCCTGCCATCGTATTATCCCCAGCTTATGCTTTTTTCCCTTGACCCCCCTGATCCCCCTCCCCGATATTTAATTTACAGACCCCCCTTGTGCCGCACAACCCTCCCTCTTTTTTTTTGGATCCCTCCCCCCTCCCTCCAAGTCCCTTCACTTATTCTCCTTTTCCTTTTCCCTTTTCCTCTCCCCCCTTTTAATGAGGTGAGAGAAAATTCTCTGAAAAACAAATATGTTAATTATTTACTCTTTGAGCCTCTTCTGATGAGAGTAAGATTCACACAATGATTCTCCCCCTCACTAAGATCCCTCAGATATGGTGTATTTTCTATGTCTCTTCCTGGGATGTAGTTTCCCTCTTTTTATCACTCCTTCCCCTTTTTCTGAACCGACCTCCTTCCCTTTACTACACCCCCCTTTTTTTCTTTTATATCAGTAAAATCAAATTATCCTTGAGTATTTTTTATATACCCACAACAGAGTTACAGTTCTCAAGGGTTCTGTGTACCTTTTTCTGTTTCTCTTCAGTCTTGTGGATGTAGATCAAATTTTTTGTTTAAGTCTGGTTTTTTTCTTAGAAACATATAGAATTCCTCTGTTTCATTGAATGACCATCTTCTTCCATGGAAAAAGATGCTAAACTTAGCTGGGTAGTTCATTCTTGGTTGCAGTCCTTGATCTTTTGCCTTACGGAATATCAGGTTCCAGGCCCTTCTATCTTTTAATGTGGAGGCAGCCAGATCTTGGGTGACCCTTATTGTGGCACCTTGGTATTTAAATTGTTTTTTTCTAGCTGCTTGCAGGATTTTCTCCTTTGTGTGGTAATTCTGCAGCTTAGCCACAATATTCCGTGGTGTTCTTTTTTTAGGGTCTATTTCAGAAGGAGTTCGATGAATTCTTTCCACATCTACTTTCCCTTCTGTTTCTATTATCTCTGGACAGTTCTCTTTGATAATTTCCTGTAAAATAGAATCTAGGCTCTTTTTTTGGTCATAGTTTTCGGGAAGTCCAATAATCCGCAGATTATCTCTCCTAGATCTATTTTCCAGGTCTATAGATTTTCCCAGTAAGTATTTGACGTTGTTCTCCAGCTTCTCATTTTTTTTGTTTTGTTTGACTGATTCTTGGGTTCTCTGTGAATCATTCATTTCTATTTGTTCCATCCTGACTTTTAAGGAGTTATTTTCTTCTTTCACAGTTTTTAGTTCTTTTTGTAAATGCCCAATTTCGTTTTTAAATGAGTTATTTTGCTCTATTGAATTTTTTTCCATTTCCCTAATTTTTTTTTTTGAGAATTATTTTCTTTTTCCAATTCAGAAATTCTATTTTCTTGAGACTTTTTTATCTTTTCCAATTCAGAAATCCTACTTTCCTGTGTTTTTTTAACCTTTTCTAATTCACTAATTTTGTTTCCCTGCATCTCCTGTGAATTCTTTATTTTTTCCAACTCCAATTTCAGGACGTTGTTATTCTCTATCATAACTTCTCTTTCCTTTCCCCATTTTTCTTCGATCTCCCTCAATTTTTTAAGAGCTTCTTCTAGGAGAGAGTTATGTGATGGGGGGCAGGAATCGTTCCCCTTTAGGTTGTTATCTTCTGAATCTTTGCTGTTAACTTCCTCGGGGTTGGACACCCGCTCTTTCTCTGTATAGAAGGAATCTATAGTTTTTCTAGCTTTTTTGCTCATACTTAAAAAAAAATCTTTTGGGGTCTGTCCCTGGGGTAGGAAATTATTTACTTCTTTACCAGCTTCCTCCCAGACCGGATGGATGCAGCGGCCCCTGAGCCTGAGCTAAGATAGAGCTCTGGGAGAGAGTTCCCCACCCTCTCCCTGGAAGTGCCTCAGAGGTGATTAGCACTACTGTGCTTCCAGGGCATAGAATAGTGAAGACAGCAGGAAGCCCAGTCTATGTATCCGGGTGGGGAGTGGATGTCTGCAGCAGGTGACGTGAGAAGCCCCTGCGCTCAAACTGGAAGTGTCTGCCAGAAACCGCGGTCCCTAGTTCAAAGGTTCCGCTTCTCTGGGACTTCCTGGAGCTGAGTTCCACTCCCTCCAGCTAAGCTAGGCAGTGTGTGTTGCCTTGGGCCGTATCCACCCACTTGTCAGTCTCTTAACTATTCTCAGGAGGGAGCTGAGGCCACACCCCCTGGTGCCGATTCTCTGCTGAGTCACCCCCAGGGTGGGGGAGGGGGGAATCTAATCTGAGTTTTAAAATATTTTGGCTTTCTCTTCTGAACTGCTAAATAATTAGCAGAGAAGAGCTAACAGCCTGTGCCAGATTCCTTTACCTCAGTGGCTTCTCTGATCCCAGAGCCCCTCCCAGCGCAATGGGCGCAGTGTGCCCCTACCCCACCGTCTGTGCTGGTCTTTCTTATTCCTCCCCTGAGAACTGACCTTTCCTGTTGAAACTCCAGATTCTCTTCAGCTGGTAAGTCGTGCTTCCAGTCCTTGTGGTATCTATCAGTCCTGAGCTAATTTTGAGACTTAATTTATCTAATTGGTTGTGAGGGAGTGAGGACGTTCACTGAGTCGTGTGTTTCCTCTCCGCCATCTTCTACAGGTGAATTCTAACAAACATTTAAAGAACAACTAACTCCAATGCTATGTAAACTATTTGAAAAAATAGGGATTGAAGGAGTCCTACCAAATTCCTTCTATGACACAGACATGGTACTGATACCTAAACCAGGTAGATCGAAAACTGAGAAAGAAAACTATAGACCAATTTCTTTAATAAATATTGATGCTAAAATCTTAAATAAGATATTAGCAAATAGACTTCAGAAAATCATCCCCAGGATAATACACTATGACCAAGTGGGATTTATACCAGGAATGCAGGGCTGGTTTAATATTACGAAAACTATTAGTATAATTGACCATATTAATAATCAAAATAATAAAAACCATATGATCATCTCAATAGATGCAGAAAAGGCATTTGATAAAATCCAACATCCATTCCTACTAAAAACGCTTGAGAGTATAGGAATAAATGGACTATTCCTTAAAATTATAAGGAGCATATATTTAAAACCTTCAGTAAACATCATATGTAATGGTGATAAACTAGAACCTTTCCCTGTAAGATCAGGAGTGAAACAAGGTTGCCCACTATCACCATTACTATTCAATATAGTACTAGAAACTCTAGCCTCGGCAATAAGAGCTGAGACAGAGATTCAAGGAATTAGAGTAGGAAATGAAGAAATCAAATTGTCACTTTTCGCAGATGACATGATGGTATACTTAGAGAACCCCAAAGACTCTGCTAAAAAGCTATTAGAAATAATTCAGAATTTTAGCAAAGTGGCAGGATACAAAATAAATCCACATAAATCCTCAGGATTTTTATACATTACCAACACAATCCAACAGCAAGAGATACAAAGAGAAATTCCATTAAAAATAACAGTCGATAGTATCAAATATTTGGGAATATATCTACCAAAGGAGAGTCAGGAATTATATGAGCAAAATTACAAAACACTTGCCACAAAAATAAAGTCAGATTTAAATAATTGGAAAGACATTCAGTGTTCTTGGATAGGCCGAGCGAATATAATAAAGATGACAATACTCCCCAAACTAATCTATTTATTTAGTGCTATACCAATCAGACTCCCAAGAAACTATTTTAATGACCTAGAAAAAATAACAACAAAATTCATATGGAAGAATAAAAGGTCGAGAATTGCAAGGGACCTAATGAAAAAAAAGTCAGAGGAAGGTGGTCTAAGTGTACCTGATTTAAAGCTATATTATAAAGCAACAGTCACCAAAACCATTTGGTATTGGCTAAGAAATAGACTAGTTGATCAGTGGCATAGGTTAGGTTCACAGGGCAAAATAGTGAATAAAAATAGCAATCTAATCTTTGACAAACCCAAAGATCCCAAATTTTGGGATAAGAATTCATTATTTGACAAAAACTGCTGGGAAAACTGGAAATTAGTATGGCAGAAACTAGGCATGGACCCACATTTAACAGCACATACTAAGATTAGATCAAAATGGGTCCAAGATTTAGGCATAAAGAACGAAATCATAAATAAATTGGAGGAACATGGGATGGTTTACCTCTCAGATTTGTGGGGGAGTAAAGAGTTTGTGTCCAAGGGAGAACTAGAGACCATTATTGATCACAAAATAGAACATTTTGATTACACCAAATTAAAAAGTTTCTGCACAAACAAAACTAATGCAAACAAGATTAGAAGGGAAGTAACAAATTGGGAAAACATTTTTACAGTTAAAGGTTCTGATAAAGGCCTCATCTCCAAAATATACAGAGAATTGACTTTAATTTATAAGAAATCAAGCCATTCTCCAATTGATAAATGGTCAAAGGATATGAACAGACAATTTTCAGATGATGAAATCAAAACTATTTCCACTCATATGAAAGAGTGTTCCAAATCACTATTGATCAGAGAAATGCAAATTAAGACAACTCTGAGGTATCATTACACACCTGTCAGATTGGCTAAGATGACAGGAACAAATAATGATGAATGTTGGAGGGGCTGTGGGAAGACTGGGACACTGATGCATTGTTGGTGGAGTTGTGAAAGAATCCAACCATTCTGGAGAGCAATCTGGAATTATGCCCCAAAAGTTATCAAATGTGCATACCCTTTGACCCAGCCATACTACTACTGGGCTTATACCCCAAGGAACTACTAAAGAAGGGAAAGGGACCTGTATGTGCCAAAATGTTTGTGGCAGCCCTTTTCATAGTGGCTAGAAGCTGGAAGATGAGTGGATGTCCATCAATTGGAGAATGGTTGGGTAAACTATGGTATATGAATGTTATGGAATATTATTGTTCTATAAGAAATGACCAACAGGAGAAATACAGAGAGGTTTGGAGAGACTTACATCAACTGATGCTGAGTGAAACAAGCAGAACCAGAAGATCATTATACACTTCAACAATGATACTGTGTGAGGATGTATGCTGATGGAAGTGGATTTCTTCAACATAGAGAAGAGCTAATCCAATCCCAATTGATTAATGATGGACAGAACCAGCTACATCCAGAAAAGGAACACTGGGAAATGAGTGTAAACTGTTATTTTTACCTTCTGAATCCAATTCTTCCTGTGCAACAAAAAAATTCAGTTCTACACACATATATTGTATCTAGAATATACTGTAAAATATTTAACATATATAAGACTGCTTGCCATCTGGGGGAGGGGGTTGGGGGAGGAAGGGAAAAAATCTGAATAGAAGTAAGTGCAAGGGATAATGTTGTAAAAAATTACCCATGCATATGTAATGTCAAAAAATGTTATAATTATAAAATAAAATAAAAATTAAAAAAAAGAAGTCAAAGAAAATAGCAAAGGACTTGCATTCATAAAATTATTTGTTAAAATAATAGCTTTTTCATTTCCAAAATATATGTAAAGATAGTTTTCAACATTCACCCTTGCATAATCTTCTGATCCAATTTTTTTCTCCCTTGCTTCACAACATCCCCTTTCCTAGACAGCAAGTAATTCAATATATGTTAAACATATACAATTCTACTATACATATTTTCACATTTATCTACATGCAACCACATGATGCATAAGAAAAATCAGATCAAAAAGAAAAAAAATGAGAAAGAAAAAAAATGAAATAAACAACCAATCACAAAAATGGTGAAAATATTATGTTGTGATTTGCACTCAGTCCCCACAGTCCTCTCTCTGGATGCAGATAGTTCTCTCCATCACAAGTCTAGTAGAACTGGTTTAAACCACCTCATTGTTGAAAAGAGCCAAATCCATCACAGTTGATTATCACATAATCTTGCTGTTGCCATGTACAATGATCTCTTGGTCCTACTCTTTATTCAACATCAGTTCATATAGGTCTCTCTAGACTTTTCTGAAACCATCCTCTGGTCATTTCTTATAGAACAAGAATATTCCATAACATTCATATATAATTTATTCAGCTATTCTCCAACTGATGGGCATCATTCAGTTTCTAGTTCCTTGATCCTACTTAAAGGACTGCTACAAACAGTTGTTGCATATATGGGTCCTTTTTCCCTTTTTTATGACCTCTTTTGGATACTGACTCAATAAAGACATTGTTGAATCAAAGGTTATGCACAGTTTCATAGGTCTTACTAAATAATTCCAAATTGACTCCAGCATGTTTGGATCAGATAATAACAATGTATTAGTGTTCCAGTTTTCCCACATCCCCTCAAGTATTTATCATTATCTTTTCCTGTCATCTCAGCCAATCTGAGAGGTATGCAGTGGAACCTCAGAATTGTTTTAATTTGTATTTCTTTAATCAATAGTTATTTGGAGCATTTTTTATATGATTAGAAATGTTTTTAATTTCTAGATTTGAAAATTGTAGAGGCACATAGGTAGCACAGTGGATATAGCACTAGCACAGAAGTCAGGAGGACATGAGTTCAAATGTGACACTTAATACTTCCTAGCTGTGTGATACTGGGCAAGTCACTTAACCTCAATTGCCTCAGGAAAAAAAAAAGAAAGAAAATTGTTTGATATATCCTTTGGTCATTTATCAATTGGAGAATGGCTTGCATTCTTATAAATTTGAGTCAATTATTTTAGAAGTGAGATCTTTTTAAAAACTCCTACATGTAAATCCCCACCCCACCCCCAGTTTTCTGCTTCCCTTATAATCTTGACTGCATTGGTTTTGTTTGTACAAAACCTTCTTGATTTAATATAATCAAAATTATCCATTTATAAAAAATAATTTTGATAATTATTTTCACCTTAGTCCCAAACTAAAAATTTCTATTATTAATATTATGATTTGTTTGAGGTTGGGACATAAAATATATTTTAAAGGGGGACATTGGGAGGAACAAATTAATAAGAGCAAAAAAGTTAATACTTTTATTTTGTACAAATATTATGATAGGGTCAGAATTAATTAAATCAATTAATCACCCCATCCCCATATCAAATAGCTACATTCATTTGTAGAGAATATCTTTATTGAATTGTTTAATCAAAGGCAATAAACTAGGGGTGAAAAATTATTAACAAAGTAGATTATTTACTTTTTTCTTTTTCTTTTTTTTTTTTCCTGAGGCTGAAGTTAAGTGACTTGCCCAGGGTCACACAGTTAGGAAGTGTTAAGTGCTATGACCAGATTTGAACTCGGGTCCTCCTGAATTCAAGGCTGGTGCTCTATCCACTTCGCCACCTAGCTGCCCTAAAAGTAGATTATTGAATATAACTAAATAATACCATATCGAAATTGTATGGGAATTGGCTGAAGAAAATTCATTCAGACCCTGTGGGTTTTAGGCAAAACAGCAAGCCAGTTTAGAATCTAGGCAAATGGTAGACAAGTGTAGAAGATAAAGAAGTCTAGCCAAAATCTTGAAAAGGAATTTCTTAATGGGAGGAAGAGAGCAGAATGATCAGAAGATTTTAGATTTCTCTTGGGCATCTGTCTAGTCTCTCCAGAACAGTAATAGCTACTTGCGGCATCTGCATCAGGAGCCAAGGAAAAAATAGATATACTGAGAAAAGTTATCTTTGGGATTCTACAAGATACCAAGCCAAAAGCTATACTAAGAGGAACATTATGAGAACTCATCAAAAGGAAAAAAGGATGTCTGCATCCAGGAGTTGTGACTTAGCCCATTGCCACATGTGTTTCTTAAGCCTGAGACTACTTCTAGCTTCACTCTGTATGTACTTAAAAGGAAGTATCCTAGTTTTGGTGTCTGTATTTTGCATCTACTCTTCTTTTAATGGGCAACCTTACTAAATACTTTTTCCCCAAAAAGCTAATTATCTTTAGCTGTATGATTAATATCAACTGATGATTAATGAAGAGTATTCCAATGGGGTTTCCATGAACTGTAGTACTAAAAAAAGAAGCAACCTTTTAATTTTTTCAGGTTATCCCTAGACCCTGATGAAAAAAAAATCCAACTGCTCTCTGAGGATCTGGTATGCTAATATGGCTAGAGATTGGCAGAGTAAGCCCCAGTTCTATCATAACAAAACTTGAAATAGATTTTTACCAGTTATAAGCAAGAGATTCATGCTGCATTTTGTCACTGGTACTTTCAGCTCCATGTCACACAATATTATATTTCTGACTAGTTCAGGTCCACCTAAAATTATCTTCGTGCAGAAATCTAGATTAGACAAGAGATGAAATCAAGATGCTACTAAAATCTTAGGGAAAAAAGTTGAAGAGCTCCAAATCATTGAAAAACTTCACATAACATAATTTTAATAAATTATATCTAATAATAAAATCAATTACAAGTGACTTTAAATACAAATATGAACAATTCAAAAAAAGCCTTTTTTGAATATAACAGCATGAATCCAACTAGTAGGCCAGTTATACTGAAAGAGTAAATTTAAAAGCTAGTATCTATTACAGCTGTTATGAATGAATATATTATCTCAAAGAATTTGACAGAAAATATACAAACATTTTAAGCCCTACACAGAATAGTATATGTTCCATAGGAGATCAGGCAGAATTATCTAAGAACACCCTTAAGGAAAGGCATCAAAGTGGTTTCATTGTTATTTGTGCTCATCAGGACAGAACTAATAAAATATCAAGAAACTGATGCCTTGACTTGCAAGTTAATTGAATTTAAGTGATCTGTGCAAAGTCACCAGCTTCACTCTCTCCTCCAGAGACATCTGGGTTCAGTGGCCAGACATAGATTAGGAAGGCTGGAGATTGGTCCAATGAAATAGAAGACTTTGATATTTTTGAACTAAGGTCTTTCCTAGATCTTACTTTGTCTGAAACAGCACCCTTTAAATCATTAAGGCTAGATAAGAAATGAAGCATAAAGAAGTGGTTCCTTTTATCTATCCAGACAAAAAAATTAGTCTGGGGTGGGGGAGACCTTCAGGGTTTTTGCCTGAACCAAAAAAAACAACAACAACAAAAAATCTGTTCAACTCTCTTTGAACTATCAAAATACAAACTATGAACAAGTGAGGCTAAGGCTGGCACCTATTGTCCAATCAGTGATTGTCAGAGAGATTTGGGTTTAAGGTATGTCAGATATCTCAGCTTGAATCCCAGTAGCCTTTATCAAAGCCTGGTTTTTCAAGAAATCATAAATGAAACTATGAAGTGACTTCGAATAACTATTGAAGATACATAGGAGGAATATTTCTGGAAGATTATTTCATTGAATGTCTGTTTATTTCATTGAGCATTATACTTAATTTCATTGGCTATATTTTCAGCCACAACTCTAATTCTTTGATTGTTGATATATTTATTATTCCAATATCTCTAGTCTTTTATTGTAGCTACTGATAGGTCTTGTGTGATTTTAATTATCACTCCAACATATTTGAATTAGTTTTGATTGTTGTTGCTTGTAAAATATTCTCTTTAATATAAGGTTTTTGAAATTTAGCAATGTTTTCCTTGTAAGATCTCTTTTAGGGGATCTTTTCTATTTCTACTTTCCCCTTTTATTTTATCACTTTAAGACAATTTTATTTGATTTTTTTTTTTGTATTATAGTATTATGGTTCTTTTTTGTTTGTTTGTTTGTTTTTGATCATAGCTTTGAGGTATTCCAATTATTCTTATGTTTTCTCTTCTTGTTCAGTTCTTCAAATCTGTTGTTTTTCTTATAAGATAGTTCACATTCTCTTTTTTTTATTCTTTATATTTTGTTTTATTTTATTTGTTCTCATAACTTCACTGACCTTGTCCAATTCTAATTTTCAAAGTGTCACCTGCTTCCTTAAGACATAAGATCTACTTTTTTAGTTGGTTTACTTTCTTTTCATAATCTTGTTTTTCTTGGATTATGTCTCAAACTCTCTCATTTGATTTTTAAATTATTATTATAGCTTTTTAAGTACAAAACATATGCATGGGTAATTTTTCAACTTTGACCCTTGCAAAACTTTCTGTTCCAACTTTTCTCCCCCCATCTCCTCCCTAGATGGCAAGTAGTCCAATGCATGTTAAATATCTCATTTGATTTTTAAAGCCTTTTTTGAATTCTAGAAATTTTCTTTGGGACAGTAACCATTTAATGATGATACTCTGAGGTAGGACAGCTTTTTTTTTTTTTTAATTCACATTTTCTCCTAAAGAAGAACTCCAATCTTTCTCATTCCCTTAGTAACTTTCTATAGTTGAGTTCTTTTTCCTTTGCCTTCTTGGTTTTCTTGTCTTTTCTTTTTTTAAATAAGAACTTGTTAGTGTAATCATTTCTAGTCTTCAAATGGATGTGGGTGTGGGTGGGATGGTGCCTCTGGCTTTAGGTCTTCCTGTAGTTCTCCTCTCTGGTCCTGAACCAAAAATTAAGAACTCCACTCTAGTAAGTGCTCTCAATTAACAGTTTCTTTGACTTATTGCTTCTGCAATCCCCAAACATATATTGGTTCTTCCTCACAGAGGGCTTTATCTCAGCAGCATATCTGGGCTTGGTGTTCCTTATCAGCAGAGATTCCTTCAATATTCCTGGGTCAGACCTTCTATTTCCCACATTGTCAGGTAGATGGAAGTTCCTGTGGTAGGAATTGAGGCTACTTCTGAACCAGCTAGCCACAGGGCTCCCTGCTTGCTCTTTTGATGGAACTAGCCTGAACATACTTACACTTCACAATGGCCAAACTTCAGTCTTGGGGTCTTTCTTCAGATCTTCTCTCATTGACCCAGGAAGACCACTATTCTATCCCAATTCTTACTTGTTTTTTAATTGTTCTATGTTTTCCCTAAAGAACAACTTAATTTTGTTGGTGTGGGAAATCTGGAGAGCTTAGAGTTTACTTACATATTGCATCATCTTCCCAGAATTCTTAGAGGCAAGATTTTAGGATTCCCCTAATTAGCTTCTGAAGCAATAGTTTATGGAGATATAATAAAGAAGGCAGTTGAAAGAACAAAATAAACAATTCAACATTAACCACAGCCTTTGTAATAGAAGATGCAGAAAGAGAGGATAAAGAAATAAAGAAATCAGATAAAGGCACAAACCCATGAAAAAGAGAATGCAGAAATTTTCTAGGTGTCTATATTATTACAGAAATTCAAAATAATAAAAATGAAAGCAGGATCAAAAAAGAAACCAAAAAATGCATCATTAATGCAATTAATGACAAAACAGTTAAAGGAAGGGAAATAGACAATTCTAGCTTCTCTATAAAACTGGAAAACAATGGGTATAAGTAAGATTTACTATTATTAGACAAAAATTGTCTTAGTGGTGCATGAATCATTAACAATGTACTTGACAGCTTTCTCTCAGTTATAAACCTGATCCATTTCTTAACAGTAAGCAACATATATCCCTAATCAAAATAGAACAGTTATTCTTATAAATGTACCATATGATTATTCAGTTATATAGTTTTCAGAGTTTATATTGTAAGAAAAAAAGACATAAAAACTGATCAATTTCTATATTCATTTCTGAGTTACTACAAAAGTGATCCAACATCGGGAGAATGCTAAAGTATTAAATCTCAATATGGGAAAAATATTCTTTATATAAAGCATTATGCCAATACAAAAATATCAAGAACAACCAATTAAACATATAGAATGTTTCAAGAAGACACTTAAATCCATTGTCATTTTTCCTAAATAGAAGCAAATTTTAAAAGAATTTAAAATTTAAAAGAATCTAATTAAAGTTTATTGTTAAGCATTTGGGGAACACAAATGAAATAAAGCTATATAACCTCAATGAAAAACATAATAATTAGCTGCTGATTCTCATGGAATCATGCTTCAATGCTATCAAAATGTCCTTTGTACTCACCAAATAAAAAATTATGTGCACCAAAAAAAGTTAGAGAATGGAGGTTTCAAGTTTGAATCTATAGACTAAACTGAATAAATTGAACATTACTAATACCTTGGTTTTCTCTAGATAAGACATGTTGATTATGAAGGTACAAAGAAGGTTGAATAAAACTGAAATCAGAACTTATTAAATGCTTCATACTGAATTGTTAATGTTCTCAAGTCCAAATCCTCAACAACATGTTGCAAATAAATATTGAGTAACTGTGTTTTTATTATTCAAAAATCAGATTATATGTGGAAATTGAGGAGTTACTTAAATCTGAAGAAGGGAAAAGATAAAAGAAATTTGAGGCATATTTAACAAGAACTCCAGAAATATTATCTCATTATGAAATGAGTGTTTAGGGGGGCGAAGCCAAGATGTCTGAGAAGCAACACTCGAATTTCTAACCTCTCTCTTACCCTCAATACCAACTATTTAATTCAGCCTCAAAAATAGCACTTGACTGGTAAAACCCACGAAGATTAGAAGCACAACAACTTACCCAACCTAAGAGAACCTGGAATTTCATCAGAAAAGGTCTGTCCTGAGAGGTGGGGAAAAAGATTGGCACAGACAGCCATAGACTAAACGATAGCATATTGTGCAAATCAGGCTGGGGAGGCCTCTGGGGTTTAGAAAAGCTACAGAGACAGAGAACTCTGGCACAGGCTGATTTCTCTACTCTGCTTGCAAAACAGCAGATCATCAGAGAAATCAAAGCCACTTAAAAAAAACAAAACAAAACAAACAAACAAACAAAAAACACAACAACAGAAACTGCCTATAGCTTTCCCAAACCAGAAGTTACTCAGCACAGATCACTGCATGGCTGTGCAGGCACCTTCTGCTGTCTGGGGATTTTCCTTGGGGCAGTTAAGAATCTGCAAGGCAGGGGCACACAGCCTGGGGCAGCCTCTAATCTGCACAGTGGGGGGATTTGCCTGAGACAGTGTAACTTCCACAGCAGCAGACACTTCTAGTCTGTGCACCAGGGCTTTTTGCTACTTAGCTGATAATATCCACATCCCCACAGGGGGCTTTGCCCTGGGGTTGTGACACTTTCACTGTTCAGCCTCTAGCCTCAAGGCAGTTGTTAACCGACACAGCGGGGATCCTTCACTGGGCACTCCCACAGCCCAGCAGAGCTAACCAGCTCTGAATGACTACTGGTGGTGGTGGGGAGAATCTCTCCCAGAGCACCCTTGTACCTTTGCAGCCAGTTCATAAGACACGTCCATACCTATCCCTGTTCTGCAGAGGAAGCTGGTAACCTCCTTACCCTGAAGGTAGAGCCCATAGGTTTTTGAAAATGAGTAAAAATATGAAGAGAACAATTGACAGCTTCTATACAGAAAAAGAGCGAGTTTCCAACCCTGAGGAGACTAACAGCAGACAGTCTCCAGATAATACCCTGAAGGGGAATGTTACCTGGCCCCCATCACATAACTCTCTCCTAGAAGAGACTATTAAAGACCTCAAAAGAGAGTTAGAAGAAAAATGGGCAAAGGAAAGAGAAGCTATTCAAGAGAGAACAATGTCCTGAAATTTGAATTGGAAAAGTTAAAGAATTCACAGGAAGTGCAGGGAAACAAAATTTGTGAATTGGAAAAGGTTAAAAAATCACAAAAAAGTAGGATCTGTGAATTGGAAAAGATAAAGTATTCCCAAGAAACTAGGATTTGTGAATTGGAAAAAAAAATAACTCACTAAAAAAAAAATTAGTGAAATGGAAAAAAAAATTCCATAGAGCAAAATAATTCATTTAAAAACTCAATTGGTCATATACAAAAAGGAGTAAAAAAAAGCAAATGAAGAAAATAACTCATTAAAAATCTGGACTGAACAAATAGAAATGAATGATTCATTGAGGCACCAAGAATCAGTCAAGCAAAACCAAAAACAATGGAAACCTGGAGAAAAATGTCAAATATTCACTGGGAAATCAACAGACCTGGAAAATAGATCTAGGAGAGTTAATCTGAGGATTATTGGACTTCCCAAAAATTATAATTGAAAAAAGGGCCTAGATTCTATTTTACAGGAAATCATAAAAGAGAACTACCCAGAGATAATAGAAGCAAAAGGTAAAATAGGCATTGAAAGAATTCATCGAACACCTTCTGAAAAAGACCCTAAAAACAAAACAAAACAAACAAACAAACAAAAACCTCCAGGGAATATTGTGGCCAAACTGCAGAACTATCAGACTAAGGACAAAATATTGCAAGCAGCCAGGAAAAAACAATTCAAATATCAAGGTGCCACAATAAGGGTCACTCAAGATCTGGCTGCATCCACATTAAAGGATCAAAGAGCTTGGAATCTGATATTCCAAAAGGCAAAAGAACTTGGAATGCAGCCAAGAATAAACTACACAGCTAAGTTGAGAATTTTTTTCCATGAAAGAAGATGGACATTTAATGAAACAGATGAATTCCATTTGTTTCTAAGAAAAAAAACCAGATCTAAACAAAAAATTTGATTTCCAACCACAGAACTCAAGAGAAGCAGAAAAAGGTAAAAGGAACTCTTGAGAACAGTATTTCTGTTGTGGATATACAGAAAGTCCACGTGTATAATTTGATTTTACTGATATAAAACATAAAAAAAGGCAAGTAAAGAATTTATGACCAGAGAAGAACTAGAGATCATTATTAATCACAAAATAGAAGATTTTGATTACACCAAACTAAAAAGTTTCTGTACAAACAATACTAATGCAAACAAGATTAGAAGGGAAGTAACAAATTGGGAAAATATTTTTAAAGTTAAAGGTTCTGATAAAGGACTCATTTCCAAAATATATAGAGAACTGACCCTAATTTATAAAAAATCAAACCCTTCTCCAATTGATAAATGGTCAAAGGATATGAACAGACAATTCTCAGGTGATGAAATTGAAACTATATCCACTCATATGAAAGAGTGCTCCAAATCACTACTGATCAGAGAAATGCAAATTAAGACAACTCTGAGATACCACTACACACCTGTCAGATTGGCTAAGATGACAGGAACAAATAATGATGAATGTTGGAGGGGATGTGGGAAAACTGGGACACTAATACATTTTTGGTGGAGTTATGAAAGAATCCAACCATTCTGGAGAGCAATTTGGAACTATGCCCAAAAATTATCAAATTGTGCATACCCTTTGATCCAGCATTGCTGCTATTGGGCTTATATCCCAAAGAAATACTGAGGAGGGGAAAGGGACCAAATGAATTCCATTTGTTTCTAAGAAAAAAAACAGATCTAAACAAAAAATTTGATTTCCAACCACAGAACTCAAGAGAAGCAGAAAAAGGTAAAAGGAACTCTTGAGAACGGTATTTCTGTTGTGGATATACAGAAAGTCCACATGTACCAAAATGTTTGTGACAGCTCTTTTACATAGTGGCAGCTAGAAACTGGAAGATGAATGGATGTCCATCAATTGGAGAATGGTTGGGTAAATTATGGTATATGAAGCTTATGGAATATTATTGCTCTGTAAGAAATGACCAGCAGGAGGAATATAGAGAGGTTTGGAGAGACTTACATCAACTGATGCTGAGTGAAATGAATAGAACCAGAAGATCGCTGTACACTTCAATGTTGTATGAAAATGTATTCTGATGGAAGTGGATATCTTCAACATAAAGAAGAACCAACTCACTTCCAGTTGATCAATGATGGACAGAATCAACTACACCCAGAGAAGGAACACTGGGAAGTGAATGTAAATTGTTAGCACTACTGTCTATCTACCCAGGTTACTTATACATTAGGAATCTAATACTTAATGTGCAACAAGAAAATGGGATTTACACACATATATTGTATCTAGGTTATATTGTAACACATGTAAAATGTATGGGATTGCCTGTCATCAAGGGGAGGGAGTAGAGGGAGGGAGGGGATAATTTGGAAAAATGAATACAAGGGATAATGTTATAAAAAATATTCATGCATATATACTGTCAAAAAATTTATAAATAAATTTTTTTAAATTAAAAAAAAAGGAAGTAGAAATGGAAATAGGATAGTGTCAGAAAACAGGAATAGGGGAAACTACATCCCAGGAAGAGGCAAATAAAACTTATCATATCTGAGGGAATTTAGAGAGGGGGAAGAACATTGTGTGAATCTTACTCTCATCAGAATTGGCTCAAAGAGAAAATAATTGAAATATTTGTTTTTCAGAGAATTCTCTCTCACCTCATTAAAAGGGGGGAGAGAAAAAGGGAGAAGGAAAAGAGTAATAAGGAAAGGGTACAAGAAAGGGGAAGGGATTTAAAAGGAGGGGGAGGGATACAAAAAAGGGAGGACTTCGTGAAATAAGTTGGGCCCATAAGTTTAATAATGGGGAAGGGATTCGGGAGGGAAAGGAAAAAAAAAGCATAACCTGGGGATAATATGAAATATTATGAAAAACAGATAATGATAATGTGAAATACAGAATTAGTAATTAGTAATTTTAACTGTAAATGTGAATGGGATGGACTCTCCCATTAAGCAGAGACAGATAGCAGAATGGATCAAAAGTCAGAACCCTACAATATGTTGTTTACAGAAAACACATTTAAAGCAGGGAGATACTTACAGAGTAAATGTAAAAGGCTGGAGCATAATCTATTATGCTTCAAGTGAATTAAAAAAAGCGGGGCTAGCCATCTTTATCTCAGATCAAGCAAAAGTAAAAAATGATCTAATTAAAAGGATAAGGAAGGAAACTATATCTTGCTAAAGTGTAGCATAGACAATGAAGCCATATCAATATTAAACATATATGCACAAAGTGGTGTAGCATCTAACTTCTTAAAGAAGTTAAGAGAATTGCAAGAAGAAATAGACAGCAAAACTATAATAGGAAAATTAAAGAAGTAAATAGAATATTAGAAAAATTAGGCATGATAGATCTTTGGAGAAAACTGAATGGTGATAGAAGGGAGTATACTTTCTTCTCAGCAGCTCATGGATCCTATACAAAAATTGCCCATATATTAGGACATAAAGATCTCAAAATTAAATGCAGGAAAACAGAATTAATAAAAACTACATTCAACAAGAAGTTAAGGGTAAATAGACCAAAAAGTAATTGGAAACTAAATTATCTCATCTTAAAGAATGATTGGGTGAAAAAGCAAATTATAGAACCAATTAATACTTTCACCCAAGATAATGACAATGATGAGACATCATACCAAAATTTGTGGGATGCAGCTAAAGTGGTAATAAGGAGAAATTTTATATTTTTAGAGGCTTACTTGAATAAAATAGAGAAAGAGAAGGTCAACGAATTGGGCTTGCAACTTAAGAAGCTAGACAAAAGACCAAATTAAAAACCCCCAATCAAATGTTAAACTTGAAATTCTAAAATTAATAGGAGAAATTAATAATATTGAAAGTAAAAAAAAACAACTATTCAATTAATAAATAAAACTTGGTTTTATGAAAAAACCAACAAAATAGACAAACCTTGGGTAAATATGATCAGAAAAAGGAAAGAGGAAAATCAAATTGTTAGTCTTAAAAATGAAAAGAGGGAACTTTCCACCAATGAAGAGGAAATTAGAGCAATAATAAGTAGGTACTTTGCCCAACTTTATGCCAATAAACTTGATAATCTAAGTGAAATGGATGACTACCTCCAAAAATATAGGCTTCCCAGATTAACAGAGGAGGAAGTAAATTGCTTAAATAGTCCCATTTCAGAAAAAGAAATAGAGCAAGCTATTAATCAACTCCCTAAGAAAAAAATCCCCAGGACCAGATGGATTTACATGTGAATTCTACCAAACATTTAAAGAACAATTAGCCCCAATGTTATATAAACTATTTGAAAAAATAGGGAATGAAAGTGTTCTACTAAACTCCTTTTATGACAAAGACATGGTACTGATACATAAACCAGGTAGGTTGAAAACTGAGAAAGAAAACTATAGACCAATCTCCTTAATGAATATTGATGCTAAAATCTTAAATAAGATATTAGCAAAAAGAGTCCAGAAAATCATTCCCATGATAATACATCATGATCAAGTAGGATTTATACCAGGAATACAGGGCTGCTTTAATATTAGGAAAAATAATAGTATAATTGACCATATTAATAATCAAATTAACAAAAACCATATGATCATCTCAATAGATGCAGAAAAGGCATTTGACAAAATCCAACATCCATTCCTAATAAAAACACTTGAGAGAATAGGAATAAATGGACTATTCCTTAAAATAGCCAGGAGCATATATTAAAAACTGTTGGTAAGCATCATATGTAATGGGGATAAACTAGAACCTTTCCCAATAAGATCAGGAGTGAAACAAGTTATCCCACTATCACCATTACTATTCAATATTGTATTAGTTGGGAATAAGAGTGGAGAAAGAGATTAAAGGAATTAGAGTAGGTAATGAGGAAATCAAACTATCACTCTTTGCAGATGATATGATGATATACTTAGAGAACCCCAGAGATTCTAATAAAAAGCTATTAGAAATAATTCACAACTTTAGCAAAGTTGCTGGATACAAAATAAATCCACATAAATCCTCAGCATTTTTATACATCACCAACAAAATCCAAAAGCAAGAGATACAAAGAGAAATTCCATTCAAAACAACTTTCAAGAGTATAAAATATTTGGGAATCTACCTACCAAAGAGAAGTCAGAAATTATATGAGCAAAATTACAAAACATTTGCCACAAAAATAAAGTCAGATTTAAATAATTGGCAAGACATTAAGTGCTCTTGGATAGGCCAAGAAAATATAATAAAGATGACAATACTCCCTAAACTAATCTATTTATTTAGTGCTATACCAATCAGACTCCCAAGAAACTATTTTAATGACCTAGAAAAAAATAGCAACAAAGTTCATATTAAAAAAAAAAAAAGGTCAAAAATTTCAAGGGATTAATTAAAAAAAAAAATGAAGGTGACCTAGCTGTACCTGATCTAAAACTATATTAGAAAACAGCAGTCACCAAAACCACTTGGTATTGGCTAAGAAATAGACTAGTTGATCAGTGGAATAGGTTAGGTTCACAGGACAAAATAGTGTATAACTATAGCAATCTAGTGTTTGACAAACCCAAAGATCCCAACTTTTGGGATAAGAATTCATTATTTGACAAAAACTGTTAGGAAAACTGGAAATTGGTATGGAAGAAATTAGATATGCACCCACACTTAACACCATATACCAAGAAAAGATCAAAATGGGTCCATGATTTAGGCATCAAGAATGAGATCATAAATAGATTAGAGGAACAGAGGATAGTCTACCTCTCAGACTTGTGGAAGAGAAAGGAATTTATGACCAAAGGAAAACTAGAGATCATTATTGATCACAAAATAGAAAATTTTGATTACATCAAATTAAAAAGCTTTTGTACTAATAAAACTATTGCAAACAAGATTAGAAGGGATGTAACAAATTGGGAAAATATTTTTACAGGTAAAGGTTCTGATAAAGGTCTCATTTCCAAAATATATAGAGAACTGACTCTAATTTATAAGAAATCAAATCATTCTCCAATTGATAAATGGTCTACGGTTATGAACAATTTTCAGATGATGAAATTGAAACTATTTCCACTCATATGAAAAAGTGTTCCAAATTACTATTGATTAGAAAAATGCAAATTAAGAGAAGTTTGAGATACCACTACACACCTGTCAGATTGGCTATGATGAGAGGAAAATTAATGATGAATGTTGGAGTGGATGTGGGCAAACTGGGACACTGATGCATTGTTGGTGGAGATCTGGAGAGCAATTTGTAACTATGCCCAAAAAATTAACAAACTGTGCATACCCTTTGATCCAGCAGTGCCACTACTGGGCTTATATCCCAAAAGAAATACTAAAGAAAGGAAAAGGACTTGTATGTGCCAAAATGTTTGTGGCAGCCTTTTTTGTAGTGGTTAGAAACTGGAAAATGAATGGATGCTCATCAATTGGAGAATGGTTGCGTAAATTATGGCATATGAATGTTATGGAATATTATTGCTCTGTAAGAAATGACCAACAGGATGAATACAGAGAGACTTGGAGAGACTTACATGAACTGATGCTGTGTGAAATGAATAGAACCAGGAGATCATTATACACTTCAACAATGATACTATATGAAGATGTATTCTGATTAAAGTGGGTATCTTCAACATAGAGAAGATCTAATTCAGTTCCAGCTGATCAATGATGGACAAAATCAGCTACACCCAGAGAAGGAACATTGGGAATTGAGTGTAAATTGTTTGCACTATTGTCTTTCTTCCCAGGTTACTTTTACCTTCTGAATCCAATTCTTACTGTGCAACAATAAATTCGATTTTTCACACATATATTGTATCTAGGATTTACTATAATACATTTTTTAACATGTATGGAATTGCCTGTCATCTAGGGGAGGGGGTAGAAGGAAGGAGGGGAAAATTTGGAACAGAAGTGAGGACAAGTGTTAATGTTGTAAAAAAAATTACCCATGCTTATGTACTGTCAAAATTATAATTATAAAATTAATTTTTAAAAAAAATTAAAAAAATAAATGACCAGCAGGATGAATACAGAGAGGATTGGAGAGATTTACACAAACTCATGCTGAATGAAATGAGCAGAACTAGGAGATCATTATACACTTCACCAAAGATACTGTATGAGAAAGTATTCTGATGGAAGTGGATGTGTTCAACAAATAGAAGATCTAATTTAGTTCCAATTGATGGACAGAATCAGCTACACCCAGAGAAGGAACACTGGGAAATGAGTGTAAAGTATTTGCATTTTTGTTTTTCTTCCCAGGTTATTTTTACCTTCTGAATCCAATTCTTCCTGTGCAACAAGAAATTAGTTTCTGCACACATATATTATATCTAGGATATACTATAAGATATTTAACATTTATAGGACTGCCTTCCACCTAGGGGCAGGAGTGGAGGGAAGAAGGAATAATTTGGAATAGAAGTGAGTGCAAGGGATAATGTTGTAAAAATTACCCATGCATATGTACTGTCAAAATAAAAATTATAATTATAAACTTAATTAAAGAAAATGTAAAAATAAATAAATAAATATGTGAAAAAAAGAATCCTTAACCTTGGAAATCAATTTTAAAAAATAGTGTTTAAAATTATTGACATCTTGAATGCATTTGAATATGTTATGGGCACACATGTAATGGAATTGTAAGGATTTGTTAAAATCTGAATGCAAGAATCCAAGACTAATCATTTAATCTCTGCTTGCCTTTTTTTCTCATTTGTAAAATGGGGATAACAATAGCGCACTGAGGGTAGTTAGGATGATAAAATGAGAAAATATTTTCTTTTCAAACTTTTCAAACCTTAAAATGCTTTATAAATGCTAACATAATTAAACATGTTATCTGATATAATAAATATAATATAGTCATTTCATTTAATATTATTATTATCATATATACATATCCATCTACACATATGTAGGCAGATTGATAGCATAGTGAATAGAGTGCTGGAGACAGAAAGACCTGTATTCAAATTTGGCCTTAATGCTTATCAGCTTTGTGATTCTGGGGAAGTCACTTAATCCTGTTTGCCTCAGTTTCTTAATTTTTAAAATGATCTGGAGAAAGCAATGGTAAACCACTTCAGTATTTTTGCCAAGAAAACCCCAAATGAGGGTCACAAAGAGAAGAGCATGACTGAAATGACAAAATAGCAACAAACATATGTGTGTATGTATGAATGCACACACATATACATGTAAAAAGCATAAGGAGAAAGATGCAACTATCTAGGAATATTTTTACAAGAGATTTCAAATACCCTCATGGTAGAAATGTGGGTTTTTAAAAAATAATTACCAAAGGATTATGAAAAGACATTGGAATATTACATAAATATCTACCCTATATATAGTATATAAAGTTTGAGGACCATTTTGACCAGTTAAGAGCAACAAGGATGAAATACATAGAATGGAATCTAGAAAACAAAAGCATAAGTTAAATTGTGGATACAAAATATAATCAAAGGCAAAACCCTGAGTCATAATGGCAATACAAGGAATCAAAACAATATAAAAAAGAGAGAAACAATTAAACATCAACAAAAGGCTATCCCATAAAGATTAAAGTTGCAAAGAAATTAGAGAAGAGAAAAAATTCTGTTCTTTTTTTCTTTTTAGAGAACCCCAACACAATGAAAATATGTTAAATGAAATATAAAATAAAAACTATATCATAATTGAACAGCAGAATGCTTAGATAAAGAAATGTGACTGAAACTAGATTTTCTGCAAAACTGGAAAGGAGTTTTTGTCCAGATCAGATTGATAATTGCTGGCTCAAGTATTTACCATATTTGAAAACATTTTCTTTACCAGTCTGATTCAAACCTGATCGTATTTTTCTTAACAAGGTTTCATATATTTGTTACAAAATTGAGTTTATACTGACTGTTCAAATATATACAAATTACAGGATATTCAATACATATTAATCATTCATAGTTTGCATTGCCCAAAATATAAATAAATCTTAATAATAGTTAACATTTATACAGCATTTTAAATTGCACATACACAGACTTGGTGTAGAAATATAGTTTACTCAATAAGAAAATAGGACAGAAATGGGAAGCAGAAAAATGAATAATAAGGACTCTAGCTTAGGGAAGGATTACATTAAACAAAATAAACTGTAATTACTAATGTACAAATCAGCCACAGTTTCTAGAAGCAGAATTATTTGCCCAGGCAGTTATAGAGACTTACTCAACTTTTAGAGCAGAATCAAGAGATGAGATCCCTGACAGTTAAAAAGACAGCAAGCTATGGATCATCACTTCCAAATACCAGTTTTTTCCATAGACTTATAGCCAATATCATCACCTACAAATACAACAGAGCAGTAGAGTATCTTATTTTACTCAAACAATACAATTGATCTTGGGGTATATACACATGCCATCATTTCACAGAAAGATATGTTAAAATAGCATTTCATGTCCTAGAAAATTTCTCCACTGGTCAAAATGTTATTTGGCCTTAATAAATGTAAATTCTTTATATACTTCCAGGAAATTTAAGGAAATTCAAGGCCTTATTCTTTTCCAGGAAAACAACAAAGAACTGAGTTTAGGTATAACATCTGGACTAGCTCCCTGGAGGGCCTCAGGATCAGTCAGAGTCAGGATTACTCAAAGTTCTTGGTCTTTAGAGAGAGAAGTGAAGGAGGCAGGCAAGCTGCCCTGCAGTTTGTCAAAGATGTATCCTGGATTATGGAGTCCAGAGTCTCCAGCTTCTCTCCTCCTCATCCTGCTGCCAGGTGCTTCTGACTCTCCCCCCCCAGCCCCTGCCTACAATTACCTCACCTCCCAAACATTCAGCCAGCACCAATGATGAGGAGAGCCAACACATCTCATCTAAGTATATGTATATAGAGCCATCACCTCACATTGAATAGGTAATTAGCCTTAAGTGCTCTGTTGTCTGATTCAAACACACCTTTTCAGAGTTTCAGTCCTCTACATTGAGGATTATCAAGTATAAAGCTGAGACTATATATGTTAAAATATTAGGATCCAGCCATTAAAGCTTAACCGGAAGAATATATTTAGAACTACTTATCTCTTTGTGACACCAACTTTACTGTATATTGAACACTGAATAGATAATATTGGATCTAGAAGGTGTGAAAATCTACAAATTTTTCCTTCAATGGGTTTTTTATATTTATTTAATAAAAACTAAATAAGAAATAAGAAAAACTAAAATAGAAAAATATAGAAAAGGAAAATAAAAAAAAAAAAAACACTGTATTGTGTCCAATAAAATATCTGGGAGGGTTAAAATATGTAAAAATAAATTTGGGTTTCAAGAATTCATATATAATAATAAATAAAAGAGATTATATAGTCAAGACCATGATTTTTGCTTTCTCATAAAAATAGAGCATCCCCCTCTACCCATACACCTATCTATCTATCTATCTATACATGAATACATATACAAATATATACACAGAATTACATATAAATTGACATGCATGTAAAACAGTATTAATATGGCTGACATATAATGTAGATTTCTCTCTTGATTGAATCTTTGACTTTGAGACCAATAATTACTAGTCCTACTTTTTTTTTCTTGATAAATCCTTATTATAATGTTTGTGTGTTTCTTATTTACTATCCCTTCTAATCTACTTTAATTTTATTCTTTAACTTGCCTTGCTATTATTTAATCTCTCCCCACCTATAACTCCCTATCTCCCTATCTTCTCTCTCTACCTTTTCCATTCCTCTTTATCCCTTTCCCATTATCTACACACCTTGTACTGCTGCCATAAATTTATATATCCTTCTATACTTCACCTTAGATTTTTCCTTCCTGTCTTATTTCTTTATAGATTTTGAAGAGTACTATAACCTTCATGTAACATATGTGTGTATGTTCTTTTTTCTGCACCTCATTTATATAACTTAATTATTATTATTATTATTATTTACTTTTTTTTAGAGTCAGATCACACTCAACTTTGCCCCAATCTTTCTTTTGAGCTACCTACTTATTGATGTCAATTTTAAATATATGGCATACATTTCCTTGTAAAAAACATAAATAATTTGTTTTTGTTGAATCCATTGAAATTAATCTTTAATGTTGACTCTTTTTTGTAAAATTTTCTATTCAGTTCAGTTTTGGTTGGAACATTTTTAACTTCATTGAATATTTATTTTTTCTGTTCAATGTTATGGTTAGTTTTGTGGATTATGGCTATATATACAACAGGTCCTATTTTTAAAAATGTTGAGATATATATATATCATATATATCTTATATATATATATATATAGTATACATACATATAATCTCATGACCTGCAGTCTTTTATTGTAGCTGCTGATAAATCCTTTACAAATCTAATTGTAGCTCTAGCATAATTGAATTGTTTTTGTTTGTTTTTATAAACTTTTATCTTTAATTTAAGAGTTTAAAAATTTGGTATTAATATTCCTATATGTTTTCCTAATAGGATCTCTTTGAGGTGTGATCAGTGGATTTCTTTTATTTCTACTTTTGTTTCTTGTTCTATTACTCCAGAATAGTATTCTTTGATTATTTTTAGCATTATTGTGTTAAGGCTCTCTCTCTCTCTCTCTCTCTCTCTCTCTCTCTCTCTCTCTCTCTCTTTTGGGGGGGGTCTTTATATATATATTTTTTATTACTTTTATAATTATAACATTTTTTACAACATTATCCCTTGTACTCCCTTCTGTTCTGAATTTTTCCCCTACTTCCCTCGACCCCCTCCCCTAGATGACAGGCATTCCCATACATAATAAATATGTTATAGTATATCCTAGATACAATATATATGTAAGGCTCTTTTTTTGATCCCAACTTTCAGGTGGTCCAATTATTCTTATATTTTCTCTTCTCAACCTGTTGTTCTTCTTGTAAGATGTTTCTCATTCTCTTCTATTTTTTTCATTATTATATTTTCTTTTATTATTTCTTTGTCTATGTAGTTTCACTGACTTCCAGCAGGATCCTTGCTCCACTGCTTCTGCACTCACCCGGGGTGCTGGTCCCTCCTCTCCTAGGACTAAGTCTCTGCAGCACAGCTGGGCCTGACATTCCTAATCAGCTGAGTTCCCTCAATTTTCCCAGACTTGGACCACCAATTCCTCAGGCTGACCAGGAGGTAGACTCCTGTGATTCCAGCTAATGCTGCCTCTGAACCTAAGTTGCCCTGCTGGGCTACCCTGAAGGTACTTACATTTCATACCAGTTGAACCCCAGTCCTGAGATCTCTTCTTCAAGTCTTCTAAGAGTTGGCATAGGAAAACTCCTGTTCTCTCCCAAGTTTTAGTTGTTCTTTACCCCTATATGTTCTCCCTGAGATGAAATTTTATTTTGTTTTGTGGGGGAAATCTGGAGAGCTTGGAATTTCTGACCTATCCTGCATCTTTTAAAAATCCTCCAAAAGTTCATACACATTAAAAAAAACACAAGACTTATCACCTAAGGAAGCCATTGATATATTAATAATTTTTCATTAAAAAAGGAAGAAGATTGATAGTTCCTAGAGGACACAAGAAACATAAAACCATTTGTAGTCATTTTTCAGAAAAATTGACCTTTCTTTGCAAAACTATAATGGTAACAGTTGATAAAAAATCCAACTGGATTTGTCAAGTGTAACTAAAGGAATATTATCTATTTATATCTTATATGAAATGGCTAATATGCAAGAATGGAATCAAAATATATTCCATGGGTGATACCCACATGTAGTCAACTAGCAATATTTTGTTTAAAAAGCACGGATCAAATGGTTGTCATGAAGATTTATCTATATGACTGAAGATTTATGATAAAAATTTAAGTTCAGTTCATTGCCAATAGATTTTACAGAGTTTATCTTTAAGGAGTTCATGCATATTGCATTAGGTAAAGTAGGCAATGAGATGACGAAAATTGTATAATATGTGGCAAGCAGCAAACATTTAGTTTCTTCTGGATACCTAGAAAGAAAATATTATTAAGAGTTGTATGCATACAAAACTTAAAATGTATTTGATATTTTAACTGAATATCTATCCTAAAATGGAAGCATCACTACAGATACTAACTACTCCCTGTAAAACCTGGACATAATATAGACCCATAAAAATTTAAGAGTAATGTTTTAAGTATATTATTTCATATCAAAATATTCACAAATGCCAAATTACATGGAATGAAAACTTTGTATTTTTTAAGATCTAGTAGAGATAATAAAATCCACTAAGAAAAAAATTGAGGTACATATTTTTTCTTCCTGTCTGCTACTAGAGTTGTTCTGAGGAGGCTCTCATTGAATTACAGGAGATGATTTTATATGTTGATTACAAAATATTTGATTACAAAAAACAATACTTTAATACCCTTGTTCAATATAAGATGTTCAAATATAAGTTTGAGATAATTAAAATAAGAAAATATCAAAATGATCAAAAGATCAAAATGATCCAGATAAAAATATGTAAATGAAAAATCATAAGACCATCATTTTAAAACTAGAAAGAATTCTTCAGTCATTGAATATAGCTCCTTCATTATACAGATAAAGAAACTCAGAGAAAGAAGGAATAAGTGATTTACCCAAGATTGCTTATTCAGTAAATGCCTAAGGCAGAGTTTAAACTCTGGTGTTCCAGAGTTTAGTTCTCTAATTTATTTTCCTATCCTACTTTAATTCATTAAGGTGGATCACAGAATCACTTGAGGTCTCCTAATTTTAGTCTCCAACTCCATGAAGAAATTATTTCTCCAATATTTCCATTTCAGAAAAATCTTATGTTAAAACCCCCTAATCTCACCTTTACATAAAATCTTCCAGTGAAGGTTAAGAATAGCAGTATTCATTTTAGTCTCTCTCTTCAATTACTGGTGTGAAATGCTTTAGCCCAGGGCATCCATTCTTGGGTATCTCTATTAAGAAAATGATTCTTTCATAGTTTCATTCATGTTTAACTCTTTGTGATTCAATATGGGACTTTCTTGGCAAAAATACTGGAGTAGCTTGTCATTTTCTTCTTCAAGAAGAGGCTACCCATCCAAATATTAATCCATCCCTCTAATATCCAATGAAACAAAGTGAACACAGCTACAAAAAAAAAAAAAAAAAAAGATAATCAGCAGTCAAATTGAAACATGGCACATTATTAAGAGAAAAGAAGAGGTGCTTTTCTTTCTTGTTTTTACATAATGCAATCTCCTTGATACTAGAGAGTATTTGTATATGTGGTATTCTAGATGCTTGAGAGCCTGAGGCACCAAAGTGATGTCAGTAAATATTAGTTGATTATATTACTGTTTGTGAAAAAAAATAAGCACAGATGTTGAAGAAAGATTTTTTTTTAGGAGTGGGAGGAAAAACAAATCCAAAGAACTCAACCCTGATATTTAAACTGGGATTCCTGAATTGAGGGTCAATTTAAATTGATGTTTTATGCTTCTTTGTTTGAATGATTGAATATTAACATTGGAAGAGAGCTAAAGATATCATTTAGTTCAACCACTGACAAAATACTGAATCTCCTCTAAAACATACTCACAAGAGATGATCTAGATTCATTAAATATTTTAATGATGTAGAATCTTATTGATAATTTTATCTTGAGATTTTAAAATTCTACTCTTCATTCTCTTTGCTATATTTTGTATTCCAGTTAGCATTGTGTCTCATAATTGTGCATTATGAGTATAATTGACAGTTGAGAAAAAATAGAAAATTTGGAAGGAATTTGGATATGCCTCTGAACTGATGATATTGAGAGCAGAGTCTGAAGAGGATTTGGGGTGGAGAGAAAGACTGAAAAATTACATCAGCATGATGAATCTGAAAGAAGCAGAGAAATGGAGTCACATACAAATCAGGAGAAATAGGATGAGGGAAGATTTAAAACAAACAATGTGGTGCTTAATCTTTCTAGTGATGTTAAATTTGAGTTAGTCATTAGTCATCAGGAAGAAATCAGTTAAAGAATGAGATCCTGAAATTTGGGATTATTAAGTATGCAGATGGCAGTTTAATCTATGATCAAGATGAAGTCACCTTGGATGAGACTAGAAGGAAGAAAAAGGGAAGATAATAAATAGACTGAGTGAAGGAAACCTGATATAGTATACTATAGCATTTGTAGCCTCCAATTCATAATGAGGAAAACACTAAGTAATGTTAACAACTGACATCTAATCAGTGCTTGAATTTTATATACACTATCTTATTTGAGCTTTATAATATCCTTCTGAGTCAGGCATAGCAGATGTTATTCCTATTTTATGAATTAGTAGACTGAGGTCCAGAAAGGTGAAATTACATGCTCATGATCAGTCATCTAGCAATGATATTTGAGATAGAATTTAAATTCAAGTCTTTCTTATGCCACATTTAACACTCTATTCACAGCAGGTAAGATATTAATGAATTCATTTGTTCAATAAATATTTATTAAATACCTGCTCTGTGACAGGTGCATAGATGTTCTAGAGATATAAAAGCCAAAATTAAAGTCTTCCAATAAGGAACCTACAATGTATTGGAGGATATATATGAAGCATATGAAGAATAACATGTATATAGAAAAGTAAATACAAAAAACAGGCAAAAAAAAATGTCCAGGAACGATAAAATTGCACTAGCATTGGAAAGTGGTTATTGATGGATCTCTGAACATGGGCGAAAAGAAAGATAGTTACTTTGACAGAAATAAGGAAAATTGGAACAGAGCTGGGGTTTTTTGTTATTATTGTTTTTGTTTTGTTTGTTTTGAGAGGGGAAGATAAAGAGTAATTTTGTTCATATCAAGATTAGATATCTACAGAACATCCAGTTAAAAATATGGAATAAGCAGTTTAGCAGTTTATGATGCATAATTGTACTGAAATTAGAAACCAATAAACAAAAATCAAGTGTTTATTAAACCACTACTATGTTCCAGCACCATGGCTAAAATGATATAAACCAAACAAGCCTTGTTCTCAAGGATCTTATTTTATCTTCATAGAGACACCATATATATATGGACATGCATATAATAAATTCAAAACTATTTGGAACCAGAAGGCAATAGCATTTATGAGGATCAAGAAAGATTTTATTCAAAATTTATTTATATAACACCTACAACATTCATGGGGTTGTGATCAATATTTCACTTGCTTAACTTAGTATTCAAGACTCCCTATTATCTGGGCAATTTTATTTATACCACTTTCTCACCTGATAACTTTTGAATCAGGCTAATTTTCTCATTATTCTGCAAAAGTCATTTTCAAGCTAATGCCAAAATTTGCCTCATTCTGAGAGATATAGGTCTTATTGTCATCTACATAGTAAATGATACTAGAAAAACTATAATTAAGTTATGAAATCACTTAAGGAAACTACATAAAGAAGTGCAGAGAGCTCAAAAGAGAGACTAATAATTTAGCTACACATGAATGATGGTTTTAGAACATTCGTTTTGATCCAGAAAATGATACAGCAAAGTGATAATAAAGACAAAGAATCTGTAGGGATCAGTGTCAGGAAAACCCAGTAAAAAGAGAATATACAGTTCAAAGTATTAGTTGCTACAGAGATTGATAAAGATAAGAACTGAGAAGACATCTGACTTGACTTGGCAATTAAGAGATTTAGAGTCCTCATTTCATCTGACAGCTAAAGTTGAAAAATATTGTAAAATATTAAGATGTGAGTAAAAGAAAGCAACTACTATAAAAGAAAATGGATTTTTCTAGGACTTTGTAAAAAGAGAGAGGGATATAGAATGATAACTAGAAAGGATAGTATTAAAATGAAATTTTCTCAAGGATAGAGTTTCCAGATATTAGGTATCTGGGATGGATTCAGTAGAGAGGTTAAGGGCTAAACTCCCAGAAGAAACTGAAAAGGACAGAATCAAAGCCCAATTAGAGGGGTTGACCTTGGGAGATTGTGTCTCAGAGTAGTAAGAAGGAAAAAGTTAAAATAGATGCTTTCAATTTTTTCAGGCAAGTATAAGATAATTTGTTCTGCTATGAAACACAAGATTAAGAACAATAGAAAAAGATTTGTAATAGAGTCTATAGAGAATGTAATAGATAGTTACTAGAGAAGAACAAAAGACTATCATGTTGAGATGGAAGCCAAATTGAAATTTGAAAATATAAATTTGGAGTGCATCTAGTCAGCATGGTTGAGTGACATTCCAATTTTATTCATCAGAAAGCAGGAACAGCACTACTGCTAAATAAGGTCAAAACAGGGTTAGGGTTTGGGAAGAAATTAAGATGGTAGAATAAAGGATCAAAAGATTTGAATGTAAAGGGTTTTGAACTAATTTATTAAGGGATAAAGATTAGGAATAGATGAAAATGAAGCTATAACAGGGGCTTTGACCTAGAGAAGGATTTAAGAATAGTGGGACTAGAAGAGTGGAGAAGAATGAAAACTAAGTTTAGGAAAAGGCACAAGGAAAGAGGGAGGACAGGAAGTTGTGGTCAAGTTCTTGGTTTCAGAGGTAGAATATTTATAGATGTTGGTGAGATAAAATGTATGATTATCCTTATGTATTATTGAGCTAGAATGAAAGGATAGACCATAGGAGTTGAGGAGGGATTAGGAAGTCAGAATGATTGAGAGAACATCAACATGGATACTGAAATTCCAACATGTGAGGGTAGGGGATGATATACAGAGAATTGTACTGAACACTTTTATGCTATAAAGAATTACTAAAGGGGTGGGTGACTCTGGGAAGACTTATATGAACTTAAATATAATGAAGTTATTAGAACCAGTCTTAAACCTCAGGGAAGTCGCTAGGACACACAGCGCCCTCAAAGGGCAGTCCTGCTAATCACCTCTGAGGCACTTCCAGAAGGGGGTGGGGAACTCTCTCCCAGAGCTCTCTCTTAGCTCAGGTGCAAGAGCCGCTGCATCCATCCAGTCTGGGAGGAAGCTGGTAAAGAAATAAATAAATAATTTCCTACCCCAGGAACAGACCCCAAAAGATTTTTTAAATATGAGTAAAAAGCCAAGAAAAACTACAGATTCCTTCTACACAGAGAAAGAGCGGGTATCCAACCCCAAGGAAGTTAACAGCAGAGAGTCAGCAGATAACATCCTAAAGGAAAACGATTCCTGCCCCCCATCACATAACTCTCTCCTAGAAGAGACTATTAAAAAATTAAGAGAGTTTGAAGAAAAATGGGGAAAGGTAAGAGAAGCTACGATAGAGAATAACAACGTTCTGAAATTTGAGTAGGAAAAAATAAAGAATTCACAGGAGATTCAGGGAAACAAAATTTGTGAATTAGAAAAGGTTTAAAAAATCACAGGAAAGTAGGATTTCTGAATTGGAAAAGATAACAAAGTCTCAAGAAAATAGGATTTCTGAATTGGAAAAAGAAAATAATTCTCAAAAAAAATTAAGGAAATGGAAAAAAATTCAATAGAGCAAAATAATTCATTTAAAAACGAAATTGGGCATTTACAAAAAGAACTAAAAACTGTGAAAGAAGAAAATAACTCCTTAAAAGTCAGGATGGAACAAATAGAAATGAATGATTCACAGAGAACCCAAGAATCAGTCAAACAAAACAAAAAAAAATGAGAAGTTGGAGAACAACTTCAAATACTTACTGGGAAAATCTATAGACCTGGAAAATAGATCTAGGAGAGATAATCTGTGGATCATTGGACTTCCCGAAAACTATGACCAAAAAAAGAGCCTAGATTCTATTTTAAAGGAAATTATCAAAGAGAACTGTCCAGAGATAATAGAAACAGAGGGGAAAGTAGATGTTGAAAGAATTCATCGAACTCCTTCTGAAATAGACCCTAAAAAAAGAACACCACGGAATATTGTGGCTAAGCTGCAGAATTACCACACAAAGGAGAAAATCTTGCAAGCAGCTAGAAAAAAACAATTTAAATACCAAGGTGCCACAACAAGATCTGGCTGCCTCCACATTAAAAGACAGAAGGGCCTGGAACCTGATATTCCAAAAGGCAAAAGATCAAGGATTGCAACCAAGAATAAACTACCCAGCTAAGTTTAGCATCTTTTTCCATGGAAGAAGATGGTCATTCAATGAAATAGAGGAATTCCATATGTTTCTAAGAAAAAAACCAGACTTAAACAAAAAATGATCTACATCCACAAGACTGAAGAGAAACAGAAAAAGGTACACAGAACTCTTGAGAACTGTATCTCTCTTGTGGATATATAGAAAGTACACATGGATAATTTGATTTTACTGATATAAAAAAAGGGGCGTGTAGTAAAGGGAAGGGGGTAGTATCAGAAAAAGGGGAAGGAGTGATAAAAAGAGGGAAACTACATCCCAGGAAGAGGCATAGAAAATACACCATATCTGAGGGAATTTAGAGAGGGGGAGAAACATTGTGTGAATCTTACTCTCATCAGAAGAGGCTCAAAGAGTAAATAATTGACACATTTGTTTTTCAGAGAATTCTCTCTCACCTCATTAAAAGGGGGGAGAGGAAAAGGGAAAAGGAAAAGGAGAATAAGGGAAGGGACTTGGAGGGAGGGGGGAGGAATACTAAAAAAAAGGGAGGGCTGAGCATCACAAGTGGGTTCTATAAATTAAATATCAGGGAAGGGGTTCAGGGGGTCAAGGGAAAAAGCATAATCTGGGGATAATATGATGGCAGGAAATACAGAATTAGTAATTTTAACTGTAAATGTGAAAGGGATGAACACTCCCATAAAACAGAGATGGATAGCAGACTGGATCAAAAGTCAGAACCCTACAATATGTTGTTTACAGGAAACACACTTAAAGCAGGGAGATACATACAGAGTAAAGGTAAAAGGTTGGAGCAGAATCTATTATGCTTCAGGCAAAGCCAAAAAAGCAGGGGTAGCTATCCTTATCTCAGATCAAGCAAAAGCAGAAATTGATCTAATTAAAAGAGATAAGGAAGGAAACTATATCCTGCTGAAAGATAGCATAAATAATGAAGCCATATCAATACTAAATATATATGCACCAAGTGGTATAGCATCTAACTTTCTAAAGGAAAAGTTAAGAGAATTGCAAGAAGAAATAGACAGTAAAACTATAATAGTGGGAGATCTCAACCTTGCACTCTCAGATTTAGACAAATCAAACCACAAAACAAATAAGAAAGAAATTTAAAAAGACAATAGAACATTAGAAAAACTAGGTATGATAGACCTTTGGAGAAAACTGAATGGGGATAGAAAGGAAAATACTTTCTTCTCAGCAGTTCATGGATCCTATACAAAAATTGACCATATATTAGAACATAAAGATCTCAAAATTAAATGTAGGAAGTCAGAAATAATAAATGCCTTCTTCTCAAATCACAATGCAATAAAAGCTGCATTCAGTAAGAAGTTAGGGGTAAATAGACCAAAAAGTAATTGGAAACTGAATAATCTCATCTTAAAGAATGACTGGGTGAAACAGCAAATTATAGAAACAATTAATAATTTCACCCAAGATAATGACAATGATGAAACATCATACCAAAATATGTGGGATACAGCTAAAGCAGTAATAAGGGGAAATTTTATATCTTTAGAGGCTTATTTGAAGAAAATAGAGAAAGAGAAGATTAACGAATTGGGCCTGCAACTTAAAAACCTAGAAAAAGACCAAATTAAAAACCCTCAACCAAAAATTAAACTTGAAATACAAAAATTAAAAGGAGAAATCAATAATATTGAAAGTAAAAAAAAAAAAAAAACTATTGAATTAGTAAATAAAACCAAGAGTTGGTTTCATGAAAAAGCCAATAAAATAGATAAACCTTTGGTAAATCTGATCAGAAAAAAGAAAGAGGAAACTCAAATTGTTAGTCTTACAAATGAAAAGGGGGATCTTTCCACCAATGAAGAGGAAATTAGAGAAATAATAAGGGGTTACTTTGCCCAACTTTATGCCAATAAATTTGATAACTTAAGTGAAATGGATGACTTCCTCCAAAAATATAGGCTTCCTAGATTAACAGAGGAGGAGATAAATTGCTCAAATAGTCCCATTTCAGAAAAAAAAATAGAACAAGCTATTAATCAACTCCCCAGGAAAAAATCCCCAGGACCAGATGGATTTACATGTGAATTCTACCAAACATTTAAAGAACAATTAGCCCCAATGCTATATAAACTATTTGAAAAAATAGGGGATGAAGGAGTCCTACTAAACTCCTTTTATGACACAGACATGGTACTGATACCTAAACCAGGTCGATCAAAAACTGAGAAAGAAAATTATAGACCAATTTCCTTAATGAATATTGATGCTAAAATCTTAAATAAGATATTGGCAAAAAGACTTCAGAAAATCATCCCCAGGATAATACACTATGATCAAGTAGGATTTATATCAGGAATGCAGTGCTGGTTTAATATTAGGAAAACTATTAGTATAATTGACCATATTAATAACCAAATTAATAAAAACCATATGATCATCTCAATAGATGCAGAAAAAGCATTTGACAAAATCCAACATCAATTCCTACTAAAAACTCTTGAGAGTATAGGAATAAATGGACTATTCCTTAAAATAATCAGAAGCATATATTTACGACCGTCAGTCAGCATAATATGCAATAGAAATAAACTGCAACCTTTCCCAGTAAGATCTGGAGTGAAACAAGGTTGCCCACTATCACCATTACTATTCAATATAGTACTAGAAATGCTAGCCTCGGCAATAAGAGCCGAGAAAGAGATTCAAGGAATTAGAGTAGGAAATGAGGAAATCAAACTATCACTCTTTGCAGATGACATGATGGTATACTTAGAGAACCCCAAAGACTCTGCTAAAAAGCTATTAGAAATAATTCAGAATTTTAGCAAAGTGGCAGGATACAAAATAAATCCACATAAATCCTCAGCATTTTTATATATCAACAACAAAATGCAACAGCAAGAGATACAAAGAGAAATTCCATTCAAAACAAATGTTGAAAGTATAAAGTATTTGGGAATTCATCTACCAAAGAATAGTCAGGAATTATATGAGAAAAATTACAAAACATTTGCCACAAAAATAAAGTCAGATTTAAATAATTGGAAAGACATTCAGTGCTCTTGGATAGGCCGAGCGAATATAATAAAGATGACAATACTCCCCAAACTAATATATTTATTTAATGCTATACCAATCGGATTCCCAAGAAACTATTTTAATGGCATAGAAAAAATAACAACAAAATTCATATGGAAGAATAAAAGGTAGAGAATTGCAAGGGAACTAATGAAAAAAAAAGTCAGAGGAAGGTGTACTAAGTGTACCTGATCTAAAGCTATATTATATAGCAGCAGTCACCAAAGCCATTTGGTATTGACTAAGAAATATACCGGTAGATCAGTGGAACAGATTAGATACAAAGGACAAAAAAGGGTACATCTATAGCAATCTAATCTTTGACAAACCCAAAGATACCAACATTAGGGATAAAAATTCATTATTTGGAAAAAACTGTTGGGAAAACTGGAAATTAGTATGGCAGAAATTAGATATGGATCCACACTTAACACCATATACCAAGATAAGATCAAAATGGGTCCATGATTTAGGCATAAAGAATGAGATAATAAATAGATTAGAGAAATAGAAAATAGTCTTCCAGACCTGTGGAGGAGGAAGGAATTTATGACCAGAGGAGAACTAGAGATCATTATTGATCTCAAAATAGAAGATTTTGATTACATCAAACTAAAAAGTTTCTGTACAAACAATACTAATGCAAACAAGATTAGAAGTGAAGTAACAAATTGGGAAAATATTTTTAAAGTTAAAGGTTCTGACAAAGGTCTCATTTCCAAAATATATAAAGAACTGACCCTAATTTATAAGAAATCAAACCATTCTCCAATTGATAAATGGTCAAAGGATATGAACAGACAATTCTCAGATGATGAAAATGAAACTATATCCACTCATATGAAAGAGTGTTCCAAATCACTACTGATCAGAGAAATGCAAATTAAGACAACTCTGAGATACCACTACACACCTGTCAAATTGGCTAAGATGACAGGAACAAATAATGATGAATGTTGGAGGGGATGTGGGAAAACTGGATACTGATACATTGTTGGTGGAGTTGTGAAAGAATCCAGCCATTCTGGAGGGCAATTTGGATCTATGCCCAAAAAGTTATCAAACTGTGCATACCCTTTGACCCAACATTGCTGCTATTGTGCTTATATCCCAAAGAAATACTAAAGAGCAGAAAGGGACCTGTATGTGACAACATGTTTGTGGCAGCTCTTTTTGTTGTAGCTAGAAACTGGAAGATGAATGGATGTCCATCAATTGGAGAATGGTTGGGTAAATTATGGTATATGAAGGTTATGGAATATTATTGCTCTGTAAGAAATGACCAGCAGGAGGAATACAGAGAGGCTTGGAGAGACTTACATCAACTGATGCTGAGTGAAATGAATAGAACCAAAAGATCGCTGTACACTTCAATGCTGTATGAAGATGTATTCTGATGGAAGTGGATATCTTCAACATAAAGAAGATCCAACTCACTTCCAGTTGATCAGTGATGGACACCCAGAGAAGGAACACTGGGAAGTGAATGTAAATTGTCAGCACTACTGTCTATCTACCCAGGTTACTTATACCTTTGGAATCTAATACTTAATGTGCAACAAGAAAATTGGATTTACACACATATATTGTATCTAGGTTATATTGTAACACATGTAAAATGTATGGGATTGCCTGTCATCAAGGGGAGGGAGTGGAGGAAGGGGGGTGGATAATTTGGAAAAAATGAATACAAGGGATAATGTTATTTAAAAAATTGCTCATGCATATATACTGTGGAAAAAAATTCTAAATAAAAAAAAGTTTACCTCTAATGAGTAATTTTATATTTACACAATTAAAATATAATTTTCCTATTATTTGTATAAAAATGAAATAAACTGTAAAATTTTAAAGTAACATAATGAAATACTGTTATGAGACATATATGTTATATATATATATATATAGTATACCATATATGATAAATTTCTAAAGCAAATCTACAGCATGTCTATTACTGAATAGATAAATCCCATTAAGTTTTCTATGGCTCAAAGGTGTTGTGATTTGCCTGGGGACACACAGCAAGTAAATTACAGAGGATTTACATTCATCTTTTCCTGTTGCCAATTCAAGTCCTGTATCTACTACTCCAACTTGCGTTTCACACTTATGAAAAAAAGTATCAACAATGGGAGAGAATGTGTGCACTCATGAAGAATGTGGGAGTTAGTTACCATCAAATATAAGTTCAAAAAAATCTTGACTAACTCAGATAATAAGTAACAAATATAATTGCCAGAAATAATGTAAGAGACAGAAATAAAGTATTTTCAGATGTAATGGTACTTCGTTTAAATATTATATTTTCAGGCACAAAATTTCTGTTTAAATTTATTATGAAAAACCAACCTGTAGTACTAGATACTCTTTTCCTTGAAACTCCTTCATGGTCTTTGTGTTAGACTAATGTCACACATATTTTCTCTTGTTAAATGCAATGGTCCCAACTTGCTTCTGTAAATAAAATACAGAATCCAACAAAAAACAAAAGAATTAGGTTGAAAAAAACTTAAATAGAATATGCTGTAGAATCAAATTAATTCTTAAATAAGCTGCATTTCCATGATTAAGAGTGGTGTTGTGAGTAAATTAATTATGGGCATTTTTATAGGCAACTCTCTAAGATTATATCAAAGATCGGTTGTCATTTTACACTGGTAAACATTTTCCAGATTGGGTTTCCCCCAAATCAATGAATAATCACTCTGAATGGTTAAAAAAAAAAAGAGGGAAGAACTGTCATGGTTCTAGCCACAATTGGCAGACCCAATGGCAACAGAAATCTTGGAAGCTTACAGCATGTTCATCACTTTGTACATGTTTTCCTATATTATACCAGAATAGAGCTATCTCTATGGAGATGTCACTTCCACTACAGAGACACAAGAGAGCAAATGAAGCACATGTATAAATAGTTTCTATTTATATTTGAAAAGAGTATCTACAAAGTTTTCAAAAGCATAGTCTGTGGAGTAGTTGCCCTCAGTGGACTTCAAATCCTTGTGTTTAAATTATTTTCTCCCTAAAACAAGACTCTTACTCATTCTTTATTTCTTTTTTCATCAAACTGAGTAATTTAACACAGGCAGAATTTTTAGGGCTAATTCTCAGAGATCATTGAGAAAGGAAGCATTAAGTCTCAAACACATCAACTATAAGAAGTCTAGTGATTGGGCAAGAGCATCAAAGTACTCAACCTCCACAGACTTACATGCTTGTTTCCTTCTTGCCTATGAGGCCCCCACAAAGGAGACTTCTCTGTTATGGTAACATGTTTGCAGAAGAGGATACAACCAAATGTCATGTGCTTTTTTTAGTCTTTGCAAATATGTATGATGTCACATAAAATACAATTATTCTAATAGTTTCCTAGCTATTTGGAGAAACATAGCTGTGTTTGTAGAGGTTCTTTGAAAGATGTAGTTATATTTAATCTGTTTCAACTCTGTTTTACTCAGGAGCATTACCATCTGCATTTAAATTATGATAATTGATCTTTCAGTCATGGCTATCCACTCTGCTGTTTTTTTATTCTAAGTATTATTAGATCTTGACATTTGCCCTAGACCTAAATCTTCCTTGCTTTCCTCTTCCCCTTCAAGTTCATCCTCCTTCTCTCTCCTTTTCCCTTTTCCATCTTTTATTTTCTTTCTCTTTCACATATTAGTCATCTTTCTCTTATCTTCTCCATTATAATGTGAACTCACTGAAAACATGGAGTGTTTCAATTTTCCATTTGTATCACCAGCAGTTAGCACAATACTTGGCACATAGCAAATGCCTAATTAATGCTTTTTTTATTCATGCATACATCAACCTATACAATTATTCGTCAATCTATCCATTTATGCATATTCTGTATGGGGAATAAAACAAAGTACAAAAGAATCTCACAATTTCAAAACATACTCATAGATCTATCACTCTTCTATTAAAGTTATGGATGAACAATTTAAATAACACGGGTCTAAGATCCTTGAAAAATTATTGTGTTCTAAATTAATATTCATTCATTAATTACTCTTTAACCACAATCCTTAAATGGTTGATCATAAAACTAACATCTGACTAATGTGTTTGCACATCTTATCCTTGATATTAAGGAAGTTTGGAATTCTGAGCTACACAATATTTAAAGCAGGAGTTGCCTACACCAAATCTGTCATGATTCTTATAAACCACTGAGAGCACGGAACCATCATATTTCTTAGGGAGGGATGAGGAACTGGTCCTAGGTTGGGGCAAACTAAAAAAGTTTTGTTTTTTTTTTAAATGCAGCAAGTAAAAGCTTTGATGTAACAGTGATGAGTAAAAGCTCATTAGTGGTAACTGCTTTTCTGATAGAGACAATACAGGGAAATTCAGTATCAAAACAAACAAGCAAACAAACACATAAATAAGCAATGACAACAATTCAATGACTTAAAGCATCTAGCTCTAGTTTATGGGAATACACAATATAATAAACACTATATAGGGATATATATATAAAGGATATATGACTAGTAATCTATGACTTAATAATAAATAAATCCTGTGGAGTTATTTGTTGCATATGAAAAGTATTAATTAACTTGCCCAGGGTTCCTGAGCTACAAAGTATCAGAGGATAGATTTTAACCCAGGTTTTACCAGTTCAAACCTAGCATCTTATCAGTTATACCTCTCAGAACAAAAATCAAAAGGCAAATCATGACACATCTTTTTTCTTTCTTTGTTCTAACATATCTGATGCTCAGTGATAAAGAAAATAATATGCTTAAATAACTGTATGGATATGTATACATATATTGTATTTAACATATACTTTAACATATGTAACATGTATTGGTCTACCTGCCATCTGGGGGAGAGAATGGGGGGAAGGAGGGGAAAAGTTGGAATAGGTTTTGCAAGGATCAATGCTGAAAAAATTACCTATGCATATATCTTATAAATAAAAAGCTATAATAAAAAAAAAGAAAAGAAAATGCTTATTACCCAATAAGCAATAATATTAAAATGTATTTATTATTTTTCAAATTATTCCCTCTAAACAATATTCTCATATTTTCAAGTATAACAATCATTTTACATGATTTACGCAATTTAGGCTCATTTATATTTTTTAAAAATATTTTTAAATATTTATAGTTTTTTTTTTTGTTAACATTTGAGTTTTAAGCTGTTTCCCTCCCTCTTAACCCTGTATTCCTTTTAAAAACTAGTGACTGCCTTACTTTGATTATATAATTATTTTGTCTTTTTAGTTTGTATTTATAAATACATGTTCCCTGACAGAATGCAAACTCCTTGAGAGCAGGATCTTTTTTTCTTTGTACCCTAATTGTCTAGTACAAACACATATTAAGTGCTTACTTATAGCAATACATATTTGATGATTGGGTGATTACTGGCTATCTTCTACTTTTTGGGAAACTCATCATTTTTTCACAGAATCCCAGAAACTATTTTGGCTAATCCCTGGAGTGACTTTGATATAAGACTTATAGAAAATATAGCTAATAGTATATTTCCAAAAATGAAATTTTACTAAAGAAATACAGCTAATATTTTACTATAGAGAAGAGATGATCATTGATTAGGTGTTGGATGAGTTTATAGTAATGACCTAAGAAATGAGGAGGGGATTTGCTAATTTTCTGTCTGAGTAAATACACTAATACTAAGCATCACACAGGTGGCTGTTAATCAACTCCCTCTGGCAGCAATGTGACGGAGACATATTGATCCAACCATGACTATATACTTCTAACATATGCAGTGTGGGCCCAGGGATTGGTTTCTTGCCACAGGATAAGTAAGGCATATTTCAGAGTAATTAGGAGGAAGCAAGGGATGCATTAGACAACTAGATACCATCTGAAGTCTGATGCAAGAGCAATATTACCTTGGTCTATTTTTTTTTATTTTAACGAACAAAAGGCAAAGATTTTAACATGTTTTTCCAGAGATTATCTACTTAATTTCATATCTTTTTTTCTTCCAATCTGACCAAAAATATCTTTTGGCCATTATTTTTCACCAAATGTGCACATTTCACACATATCCTTTATAGCATGAAAATTTTAGAGTTAATTTTTGAATATCAAGTAAACAATTCACATTCTAACTTCGATTACTTTTATTATATAATGAAGAGTTTGGAATAGATGATTTTAACTCTTCCAACTCTAGATTTGGGATCTAAAGAATCCAAAGCATACATAGTTGAAATCAATTCACCAGTAAGCATTCATTAAACACTTACCACTTCTCCAGCTCATTTTACAGATTAGGAAATTGAGACAAATAGGATTAAATGACTTGCCTAGGATCCCATAGCTAATAAGTGTCTGAGGCCAGATTTGAACTAAATTCTTCCTAACTGCAAATCTGACACTTTATCCATACTATTCCACCTTGCTACTTTATTAAATGCCTCAGAGAGTTGTAGAACAAAATGCTAGATAAGGTATAAGGAAGAAGACTATTGCTATCTGGGATATCAGGGAAAACTTCCCATAGGAGATCACATTGGAAATGAGTGTTTTTTTTTTCTTTTTCTTTTATTGGATAGAAATTGAAAAGGAAAAAGAATGAGTATAGGAACAGCTAAAGGAAAGGTGTGGATATATGAAACAATAATGTGTGTTCAGGGTCAGAAAACTGTCTATTTTTTTTTCTAGAGTATATAAATGTAATTTTTCTTTGACTAAAATTTTTTCCAGCAAATGACACTCAACATAATTGGATGCTTTTATGTGAACCAAAAGTCTACTGAAATACTTTTGATCCTCTTGACAAATCATAAGGATATTTTTCTCATCCATTCTCTGTGTAGATCAAAAAAAGAAAAGAAAAGAAAATCTCTTTCCTCTCAGTTTAAATCTTTCATGTTCTTTGTGTTCATTTCCAAGAGTTTGGAACCCCCTTGGAGGGAAACTAATTTTAAGCTCTTGAGCTTTCTAGAAATAGTGCCCTATTGCTTAATATTTGGGGAAGAATTGTTCAATCTTTTCTGACTCTTCATTATCCCATTTGAGGTGTTCTTGGCAAAGATACTGAAGTTGTTTTGTATTTCTTTCTCTAGCTCATTTTATAGATGAGGAAACTGAGGCAAACAAACTTCCTGAGTCAGGTCCAACACTGTGTCCACAATACCACCTTTCAATGCCCTGGAGGAATGTATTCAGAAGAATAAAGATATTTCGGATGATAGAAATAGGAAAAGTGGACTCTCCAAATAAAATATGGTTCAAAACTTGTGTATTCTTATCTACATTCAAAAAATGAATAAATAGATTGGGAATATTGTCAAGCAACAGCATTACCAAAATGAGGATATGAAGGTTATATGTACACAGACTACAGAAACAACAACATTAAAGGTCTACACTGTAGTATTCAAAGCAGCAAGAAGAAACTGTGGGCAGAGCATTTATCCTGAAAAGCTTTTGAGGTATATTCAGGGTCAAAAGGAAATTATTCTGATAAATGGCAAGAATAAAAAATACTAGAAAAAAAAAACCTAGGTAATTTTAAGCTGATTCTAAGGCAATACATTTCAGGCCCAGGGAAAATATATACTATTAATCTTAGAAAGCTAAAGGACACATCAACAGGATCACAATTTTTTTCTAATTTCAGAGAGTAGCATGGTATAGTCTATAGGACACTAGCCTTGGATTTAGTAAAACGAGTTCAGATCACTCTTTACCATAATTTAATTATCTTGAGTTTACATTTTTTGAACATTGATTTTACCTTCTGTAAAATAAGAAGTGCAGTGGTAGTATGGAGGGGGGGGAGTAGACCTCACAATCTCCAAGTTTCCATTCAAATATTAATTTGTTATCCTATGAAATGATCCCTATCATATGAAATAATTCTTGAAGTGAGCTAATTCTTGAAGGAATTACTGAGATTGATTTATCAAGAGAAGAGGAAACTATTCTTAGAGCTGAAAAAAATTGTCTAAATTAAATCTAAATAGCTAGAGTTGGGTGTAATGGAGTTTATCAGGACTTTCTGGAATCTCCTTTTCTTTGCCATGCCACCAGAAGGCATAGAGGAGGTTGGCAATTGAAAATAAAGAACACTCATTAGCTTCCAGGACTAGAAGAGGGACCCAGTGACTTATATAGGCATCAAACATTAGTATGTTCCTAAAGAGTTATTTGGCAAGAAGTACCATAGCAAGAAAAAAAAAAGTAAGTGGGAAAGAAGAGATGCTAGAAAACCAAAAATCTGCCATGTGTCCCTCATAGGAAAGATCATTCAATTTCACCACATAGGAGCCATCTGAAACACCAGTTTATTTGCCCTATCAATAAAATGCTATCAAAACTAGTAGAACAAATATAAATGGAAGAAAGCAGGAACTCTAGATTACCCTTCACAAACAAAAGATGGATTATTGAGAGCCTTGAGGGAAATATGGGAGTAGGCAATAGAGGAATATATTTTCCAAGCAAGATTGAATGCCACTAAATTAAGAGCCATTTAAATAGAGAAGTCAAAGAATTAATGAATATCCAACATTAGAAAATGCTTTTGTTTCTGTCTTTGTGTCATTAGAACTAGCTAATTTGTATATAGTGGGCACCCAATAAATGCCTGTTTAATTGAAATGGACTGAAAACATAATCATGTAGAAATTATCATCAAAGTACACTGGTATGATCTGAAGGACAATCTAAATCCTATTTTACCATAAATTAGATAGTGGAAGTCCCTGAAATTCCTAATATCAATACCACCCTTTTAACCCTTTTTGGGTATATGTGTTTTTTGAGGCTATAGATGGTTGCGAAACGGAGTAACACGTTTGTTATTTTATTTTATTTTTTGAAGACCAATGACACCACAGGATATCTTGACTTGTAGGTGATATAGATTTAATTAAGGGAGAGTTGCAGAATCATCAGCCTCACTTCCCTTTTAGACTCATCAAAGTCCAGTAGCAAAATGAAAGTCAGGATGATTCTTGATCACTTGAGATGATTGGGATGACCTTGGTATCTTTGACATGTGACCAAGCTCAGCATCCCACAGTGTCTGCTTTAGTCCCCTTCATGACTATTTAAACAAATTGTTATCATTTGCCTATTCAACTGAAGGAAGAAAATCTTCACATACTTGGGATAAACACCTTCCTAAATTACTGATGAGTTTGTGGTTAACCTCCACCTGATTTATTCTGTTTGCCCAGGTAGTGTGGCTACTGTGCATGATAATAGCTTCTCGAAGCCAAAAGTAAAAGTTGAATGCTGGGTAGCTAGGTGGTGCAGTGGATAGAGCATCAGTCCTGAAGTCAGGAGGATCTGAGTTCAAATGTGGTCTCAGACACTTAACACTTCCTAGCTGTGTGACCCTTGGCAAGTCACTTAACTCTAATTGCCACAGGGAGAAAAAAAATAAATTGAGTGCCTAGTGGATACAGATGAGCTGCTCTGAAAGGAGGCTCAGCAAGCTCCCTACTTCTAGGGTTGAATTGAATACTCACAATACCTAAATTATTACCATCTACTAACACCTAACAAAGTTCAATGATCTGCAGATATGATATATTCAACTGGTTAGGTTTTTAATGTTGGTATCATAAAGAGGAAGTAGGAAAAGGATTTTAGAAATAGTAATTAGCCAGCTTGGATGAGGCACTTTTCCCAAGGGACAGCTAATAAGAGGACAATAGGTCTGTGCTGCAAAGTTGGGGGTCAAAATCCAAACTTTTACCAATCTTTTCTTAAGTAGACATTACTATCAAATAATCACAGATTTTTAGACTTTGGAGATCTTCAAAAACCATCTGGTTCAACTCACTATCTCCCCTTGAAAAAACATTTCTACCTAGCCATTGTTTGAAGATCACTAAGAGAAAGAGATACACCAACTGCTAAGGCAGGTAAATTTTTCTAGCAATCAAGCCTAAATATTGTTCTTTTCAACTTTGATTCCTTTCTCCTGGTTTTTGCGTGTGTGTGAGGGGGACACAAAACAAGTCTTATTTTTCTTTCTCAGAGTGGCTCTTTCAAGATGGCCATGATGTTTTAATTAGAGAATTACAGTGTTACAATGAAGTCCCCCACCTTCATTAGAATTGTATATCACTGGTATAGAGATCTCTGGAAGAACAAGAAAAACAAACTACCAATTCTGGTTAATACTTGCTCAGCACTGCCCAAATAAGGGATTCTTAATTTTTGACCCATGAACTTAAATTATTCTGAAAAGTAATTTGTAGGCTTTACTAGAACACCAGATGTTGGGGGTGAAAAGCTGAGACCCCCTGGGCTAGAATTCATGGAACATATAAAGAATCTTTAGTCTTTTGTTAGAAATCAGGCTAGAGAAAGTGAGGGTATCCCTGTCATGGGTCTCACATTCTTGTCATAAGAATTGTTGAATTTAGAACAGCTGATGACAAATATGCCTTAATTCTCATTTTGGAGTAGGTGAAATACATTGTAGAACTGATTTCTGTTATTCTGAACAAAACAGTTTAGTTGATTTCTTATTTATTATTGAGACAACTTGGGGGTGATTGTTACTACCCCTCATTCATTATAGAAGGGAAGTATGATTATCTTGTTTATGAATCATCTCCCTTCCTTCCTGCAAAAGAAAAACAAAGAGCCAGCTATACTAGGAATTATGCTGGATGTCAGAGAACAAAACATTTAAATAGGCAATAGCTTTTATTTCTTCTAATCATTTTTGATTCATCTGTTGTGCCATTCTAACTCTTCCTTCCTCATATAACCAGCATCCCAAATATGGCTTTTTGCCTTGGAATAAGTTCTACCTATTACTATTGTTATTGTTTAGTCGTTTTCAGGTTGTTCCCAAGTCTTCAAGATACCATTTGGGATTTTTATTGGCAAAGATCCTAGACTGGATTGCCATTTCCTTGTCCATTTCATTTTATATGATGAGGAGATGAGACAAAGAGAATTAACAAACAGCTAGTAAAGGCTAGATTTGAACCCAGGAAGATGAGTTTTGACTACAGGTGTGGTACTTGGCCTCTGGGTAATCTGGCTTCCCAACCCAACTCTGGAGCTTATTATTACTATTGTTATTCATTTTAAGTTTAGGCACAAGAAAGGTAGGAGATTAAGACATCCAAAAAAAAGTTGTAAGGCTCCCAGGGTAAACTATTTGATTATACCTGGTAATAGATTAGTGATCAGAAAAAAATGGAATCTAGACCCAACTCTAATATTAACTAGCTATGTGATCTTAGGCCAGTCACTTTCTCTATCTGGTAATTATTTTTGTAATTGAAAAACAAAGAGAGTTGTTCCCTTTCCAATCTTAAAAATTTTATATTATGTCATCAGAGGCAGATATAATAAAGATGTATGTTTAAATGAAATAGAACGAATGGGATGCCTTAATAAAATTTTAAGATAAATTCTCCACCTCATGGATTAATTTTTGAGGGTTCTTGAAGGGAAATACATCTATTACTGGGAAAGTAACATAAAGCAATAGATGGAAAGTTGACTGAGTTGGCTTCTAGTCCTATTTCTGCCTCATAGTGATTGTGTGATCCAGGAACAGTCACTTGCCTCTCATGGCCCCTGGCCAATAAATTAGAGAGGAGTTGTGGACTTGCAATGGTAATAGTGAGGATTGAACAGATAATTCTTTACATTGATGAAATAACAGGTTCAGATTCCCTCAACAAACAAAATTCTGCAGAAGTACTATGCTGAGATTCTGAACTTCCTAAGTTTGAACTAATAAAAAAGAAAATACGGAATTCACTAGGATAACAAAATAAATACCCTAGTCCATAGGGGCTGTTGAAGGTTTTTCTTTTCAGGCATGGATTAGAATAAAGTTTAGACTTTAAGGGACTGCTGCTCAGAGATCCATCGAACTATATCCCTTTCACTTATTTCTAAACATATTATTGTATATGCGGATAAGTGTTTATAACTGATCTCCAGAGGGAAAACAAAATATCAATGGCAAACTTTTAAGTTAAATCTGCATTACTAGCATTCTAGACAATCATTAAAACATTAAATCAAGTCCAGCTTTGTAGCATTTGCAGATTTTCAAGATGTGAATTCCTACACTGAAAATTTAACAATTGGCTTTTCCAAACTGATTAGAGGTAGCTCTACCACACCTTTGTCAGTGATCATCATTCTATACAAACAGAAAATGTTGTTCGTTCTCCTCCTATAAATGATGCCATGATGGTTGGGTAGGTCCTTCTCTTTCTTCCTTTTCATTCAATACCATCCATAACCATATTCCATAGGCCTCAAATTATACTTTTTACCCCAAAATATCTTGTACAAGATGAATTTCCCTTCTCTTACTTAGAAAGGGATACTATCCACCAGCTGTTTCACATAAATCATAACCAGTGTTTAGAGTTTTATGATCTGTGGTTTTCACGAGTTTAAAAAGTGCATTTGTGCTCCTTCAAAAGACAGAAGCTCAAATACACGGAGGCAATGAATGTCCTTATATCTATTAATAACTTGCACTGTCTTAGCAAAATGCTTATTAGTGCAATTTTTAAATGGGCCATCCTAAATACACACAGACAGTGGAAATTATATATAAATAGTGGTATTGAATAATTAATCTATATTTTTCTCTGGGAGGATATATAATTTATAAAGCTGTCTCAGGTATGTTTTTATTTTTCAGCACTGGTTTATGCAAATAGCATAGTAATTGCTGCAGGTGGGTACTTGTAAGGAAAAGAAACCGGTTTTGAACATGAGTTTTCAAAGGCTCTCATTTGTGCTAAGTAATGTAGTTAGAGTTTTAAAGGTTTGGAATTCAAATATGTTTTGTGGGATGATATCCTATAAATATTTCACATGTCATTAAGAATCAATTTTTATTTGTATGATTTGGAATTTGTTTGGCACTATATATTTTCCAGGGAATAACTAATAATTGGTTGAAAGATAGAGATTTGGCTGAAAGTTGTCAACTCAATATGTTAATTTAGAATGTTTTTATGGAGGACTGATTTCAGAATGGAGGGAGGGGAACATTCTCAGGCAAGCCCCATGAAGGAGATTAAAATGGTAAAGACAAACAATGAGCTGTTCTTTTTTTTGGGATGAGTTTTTTGGAGACATCATCATGTATTTTGTATTAGGCAAATTATCTTCATTCTCCTTTTCTATCCCTAAATCAGGAACCAGTCAGTATTATTGAAAATTACCCAAACTCTTACTGGGTTTAGGGAGGAATAATTAATGAATATAAAGTGCTTCACAAATGGAAAATGCTATTTAGATGCAAAAAAAAAAATCCTTTCTTATACTAATGAACTGTCTCCTAATCAGTTCCATATATTAATATGTTTTCCCTTGATCAGTCAGTGATTTATTGAATATATTTTAGTACAGAGTCCTGCATGATTAAATGTAGTTTAAATTTATCATTTACATTCTCAATAATATAATAGGGGTGTTCCAAAAGTCTTAGTGTAGTTTAAGCTTAGGATGCTAGTATGCATGTTTGTCCTTAATATTTGAATGATGACTCTGCTAGAAAATATTGACTTCCATTAGACAGTATTCTTATTTGTCATCAACTGTGTCTAATAAACACTGTAGGAAAGTACAAATCACCCTTGTCATTTTAAAAGCATCAGATACGCTCAATGTTTTATACACTTAATAGTTAAACCAACTTAAAATTCAATTAGTGGAAAAGCATAAGACTGGTTTGTTAGAGTTTTGAATTCAAATACCTGTTCCATTACAACTCACTCTCATTGAGTCCCAGTTTTCCACACATAAAGTAGAGATTTATATTTGCCTTGCCTTCAGAGGATACTCAAAGGAGAGAGGTAGTACGGCATAATAGCTTGGTCTCTTGGTTGGTCTCTTGGCTCAGATTTTTAGTGTGGATGAGCCTCAGTGAGCTATTTTAGATCTCTTAATCTTAGCTTCTTCATCTGTGAAGTGGAAGTGATAAGGATGACAGCACCAACCTCAAAGAGTGCCACAAGTACAAAGCCATAGTTGTGGAAAATGGAATATTAAATCTGGTGAGTAGCAAAGAGGCAAGTTTGGCTAGAATGGAAATTACATTGATGGAAGTCATGTAAAATGAGATTGAAAGTAGGAGTCATTTTGGTGGTATTTAAATTCTAGCATGAAGATTTTGTGCCTTAGAGGCAATAGAAAACCACCAAAAATTTTAGAGTAAGGTAATAGGAAAGAGGTAACATGGATCTGTGTCAACTGGATAATTGTGTGAATTAGAGAGATGAGAAGCTAGAGGCAGGTAGACCCATTAAAAGATTATTACAATATTCTAGGGAGGAGTTGATAGCCAATATAACTAAGATAAAGGCTGTGTGATTAGAGAAAAGGGGGTGGGTGTGAAGGATGTTATGAAAGTAGGACTGACTAGTCTTGGCAACTGGTAAGAAATCTTGGCACTTACATTGGAAGCATTACTCAGTTAAAGTGGGAGAGGCTGGGATCACTAAATATGCTCCACCTGTGAAGATTTCTTAATCATTTACAATGAACCCATCCTCTCAAAGACTGACACTGGATATGCAATTAGGAAGCCAATTGCATCCCAACTCACACTTAGTCAAAGGCATAAGTGTCTCATTGAAGTTGACATTTTTATATCTGAAACACAAACACTTTGTCATTTTGATCAGTATGCCTATACTCACAACAAACACACATTAAAAAAAAAACAAAACAGAGTAATTCTACAATGATTTAGACTATACTGTGACAATTTTTGAAAAATCTTATTTATGGAAAATTTCAATCCAAGGTCTGTGAAAGATTTTGTAACTCTGAAATGTTACTAGAAAACATGAATTTGAGAACCTTAATGTCGGTAGTCTCTTATTGCTTAGAAAATATGTGACTTGGGGCAGCTAGGTAGCACAATGGTTAGAGCACTAGCCCTGAAGTCATGAGGACCTGAGTTCAAATGTGGTCTCAGACACTTAACACTTCCTAGCTGTGTGAGACTAGGCAAGTCACTTAACCCCAATTGCCTCAGCAAAATACATATGGAAATATGGGAAAAAAAGAAAATATGTGACTCACTGACATAATCACAAAATTTGTCCTCAAACTTTCACAGAAGAGAAACATTGATCAATGACTCAATCTTTGGATTGCAAGCCAAGGGACATATATGCACTTAAATATTTTCTGAACCAATGGATACCAGTAGGAAAAAGTATAACAACAAGAATGCTATATACTATTTCATGTATACTATTTCAAGAGTTTTGTAAAATATTATACATATACATATTTTGCATGTATACATATATACACACATGCATATACATATATATGTTCATATATGCATATGCATATGTATATTCATTTAAGCTTAACAAAAGTCCTGCTAGATGGGTGATATTTATGTAAAATGCAAATATAATGACCTCACTGAGTGAAGGTGCCCCTTTAACTAGTTTAGGTCATAACTTTTGAATGCCTTCTTAAGTTTACTCAGCAGACAACTGGAATTCTGATCTTGGAATCAAGAAGCCCTATGTTTAAATTTTGCCTTAGATATTTATTTACTTGACTTTGTCCCAAAGCAAATTACTTAACTTTTCTCTGACTTTTTCCTCAATGAAAAACTCAGACTCAGTTTCCTCTTTATTTAAATGGAGATAATAATAGCACCTATCTCATAGGACTGCTGTGTTTTAAATGAGATAATAAAAATAAACTTTGCAAACTTAAACGTACTTTATAAAATTATTATTATTATAATTGCTGCTATCATTGTTATTAAAATTATTAACATATATCAAAGGCAATACTTAAACTTAAACCTAGGTCTGATTCTAAGACCATCCTCCTACTCACTATCCTTCATACCTCTTGACATAAGAAATAGAATGAGACAATATAAGAACTCTCTAAATGTTTTCATGTGAATGAATCAATGAGATATTTTTATTTTATTCATTTACTTAAAAGCATTTATTAAGAATTACTAAATATGATACTAAGTACTAGAAATACAAATACAAAAGTGAAACATCTGTTTCCCTCAGGAAGCATACATTCTAATATGGGAAGACAGCTTAAAGAAGGACAATGATGTTTTGGGGATGGTTCATTAGGTGTGGGAGATAAAAGAGATACTTAACCTTGTAAAACTTTTCCAGAAGCAATAGTAGTGTTCATTTGATTCTTATGTCCAGAGTAAGAAGTGGGGGAAAAAAAAGAAAAAAAAAAAAAAGATGATTGGGGTTGAGGAATAATAACTGCATTTGCCAGGGCAGACAGGCAGGTAGGTTGGATGACTGGATGGCCTAGGAAGCATGATTTGATTTGATCTATGTAGTGGACTATGTGAGTTTGCCATTTATTCAGTATTTAAAATAGGTCAATCACAGGGTGGGAGTGCCAAAGTGGAGTAGATTAAGTACCCCAAAGTATGGTATTTGGATATCCAATGGTTTTGAGTATTTAGTCACAAGGAAGATAGTGAGAAGTTGGTCAGACTTGGATAAGAAATGAAATTCTACTCAGTTCCATCTTGTTTCACTTTTATATTATCTTTCCAGGAAATACATTATGGAAACATAAGCATTACTGTGTGAAGTGGGGGAAAGTTCATCTTGAATGGAAAGGTGAGAGACAAAGGCACTCTCTGATATTAGAACTGGGTGAATTAGAAAATAAGACAGGAAAATGTGAAAATCTGGGGATCTAAAATGAATAATAAAGAAAGATGAATATAAAACAGTATTTAAATGGCAAATGAAGTAAAAAAAAAAAGTAATATAATTGAAGGTGGAGCCAAGGTGGTAAAGTATCAAGAAGTGTGGTGTGTGTATGTATGTTGTAGGGTGGGGATGCCTCTTCAAAGATGTAGAAAATGAACTATAATGAATTAGATGAGGGAAAAGGGGAATCTTCCAAAGTTGAGTCATTTTTTTCCAACCCAGGTCAGCATAGTGAGAAAGAAAGAAAGGTCTGAAAAATGGGGATGAAGTCTTGCTAAAAAGAGGCCTCTTAGAACTCTCCATCAAACAATAAGAAACTCTATATTAAGATAAGACAAAGTCTAAGACATAAGTACCCATACTAGAGCACTTTATTTCTTGTAGGGTACAGAAATAGGTTTCGACAGATTTTTCACTTATTACCTAGGTCTGGGTGACAAATCCATGGCAGATTAATGAGGGGACCTATATCCACTGATGATTTTCTTAGGGTAAGGAGTAGTTGCAAATGTGTCCAGAGAATGTGCTCATATTCATAAGCAAGTAGCAGTAGTATGGCTTAGAATAGGTCAGGGTTTCAATTTCTTCTTCTAGTCCAGTCAGAAACCAGCAAGAAATAACTATGGCAGGAACCCTAGATGAAATGTGAGGTTTCAGTTTTGTCACTCTGAACAAGATAGGATTAGACTCAAAACCAAGTCAGGAACTTGTAAAGATCAGCACAGCACAAGTGATCAGAGTTTACCTTGATAAAGACTACTTTGGGAATACTGATAGTTACTGGTTCTCATCCTGAGGTATACTAAAAGCTTAAAATAACACAACACTCAATACCCCCCCCAAAAAAGCAACTATAAGAGCAGCACAGACTTTCCTTCCAGAAATATTCAGATATTAGCCTTAACATCAAATCTAAAATCAGAAAACAGATTAGTAGACAGACAGTTAGTTATTAGGCATTTAGGTGGTACATTGGCTAAAATGCTAAGCTTGTAGTTAGGATAGACCTGATTTCAAATCGAGATGTAGAAATATACAAACTTTGGGACTCTGAACAAGTCATTTTCTTTATTTTCTTCAATTGAGGAAAATAGAACCTTCCACCTTACAGTATTGTTGTAGGGATCTAAAGAAATAACACGTATAAAACACAACACAGTACTACAAATTGATTATCCATTTTTCTTTGTGGTGGTGACAGGGATACTCAAGTCACAAATCCAGAGGAAGAGAATGAATCCAAAGTATCTACAAGTGAAGCCTTAACGGTAACAACAACAACAACAAAACAGATTAGTCACAAAGTCAAATAGAATTGTTAGAAGAGATAAGCAAGAAATTTTTAGAGCATCATTGTTATCATTTTTAATAAATAAAAGGATAACTAACACTGGAGGAAAAGTGAGAAAAATAATGTGAACTATGAAAAAAAAGAATTGGACAGAGAATCTAAAGGTTGGCAAAAAGAAGTATAAAACTGTGTTAGGCAACAAACTCCATGAATATTAGAATTGACCAAAGAGTATTCAGTGACTCCATGAAACCAAAAGAAATATAAAAACTAATTAAACTATCATAAATATAGAAGAAAATTTAAGTTTAACTCATAGCAAAAAAAAAAAAATGACGAACATGGAAAAAGAAACTAAAAAGAAAAAAAAAATCAGGAATCACTGGACTACCTGAAAGCCATGATAAAAAAGAGTCTAGACATTCTATTTCAAAATTTTTTTTTAAAGAATACTGCCCAGAAACTAGGCATTGACCCACACTTAATACCATACACCAAGATAAGGTCAAAATGGGTTCAAGACCTAGGCAAAAAGAATGAGATTATAAATAAATTAGAAGAACATATGATAGTTTACCTCTCAGACCTGTGGAAGAGGAAGAAATTTATTACTAAAGAAGAACTAGAGATCATTATTGATTACAAAGTAGAAAACTTTGATCATATCAAATTGAAAAGTTTTTGTACAAACCAAACTAATGCAGACAAGATTAGAAGGGAAACAATAAACTGGGAAAACATTTTTACAGTCAAAGGTTCTGATAAAGGGCTTGTTTCCAAAATATATAGAGAATAGACTCTAATTTATAAGAAATCAAGCCATTCTCCAATTGATAAATGGTCAAAAGATATGAACAGACAATTCTCAGATGAAGAAATTGAAACTATTTCTAGTCATATGAAAAGATGCTCCAGTCATTATTCATCAGAAAAACGCAAATTAAGACAACTCTGAGATACCACTACACACCTGTCAGATTGACAAGAATGACAGGGAAAGATAATGCAGAATGTTGCAGGGGACGTGGGAAAACAGGGACACTGATACATTGTTGGTGGAATTGTGAATACATCCAGCCATTCTGGAGAGCAATTTGGAACTATGATCAAAAAGTCATCAGACTGTGCATATGCTTTGATCCAGCAGTGTTACTACTGGGCTTATATCCCAAAGAGATCTTAAAGAAGGGAGAGGGACCTGTATGTGCAAGAATGTTTGTGGCAGCCCTCTTTGTAGTGGCCAGAAACTGGAAAGTGAGTTGGATACCCATCAGTTGGAGAATGGCTGAATAAATTGTGGTATATGAATATTATGGAATATTATTGTTCTGTAAGAAATGATCGACAAGATGATTTCAGAAAGGCCTGGAGGGACTTACATGATCTGATGCTGAGTGAAATGAGCAAGACCAGGAAATCATTCTATACTTCAACAACAATGCTATATGATGATCAATTCTGATGGATGTGGCCCTCTTCAACAATGAGATGAACCAAATCATTTCCAATAGAGCAGTAATGAATTGAACAAGCTACACCCAGTGAAAGAACTCTGGGAGATGACTATGAACCACTACATAGAATTCCCAATACTCCTATTTTTGTCGCCTGCATTTTTTATTTCCTTCACAGGCTAATTGTACACTATTTCAAAATCCTATTCTTTTTGTACAGCAAAATAGCTCTTTGGACATGTATACATATATTGTATTTAACTTATACTTTAACATATTTAATATGTATTGGTCAACCTGCCATCCGGGGGAAGGGGTGGGGGGAAGGAGGGGAAAAGTTGGAACAAAAGATTTTGCAATTGTCAGTATTGAAAAATCATTATGCATATATCTTGTAAAGAAAAAGCTATAATAAAAAAAAGAATATTGCCCAAATTTGGAAGTATGCCTAAAGGGCTATAAAACAATGCATAGTCAGTGTCACTACTGGGTCTGTATCCCAAAAAAATCAAAAAAGAGTTTCCTCTTTTTGAATCCATATGTTCAAAAATGTTTATAGGAACATTTTTGTGGTAAAAACTAATTGAAAGTTGTGGAGATGTCTATCAATTGGGGAATCACTGAATGAATCATGGTATATTAATGTAATGGAATACTATTGTTCTTTAAGAAATAATGACTAGGCTGATTTAAGAAAAGCCTGGAAACACATGAACTGATGTTAAGTGAAGTGAGTAGAACCAGGAAAATCTTGTACATAGTAAAAGCAAGATTGTGTGATGATAAACTATGATAGACTTAGCTCTTCTCAGAAATACAGCAATCCAAAACAATTCTAATAGAATTTGAATGAAAAATACCATTTGTAACCAGAGAAAGAAGTATGGAGACAGAATATGTATTGAAGCATACTATTTTCATCTTTATTGTTGTTGTTTTCTGTTTCCCTTTTGTTCTGTATTTTCTTCCCCAACATGACTTATACATAAAAATATTAAAAGTTGATTGTACCTGGAGCTAAGGGAGGGAGAAAATAATCAGAATTCACAATCTTATAAAAATGAATATTGAAAACCATCTTTACTTGAAATTGGAAAATCTATATTTCATTTTTACATGGAAAGTATAGAAATTTGTTTTACTTGACTCTACATGTTTACAATAGGAGTCTTGTTTTTCTTTCATTTTCTATTATGGAGGGAGGTGTAAATATGGAAAATTTTTACCAATTAAAAAAATAATTTAAAAATTCATCATTTATAACTATCATTATCAAGTCATTTGTTTTACAGAAGAGCAAGTTGAAACTGAGCAAAGTTGAATGGAAAACTTCGAGGGAAATTGACCTGTGTAAGGTCATCTAACTATTCAACAGGGTGTCAGGTAGGAGAGGCCACACAGGTTATAAGAGGCCAGATTAAAAAATAGGACTTTATGATGGGCAAGACATAGAATGAAGTTCCTTTAATTTTTTTATATCCTCATTTCATAATTTAAAAGGGAAATTCTTCATTTATTAATAAAATTTTGGGGGGGTGTCTTTTTATCCCTAGCACTTAGTAACCTTATATGTTATGAGCTTTGCTGTTACTGTTTAGTCATTTTCATTCATATTCATCATGAACTCATTTGGGGTTTTCTTGATAAAGATATTAGGGTAGCTTGCCATTTCCTTTTCCACCTCATTTTCAAGATGAAGAAACTGAGATAAACAGGGTTGTGACTTGCCCAGGATCACAATTAGTAAGTATTTGAGGCTAGATTTGAACTTCAGTTCTTGACTCCTGCCCCAGCACTCTATTCACTGAGCCTTTTATCTGCTCCTATTACAAACTTAATAAATGGTTAATGGATTGGAATGAATGGAGCCTCACAAGAGCACTGTGAAGTATATAGTTTTGTGTAACAAATGTCTTTTACAGATAAAGAAAAAATGTTTAGAGAGGTTAAGTGATTTGTCCATGGTTGCTCATTTAGCAATTGCCCAAAGCAGGATTTCTTCTGATTCCAGGTCCAGAGTTCTCTTCCATATTTCCTCTTCTAAAGGATCACTCAGTTATTTGCTATTAGATTTTTAAATTTTATTATAAATATGAAAATTAGTCACTTTCTCCCATAGTTATGTTTGACTTAATACAAGACTCTAATTGATAAGGATCTTAGAGTGGTTTCCTTCCCCACAATTTCCTCTCCTATTCAAATCACCAACCAAGAAAGCAAGGTATAGTAAATTAGGACATGCTCCTATTAGGAGAGCAAGAATATCAATATATTTTTATAGTTTTAAAAATCAGGGGGGACGGAACCAAAATGGCAGAGAAGGCACACGTGAGATTCTGAGCTCCTCTCATACTCTCATTACCAATTTTTAAAATCAGCCTCAAAAATAGCACTAGACTGGTAAGGTTCATGAAGATTGGAAGTACAACAACTCACCAGCCAAAGGGATATTTACAGAAAAGGTTTGTCCTAAGTGGCGAGAACAGACCTGCACAGGGCAGGGATAGAATTGGGAGCAGGGGTGGCCCCTGTGGTTGGAAGGTTTACATAGAGCTTTCTGCCATAGCCTGACTGCTTTGCTTTGGTTGCAGAGTAATGGACCAGCAGAGAAATCAGAACCTAGGGTAGAGGGTACTCTGAGGGACGCCAGAGCAGGATCTGGCTAAGCACACCCAGGACCAGAAGTGAGTCAGCACAGACTATAATACAGATCTTCTTGACATTCTGCAGCAAGGGGCTCTTGTTGGGGAGTAGTCACAAATCTGCAGGGCAGGAGCACAGCCCGAGGCAGCCTCTAATGTTCACAGTGAGGCGCTCATCCTGCAGTAGTGGAATCTCCCCAGCTTGACTGTGCTCCCCAGGCAAAGATGCTTCCAGTACAGTGATGGATGGGGCAACTGCTAATACACAAAGCAGGTGTTTCTGGGGGGAGGGGGGCAGTGATACTCTCACTGCTTAACCTGTAGCCCCAATGCAGTTGCTAATCCTCACAGTATGGCTCCTAGCAGGGCACTTACACAGTCTAGCCCTTGATACACAGGCCTAGTCACTTCCATGTGGAGCTCTTCCCAGAACATCCCGCAGGTCAGCCACTCCTTGCAGCCCATTGAGAGGAAAGTTATTGTCCATATACCCATCCCTGCTCTGCAGAGGAACCTAGTAACCTCCTTTCCCTGAAGGCAGACCCTAAAGGTTTTGTTTTTTTTTTTAAAGTAAAAAAAAACAAAACAAAACAAAACAAAACAAGAAAACAATTGATAGCTTCTATACATAAATAGAGCGAATTTCCAACCCCAAGGAAACTAATAGCAAACACCCTCCAGACAATACCCTAAATAACACTCTCCTAGAAGAGACTATTAAAAATCTCAAAAGAGAGTTAGAAGAAAAATGGGAAAGAAAAGAGAAGCTATGCAAGAGAGTAACAACGTCCTGAAATGTGAATTGGAAAAGGTAAAGAATTCATAGGAGGTGTAGGGAAACAGAATTAGGGAATTGGAAAAGGTAAAGAAATCACAGGAAAGTAGGATCTGTGAATTGGAAAAAATAAAGAATTCCCAAGAAAATAGTATTTGTGAATTGGAAAAAGAAAATAACTCACTAAAAAACAAATTTAGTGAAATGGAAAAAATTCCATAGAGCAAAACAACTCATTTAAAAACTCAATTGGACATATACAAAAAGAAGTAAAAAAAAAAACTAATGAAGAAAATAACTCATTAAAAATTCGAACTGAACAAATAGAAATGAATGATTCATTGAGATACCAAGAATCAGTCAAGCAAAAACAAAAAAATGAAAAACTGCGAAAAATGTCAAATGTCTACTTGGGAAATCAACCAGACCTGGAAAATAGATCTAGGAGAGAAAATCTGATGATTATTGGATTTACTGCAAATTATGATGAAAAAAAAGAGCCTAGGTACTATTGTAAAGGAAATCATCAAAGAGAACTGCCCAGAGGTAATAGAACCAGAAGGTAAAATAGGCATTGAAAGAATGCATTGAACACCTTCTGAAAAAGACCCTAAAAAAAAAAAAAAAAAAAAAAAAAAAAAACTCCACGGAATATTTTGGCCAAATTTCAGGACTCTCAAGCTAAGGAAAAAATATTACAAGGAAACAGAAAAAAAAAAACAATTCATATACAAAGGTGCCACAACAGGGTCACTCAAGATCTGGCTGCATCCACATTAAGGGATCAAAGGTCCTGACATCTGATATTGCAAAAAGGCAAAAGAACTTGGAATGCAGCCAAGAATAAGCTACCCAGCTAAGTTTAGCATTTTCTTCCATGAAAGAAGATGGACATTTAATGAAACAGATGAATTCCATTTGTTTCTAAGGAAAAAACCAGATCTAAACAAAAAATTTCATTTCTAATCATAGGGCTCAAGAGAAGCAGAAAAAGGTAAAAGGAACTCTTGAGAACTGTATTTCTGTTATGGATATATATTAAGACTACATGTATAATTTGATTTTACTGACAAAAAAAAAAGGGAAGTAGAAATGGAAAGGGGATAGTATCAGAAAAAGAGATAAGGGGAAATAAAAAGAGGGAAACTACATCCCATGAAGAGGCAAAAAAAATCTATCATATCTGAGGGAACTTAGAAAGGGAGAGGACCATTGTGTGAATTTTACTCTCATCATAATTGGCTCAAAGAGAAAATAATTGACATATTGGTTTTACATAGAATTCTCTCTCACCTAATTAAAAAGGGGGAGAGGAAAAGGAAAAAGGAAAAGCGTAATAAAAGAAGGGTACAAGAAAGAGAAAGGGATTTAAAGGAGGAGGGAGGGATACTAAAGAGGGAGAGCTGCATGACACAAGTGGGGCCCATAAGTTTAATACTGGGGAAGGGGTACAGGAGGGGCAAAGGGTAAAAAAGCATAATCTGGGGATAATATGATGGCAGGAAATACAGAATTAGTCATTTTAATTGCAAATGTGAATGGGATGAACTCTCCCATTAAGTGGAGACAGATAGCAGACTGGATCAAAAGTCAGAACCCTACAATATGTTGTTTACAAGAAACACATTTAAAGCAGGGAGATACATACAAAGCAAAGGTAAAAGGCTGGAGCGGAATCTATTATGCTTCAAGTGAAGTAAAAAAGCAGGGGTAGCCATCCTTATCTCAGATCAAGCAAAAGCAAAAATTGATCTAATCAAAGAGATAAGGAAGAAAACTATATCTTGTTAAAGGGTAGCATAGACAATGAAGCAATATCAATACTAAACATATATGCACCAATTGGTATCGCATCTAACTTCCTAAAGGAAAAGTTAAGAGAGTTGCAAGAAGAAATAGACAAGAAAACTATAATAGTGGGAGATCTCAACCTTGTACTCGCAGAATTAGATATATCAAACCACAAAACAAATAAGAAAGAAATTAAAGAGGTAAATAGAATATTAGGAAAATTAGGTATGATAGATCTTTGGAGAAAACTGAATGGTGACAGAAAAGAATATACTTTCTTCTCAGCAGATCATGGAACCTATATGAAAATTGATGATCTATTAGGACATAAAGATCTCAAAATTAAATGCAGATAGGCAGAAATAGTAAATGCTTTCTTTTCAGATCATGATGCAATAAAAACTACATTGAACAAAAGGTTAGGGGTAAATAGATCAAAAAATAATTGGAAACTAAATAATCTTATCTTAAAGAATGATTGCATAAAACAGCAAAGTATAAACACAATTAATAATTTCACTCAAGATAATGATAACAATGACATCATACCAAAATTTGTGGGATGCAGCTAAAGCGGTAATGAGGGGAAATTTTATATCTTTAGAGGCTTACTAGAATAAAATAGAGAAAGAGAAGATCAATGAATTGGGCTTGCAACTTAAGAAGCTAGAAAAAGACCAAATTAAAAACCGCCATTCAAATACTAAACTTGAAATTCTAAAATTAAAAGGAGAAATTAATAATATTGAAAGTAAAAAAAAAAAAACTATTCAATTAATAAATAAAACTAAGAGTTGGCTTTATGAAAAAACCAATAAAATAGACAAACCTTTGGTAAATCTGATTAGAAAAAGGAGAGAGGAAAATTAAATTGTTAGTCTTAAAAATGAAAAGGGGGATCTTTCCACCAATGAAGAGGAAATTAGAGAAATAATAAGGGGTTACTTTGCCCAACTTTATGCCAATAAATTTTACAACCTAAGTGAAATGGATGACTACCAACAAAAATATAGGCTTCCCAGATTAACAGAGGAGGAAGTAAATAGTCCAAGTTCAGAAAAAGAAATAGAACAAGCTACTAATCAACTCCCTAAGAAAAAATTCCCAGGATCAGATGGATTTACATATTAATTCTACCAAACATCCAAAGAATAATTAGCCCCAATGTTATACAAACTATTTGAAAAAATAGGGAATGAAGGAGTCCTACCAAACTCCTTTTATGACACAGACATGGTACTGATACCTAAACCAGGTAGATTGAAAACTGACAAAGAAACTATAGACCAATCACCCTAATGAATATTGATGCTAAAATCTTAAATAAGATATTAGCAAAAAGACTCCGAAAATCATCCCTAGGATAATACATCATGATCAAGTAGGATTTATACCAGGAATGCAGAGCTGGTTCAATAGTAGGAGAACTATCAGTATAATTGGCCATATTAATAACCAAATTAACAAAAAACATATGATCATCTCAATAGATGCAAAAAAATTGATAAAATCCAAATCCATTTCTATTAAAAAGCACTTGAGAGTATAGGAATAAAAAAATTAGTAGCATCTATTTAAAACCATCAATAAGCATCATATGTAATGGGAATAAACTGCAACCATTCCCAATAAGATCAGGAGTGAAACAAGATTGCCATTACTATTCAATATTGTATTAGAAATCCTAGCTTTGGCAATAAGAGATTGGAGAAAGAGATTAAAGGAATTAGAGCAAATAATGAAGAAACCAAATTATCACTCTTTGCTGATGATATGATGGTGTACTTAGAGAACCCCAAAGATTCTACTAAAAAGCTACTAGAAATAATCCACACCTTTACCAAAGTTGTGGGATACAAAATAAACCCACATACATCATCAGCATTCTTATGTGTCACTAACAAAATCCAACAGTTATAATTACAAAAAGAAATTCCATTTAAAGTAACTACTGATAGTATAAAATATTTAGGAATTTATCTGCCAAGGGAAAATCAGAAACTATATGAACAAAACTACAAAACACTTTCCACACAAATTAAGTCTGATCTAACCAACTGGAAAAATATTAAATGCTCTTGGATAGGGCGAGCAAATATAATCAAGATGACAATACTACCTAAACTGGTCTATTTATTTAGCACTATGGCAATCAGACTTCCAAAAAACTATTTTACTGACCTAGAAAAAATAACAACAAAGTTCATATGGAAAAACAAAAGGTCAAGACTTTCAAGGGAATTAATGAAAAAAAAAAATCAAATGAAGGTGGCCTAGCTATAACAAATCTAAAATTATATTACAAAGCAGCGGTTACCAAAAACATTTGGTATTGGCTAAGAAGTAGACTAGTTGATCAGTGGAATGGGTTAGGTCCAAAGGGCAAAATAATAAGTAACTTTAATAATCTAGTGTTTGCCAAACCCAAAGATTCCATTTTTTGGGATAAGAACTCAATTTTTGATGAAAATTGCTGGGAAAATTGAAAATTAACATGGCAGAAACTAGGCATTGACCCACACTTAACACCGTGCACCAAAATCAGGTCAAAATGGGTTCATGACCTAGGAATAAAGAATGAGATTATAAATAAATTAGAGCAACATAGGATAGTTTACCTCTCAGACCTGTGGAAGAGAAATAAATTTATATCCAAAGAAGAACTAGAAATCATTATTGATCACAAAGTAGAAAACTTTGATTATATCAAATTGAAAAGTTTTTGTACAAACCAAACTAATGCAGACAAGATTAGAAGGGAAACAATAAACTGGGAAAACATTTTTACAGTCAAAGGTTCTGATAAAGGGCTCATTTCCAAAATATATAGAGAATAGACTCTAATTTATAAGAAATCAAGCATTCTCCAATTGATAAATGGTCAAAAGATATGAATAGACAATTCTCAGAGGAAGAAATTGAAACTATTTCTAGTCATATGAAAAGATGCTCCAGTCATTATTCATCAGAAAAATGCAAATTAAGACAACTCTGGGATACCACTACATACCTGTCAGATTGGCAAGAATGACAGGGAAAGATAATGCAGAATGTTGCAGGGGACGTGGGAAAACAGGGACACTGATACATTGTTGGTGGAATTGTGAATACATCCAGCCATTCTGGAGAGCAAGATCATTATATACTTCAAAAACAATACTATATGATGATCAATTCTGATGGATGTGGCCCTCTTCAACAATGAGATAAACCAAATCAGTTCCAATTGAGTAGTAATGAATTGAACCAGCTACACCCAGTGAAAGAACTCTGGGAAATGATTATGATTATAGAATTTCCAATCCCTCTAATTTTGTCTACCTGCATTTTTTATTTCCTTCACAGGCTAATTATACACATTTTCAAAGTCCGATTCTTTTTGTACAGAAAAACAACTGTTTGGACACATATACATATATTGTATTTAATTTATACTTTAACATATTTAATATGTATTGGTCAACCTGCCATCTGGGGGTGGGGGGGAAGGAGGGGAAATATTGGAACAAAAGTTATGGCAATTGTCAGTGTTGTAAAATTACCCTTACATATATCTGGTAAATAAAATGTATTTTTTAAAAAAAGAATAAAGTGAATGTGATATTCAAAAGAAAATCATTAAAGCCTTGCTTTATTCAGAATGCTAGGACTGATATTCAACTGTATCTTATAGCATTGATTTCAGAGTGTTTTATAAATATAAACTTGGCTCAGAACAAACCGCTAAAAACTGAAGCAGATAGAGATTAAAGTAAATTCTATAAAGACTGACATTTAACATGTTGATAATAGCAAAAAAATCAGAGAATCTTCATTGCAGTCCTCAAGTTGATGTTTGCTTTTTGTTCATGCTCATGATTTTTCTGACTCAGTGAATGTCATGTTAAATCTCTTGATATTATTTAGATGCCAAAGGAACACTGGATTTTCCATCCACTTCCCTCTTTATACAACCAACACACCTCCTTTATTGGTTACACATCTCTGAAGATGTATTTTATGCTGATTGTGCACATAATAAGCAAAATCATGCTCTAACTTAGTTACTGCTGCCATGCATATCTCCATTGTCTTTCCAGTCACTCAAATTGTGATATTTTTGACATCTATTCATGAAACATCACTTTTAAAATTTGGGTCTTTAAAAATTGTTTGTGTTTCATGGTGGAATTTATTCACAGGACAAAATAAATAACAGATGATATTAAATTCAGTGACAACAATTTAAGAATGAAGAACATTTCACATATTGATCAATTATTCTTCTGTTTATGCTTTTATTACAAAGTAATGCTTTTTGTCTCTGTCAGAACTTTTCATATTAAAATGTTGACTGTGAAGTTCACTTGAGATGAAATATCACATTTACAATGTTCAAACATTCTTTTGGAATGTAAATACATTAATTTATTTTTTAAATTTTTATTTTTATTGAAATCTTTTAATTTTTCTTCAATGTCATTTTCAAATATATCCTTCATCCCTTCACTGAATAAGTCATCTCTTCTTTAAAAAAATGCTTAAAAAGACAGAAGATAAAATGAGCTTAATAACATTAACCAATATAACAACTATATTTGATGATATCAGCATTGCTCCATACCTACAGCCTTTTACCTCTGCCTAGGAAAAAAGTAAGATAGCTATATTCCCTCATTCCTTCTTTGAGGAAAAGCTTATTATAATTACACAGAGTACAACTTATTTTTTTCCATTTAGATTTTAGTCATTCTGTATATTTTTCCAGGCATTCCAGCATCACTCCACAACTGTTCATATAAAATTTCCCATGCTTTTATGAATTCTTCATATTATTTATTCTTATAATGAAATGAACTTCTATTATATGTTGATATCACCATTTCTTTATCTATACCCATTTGTTGAGAGTCAATTTTGTTTCCAATTCTTTGCCATCACACCCAAAAAAAATTCTTTTAAAATTATTTTGATATATATAGGACCTATCTCTGACCTCTTTGAGGTATTTGTCTGTTAGTGAAATCTCTTGAGTCACAGAGTATAAATATTGACTTCCGGCCAAGATGGCGAAGAGGAGGCACACATCTGCTTAAGCTCTGCATTTTCTCTCAGAATATATTTCATGACAAGCCTCAGAATCAGTACTTGACTGGAAAAAACCCACAGAGTATAAATATTTTAGTTACTTTTAAAAACATAATTTCAAGTTGCATCCCAGAATGGCCAGACTAATTCACAGATTTGTCACCAGTATATTAGTGTAGAAAAGTTTAATTTATCAATGGCTTGTAATCATTACCAATGGCTCACAAATAATCTAACAAAAGAATAGCTTGCTAGGGGAACTCCTTCCTCCCAACCCCAATAATTATTTGTTTGCTTAAACTGCACACATAAGATAATTTATGGTACTTACTAATTTGTGTTGTGGGAATCTTACCCGTGGTCATTAGCCAAGATTGACATTTAATTATAACAAAAAAGAGAGTTCACCCAAATTCATCCATTTATCATTTTATTTATACTATGACCTCTTAGAAGCAAGGTGATAGTACAAAAGTTAGTGTGCTGTATCCAAGTCAGGAAAATATGAGTTCAAATCAAGCTACAGATACTTACTAACTCTAATACTCTGGGTAAGTCATTTACCTCTTATCCTCCAGTTACCTCATCTGTAAAATAGACATAATAATATCTTCCTCCTAGGGTTGTTATGAAGATAAAATGAATTTTAAATAAGAGAAAGTAGATAGCACAGTAGATAGGATATTGGGTATAGATTTAGGAAGAATGAGTTAAAATTCAGCCTCAGATACTAGTTATGTGACCCCAGGGAAATAACTTATTCTATGTTTGCCTCAGTTTCTTGGACCATAAAATGCAGGTGGTCGCAGAGAATAGTTATGAAAATCAAATGAGAGTACCCAGTACAGTGCCTGGCACATAAACAAGTTTTAAAAAAAGACACTCTTTGCCCTCAAGAATTTCCATTCTAATTGAGTAAGAACAATCAGAAAAGCTAAAACTCAGAGATGTTTAGGAATGAAAGCATCCATGGAAGCCAGTTAGAAGCAAACCTAGGAAAGGAATGAAAACTGATCAGCTGAGACCCTCTGCAAAATGGAAGCTCCAGGAAGAACTCACCAATAAGACAGGGGAGTATAAGATTTGTGGAGGGATATTCTATTGTGGTAAACCATAATAAGCAATACTACATTTGCTATTTCAGTGATCTATGGTAAACTTTCAGCAATAGAGAAGGCATGATTTTGAAGTTCATGAGCAGTCAGGAACAGAGCCAAGAGAGAAATAAGGTAGTATCCTTTTGATGTCAAAAGATCTTGAAAAAGGCCTCCCGGCCTCAAATAAATCTAAATATTCTAAGTAAACTATGTTTTATGTTAGATTATCTGTCATTTTTTTTCATTCAAGAATAGTCCTTTTTTGCATTGAGCAGTCATTGTTCATGTTTTAAGAATATAATATTAATAAAATAATGATCAAGTGATAATAACAAAATACAAAAGCCACAAATGTTTATTGTGAAGATGTTATAGAAGCTATTGATGACATGGGTTTGGTGGAGGAGAGGAATCATAAACTCTACTACTGGAGAGAATATCTACATCTGTGAGATCACAGACTGAATTAAGTTTTAGTAAATTAAGTTTTGTCAGATAAAATATTAATAAGGCTTAGGAAACTCTCCATGAAATCCAAACAGCTTCTTGATGTTTGTTTAGTTGACTCTAATCTTAGGAATTGTACAGCTAGTATGGATAGATAGAGAGAGGTAGGAAGTATAGATAGGCAATTTGCTTTCAGAGAGTTTCTACTATGAAAAGATTAGTATAAAAACTCATATTGATTACTATTCACTGGGAGAAAATTGTTACTTGAGCTAGTTGTCATTTCTGTAGATAAATTAGTGATTGTGATAGTGGTATTGGTGGTTCAAAATTAGAATAAAAACTAAAGTGTGTATATTTTGTTTTCCCCCAATTAATTTAAGGTCCCTGAAGTCAAAAATATTTTATTTTTGTCTTTATATCCTCAGTATCTCTAATACTTAACATATTATCTGACACATAATAAGCACATAAGCACTTAATTGATTATTTTCTTCCTTCTTTCCCATAGAACATACAGGTTATCCTGGCTCTCATGATGAATCCATTAATTCTCATATTCTTTCTCTCTCTCTTTCTCTCTCTCTCTCTCTCTCTCTCTCTCTCTCTCTCTCTCTCTCTCTCTCTTTCTCTCTTTCTCTTTCTCTCTCTCTCTCTCTCTTTCTCTCTTTCTCTCATATATACATATATATGTATATATACATATATATGTGTGTATATATATATATATATATATATATATATATATATATGTCTCTCTGACATATGTTTCAGGCTACTTATTACCACCACATGGCTTGATTTCTGGATGATCTCTTTTTTCAGTTTAGATGACTAAAAAGTTAATTTTAGAACCATAGATTTAAAACTAGAAGGAATCCTAAAAATCCTAGAAGGAATCAATGAGCCCAAAGTTCTCATTTTAATGGATGTATAAAATTAAGTTCTAGGATGGTTATATGAACTATCTAACATATATGTACTATGTGTCAGAGCTGAGATTTGAAGTCATCTTTTTACTTCAAGCAATACTCTTCCTACTGTACCACACTACCTTCTTTTTACTCTTTTTATAGGAGAACACATTAGAGTAGAAAAGGGCCTTAGAGGCCATGGGTTTAGCACTGCTTTTTACAGATGAGAAAATTGAAGCATGAAGAGTCTTTTATCAGTGTCACACTGCTTATAAATACCTGGGGAAGGATTTTAATTCAGATCTCCCTGACTCCAAGTTCTGTACCCCATTCACCATTCCATCCATTAATTGAGAAGGAGGATCTGTTGTTCATATCTTAATAATAAAATGTAAGTGACAAAAATATTCATCTTTTTTTCTTTTCAATATGAAAAATATAAAGAATAATTATTAAACTTGTCAGAGTCAATTCTTCTGGTTAGTAATACCTTCTATCTAGAATCCTCAGTAAAATCTCTAGAGAAAACTGTTTCTATAGAATAATTGAAGTTTTCACTAGCAGATCAAGTTAGGATGAGTGTAGAATATTTTATTTCTCCATTTGAGATCGCTTGGGAAGATTCTATTCCTTAGAGTACCTGAATATGACTTAAAACCATAAAACCTTAGAACATGAAGTTTCTTATTCATCCAATTCAATCTCTTTGTTTATATGGAAACTAAAGCCCAAGAAACAAACAAAAATTGCCCATAAAATTATAGATAATAAGTAACCTTTGTTACTTACTTTCACAATTGAAAATTAAAGACTGGGGGGAATTAGGTGACATAGAGCAAAGAGCATCTGCCCTGAAGTTGGGAGGGCCTGAGTTCAAATCTGGTCTTAGACACTTAATATTTCCTAGCTGTGTGACCCTGGGCAAGTCACTTAACCCCAATTGGCTCAGCAAAAATTAAAAAAAAGAAAGAAAAAAAAGAAAGTCAATGACTCCAAATCATTTTATAGTATCATATTGAACAGTTTCATGATTATCAATTACCACCTAGTTCTTTCTACTATACCTTCAATATTTTTTATTTTGATTTTTCTTTGTTCTTTTAAAATTTATTGTGTCATGAATATATTCTGGTTTTCTCTCTCAGAACTACATTGCTACATATGCTATTCAGGGATTTAGATTGCTCTTAGAAGTTGGGAAGTTCTTATTTTTTTATCCTCTTGAGCTTGAGCCAACAGCTGTGTTACTCATATTGTTAGCAACCAGTTACTTAATATTCAAGTTCTATTTAATTTAAGTATTGGGTAACTTTAACAGAGAAATATTTCTTCCAAAGATATAGCAAGAACAAAATAAAAACTTTTCTCCAGTTTTTTTTTTAGGATACACTCTTTTCTACCTCACCTCAGGGCTCTGAAGAAAGTAGGCTCAACTCAGTTTAATTTCCACATAACACTGGTTCTGACAAATTTATGTTAATATGTAGCACAATGGTTGGATGAATCCTCCTCTCAGTTTCCATGGTCCTGGGTCCAAAAAGTCATTGCTCCTCAAGACACTGATGTGATTAGTTACCTATCCTAGATTTGAGTTTTGGATTCCTGTGTCTTATTTTCTCAACTCTGGAAAACTTCTAAGGTCAAACATTCCAAATCTTTCACATAGAAGTGAAAAAAACAATCAAAAAAGCTAAGGGCTGAACCCTGTTTCTTGGGATAATATGGCCTCTGAGATAAAAATTCCCTAAAGTCTTTCTTTGTGTCATGGTCTTTTACTAGGAACAGTGAGGATAACATGACACAGAGAAAATGAAACCACATAGGGATGGCAGAAATCAACTACAAACTTTTAAATGCCCCAAAGCCAATCAAAAAACCTTCTCTTTACAATATGGTTAGTAAACTAGAAACTATTAAAGACTATCTGCATATATTCCATAATGTAACTAAGGTACTTCCTTATATTTCATCATAACTCCTATATACAAGCTTCATAGCTTCTTCATGTAGAAAAAAATAAATAAAGGAATTTCATTTTATTTAGGGCATTATGGACAAAGAATAATACTAATATAAGTAAATGGTGAACATGGCAATGACTATCTTGAATTCTCAATTAGATCTAATGTGATATAACCATGTAGCAATGAGACATATAAACTGCCTAGATTTGAGGAAATATTTCCTCAAACTACTATTTTTCCTCATTCTATTTTTATATGTATTAGGAGCTTGCCCTGGATGTAATCCAATCTAAAATGTAAGAAAAATGAATCCTGTCTTTTCTTACTGTATGGATGGAGATGGCCTACTTTGGGTGCTTAATCAGAAGAAAAAAGCACTTTTAAAACTTACTAGATTGGTGTAGTTTATCTCTTTTCCTGCATATTCTTTCCTCTGAGGTCTTTTCTACTGTACCCACAAGATAAAAATAACAGTTCATTTGCAATGTGAATGATGTAGTAGGAAGAATACCTTTCCTCTCTCTCATTTACTTTAGTGGTCTGAGAAATGAGTATGGGAGTTTTTCTTCCTTTTCTATTTTCATTTGTCTTCAGTTTTAGGTGCTTGCAACAGGAAGGGATTTTTAACTATGACAAACTTGCAGCCATGTAGCTAGCCAGTCTAGCAGGGAAACTCTGAGAAGCCAGGATGCACAGAACTCAAGTCCTAGAGAGGACTTTGGACTTAGAAATGGTAAGGGTATTTAATCAAATGTGAGCCTAATCTCCTTTCTTTTCCCTGAATCTGAAGTGAATAGAGGAAATGATTAACTCCCATGGGTTACACTAGTAAATTTGTATATTTGTAATTCTACCTTTAGAAGTAAATAATTCTTAGTAAAGCTATTCTGAGTTTTAATAAGTAGATAAATTAGGGAGTCCTCCCCTATACTTGGAGAAACATTAGAATGAGCTAAAGTCTTTGGCTTAAACACTAGATATAAAACTAAGGTGATTAACAGTACTGAAGATCTCCCCTCTGAGGGAGGGAAATATGCTTGGACTTCGAGCAGTGGGGGCCAAGGATAATCACTGTTACAAAGTTTTATTCTTCCTCCTATCTAAAAAGAAGACTCATTGAAAGTTCATTGTCAAAAGACTTAGCTTCATATTACAGCTATGTAATTTTTTGCTTGTGAAACCTTTGGTAAGTTATTCGACTTCCTAATTGGTCTCTCACTTCCAGTCTTTCTCTTTGATCCATTTACACAGTTACTAAACCAATTTTTGTAAAGACTAGCTCTGACTATGTCATACCCATGTTTAAGAAGCTTAAGAAGCTCTGTGGTTGCCTATTGGCCCCATAAAGATAAACTCTTTTGTGTAATATTTTAAAGAAAGTTCTTTAATATCCCACCTTTGAAAAGATTTTTCACATGACTCTCTGTCATGGATTTGACATTATAGCCAAAACAAGCCATCTGCTGTTGTCTATACATATAATTCCATCTCTGCTTTTGCACTTGGAATGATCTTTCTTCTTAAGTCTGTCTTTTCAAATTTCTAGCCCTTTTCATGGCTTATCTCAGGTGTTATCTCCTACACTAAAGGTCTTTTCTGATTTTCCCAGTTATTAGGGAACAACTTGCCAAAATGGCATTGTTTTTCTTTGTGTATGTATGTATATACATACATACATACATACACACACCCACACACACATCACATTTACTTTTATAAAATTTGATCTCACCAAAAGAATATAAGCTTCTTGAGGGCAGGGTTTTTTGCCTTTAACTTTATATTACCAAATCCTTATATAGCTTCTTTCATGTAAATAATGCTTATTGAATTGAATTGAAATATCTAAGCCTCAGCTTCCTCATTTGTAAAATTAAGTACTAGGACTAAATATTCTCTAATGTCCCTTCTAACTCTACATTCTATGATCTTATCAAATTATGGTTTTCATTCTTCCAGAAAAAAATACACATGTACACAAACACATACATGTGTGTGTGTTTATATATATATACACATATATATATTATATATATATAATATATATGTGTATATATATATATCATATAGATAAATGATATATATAGATAGATAGATCTGTGTGAATGTGTGTATGTCTGTGTTTGTGTCTATGTGTCTATGTTTTCTTTCTGATAGGGGCAGCTAGGTGACTCAGTGGATAGAGTACTGGACCTGGAATCAGAAAGACTTGAGTTCAAATCTGACCTCACACTTACTAGTTGAGTGACACTGAACAAGGCACTTAACTTTTATTTGCTTTAATGCGAGGAAAAAAATAGCAAAATATTCAGTATATTTGCCAAGGATACTCCATGGATATTGTCCATGAGAATATGAGGAATCAGACATGACTGAATAACAAGAATGACATAAATATTTGTATGTTTGTATAAATAGACAGGGAAATGAACAGATACATACATATATTGTATAAATGCATGTGTTTACACATATACACATAGATTTATGTTTGGGAAGTTTTTACTCCAAACCTCTAGGATTCCCCTTCTTAGTTATTTTTTTTAGTCTGAAGGAAGAAAAGGCAGTTAAAAATAAACTCTCCTGCTTTTACTTAATTTCAACAAATAAAATAAAATGGCTGTTTAAATTACATGGCTCTCATGGAGTGATTTCCACATTGGCAAAGCCATGGCATATGCACTAGTTAAGAGATAATTACCTTAACAACAACATGCATTTATATGGAGTCCTTTACAAAAGAGTCACGGGGTGCTTTGCAATTAGACCACAACAAACCGCCCTGTTTTTCTTAAGAATTTTCAAATGAACGGACAGATATGTCTCTAGTTATAAGTGCCCAGACTGAACGGCACTATGAATAGAATCTGGGAAGAAATGTCACAATTGGGAAGCAGAGCTGCTCTGAGGGACTAGAGATTGTGTTGGACAAAGCGAATATCCTGCTGATTCTGACCTTAATGAGTAAGCAGGGACATATGGTAGTGACAAAAGATTTAACAAATTTACTGGGTTGCAGCCATGAGCTGCCTCACCAGGGAGTGAGACAATGTTAAAGTCAATATTTATTTTTAGGGGGAGTCTAAATTTTAGGGATGTCTAAATGTAGAGTTGTACTCAGATCAGTCACCCATTAGTGTTGCTTAAGATTATACAGTCTCAAAGTCAATGATATGGGTCACAATGGGTTAATCATTACAGACAAAGTAATAATAACATAGTTAAAGAGACTAATTGGCCACTATAAAATCAGCAATTAATCAAGCAGATAATAAATCTATAACTAAGAAGGACCTCAGAGGTCATCTAGTTCAAAACCTTTTTATTTTTCAGATAAAGAAACTGTGGCACACTGGGGTTGAATGGCTTACCCAAGGCCATAAAGATAGTTAATGTCTGAGACAAGATTTGAACCCAGGATTTCAAAATCCAGAGCCAATGTACTTTATTTGCCCTGTAATTCTGCTTCCTGTAAAGGGAAACAGATATAGAGCTTAATTGTACAGGGCAAATCAGAATATGAGTAATTAACAGCAGACAAGTCTTTTAAAATTGTAATTGTAGTATAAAGGTCCATGATTATTATAATTGCTCTTACATCTAACAAGAGACTCCTGTCCTTTAAATGAAATAATCCTGAGGCTTTCTGAATGTCTCTCTCTGCCTAATCATCCCTTTTGAATTTAAAGAGCCCTTTTTAGTTTCTGGAGTATCAGAAGAGGGAGAGACAGAGACAGAGATGGAAAGACAGAGAAACAAAGCCAGAGCCAGAGAGAAAAAGACACAGAGAGATAGAGAGAGATAAGACATAGAGAGAGAAAAGAAAGAGACAGAGGCAGGAACAGGAGATACAGAGACAAACAGAGAGGAGAGACTAACAGGGAAGAGAGACAGAGAGACAGAGACAGGGAGACAGAGAGAGAGAGAGAGAGAGAGAGAGAGAGAGAGAGAGAGAGAGAGAGAGAGAGAGAGAGAGAGAGATGAGGCAAAGGAGAAGGAGATGGAAGGTAAAAGAAAAGGAAAGAAACATAGAGAGGTTGATATTTGCTCCAAATCTTACAGGAAGTAAATGACAATGACTAGATTTGAACTCAGCATTGTTGGTTGGTTTGCTTGTTTTTTAAATCAAATTGCCACATGCTTTGCATTGTACTTCACTGAATTGTTTCTAAAATTAAAGCATGTAACTAGCCTCAACTCCAGTTATCTCCAGCAACTTATCCTTATTTCTGATAAAGGCCTCATTTCTAAAACATATAGGGAATTGACTCAAATTTATAAGAATATAAATCATTCCCCAAATGATAATTGATCAAAAGAAATCAATAATTTTCAGATAAAGAAATTAAAACCTTTTCTAGTTATATGGAAAATGCTTTAAATCACTCTTGTTTAATGAATTGTAAATTAAAACAACTCTGAGGTATCACATCACATCTCTCAGATCGTCTAAGATAATAGGAAAAGATAATGATGTATGTTGGGGGATGTGGAAAAACTGGAACACATACATTATTAGTGAAGTTATGAAATGATCCAACCACTCTGACACTCTGGAAAGCAATTTGGAACTATGTCCAAAGGGCAATAAAACTGTTTATACCCTTTGAATCAGCAATATTTCCACTGGGTCTGGATCCCAAAGAAATCATAAAAGATGGAAAAGGACCCATGTGGGCAAAAATGTTTGTAGCAATCTTTTTGTAGTATCAAGGAACTGGAAATTGAGTGGATACCCACCAGTTGGGCAATAGCTGAATAAGGTATAGCATATGAATGCAATAAAATATTATATTACTGTTCTTTAAGAAATGATAAGCAGACTGATTTCAGTAAAGCCTAGAAAAATTTAAATGAACTGATGCTAAGTTATGTGAGCAGAACTAAGAGAACATTACACACAGTAACAATAATTTTACATGATGACCAACTGTGATAACTTAGCTCTTTTAAACAATGAGGTGATTCAAGGCAATTCCAATAGATTTGGAATGGAAAGTACTATCCACATCCAGAGAGAGAAATATGAAGATTAAATGTGGCTCAAAGCATAGTATTTTCACCTTTGTTGTTGTTTGTTTGTTTTCTTTTTTTTCCTTTTTCTCTCTTGATCTGATTTTTTTTTTTTGCACAGCATGACAAATATGGAACTATGCTTAGAAGAATTACATGTTTAACCTAAAAAAAGAAATCTAGCCCATAATAAAGGGGAAAAAAAGGAAGGAAGGAAGGAAGGAAGGAAGGAAGGAAGGAAGGAAGGAAGGAAGGAAGGAAGGAAGGAAGGAAGGAAGGAAGGAAGGAAGGAAGGAAGGAAGGAAGGAAGAAAGGAAGGAAGGAAGAGGGACAGAGAGAGAGGGAGAAAGGAAGGAAGAGAAAAAGAGAGGGAGGGAGAGAGCATGGGAGGAAAGAAGGAAGGAAGAAAGGAACAGATGGATAAAGGGAGGAAGGGAGAGAATTCTGTTAATTATCCTCAGTGAGGCAGCTATTCATAAAGGTTGTTGTTTTCCTTCATTTTCAAAGCCAGTCAAGACATCTGGGAGATAAGGTCATGACATGCAAGTGAATTGGATTTGAGTGAGTGGAGTGAAAAGTCACTAGCTCACTTTCTCCTCTGTAACCATCTGGGTCTAGTGGGTGGTTGCCTCAGTCAAATATGGAATTAAAAACAGCACAGAAGAGAGAAATAAAATGTATTGCATGAAACCTAATAGTTAGCTGGTCTAAAGATCAAGAAAACCAGAACTATTCAATTTCATATGATCAAGATTTTACATTCTGATTCAGGACAGGGTCAACAAAAGAATATTAGACATCCATGTATACATATATTTTATTTAATTTATACTCTAACATATTTAACATGTATTTGTCGACCTGCCATCTGGGGGGGGGGAGGAGAAAAATTGGAACAAAAGGTTTGGCAATTGTCAATGTTGTAAAATTACCCATGTAAATATCTGTTAAATAAAAACTATTATAAAAAAAAAGTATTAGACATCACCAATCCTATAATAAAATGAAAATAAATCAAAACTATTCCTTGTTCCAAGTACTACACAAACCACTGTAATTTGGGGCCCATATAGCTTTTGACTACCTTTCTTTTTCAGTCAATCTGTTTAGATTCTAAATCTCTTACAATTAAATTATCTTGTTCATTTTCTCTTTGAGAGAAACTCATCTCATCCACACATAGTAATATTCATCAAATTATTTAATCCTTTATCAAGCATTTATTAAGTCACTACTATGTTCCAGTCATTGCTCTCAGTACTAGTGATATCAAAACAATTGAAAAAGAAACAAAAGTGGTTTGAAAAAAAACATATATCATGATGAAAATCTATAGTTTCAAAAAGAAAATTTGAATAGACCATCTTAAGGTTTGTTACTCTTTTGAGCAGCCTTGAAACTGCCACTTTCTGACACTTATTTTCTTCATATATTAAGAATGGTTTTGACTACATGGACTCTATGGTCCCTTCCACCTCTACATTAATGGTCCTATGAAGAATTATGAAAATGGAATTTCACCTTGACTTTTCTCTTGATTTATAGAGCATAAACAGAATTTAGAAGAATGGAATTCTGGAAGTCCTTTGGAAGCTGAAGGAGCAGAAATGGCAAATCTTAGGAAGGCAAATCATTATGTTATGAGAATACTTTCCAATTTCAATGACTACTTATTAGGTACAGATTTTAACTGAACAATTCTAAAGGGCTTCTACATCCTGACTGCCACAAAGTTCTTTAGTTGATTTTGTCTTGTGATTTCTCTTCTCTCTCTCTCTCTCTCTCTCTCTCTCTCTCTCTCTCTCTCTCTCTCTCTCTCCTCTCCTCTCCCTCTCCTCTCCTCTCCTCTCCTCTCCTCTCCTCTCCTCTCCTCTCCTCTCCTCTCCTCTCCTCTCCTCTCCTCTTCCTCTCCTCTCCTCTCCTCTTCCTCTCCTCTCCTCTCCTCTCCTCTCCTCTCCTCTCCTCTCCTCTCCTCATCCTCTCCTCTCCTCTCCTCTCCTCTTCCTCTCCTCTCCTCTCCTCTCCTCTATCCTCTCCTCTCCTCTCCTCTCCTCTCCTCTCCTCTCCTCTCCTCTCTTCTCCTCTTCTCTTCTCTTCTCTTCTCTTCTCTTCTCTTCTCTTCTCTCTTCTCTTCTCTTCTCTTCTCTTCTCTTCTCTTCTCTTCTCTTCTCTTCTCTCTCTTCTCTTCTCTTCTCCTTCTCTTCTCTCTCACTCTCTCTCTATTTCCCTTCTCAGAGAAGCAATAGTGAGCAATGCTTAACTCCACATTATATTATTTTTTCCTCTGAGGTGCCATGTGATTTTGGAGCTTCCTAGGTTACATGAATATATACTTTATGTTCTGTCAATTTTGATTCATTTTTATTCCTTATGAAATCATTGTACCAGGAGATCAAAGAGTCAAAAGATTTGCTACCAAAAGTCACTGGTATAGCTCAAAAAGTTAAGTACTGCCTTTTGGCTAGAGAAGAAATCATTATTAACTATATATATTTTTTCTTCAGTATAAAAAGCAAATTTTGGATTGTCTACAGCCATGATTTTTCCCTGCTTCAAGACAGAGATATAAACACCCCAAGTTGAAATATACTCTGATAGTGTTCATTGTCTAAATTTAACTGTAGAACATGGACAGGTTTTAAATTAGAAAAGTGTGAAAACAAATGGAATTTGAAACAAATATCTTATTTTGGAAAATTCTTGTGACTCTAATGTTTAAAAGTTGCAAGAATATTTCTTAACTTTGCTAAACTTTTTTTTGAGGGAAAGAATATGAAAGGAAAAGTTTATTTGTCATCTCAGTGATAGGATTTTTCTTTCTCCAACTGATTGAGATTTGGACTTTGTCTAATTTTGAATCTGATACCTAAAACATTTGGTAAAGCTAAGTTTCATGTTATAGGTAATTTTTCCTGAATCATGTTTTGTTTTTATTTTTAAAGCATTTTTTGTAGAGACAGTTTCATATAACAACGAAGCAAAAATCATAATCAAATCATCAAAAGTTTGAGAATGGAATTTGAAACCAAGTGTCAGGAACTGTAATTAGCTAAATTTTAAACTTTGTTTAAATAAAAGTATACAAGTTGATATAATAATGTTCAAAAAATAGAATTATTATAAAGCCACAGTTCATAAAATAAGTTGATGAAATATGATAACATTTAACTCAAGGGATGTGTCTTATGAAATAGCCCTTAAACAAAGAGAAATTTGAGAAATTTTGAGGCAAAAGGGAGCAAATCAAACCCATTTTATACCCTAAATTGCTTCCTATAAAAATAATTTTTGAGGTACATATGGATTTGTATTTAATATTTCACAGGAAAAATATTTTAAAATGAAAATATTTGCATAGAAACTCTATTTAAATCACTATGGATTCTACATCATTGATGAAGTTAATTATAGCACTGAAGAATGCTTCATTAACACTATTCTCATGAAGATTCTCAATAATAGAAGTAACTCACCATGTTCTTATGACCAGATCCTCCTTTTCATTGCTAAGCATATTCTCCAACAAGGCTCTTGAAGCCCAAAAGAGGAGCAGAGACTTCAATAAATCATTCTAAACAATAAATTTTTGTTCAATATTCAGAATGAACATGGGAAAAGGGCTCAGCTTAATAGGGATGGGAGGCTGTAATGATAGGAAATAGTGGGAAGTCTAGTCTATTCAGATTTCAATTTATCTTATTCTCCTAGCCACAAAGAATTTATATCTCTGAAATCCTAAATTACTTATCTTTTAAAAGATGTTATTTGTATCATTAAATATTGAATAAAGTTTAAAATATTAATCTATATAAATATCACTAATTTTATTAGTATGTATTTTTCTTCATGATAATATTTTATTTTAAACGTTTACTTAAGAAAAAATAAAAGACTCAGAGATTTTCAATTAAAAACAGTCATTTCTCTACCAAAACAAACAGCAAGTCTAACTTTTGTAAGCTTTACCAACTTATTTCTTTTATATAAATTCAGCACTTAGCATAGTCCTGCCATACACTAAATGCTAAATAATAATTATTCATTTATTCATTATAAAATTGGTTTCAAGTCAGGATTAAAAAGACTAAGAATAGAATCTTTGGTTCATTTGATTCTACATATGTCTAAGTACTAAAGACAAAAATTTAATAAGACTGCTTCAAGGAAAAAATCACTGATTTGAGGTTTTATAACTAAGCCTGAAGAATTCAAGGAAGGACTAAAAAAACTTAGTAATGACAAAATATTAGCTTAATAAATATGAAGCAGCCTAAGGATTAAAAAAACTGTGCAAAAATATGATGTGAAAATGATGGAGAGAATCTGGGTTAGGTAGATGGTATTAGAAAAAAAAAGATTTTAATTAAGTGTTTTTAAAATTTTTAAATGATGCATAGTTTCACCTCTTCTTAAATACCAGAATTGTAGTAAACTGTTAGAAAAGAACATACAAACTAGTAACTGTGAGCAAATGCATCTTCAGGTAGCAGTCAGTTGCTCGGCTTTCTTCCTTGGGATGAGTGCCAGTGCATATGGTCATCTATTGGGGGGGGATCTCAAAACTGTGGGTGATCCTTGAGTCCATATGTGCTATAGTACCTAGGAACAACTGGGACTTGGTTAATGACGTGGCAAGAGCCTAAATTTGTATTTATATAGTTTTTTATTGAGTCCAGTCCAAATCTGACTGCTATTTTTACCGCATGGCTTAAACTTTACAATTTGTTACTTTTTAAACATGGTGGCAAAAATAAATCCCACCCATTTGAGATAAATATGAAGTGGTCAACCTACTTGTGATACTTTCTTTCTAATAATCCTAATGAAAATTCAAAGATAATAAAAAGACCAAAAGTAGATTTATAGGAATATTCAGAAAGGAAAACTAACAAAAATGATTCTATCATTATGATAATGATAAATAAATGAGTGAGCATTTATTAATTGCTTTCTATATATCAGACATTATACTAAGAATAAAAATACAAATAATAAAATGGAACTTTCCTGACCTCAAGAAATTAAGTTTTACTAGAGGATACAATGAATATAAAAAAGGAGGGATCAAGGAAGGATATTTTGAATAAAGTACAAGGTGGAAGAAAAACAAAATGGAGTCCTGAAGTAATTCAGAAATGTAAGCATTTGTTTAGTGCATTCTTACTCATTCCTTCTTAACTACTTGAGGAGCCATTTTTCCTACTGTCTTCATCTCCCTTTCCCCCTCTCCCCCCCAAAACCCCCCCCAAAAAAAACCACTTCAACAATATGAGTTTGTAAGAGATGATTGGATCTTTGATCTTCAAAATTTTGTCCTCTCCATAGCCTGTCTCTTAAACAAATAATGTTCTCTATACCTTCCAGTGCCTTCTCTGGCTTCTGCCTTTAATGTACAAGTCTTTCAGGATGAAGCTGGATGTGTGAAGTGGGAGGAAAGCATCAAATCATTTTGTGAAAGAGAAATAGTTTTAAGTTAGTTTGTCTGCTTGTGTCATGATTCACTAAGTGATGATGTGTGACCTTCTGTTTTATACTGTTTGGGTTAAATCCAATCTACTGCAGTCAGTATTAAAGATGCTATGGATATATTTTGTAATTTGTGTAAAAGCTAGACTTAGAAGGCCCTTGAAGTACCTTCTAGGATGCTTATTTTGTTATCTAAAAAGAATCAATAAAAGATACTCAGAAGGTATTTCCCTAGCTAAGCCTTGTAGAAAATATATTAAAAGATGAAGGTAATTCTCTTGTACAAAAGTCATCATAATTCAGTGCATCAAAGATATTCTTTTCATTATTTTGTATTCTCCTTCTACCTACAGAGATTCAGGAAGTATCATGGAGATTTTTAAAGCATTTTAGTAGAGACAGTTTCATATAGCTACCAAGCAAAAATCATAATTTGCCATGGACTGAGGAAGCCTAGGATTCAAGTCTTTTCTTAGTCCTATCATAGTTTTATAATCATAATGAACTCACTTTGCCTCTCAGTGTTTTCTTCCCCCACTACTGTCAGATTAAAATCATGCTATCAGCATAAGTAGAAGGTATGTTTAAAAAAAAAAAAACTTTTTATTTTCAAAACACATGCATTATTTTCAACATTTATTCTTGTAAAACCTTGTGTTCCAAATTTTTTTCTCCCTCCCCTCTACCCCCTCCCATAGATGACAAGTAATTCAATTTGCTAAACATGTACAATTCTATACAAATTTCCACAATTATCTTGCTGCACAAGAAAAAATCAGATCAAAAAGAAAAAAATTAGAAAGAAATCAAAATGTAAGCAAACAACAACAACAAAAAAGTGAAAATATACTATGATCCACATTCAGTCCCCACAGTCTTCTCTCTGGATGCAGATGACTCTCTTCATCACAAAACCACAGAAACTGGCCTGAATCACCTTGTTGAAAAAATCCATGTCCTTCAGAATTGATCATCATATAATCTTTCTGTTGCCATGTAAATTGTTCTTTTGGTTTTACTCACTTCACTTAGCATCAGTTCATGTAAGTCTCTCCAGGCCTTTCTGAAATCATCTAGTTCCTTGCCACTACAAAAAGAGCTGCCACAAAAATTTTTGCATATGTGAGTCCTTTTCCCTTTTTTATTATCTCTGATGTATAGGTACAGTAGAGTCACTGTTGGATCAAAGAATATGCACAGTTTCATAGCCCATTGGACACAGGTAGAAGGTGTGTTTATAACAGATGCTTCCTATAACAAAAAAGTATAGATCTAGAGCCCTCCTAAACCCCTTCTCCAATTATCTCTTTGTTCCTCCTAATCCCTTCCACTTCTGCTGCATATATCTCTTCTATGCCTTGATGAATAGTTTTCCTGAATTAAATTTACCACTTGGTGGCCATCAATCTGATATTAAGCCTCCCTGGGTTTTCAAGGCTGTTCTTTGGACAACAGATTGCATCATAATCCCAAAATGAATCCTTTCCAACCTAGTAGAATCTCTCTCTGTTGGCATAAATGTTAAGAATGCATCACATAATACAAAAATATTACTGAATCCCCCTTTTTTATTGTCTGTTTCCTGCATTTGGAAGAAACCATAACTCCTTAAATAGGAAGAAAGATCTTTTGCATGTGTTAATCAGGTTAAGTTATCATGCATTTATAAAAATCCTAATATGTGCTAGGCACTGTGCTAAGTGCTGGGGATACAAAGAAAGAGAAAAATAGTCCCTGTTCTCATAAAAGTGACAAGGGGGAGGAGGAGCACAATATGTTAAAAAAATTATAATCTAACAAGATATATTTGATAAATTGGAGATAATCAACAAAGCAGACTCAAATCTGCTATTCTGTTTATGTGTCTCAGTATAATCTCTTTCAATTTTGTTTTTCTTACATGTCAAAGGAGGGGATAGGACTAGAAGGTCCCGGAGATCCCTTCTAATTCTAGATCTGACAATCTTCCTACCTGTGTATCTATCAGGACAAAATTTGATAATCATTATACCATACAAGGCCTGAAGGAAACATTAATTCTGATCCTCTAAGTAAGATTCTTTACATCAAAGACTTCATTTAACTGGTAAGAATCCAATTAAGTGTCCAATTAAGCTTTAAGTAAATGATCCTATCTATTTAATTTCTTTGACATGGGGCAGAAACAAGAAAGGCTTGAGGCTTTCATTGAATTTATATTATACATGGCACGCACGTGGCACGCACACACACACTCACACACAGAATCCACATTTGAATTCCAGAATGCCTTAATTTGTGATCTGAGAAACTGGAAAATATTCTTGTGACATGATATATTTAAATCATTAATATGTTCTTAGCTCATAAAGTGGCAACCTCTACTTAATCAGATAGGAAATCATTTGGGAAATATTAACTTTTATGTTCAACATTGACTTCATTTACTCTGAATATTATTTTTAGTAGAGAGCATTTAAAAGAATGAAAACATACCTTTAGGTTCATGGGAAATTTTTAAACAGGCTTCTTTTCCTTAAGGTCAGACTTTTTAAAAGTTAAGAAAAGATAGGGAGAGTTGATTTTTTTCTTGTGTTTGTCTTCTTAGTTTGTCTACTTAATCAGAGAACTGAAATGAGTGCCATGATTTAAATAAATAAGGTCAGAAGTCTGAAAGTTTAAAAATCCAAATAAATCTCAATCTTCTGAAATACATGGGGAATATCTACTGAGGCAGGCAGTGTCCATGGCTCCCTAAAACCCCATTTTCTAAAAAAGTAGAGTTAACTTCTCTTTGCAGGGAGGTCTGGTGTCTGAATCCTGGGGCTAATTCCTGGTTAGTCACTCCAAAATCCTCCTGTAGATGGTAGAACACAAAGAATATGGGACTCCCTTTTTTTTTATTTCCTTGCTTTAAAAAAAAAAAGAAATTATTTCCTAACTGGACTAATATTCTCTGCTTGCTTATATAATTTTGTGTATGGTTTAATATAGTGATTACCTTGTAACTTTAGTTTAGCCACTAATGTCTCTGGTGAAAGAGAAGTTAAAAATTAAAATGAAGGATTAGGCTAGTTGATATCTAAGTCCCCTTATAGTTTAATAATCCTAAATAACTTACTGAAAAGAGTCAATGAAAGATGTCATGTAATAATATAATAAATAACCTTTTAACTTCTATTGATTGGAGATACTTAATATTATACTTTTTCTTGAAATTCAAATTTAAGATTGAAAGTTGTATTCTCTCATTAGAATTCAATCACCCTTAGGTGGAAACATGTTTTTTTTTTTTTTTTTTTTTTTTTAGCTTTTCCTAGGCAAAAAACTTAGCTGAATGGATGGCTTAACAGTAAATGGTTAACAAATGCTTGTTGATTAAAACTTCTCACTGTTTTGGGCATTTAGAGAGTTATTTAGAGAGTAAATGAGAAATGAATCAAGGAAGTGTTAAGGTTCCATGAGAAAGTTACAAGAACAAATAAATCAATTAGCATTTATTAAGCATCTATTAAGTGTTAGGCACTGTGCTTTTGAAACACCTTGTACAATAACTAACTCCCTAGACATCTGTCCAGCTGTTTTCTTTCTTTCTAGGATTTTCTTCATCATATTAGAGTAGCTTCCTTACCCTGGAAGTATACTTTGTCCCACAAGGCTCATTTCTTTGATTTATCAGTTACTCCCAGAAGCTCCATTTTAAAGAAAGTGCCTGGACTTTTATGGGTTCTAACCAGTTAATCAACAAATATTTCTTAAGTACCTACTATGTGTCAGACATTGTGCTAAGTACTGAGGATACTAAAAGAAGCAGAAAACAGTCCCTGCTTTCAATCTAGTGAAGAAAGCAAAAGGCAAATACATATGTACAAACTAGATAGAGAATGAATTGGAAATAATTAACAGAGAGTAGTCAAAAGTATTGAAAGATTGACATAAATTCCATTTAGAAGATGAAGTTTTAATTTGGACTAAAATAATTCAGAGCATCCAGTAGGTAGAGATGAGGAGGTAGAATACTATTCATGAGGACAGTTAGAAAAAATGTTCAATCAAGAGAGGAATCAAGAAGTGGAATAGCCAACAATAAGATTATTCAGATCAGTTCCAATAATCTTACAATGAAGAGAACAATCTAGACCCAGAGAAAGGCCTATGGGACCTGAATGTGAAACACAACATAGCATTTTCAAAGTTTCTTTTGTTGTATGCTTACATTTTATTTTCTTTCTCAATTGTTTTTTTCTTCTTGATCCGATTTTGCTTGTGAAGAAAGACAACTGTATAAATATGTATTGACTTTAACATATTTAACATGTATTGGGTTATTTCCCATCTAGGGGAGAGAGTGGGGGGGAAGAGGAGAAAATTTGGAACAAAAGATTTTGAACAAGAGTCAATGTTGAAAAACTACCCATGCATCTATTTTGTAAATAAAAAGCTTTAATTAAACAAAACAAAACAAAACAAAACAAAAACACCTTAAAACTAGTGAATCATCTCATCAATTGTTAAAAAAAAAATGAAACAGCAAGGAGGTCAGTGTCACTGGGTAGGAGACTCAAGGTCCAAGAATATTGGAAAGGTAGAAAGAGGTTAGATTATGAAGAACTCTGAATATGAGAGGATTTTGTATGTGGTTTGGAAGATAAGTAGCTATAGAAGTTTGTTTTTTTTTTTAATATTTACACTTCAGGAAAACTTACTTTGATGGCTAAAATGAATTGGAGTAGGGAGGGACTTGAGCAAGGCAGCAGGTTATTAAAATAGTTTAAGTGTGAAATAATGTGTCTGTACCAGAGTGGTAGCAGTGTCAAAGGAAAGGATATTGGAGAGATGTGGCAAAAGTGAAATTAATAGACCTCCTCAACAGATGTAATATGGAGAGAGATGAGATAGTGAAAAGTCAAGAATGACATCTAGGTAATGGACCAGAGGAACTGGAATAAAATAGAGTAATAGATTGCAGAGGAAAGGTTGGAGTGGTAGAGCCTTGAGGGAGAGAGATAATGATTGGCCTTACAGGTGTGGAGTTTAAGACGTCTACTGGACATATAGTTCAACATATGTAAAAGTCAATTAGAAGTGAAATGGAGGTGAGCAGAGAGTTTTGGGTAGGATAAGTAGATCTGAGAATAATCAATAAAGAGCTTTTTAATTATGCCCATGAAAGCTGATGACATCTCCAAGTGAAGTAGTATATAGAGAGAAGACAAAAAAGTCCAGGACAGAACCCTGAAGGAAACCTATGGATAGAGAATGTGTTTTGGATTGAAAGCTAACAAAAGAGATTTAGAAGGAAAAAATTAAAGCTAAAATAAATTTAATTAAGAAAGAAAAGCAGGAAAACTACATGATGTTAAAAGGTATCATAGAAAATTAAGTAATGTCAACACTAAATATATATGTACCAAATGCTTTAGCATTCAAATTTTAAAGGAAAAGGTAAATGAAGGGGCAACTAGGTGTCACAGTGGATAGAGCAACCAGTCCTGAAGTCAGGAGGACCTAAGTTCAAATCTCACCTCAGACATTTAACACTTCCTAGGTATGTGACCCCAGGCAAGTCACTTAACCCCAATTACCCCTGCAAAAAAAAAAAAGGGAATGAATTACATACAGGTGGAAATAGATAGCAAAATTACAATAGTGGAGGAGTTCAACTCCCCTCCACACAGAAGAACTAGATAAATCTAAGCAACAAAATAAGAAATAAACCAAGTAGATTAATACGATTTTAGATAAGTTACATATAAGTGACATTTTCAGAGAATTGATTGGGAACAGAAAGGAATATATCATTTTCTTAGCAGTACATTGCATCTGATCATCTATTAGGCCATAAAAATTTTATAATTAAATGCAGAAAAACAGAAATATTAAATGTTTCCTTTTTTGGATTGCATAATTATATAAATAAATTATATTTAATAAAAGTTCATAGAAACACAGATTACAAATTAACTGGAGAACAAATACCTTAATCTTTAAGAATGAATGGATAAAAGAACAGGTCATAAAATGACAAATAATTTTATTAAAAATAATGTTAACGAAACAACATGTCAAAGGTTATGGGTTATTGCAAAAGCAATAATCAGAGGAAAAATTTTATATGTAAATGCTTAGATCAATTAAATAAACAGCAGACCAATGTATTAATATACAGTTTTTAAAAACTAGAAAAAGAACAAAGTAAAATTCCCTAATTAAACACTAAATTGGAAAAATTAAAGGTGAGAGTAATAAAATTAAACGTAAAAATGCACTGATTAATAAACAAAACTAGAAGTTAGCTTTATGAGAAAACTAATAAAATAGATAAACCTTTGGTTAATATGATTTTAAAAAGAGAGAAGAAAACCAAATCACCAGTATCAAAAATGAAAAGGATAAATACATTATAAATACACTACTAATAAGATGAAATTAAATCAATTATTGGGAGTTATTTTTATCAATAAATTTAATAATTTTATAGTCAAAATAACTAAAAGATATTTAAGAAAATATAAATTCTTCAGATTAAATGAACTTCTTAAGAAAAAAGCATCAAGACCCAGATGAATTTAAAAGTGAAATCCATCAAACATTTAAAGATTAATTCATTCTAATATTACATAAATTATTTAGAATAATAGGCAAAGAAGTCCTGCTAAGCTCCTTTTATGAAACAAATATAGTGTTTATATCTAAACCAGGAAGAGCAAAACCAAATTAATTTCATTAATGCATATTGATGCAAAAATCCTTTTTTTAAAAGTTGGTTTTGATTTATTATTTAAAATCTTTTAAATAGTATTTTATTTTCCCCAATATATACAAAGATAGTTTTCAACATTTATCTTTTTAAAACTTTGTGTTCCACATATTTCTTCCTCTCTTCCTCCTTCTTCCCCAAGCAAGCAAGCAAATATAGGTTAAACACATGCAATTTTTCTAAACCTATTTCCATATTCACTATTCTATGCCAAAAAAAGAAAATCACATCAAAAGGGGGAAAAAATAAGAAAAAAAAAAAAACAAGCAAAGAAACAACAAAGGTAAAAACACTATACTTTGATCCACAGTCTCCATTGTTCTTTCTCTGGATGAAGATGGTACTTTCTTGCAAGTCTATTGGAATTGTCCTGAATCACTTCATTGTTGAAAAGAGCCAAGTCTATCACAATTGATCATCATATAATCTTTGTTTGTTCCTGTGTCTAATGTTCTCTTAGTCCTGCTCACTTCACTTAGTATCAGTTCATATTAGTCTTTCTAGGCTTTGCTGAAATCAACTTGCTCATCATTTCTTTTAGAACAGTAATATTCCATTATATTCATATGCCACAACTTATTAACCCATTCCCCAATTAAGGGTAATATACTCAATTACTAGTTCCTTGACACTACCAAAAAAGGATACTATAAATATTTTTGCCCATATGCCTACATGAGAAAAGTTCTCTCTTTTATGATATCTTTGGGATACAGATCCAATAATGACAATGTTGGATCAAAGGGTTTGATAGCCTTTTGGGCATAGTTCCAAATTGATCTCCAGAAGGATTGAATCATTTCACAACTTCACCAACAATGCTTCAGTGTCCTAGTTTTTCCACATCCCTTCTAACATCTATCATTATGCTTTCCTGTCACATTAGCCAATCTAAGATATGTGAGTTAATAACTCTTCACCATCAGGGAATTTATTTTTGACAAAAAAGTTTTGAGTTTAGTAAGCAAGCACTCATTTAGAAAGTTTCCTAACATTTCTCTGTCTAACTTTACATTCGTATCTGGCTGTGGCTACCTCTTGGCCTCTTTTTGCTTGAGAAAAAATTCACTTAAATAGAAATTTTTGGGAAAAAAAAGAATAGATTAATTATATACAATATGTTCTTAAAGTCTTAGTTCCATTTAAAGCTTAAAATATGGAACCCACAGTTTTAGTCTTAAAATGCTTTTGGGTCCCCCAGTGAATTAGTAAAATAGAGAAGGAAAGTTGGGAAAAGAGCCCATGTTTTCCTGGAATTTTCCTCCATCCAGATTCTCTGCTTTCATAAAGCCAATGACCCTTCCTCATTTCCCTTTTCTGCCAAAGCTAAATACTACCTTTGGTGTTCCCAACCCATACTCTCTCTATCCTATCAGCATCAAGCTTCTTTCTTATTCAAATTCATTAAGGCATGATCAAGTTACTCCCAAAAACACTGATTCAATTAATTGTAGAATTCCTTTTCACACTTGTTTTTGATTGATTAAATCAAGAAGTAATCTTTCCACTGAAGCATATTAGCTTCACTTTTTTTTTGCTATCTCTTTCTTATGATTTCTCCCTGTTGTTCTGATTTTTCTTTCACAACATGGAAAACATATGTTTCTATGGAAACATATTTTAAATGATTGAACATGTATTACCTATATCAGATGGCTTGCTGTCTGGAGGAGGGAGATAAGGGAATAAAGAGAAAAACATTTAACACTCAAAATCTTATAAAAATTAATGTTGAATAATATCTTTATATGTAATTGGAAAAAATAAAATATTATTAAGTGAAAAAAAAGGTTCTTCTTTCCAATAAAGTTAATTTCTTTTAAGTGAGTGAGATAACCAATGGGGCCCTACTTTACACTAAGCATTATAGACACAAAGACAAAAAAAATCAGCCCCTACCCTCAAGATCATGTGCGCGCACACCCACACACATACACACACACACACACACACACACACACACACACACACACACACTTACAAATAATGTAAAATATATACCAAATTAAAATACATACCAGGAAATTGGGGAACTATGATATTAGTAGCTTAGAGGGTAATAATGAAGAAAGGCTAGGTAACCTGAATTGACTTTTGAAGGTAGGTATTTTAAGAGACAGAAGTGACAAGGGAACATATTCCAGGTATATAGTGGGGCAGGCAGCACAAATCATAGAAATGGAAGATTGAGAGTTGTGTTTGAGCAGCCCCAGTTTGGTGAAACTGAAAGATGCATTAAAAGGAATATTAGACTCTAGGATTTTAGATATTAAATAGAAGAATATGTATTTGACTAAAGAGCCGTTGGCCTTTATTGATGAGGTAAATAATTTATTCTTTAGGAAAATCACTTATAAATAGTTCTTTTAACAACCTGGTCCCATCACATATTTCTAGCCTTATTGCATATCATTCCCTCCTACACTCTCCATGGACCTGCCAAACTTGCCTTCTTGCTGGTCCTTATGATAGGACACTCTCTAATACTCATGACTTCCCCCATGTCTTAAATATACACCTTCTTTATCTCTACCTCTTAAAACCCCAAATTTCTTTTGAGACTCATCTAAAATTTTATTATTATAAGGGAAAAAATGAATAAAATGTAGATCAAACTTAAAAATGGAATAGGCTACGTTTAGAAGTGATGTGTTTTCGTTACTTGGAAGTCTTAAGGCTAGCTTACTACTTGTCAGGTATATTATATAGAATGAGACTGTCTTTCCTATGTGGCTTGAATAAATAGCTACAGAGGTCCCTTCCAAGTCTCAAATTCTGTGTATTTTTAAAAGAAATTCTCTATGAATGTGTAGATCTGAAATTTGTTTGTAACATATTCCTAAATATTTTCCTGTGGAAGTAAATAGTTCAGTTGCTTACCTATGGTCACATGTCTGAGTTAGAATTAGGTCTTTCTGACCAAAACCAACCCTTTACCCATCACACCACACTGATATTCCATTTAATCTTATTTTCTTCTCCCCTGTTGCAGCCTTTAAAGTCTAATAGATTTGGCATCAATTAAGGAAGACAGGAATGAGCATATTTCTTGTCACTGTAAAGTAACACATCCAAATACTTCTTTCTCTACTTTTCCCTTTCCTCTTGCTCCTGTCTTCCAGCCAAATATGCACAAATCTACCCACTAGAACCTTAGAAGGAAGTTGAAAGAGATTAGAATAAAGTCTTGTCTATTTGCTATTTCTTTACACAGTTTCCTTGAAAGGAGTAATTAACTACCTTTGCCAACAAGCTCTTTTCCAACTTGCAGAAAATTCAGCAGGGCTGATTCTATTAACAGAAGAAAGCAATTTTTGCAGGTTGATTTTATGTCATCCTGAAAAAGCTACACACACACACACACACACACACACACACACACACACACACACACACACACACAATTTCTGACTTTTGTGCCTTGGACATTCTCTTCCTGTTTTATAGAGATTATAGAGATCTGCATTGTTGAATTCCCTGTAATATGAACACTTCAAAATTAAATGTTAAAAGCTACCACCATATCCCCAAGTCATATAGAAGTTGAAGGTAAGAGACTACTTTGAAGGAAAATAAATTTTACACATTTAAGAATTATTTGTATTTCAATCTTAGTGTTCCCCTTTCTCTCCATCCAATCTGAAAGATTGGTGTTTTACAATGGATAAAGGAAAGAATTTGGAGTCAGAAAGAGTAGTTTCAAATCTTCCCTTTGATACTCTCCTATGATTTTATCAGAGTAGAACTACGTGATCCTAAGAAAGTCACATAAGCTCCCTATGATTTAATTTTCCCAACTATAATATGAAAGAGAGGAACTGGACCTGATAGCCTTCAGGGAAACGTTCACTCTAGCACTATAAACTACAGCCTAGTCACTAATTTACAAAATGTGAAATAGTTTGAATCTTATCCCTCTATAATTCATCCTCTACACTACTAGCACAACATCTACCTAAAGTCCCAGAGTGAGCACAGCTCCTGCTCAAAGAACCCTTCAATGCTTTTCCATTGCCTAGAGGATCAAATACAAATTTTTATTTTAGCTCTTAAAGTCCTGCATCTTCTCATTCCAATCATCTCCTCCCAAATTATGTCATTTTATTCCACTCCCCCCCCCCATTCTGTTCTGGTATCTTCTTTCATGCAATTCTATATCATTATTACCATCATATTCATTTACATAATTTATATCTCCATTTGTTGAAATCTTTGTCTTCCTTCAAGATTGACTTCATATGGCACTACTATGAAGACCGAGTAAGCACCCTGGATAACTTAAAATCAGCCAGAGTCAGGATAAGCAAAAGTCCTTGGTCTTTATTCTTGGTCTTAGGGGTAGAAGTGAATTGGATTGACACAGGATATGCATGACCTCTCCTCTCTTTTTTCTATCGCTCAGGGTGACTCTGTCTTGTCTTATTCCACCCCCTAATACTCCCCACAATTCTCTGTATACACCAAAAGATTGAACCAGCACAAAATAATGGGAAGGGTCATTTTCCAAACATTTGCTAATATTTTCCAATCAGTAATTAGACTTAAGTGCTCGATTGTCCGACCTAAGTGCATCAACTCAGAGTTTCAGCCCTTTACACACTACTTTCAGTCTTCCCTGTCCCCTTATTCTTCCTTATCCCTGGTTAAAAGAAATCTTCTCTACATTTATTATGGGATTTTTACAAACTTCCCATATTCTACTCTATATGATAAATATTTATATAAATGTTGTATCCTCCTTATTAGATAGTATGTTCCTTGAGGGAAGAGACTATATCATTTGTCATCTTAGGAGACAATAAAATTTTGTTGGATTCAATGGAATGAAATAAGTGCATTAATAATAATAAGAATAGAGAAGACTGGAGTGGGTCATGAACACTACCTTCTTGCACTTTCACTTGATGAAATCAGATACTTTCAAGAGATTTTGACTTCCTGAGTGTCTAATTAGATGACAACCTCAATTGCCATTTATATCTGAGAAGCAGAATTGTTCATGTTGGTATCCTTAAAAGTATCTTGTGATGATGATATTATCATAGTTTCATATATTTAGAACTAGAAAGAACTTTGGCTATCATTCAAGTATATCTCATTCAATTTTTAGATGAGGAAACTGAGGTACAAAAAGGTTAAATAATATTCCCATGGTCACAAATTTAATGTTTCTAAAATGGAACTTGAACCTAGATAATCCTGACCAGGATTCCAGCATATTATTCATTACATTATGCTGTCTCTAACTCCAATATAGCCTCAGGGTTTGGGGGGGTCTGGACAAGCAATATTTTTTCCCCATAAATTCTTTGTGGAATTGAAGGGGCTAAGAAGATAAGAGAAAAGGAACAATTGTTTTTCTCCCTCTTTGGAGGAGGAAGTTTCTTAACAGGCCAACATTACTAATTTCAAGTCCAGAAGATATTGCTGCAGGGTCAAATAAGTGACAGAGCTGAGTTGTTCTCCCTGGGTCCTGGAAGAAATATTTCTATGATTAGAATTTGGTAGTATCTCTGAAGATTCTGAAACAATGAATATGTTTAGTGTTTTTTAACAAGTCTCTTTATGAGATTGCAATTTCTGAGGACCCAAATAATTTGCAGGATTATATTCTCTTAAAATGACTCAATTTTGTTCTCAGTAAAAAAAAAAAAATATAAATAAAAAAAATAAAAAAAAATGAACCAAGAGTAGCTTCAGGATATTGAGCACAGTTTTTACAGAGTGGAATAATTTAGTACAATGTCCTTTATTCTTCTTTCATTAAGAAAGAATCCAAGAAATGTATGTCTTCTCCAAATTCTTAATTAATTCTTTCCATTGGTCTCTTAACAGAATTTGTAATTTTCTCTTCTGGATATGTATGGTGTTACATGTGGGCTGATTAAAAGGAAAACCTATATTTGAATGGCATAAAATAATAGTATTAAAGTATTTGGAATTACATATATATATAATATATATATTTAAAATTTCATATGAGGCAATTCATCCCACTGATTCATTTTTTTCTTAGAATTGTTCACAGTGTAGTAATTCCTAACTTTTTTTTATAATGATCCCTTTGTCTTTAGGTTAAGAACTACATGTAGTGTCTCTAAAATTTTTCTGATATTTAAATAATTCCACTAATGCTCACTAGCTTGAAATAAAAATAGGTAGCTCTTCCCTTCAATTAGAGTGACTGACAACAACAAATTTCATGCCCCTTCCCAAAAGATTTATACTGAAATGATAAGACATACCACTTCACTTACTTAAAAAGGGCTTCTCCCACAATCTATTACATGGGATACTAAAAGAGTTGCATTATGGAGATGTTGTTGATCCATATATTGCAATGGCTCATGAAAATCTACATGACTGGGAAAAAAAAGTCATGAAAGTTACTTGTAGAATAAACAGAATATTGCTACTAATAACAACAATCAATATATGGCTTATAGCCATTTCTTCCTATTTGAGTTTGAAGAGTCTTGAACTAGATTACTCCCAAGATCCTTTTCATCTCTAAATCTTTGATCTTATTATTTACTCTTATCTCATTTTTGTCTTCCTGAACAGACATATTTTTCCAATCATTAAGCAAAAAATAATTTGCTCAGAAAAACTACATTACTCTTCAGGTATATTCAGGTTATTTTGTAGAATTATACTGTGAGGAAGCCAAATATTTAGTATTTATTTCAAGGTTGATGACTTGAATTAATCTAATTTCTAAGAGGTGTGGGAATAGTTGAGACAAAAGGAGATATTGGCTTAATGTATGCTGAACACCACTCAAGATAGGTATTGTATTACAATAAAAAGAGTTGGTGGAAATATTTTTGTACATGTTGGTCCTCATTTTCCTTCCTTTAATTCTTTGTGGTATAAAGCTAGTAATCCTATTTCTTGGTCCAAAGGTATGACTAGTTTAGTTACTTCTGTGGCATAGTTGCAAATCATTCTCTAGAAAGACTGTATCAACTTATATTTTTACCAATAACAAAATAATGTGTCCCATCTTCCTGAAGCCCTTTCAACAACTGCTTTTTTTTTTTCTTTTGGTAATCTCTACCAATCTGACAGAAATAGGATCTCTCATACTTTTACAATCTAACTTCTGACTTCATCCCTTAGTAGTTTTTTCCTGAGTTAATTTCAGAATCCAATGACTTTTTGTCAATCTCATATTTCTTGGATTCTATGTAACATGTATCATTGTTGATCACCTTTTCCTCCAAAATGCTTTTACTTCTTGGAGTTTTCAAGATATTGTTATTTCTTAGTTCTCCATCTACCTGTTTGTTTCAGTTTCCTTTGCTTTATCAATCGATACCCCACTACCTAAAGTTCTGTCCCTGGATACTTTTCTCTGTAATTCACTATCTGAACTATTGTAATAGCCTTTTAATTTAACTCCCTTCCTCAAATAACTCCAAGCTCCAGTTTTATACTTCATATTTTTGCAGAAGTAAAATACTTAAAGCACAGATTTGAGTATAACCTCTAGGATAAAATGCAAACTCTTTCCTGCCTAACTCCAAGTTGTATTTTCTTGGCTTATTATATATTATCCAACTTCATGTACTTTATAATTCAAACAGGCCTACTAACTATTTTCTCACATGGCTTCCATCTCTACACTTTTGCATACTATTCTCCTCTATGCCTAACATGCACTCAAGTCAAGGCAAAAAAATATTTATTAAGAACAAATATTTACTATGGGCTATATATAGTGAATATAGGGAACATAAATTCAAGCAGAATAAATGCAGTTCCTGAACTCGAAGAACTTAGTGAAGAAAGAAAACATGTAAAAGAAAGTTTGAGAGGAAGAGATGAAAGTACCCTCTGCAAGTGCATGAGTGAGAAAGTACAGAGTACCCAAAAACTGGAAATCAAAACTCAGTTGACTTTGGCATCCTTCGTAAAATTGAAGTTAATAGAGTAATCTGACATTGAGAGAGAGAGAGAGAGAGAGAGAGAGAGAGAGAGAGAGAGAGAGAGAGAGAGAGAGAGAAATCACAAGAATGGAGAGTGCTTCAGGTATGAGAAGTAGAAGTAGTCTAGGAATGGAGTGAGTTTCCCTCAAAATTTATTTCATCTGTCACCTTTCACTTGGCAACTTTCTTGATCCCCATAATTGCTAATGCTTATCCCCAAATCCTACCCACCTAATTACTTTGTACTTGTTTTGCATAGATTTATTTTGTATATTCTTATGTGTACATATATTGTAATAACCTGTGGAATTTAAGGTCATAGAAGTCAAGCAAAATTTCTTTTTTGGTTTTTTTTTCTTAATACATAGGATAATACTAAGATGCTAGCACACAGTAGGTTCGTCCTTAATAAATGCTTGCTTGACTGATAAAAGCCCATCTAAAAGTATTACATACAATATACATACTCTATAACTTTATTTGCAAAATTTGTAGGCTTGTTGATTGGGATCTTTTTAGCAAAAAATTGAAATCTTGAACCATAAGAAAAATGAATCAATAGTGTGAGATGTTGTAAAAAGCAAATAGGATCTTAGGCTGCATTGAAAGGTGTAATATAGCACTGCAGTACAATGCCCAAGCAAGACTGAAACTGAAACAAGAACATTAATTAGCTAGAAAACATCCAGAGGTTAGTATCTGGGATGGTAATATACCTCAAGATAATGCCCATAAGGATCAATTGAAGGAAATGGATATGTATACATGGAGAAGAAAAGATTGTGGGTGAAGTTTAGGGCAAGAATAAGAACTATCTTTAATCATGAAAGCATGTCAAGGGAAAAAGGTTTAGATGTGTCTTGATTGGCCATAGAGAGAAGAGCTAGAAGTTGTGGTGAAATTTGCCTAGAGACAGATAGATTTAGTCTTGATGAAAAGAAAATTTCTTAATAATCACAGCTATATAGAAATAGATTGGCTTGCCTCATTAAATAATTGATTCCCCTTTACTGGAGATCATGAAGCAAAGACAGAATGGCCACTTGTTGTTGGGTATATTATCAAGGGGATCCTTGTTTAAATATGGATTGGATTGAATCACCTCTGAGGCATCTTTTAAATCAGATTCTGTGATTCTGGCTTGGTTGGTTCATAAGAACGCTATAATTTCATCTCTAAGCTCTATTACACTTTTTGTTTTCATATCGTCTCCTTAATAATTCATGTACCCTCTTTTTCTTTTCCCCAGTTACTAATTCCTTTAGTGCAGATGGCTATATCACAAGTACCAGAATCAGAATTGTTATGATGGGTATTTTTTGGCAGTCACAGTCAGAGAAGGAAAATATCTATATTTTTTCCCAGAAGGAATCTCTAAATGAACCTTGCCAGAAGCAAATAAATGGAGTATCTTGATATCATTAGTTCTGAAGTTCTAATATCAACCTTAGTCCTATCATAAAATGTTACATTCATTTAACTAAGTGTATTATTTTGAGATAGCAACAAATTAGAATTTTTATTGGAATCCTTGCACCTCCAAGATACCTTTGAGCTCTTGCTACCATCATAACTAAGGAGACAGGACAGTTTTTCTGTGGGAGCAGAAAGACAGCATCTGCTGTCTGTAGTACAAACAAAGCATCAGTCTCTTTTCTACTCTGAGATTCCTGTGAACAGCATGGAAAAGTAGGGATAGTTCATATACAGACTATGCTTCATAACTGGACTTTCCACTGGAGCTATAGAGCTCAAAATACTAATAAGAAGAAAAACAAAGCATTCAGGTGAAACTTTATTATGGCATAACTGAGCAGTATTGTGAAATATGGCTTTCACTTTCTATGTTTTTTTTTTCATTTTGTTGCCTTGTATTGTATATCAGCAAGTATTGTATATCAAAGCCTGTTGCATCATTTAGTAGATACTGAAAATTTTGGTAAATAGGACTATATCATAAGGTCAGTATCAGCTATATCTTTGGTAACATCTTTTGAGCCTTCACAATTATTTCAGATCTATAGACATTATTAGTATTTTTGGGTTGTTATTATGAATCACAATTAGACTTGTACAATCATTTTCAGGTTTTACCCTGATAATAATTTATTATTTTAAAATGAAATGTTTACATTTTGGAACCAAGATGAGATTATATTATCCATAGGATGACAATGTTAGAGCTAAAACAATCTTAATAATTATGTAATGTAGAGCTTCTTAAACTTTTCCTACTCATGACCCCTTTTGCCCAAGAAATTTTTGTTACAACAGGTATATAACTATCTAAAATAAGTATACAAATCAAATATTTACTGATAATAAATCATGATTTTGTAACACCCACATCGTGTGACCCACATGGGGTCACAGACCACACTTTAAGAAGCTGGGATTTAATCTACCTTCTTCATTCTATTTTTAGATGACAGGCAATCTCATACATTTTACATGTGTTACAGTATAACCTAGATATAATATATGTGTTTAAATCCAATTTTCTTGTTACATGTTAAGTATTGGATTCCGAAGATATAAGTAACCTGGGTCAGATAGACAGTAGTGCTAATATTTTACATTCAATTCCCAGTGTTCCTTCTCTGGGTGTAGTTGTTTCTGTCCATCATTGATCAGCTGGAAGTGAGTTGGATCTTCTTTATGTTGAAGATATCCACTTCCATCAGAATACATCTTCATACAGTATTGTTGTTGAAGTGTATAGTGATCTTCTGGTTCTGCTCATTTCACTCAGCATCAGTTGATTTAAGTCTCTCCAGGCCTCTCTGTTCATCCTGCTGGTCATTTCTTACAGAGCAATAATATTCCATAGACTTCATATACCATAATTTACCCAACCATTCTCCAGTTGATGGACATCCATTCATCTTCCAGTTCCTAGCCACTGTGAAAAGAGCTGCTACAAACATTTTGGCACACACAGGTCCCTTTCCCCTCTTTAGTATTTCTTTGGGATATAAGCCCAAGAGTAGCACTGCTGGATCAAAGGGTATGCACAGTTTGATAACTTTTTGGGCATAGTTCCAAATTGCTCTCCAAAATGGCTGGATTCTTTCACAACTCCACCAACAATGTATTAGTGTCCCAGTTTTCCCACATCCCCTCCAACATTCATCATTATTTGTTCCTATCATCTTAGCCAATCTGACAGGTGTGTAGTGGTATCTCAGAGTTGTCTTAATTTGCATTTCTCTGATCAGTAGTCAATCAGAAGTATCTTGATTTATTTCTTGCAGATAGTCCAAGTCAAAGGATTCTTTATCAATGATATTGTCCAAAGGAGAAATACATGGATGACATTTATTTATCATGTGCCAAGTCCTGTTTTAAATAAATGCAACCAAAATGAAAAATAGTTCCTACCCTCAAGGGACTCATATTTTTATGAGGGAAGACAAACAACACATAAAGAGGAAGGTAAAAAGGGGGAGGGGAAGGTATCCACAGTGGGATATAGTACAGAAGTACAGAGTCAGGAATGGAGCCTACCAAATATTATGACTATAGATGCATGTATGTATCTGTTTCTCTTGTTTATCAATCCATCTATCTATACAAACAACAAATTCAACTTGGGGAAAGAATGCAGAGTCAGGAAGCCCTGGGTTAAGTCCTATCACTGACATGTATTATTGCATGATTTGGGGCATGCTATCCTTGATGATTTTCCCCCAAACACCTCCCTAGCATTTTTCATGAGAAGATATCATTTTCTTTCTAATGTCTTCCATGTGGAGATGCCATATGAGATGTTTTGGAAAGTACTAGTATTCTATTATATACATACAAATGTAAGATGAAATACTGGGTTATGGTGCCTCTGTTTTTTGCTTTTCATGATGCCTAAGCATTTTTCCTCTTTGGATGTCCAGACAGGACTGAGAGATGCACCCTGTCCATTTAAGGAGAAAAAAAATCTCTTTTCCCTACCTTGGCAAGTACAGCAGACTTGAAAAGTAAGGATCATCTGGTCATGTAGATGATGAATCAACACCCGATCAAGTCTTCCTGGTGCCAATCTGTCTGCAGACTGCCCTACAGGAGGAGACAGACCAATTGTAGCACCCTGAGTTCCTGAATATTCCCCAACTGACTGGACATTGATCCTACAGGAAATGAGCCCTTGAGGTTTGACTTGCCTTCTAAATACAGAATGGCTGTCTGTTCTGAAAAGGATTTGCTAACTTGAATGAAAGACACTTTGAAAATTTTAATATACTGGGGTTTACTCCTTTCTAATATATAATGCATCAATAACTTCAAATTTATGCCTCACTGAATGTTTTGTTTAACCTCATTGAATGTTCTGTTTAAATGTAATAGGGTTGGGATAGGATAGATTGAAGTTGGAATTTTCCTATATTAAATGATCTTTCTTTAGCCTATTTTAAATAAGTTTTATTAATATATACCTATATCAATCCTATTAGGTAAATCCACATTGAAACTTCAAGGCTGACAAGATGAACCATGTTACTCTCACAGTTGCAGTTAATGGGAGGGAGGCAGCTAACTCCGAAAGTCAGAAAGAGTTTGGTACTTGTTTCAGAACTTTTTTGTCCAAAACATTTCTGAACTAGTTGTTTCAGAGTGAAAGTCAGAATGAGTTTGGTTGTTGTCTTTGGTGTTGAGTGCTAAAGTTGACAATAACTGATGAGGACGTTTAACTAACAACATTGAATCCTTATTCCTAGAAGGGTCCAGGCATTGCTCTTAACTCTTTAATACCATGTAAAAAATTTACAACTATGATTTCATTGATATAGGGAATTTCCAGTAAGGAAACTTACTCTATCAAAATAGGTCGGAAATTGTTCAGGAATGAAAAGTGTTGCTTAACTTAAAAAGTTAAGTGACTTGCCCATGGTTACCATAGCCAATAGAGGCTGGGTTGAATTCAAGTTTTTCTAACCACAAAGTTAATTCAATTTAGTCATGCTTTTCCTTTAATCTAATTTTTTAATCTTTTAAATGTATTTTTTATTTTTTTAATCATAATATCTACATACATTTGAAAAATAGTAATATAGATTTATTTATTTACTCTCCACAAAATATTTTGGTTTATCTTTTTATATTTTGTCACACTGTATATTTTATTTTATTTTTGATTTGATTTTATTGTTGATAAAGATCAAAGTCACAGTGCTTGGGGTTCATAAAAATGCTCAGATACATCATTCAGGAACTTCACGACCTTCTAAGGCCAACCTACAGAACTTTAAGGGGTAATAGCTCACATATTGAACTTGAAGGTACAAAATCTGAGTTTCAGCCTTGAGTTTAAGCCATCATTTTCTAGCTATTTGATATTGGACTGGTCACTTAAATCTCTTCGAGTATTGGTTTATTCATTAAAATGTTGATAACATATAGCATTAACTTCTAAATAAGATACTTATTCATTTTGATTGTAGAAGTGCTAGTTGTAATAGTCACTTTTGTCATCCAAGCTTATTCCTAAGAGGATTTCTATTAAACAGATTTTTCTTATTCAACAGAAATTTGTGGAGCCTATCTAAAACATCACAGTCAGTATTCTAAAACTGATCAGTTTCTGATCAGATGCTCTTAGGAAAGACAACAGAATTTATTGGGGCCATGCCTCATCTTCCTTATTTACCCTGTTCAGATTTTTGCTTGAAGAACGAATAAACAAATAAATAAATAAATAGATAAATAAATCTTAGAATATCTTTCAGATATTTACCTCTGGGGTCTTGTTGTCATGATTTATTTAAATGAAAGAGTAGTGAACACATGTTATGAAAATTCAGGAAAATTATTGGGTAAGATGCAAATTTAAAAATAGCTTTTGCTTGAAAAGCACATATGGAAATAAAAGATGTAGAGAAATAATAGAAAGAATAGTGGCCATTAAGAATAGCTCCAGCAGACTAAGCAATATATTTGTAGAACAAGCAGGAGCTAGTATGTTTGTCTTTTAAGTTCATTTTATTTATCCAACTTTTTTCAATTGATGATCTATTTAAGCACTCTTAAGGTTACCAAGGACCTGACTGGCCTGCCTTTTTATCATTCAGTCAAAAATATGATTCTAGTCTTTACCTATACTCTCCCTTTTGGGATTTTTCCAGTGTTTTCTCTTTCATGGATTTCTAGCGGACAAGGATGGGAAAGAGATGATATTTCTTCCTTCCTCATCAGGAGCAATAGATAGTTACAATAACATAACAGAAAGAACACATGCTTGAATCTTGGCTGTCTTACTCTTTCTGTTTTCTTCCCTGAACACAGGCCAATAAATTGTCATTATGAAAAATGGATAGATCAAGCTATAAGAGTAATCTTGTGAATTCATGAAGTTGAGACTTCCTGAGTGCCAGCAACCCAGCAATAGGTCTTTCATGTAACTGAATTCTTTCTGGAAAGAAAAGAAGCATCATTGATAGAAGGATGCTAAAGCTGAAAGAATTAAAGATGAAGTAATCCTTTAGATGATCAGGACATGTGGTCTTGCTTTTTCTGAGAAATTGTTCAATTTTATCTACTACTTTTTTTGGTAGCATTCTCTGAATCTGACACAAATTTACATGTATTTCTCCCTTCTGTTCCATTTTCATAACTGGACAAGGTTTCCATGAGCTGTACTTTCAACTGTAACCCATGCTGCATCCATTCTTCTTACCCTCTTCAAACCCCTCTCCCACCCTCTGATTCCCCATGGTTCTTTATAGACTTTTATTTTTGGAAGAGATGAACTTTATTCACCTATAGTTCATCTAGACCATCTTGTCACCTTCTCTGTCACACTCAAGCTTCCTTGCTCTTGGAATCCTCTAGATTAGACCTACAGAAATAATGTCACTACTCTTCCAGGAATTCACATATATATATATATATATATATATATATATATATATATATATATATATATATATATATATATATATATATATATATATATATATACATATATTTAATCCTCACTCTAGAAGTGAGTGCACTTAATTGGTGAGTTACAATCTATTTAGCCCATGTTATCAACCTCACTCTAGATCAAATCATATATCAAATCCCATGTTACAATTTGCCAAAATCTGATGTGTACTTTTCATTATCCTCTATGTATTAATTTTCAGTTATTTGGTAACTATCATTTCACATCTTATAACCAAATAATATCTGAAGACATTTAGAACTGCTATTTAGTAATATCTTTAAATAATTTCCTTTTAGCTTCAGTATTAACTTCCATTTTTTTGGTTTAGGTTGGTTTGGTTTTGTTTTGGGAGAGGACATTTAGTATCTTCTCATTCTGATATCTTGGGATACAATCACTCACCGATTTCAAAACAGTTTTAACTCCAGCTTAGAATTTCTTTAGGTTCATTTCAGGGATTCTTCTCATCTTTGATCTTCTTAGTGCCATTTTTACTTTGTCATAAAGTTCATGATCAGACAGATCACAGTCTTTTTTTAAATTTATTTTTTATTAATTTTATAATTATAACATTTTTGGACAGTACTTATGCATAGGTAATTTTTTTTTACAACATTATCCCTTGTACTTCCTTCTGTTCCGAATTTTTCCCCTTCTTCCCTCCACCCCTCCCCTAGATGGCTGGCATTCCCATACATATTAAATATCTTATAGTATATCCTAGGTACAATATATATATATATATATATATATATATATATATATATATATATATATATATATATATATACAGAACCAAATTTTGTTGTTGTTATTGTTGCAAAGGAAGAATTGTATTCAGAAGGTAAAAATAATTTGGGAAGAAAAACAAACAAACAAACAAAAAATGCTCACAGTTTACACTCATTTCCCAGTGTTCCTTTTCTGGGTGTAGCTGATTCTGTCCATCATTGATAAGTGGAATTGGATTAGCTCTTCTCTATGTTGAAGATATCCACTTCCATCAGAATACATCCTCATACAGTATCATTGGTGAAGTGTATAATGATCTCCTAGTTCTGCTCGTTTCACTCAGCATCAGTTGATGTAAGTCTCTCCAAGCCTCTCTGTATTCCTCCTGTTGGTCATTTCTTACAGACAGATCACAGTCTTAACAAATGTGCCACCTCCATTGTAAAGCTGTGAATCATGAAATATATTTAAAGTTTGACTCACCCAAAGGGCATTTGAAAGGTTTGTGTCAGGGGTAAATACATTGCAATGTATGTAAATAAAGTTCAGCCAGTCATATAGGTAAAATAAGAGATATTAGATGAACCCTCCAATGACTGTGTTAATATTAATGTAATGTCAAGAGATTTAAAAGAAGAAGAAAGGACCTTCATCCTGAAAAGTGGACACATTTTAGAAGATTTATTAAAGGATATTAATAAATGTCATACAGGAAAAGAAGATGTAGATTTGTTATAATATCCACCATCATAATCTCTTTATTGGTAAGATTATAGATTTTATATATTGGTAAGATATTAGTTTCATAGCTTTTTTCATTTTGAAAAATGTTGAAAATTCTTTTTTGGGGGGGATAGTAGTGATGTTTAAAATCTTCAGATGCCACAACCTGATTGTAAGCTTCTTGACAGCATAGGCCAGGGTTTTGTTGTCTATGTTGTTGCTATTGTTGTCATTATCTTTTTTTTTTTTTTTTTGGCATAGTCATAAAGACAACATGGTATAGTAATAGGGAGCTAGCCTAAAGGTGAGGAAAAATGGCATTTAATACTGCCTCTGAAAACACTTAATTTTTTAATGAATACTTAGTTTTGTGGTCATAAACAAGCATGTTAACTTCAGGTAACTAAGGCTATATATTTCAGTTTATCTGCCAATCCACATCACTTCTACAGTAGAGATTCTCTATGCTTTTGAAATCAAAAAGATGGACAAAGCAAATAAATAAAAAATTAAATCCCCAATGGCTAATCTAGGACTATGTGCACCTGTAAGAAATCAATATTTCCATAATGAATAAGCTTATATGGGAGAAAGTTGATAAAAATGAGTTTTTTTAGAAATGCTGACTAGGTTTGTTTAAATTCAATATCCTCAACATGAAATACTATTTAAACTCATTTCAGAGTTTGTTTTTTCCCTATCTCCAAGGTAGTTTTATCTATTTTACCTTCTTAATTGAGTCAGAAAAGTATTGATGCGAGGCTGTAGATGGTATTATCTCTTAAAGAGAAATTAAACTCACAGGAAAGTGGAAATAGGCTTATGAAATAGAGATTCTTTTTATCATTTTAGATCACAAGTAATTGTAACTTGTGGGATTGAAGACTCTTTTACAAAGTAGACCAAATTAATTTTGCTCATTTTTATTCTTCAAACCAGGTGGAATCCTTGGTTCCATAACAGCTTCTTAGCATTTTAAAGCAATGTTTTTCAAAATGAGGACTGCTGAATGATCCCAAAGTATATTTGCTCAGCCAAACAGATGGTAGGAAGATGGGTTGCAACTAATACTCCCTATTATATTTGGTTGTGTTTCCAATACAACTATATTTACTTTTTTGCTCATAATCACCAAAATTAAACCAATCTACTTTTTCCTACTCTTTTGTAAGTTTCAACCTCCCACCTTCAGCTCTTCAGGGCAATAATGCCTGAATGCACCTCAGGTATTCTCAGAAATAATTACATGGGTGGCAATGATAAGATTTCCCTCGCCTTCCAGCACGCCCACTGAATCCTGAACTTCAGATCACCAGCTATCTATAGTTGGTGTCCCTTTAAGGGCAGAGTCTGTGCTACAGGGAAATGAATCATGAATAAGATGCCTCACTTACTTTTCATTGTATGTGGGACAGTGAGTTGCTCAGGATGAATAGGTATTAATGGCTTACAATCTGCCTCACAGTTCTCCTTATATTATCTTTTCCCACATACCCACTCCTTTTTTAGACTTCCCTAGTTCTCTCTCCTAATCATGCATTTCACAGTCGTGGTGTTATTCATAAACCCAAATTTTCATTAATTCCACACATCCAAGCAATTGGAAAATCTTGTCTCTCCCATCAATCTCCACTCCTGTAAACTCCATCTAATTCAAGCACTCATTACTTCCTACCTAGATGATTACAATGGCATCATTTTTGGTCTCCCAACTTCAAATTTCTTTCCACTTCAATCCATTCTCCACACTAAAAGATTTTCTTTTTTTTTTTTTTTTTGCAATTCCTTTTTTTATTATTAATTTTATAATTATAACATGCTTTGACAGTATATATCCATAGGTAATTTTTTACATTATCCCTTGTACTCCCTTCTGTTCCGAATTTTTCCCCTCCTTCCCTCCACCCTCTCCCCTAGATGACAGGCATTCCCATATGTTATATTATATCCTAGGTACAATATATATATATATATATATATATATATATATATATATATATATACATATATATATATGTACTGAACCGAATTTTGTTGTTGTTGCAAAGGAAAAATTGGATTCAGAAGGTAAAAATACCCTGGGGAGAAAAACAAAAAATGCTAACAGTTTACACTCATTTCCCAGTGTTCCTTCTCTGGATGTAGCTGATAATGTCCATCATTGATCAGTTGGAATTGGATTAGCTCTTCTCTATGTTGAAGATATCCACTTCCATTAGAATACATCCTCATATAGTATTGTTGTTGTAGTGTATAATGATCTCCTAGTTCTGCTCATTTCACTCAGCATCAGTTGATGTAAGTCTCTCCAAGCCTCTTTGTATTCATCCTGTTGGTCATTACTTACAGAACAATAATATTCCATAACATTCATATGCCATAATTTGCCCAATCATTCTCCAATTGATGGGCATCTATTCATTTTCCAGTTTCTAGCCACTACAAAAAGGGCTGCCACAAACATTTTGGCACATACAGGTCCCATTTTGTTCTTTAGTATTTCCTTGGGATATAAGCCCAGTAGTAGCACTGCTGGATCAAAGAGTATGCACAGTTTGATAACTTTTTGGGCATAATTCCAGATTGCTCTCCAGAATGGTTGGATTCTTTCACAACTCCACCAACAATGCATCAGTGTCCCAGTTTTCCCACATCCCCTCCAACATTCATCATTATTTGTTCCTGTTATTTTAGCCAATCTGACAGGTATGTAGTGGGATCTCAGAGTTGTCTTAATTTGCATTTCTCTGATCAATGATGATTTGGAACACTCTTTCATATGAGTGGAAATAGTTTCAATTTCATCATCTGAAAATTATTCATATCCTTAGACCATTTATCAATTGGAGAATGGCTTGATTTCTTATAAATTAGAGTCAATTCTCTGTATATTTTGGAGATGAAGCCTTTATCAGAACCTGTAACTGTAAAAATGTTTTCCCAATTTGTTACTTCCCTTCTAATCTTGTTTGCATTAGTTTTGTTTGTACAAAAGCTTCTTAATTTGATGTAATCAAAATTTTCTATTTTGTGATCAATAATGATCTCTAGTACTTCTTTGGTCACAAATTCCTTCCTCCTCCACAAGTCTGAGAGGTAAACTATCATATGTTGCTCTAATTTATTTATGATCTTGTTCTTTATGCCTAAATCATGGACCCATTTTAATCTTATCTTAGTATGTGGTGTTAAGTGTGGGTCCATGCCTAGTTTCTGCCATAATAATTTCCAGTTTTCCCAGCAGTTTTTTGTCAGTGAGTTCTTATCCCAAAAGTTGGGATCTTTAGGTTTGTCAAACACTAGATTGCTATTTTTATTTACTATCTTGTCCTGTGAACCTAACCTATTCCACTGATCAACTAGTCTATTTCTTAACCAATACCAAATGATTTTGGTGACTGCTGCTTTACAATATAGTTCTAGATCAGGTACAGTTAGACCATGTTCATTTGCTGTTTTTTTCATTATTTCTCTTGAAATTCTCGACCTTTTGTTCTTCCATATGAATTTTGTTGTTATTTTTTTCCTAGATCATTAAAATAGTTTCTTGAGAGTCTGATTGGTATAGCACTAAATAAATAGATTAGTTTAGGAGTATTGTCATCTTGATTATATTCGCTTGGCCTATCCAAGAGCAATTAATGTCTTTCCAATTATTTAAATTTGACTTTATTTTGTGGCAAGTGTTTTGTAATTTTGCTCATATAATTCCTGACTCTCCTTTGGTAGATATATTCCCAAATATTTTATACTATTCACCATTATTTTGAATGGAATTTCTCTTTGTATCTCTTGCTATTGGATTGTGTTGGTAATGTATAAAAATGCTGAGGATTTATGTGGATTTATTTTGTATCCTGCGATTTTGCTAAAGTTCTGAATTATTTCTAATAGCTTTTTAGCAGAGTCTTTGGGGTTCTCTAAGTATACCATCATATTATTTGCAAAGGGTGATAGTTTGATTTCCTCATTACATACTCTAATTCCTTGAATCTCTTTCTTGGTTCTTATTGCTGAGGCTAGCGTTTCTAGTACAATATTGAATAGTAATGGTGATAGTGGGCAATCTTGTTTCACTCCTGATCTTACTGGGAAAAGTTCCAGTTTATCACCATTACATATGATGTTTACTGACGGTTTTAAATATATGCTCCTTATTATTTTAATGAATAGTCCATTTATTCCTATACTCTCAAGTGTTTTTAGTAGGAATGGATGTTGGATATTATCAAATGCTTTTTCTGCATCTATTGAGATGATCATATGATTTTTGTTAATTTGGTTATTGACATAGTCAATTATGCTAATAGTTTTCATAATATTGAACCATCCCTTCATTCCTGGTATGAATCCCACTTGGTCATAGTATATTATCCTGGGGATGATTTTCTGTAGTCTTTTTGCTAATATTTTATTTAAGATTTTAGCATCAATATTCATTAAGGAGATTGGTCTATAATTTTCTTTCTCTGTTTTCAGCCTACCTGGTTTAGGTATCAGTACCATGTCTGTGTCATAAAAGGAATTTGGTAGGACTCCTTCAATCCCTATTTTTTCAAATAGTTTATATAGCATTGGAGTTAGTTGTTCCTTAAATGTTTGGTATAATTCACATGTAAATTCATCTGGTCCTGGGTATTTTTTTCTTAGGGAGTTGGTTAATGGCTTGTTCTATTTCTTTTTCTGAAATGGGACTATTTAGACTATTGCTTCTTCCTCTGTTAATCTGGGCAAGCTATATTTTTGAAGGTATTGTTCCATTTCATTTAAGTTATCGAATTTATTGCCATAAAGCTGGGCAAAGTAGCTCCTAACTATGTTCTAATTTCCTCTTCATTAGTGGTGAGTTTTCCCTTTTCATTTTTAAGACTAACAGCTTGCTTTTCCTCTTTCCTTTTTTAAATCAGATTTACTAAGGGTTTGTCTATTTTGTTGGTGTTTTTTTTTTATAGAACTAACTCTTAATTTTATTAATTAATTCAATAACTTTTTTACTTTCAATTTTATTAATCTCACCTTTTATTTTTAGAATTTCAACTTTCCTGTTTGTCTGGGGGTTTTTAATTTGTTCTTTTCTAGCATTTTTAGTGTAAGTTCAATTTGTTGACCTTCTGTTTCTCTATTTTATGCAAGTAGGCCTCTAGAGATATAAAACTTCACCTTATTACTGCTTTGGCTGTATCCCACACATTTTGGTATGATGTCTCATTATTGTCATTTTCTTGGGTGAAGTTATTAATTATGTCTATGATTTGCTGTTTCACCCAATCATTCTTTAGAATGAGATTATTTAGTTTCCAATTATTTTTTGGTCTATTTTCCCCTGGCTTTTTATTAAATGTAATTTTGATTGCATTATGGTCTGAAAAGGATGCATTTACTATTTCTGCCTTACTGCAATTAATTTTGATGTTTTTATGTCCTAGTATATGATCAATTTTTGTATAGGTTCTACAAACTGCTGAGAAGAAAGTGTACTTCTTTCTGTCTCCATTTAGCTTTCGCCAAAGATTTATCATATCAATTTTTTCTAGTATTCTATTTACCTTTTTGACTTCTTTCTTATTTATTTTGTGGTTTGATTTATCTAATTCTGAGAGTACAAGGTTGAGATCTCCCACTATTATAGTTTTGGTGTCTATTTCTTCTTGCATCTCTCTTAATTTCTCTTTTAAGAATTTAGATGCTGCACCCCTTGGTGCATATTTGTTTAATATTGATACTGAACCATTATCTATGCTACTCTTTAGCAGGATATAATGCCCTTCCTTATCTCTTTTAATTAGATCAATTTTTGTTTTTGCTTGATCTGAGATGAGGATGGCTCCTGCTTTTTTGGCTTCACCTGAAGCATAGTAGATTCTGCTCCACCATTTTGCTTTTAATTTGAATGTATCATCCTGTTTCAGGTGTGTTTCCTGTGAACAACATATAGTAGGATTCTGGCTTTTAATCCAATCTGCTAACTGCTTCCTCTTTAGGGGGGAGTTTACCCCATTCACATTTATGGTTAAAATGACTAATTCTATATTGCTTGCCATCCTGTTAAACCCTGCTTATGCTTTTCTCCTTTCCTTCCCTCTTACTCCCCTACCCAGTATTAAACTTGTGAGCACCACTTGTTTTTAACAGCCATTCCTTTTTAGTATCCCTCTCCTACCTTAAAGTTCCTCCCCCTATTTTATCCCTTTTCCTCACAATTTCTGTATTCCCTTCCCCTTAGCTTACTCCTTCCCTTTCACTTTTCAATGAAGTGGAAGAAGTTTCACCATAAATCAAATATATCTATTGATACACACTATATTCATCCCCCTCCTTTCTTTCTCTCAGATATAATAGGTTACCTTTGCCTCTTCATGAGATGTAGTACCACCACTTTACACTTTTTTATGATATAATCTCCTTTCTACCTCTAGTTTCTAGGACAAATTATACCTGTGTTCTTTACATATCTTTATGGCAGAAATATAGTTTTCAAGATTTCTTTTTACCTTTTTAGAAATCTCTTAAGCTCTGTATTTGAAGATCAAACATTTTGTGTAGATCTGGTTTTTTCATCAAGAATAAATGGAATTCATTTATTTTGTTAAATGTCCATCTTCTTCCCTAGAAAAGGATGCTCATTTTTGCTGGGTAAGTTATTTTTGGCTGCATACCAAGTTCCTTCACCTTTTGGAATATCATATTCCAGACCCTTCATTCCTTTAATGTGGATGCCTCTAGATCCTGGGTTATCCTTATTGTAGCTCCTCCATGTCTGAATTGCTTTTTTCTAGCAGCTTCCAGTATGCTTTTCTTCACCTGATGGTTCTTGAACTTGGCCACTATTTCTTGGCATTTTGATTTTAGGGTCCCTTTCAGTAGGTGATTGATGAATTTTTTCAATATTTATTTTACCCTCTGTTTCCAAAATGTCTGGGCAGTTCTCTTTGATAATTTCCTGGAAAATAGTGTCCAGGCTCTTTTTTTCCTCGCATTTTTCAAGGAGTCCGATTATTCTCAAATTCTCTCTCCTGGATCTGTTTTCCAGGTCTGTTGTCTTTCCAATAAGGTACTTGACATTCTTCTCAATTGTTTTATTTCTCTAGTTTTGCTTAATTACTTCTTGGTTTCTCCTTGAGTCATTCATTTCTACTTGTTCAATTCTAATTTTCAATGATGTATTTTCTTCACTCACTTTTTTTATATCTTTTTGTGATTGTCCAATTGAGTTTTTATCTTCTATGGAATTTTTTTTCCATTTCATCTATTTTTTAGAGAGCTGTTTTCTTTTTCCAACTGACTATTTTTATTTCTCAATGATTTGATCTCTTTATCCATACTGGATGACTTCTCCAGACTCTCTTGCCAAGCTTCCCTTTTCTTTTCCCATTTTTCTTCTAGCTCTCTTGTGAGAGCCTTTTATAGTTCCTCTATGAGAGTTTTGTGTATTGAGGAGCAGCTCATATCCCCCTTAGGGCATTCCTCTGGAGACAGTCTGCTTTTAGTCTCCTCAGGGTTTGAAGTCTGCTCTCTATCCATACAGAAGCTGTCAGTGGTTAGAGCCTTTTAAATTTTTTGTTCATTTTGTCAGAGCAGAATTGAAGAAAACAAATTGACAAGAGAAACAATTGGTTTGTTTCTCAGGGAGGATGGGGATGGAGTGTTACTGGGCTTACTCTACAGACTGTGGGAAACAGCAGTGAGGCACTAGCAGGACAGCGATGGCTGTGCTCTGAGGCTCTGAGGCTCTAAGAATGAGCTGAGTCACTCTGAGTGAGGATGCCGATGGCCAGGTCCCAAGAGACGCTAGCTTTCCGGGGTTTTATTATTTACCTCTGGTGTTTATACCTTCTCTGCTGCTCCTGGCTTGCTGCCAAAATGGAATATCCACACTGGGTTAAAGATCATTTTGCAGAAACTGAAGAGATTGCACCCTTCCCCCTTGGGGTCTGAGCAGTGTGAGCTGCATACCTCACTCTCGCTCCTGTCCTCAGCCTGCTGCACAGTCTGTTCATTCCCTCCCCCGAGCAAACACAGACCTTTTCTGGCGAATTTCAAGGAAGTCTTCTGTTGGTAATTATTTGTGTTTTTTTTTTTTTTTTTTTTTTTTTTTTCTGATCAGGCATTCATTCTGAGGCTTGTCATGAAGCAAATTCTGAGAGAAAATGAGGAGCTCAAGTAGCTGTGTGCCTCCTTGCCGCCATCTTGGCCAGAAGTCCCCTAAAAGATTTTCTTAAAGTTAAGTTTGACCATATTAATTCTCCCACCCATCTCCATCTCTATTTCATGAATTTCCTTGTTTTATAATTCAAATTAAATATAAACTCTTACTTTTTGGAAATTAAGAGTATTTGCAACCTGTTCCCTTCTTACTTTTTTAGCCTTATTATGTATCACTCTTCTCTTGCACTATATAGTTCAGACATACTGTCCTTTATTCAAGTGAAAATACATCTAAAATATCTAAATATGAAACAGTGATTGAGGCATGATAATTTTCTGCTGAATTTAGATTAAAATCAATTAATTTTTAGTTGTTTGTAACACTATTTTTCTTCTGTAACTTCCTGGGATTCCTTCAAGTCTCAACTCAAAACAAAGGGAGCAAAAGTTTTCAAATTCTTATAGAATACTATTACAGTATAAGAAATGATAACCAAGTAGATTTCAGAGTAACCTGGGAAGAAACTTGAATAGATGCAAAGTGAAATGAGCAGAACCTGTAAAAATGTACATAATAACAGCAACATGGTTTGATGATCAATTATGGAATACTTAGCTTCTCTCAACAATACAATCATCCAAGATAATTCCAAAGGATTCATGATGGAAAATGCTATCCACATTTAGAAAAAGATCTGATGAAGTTTAAAATGCAGATTACACAATAATATTTTCACTTTATTTTTTGTGGTTTTTTTTCTCCCTTTTGGTCTGTTTCTTCTTTTAAAGCAATGATTAATATGAAAATGTTTTACATGATTACACATATACGACCTATATCAATTTATTATTTTAAGAAGAGCAGAGAGAATGGAGAGAGGGAGAAAATTTTAGAATTCAAAATTTTGTAAAAATGAATGTTACAAATTGTCTCCACAATAGGTTAGATTCACAGAACAAAATAGCCAATGACTATAACAATCTAGTATTTGACAAACCCAAAGGCTCCACCTTTTGGGATAAGAATGCACTATTTAACAAAAACTGCTGAGAAAATTGGAAGCTAGTATGGCAGAAAATAGGCATAGACCCATACCTAATACCATATATCAAGATAAGGTTGAAATGGGTTCATGATCTAGACATAAAGCATGATACTATAAACAAATTAGAAGAACATAGGATAGTTTACCTCTCAGATTTGTGGAGAAGGAAGGAATTTGAGACCAAAGAAGTACTAGATATCATTACTGATCATAAAATAGATAATTTTGATTATATTAAGTTAAAAAGTATTTGTACAAACAAAACTAATGCAGACAAGATTAGAAGGGAAGCAACAAACTGGGAAAACATTTTTACATTCAAAGGTTCTGATAAAGGCCTCATTTCCAAAATATATAGAGAATTGACTCAAATTTATAATATTTCAAGCCATTCTCCAATTGATAAAGTGAAATATGAACAGACAATTTTCAGATGAAGAAATTAAAACCATTTCTAGTCATATGAAAAGGTGCTCTATATAACTATCGATCAGATAAATTCAAATTAATACTACTCTGAGATATCACTATACAACTCTCAGATTGGCTTAGATGACAGGAAAAGATAATGATGGAGGGGATGTGGAAAACTGGGACACTGATACATTGTTGTGGAATTGTGAATATATCCAGCCATTCTGGAGAGCAATTTGGAACTAATGCTCAAAAAGCTATCAAACTGTGCATACCCTTTGATCCAGCAGTATTTCTACTGGGAGTATATCCCAAAGAAATTCTAAAGGAGGGAAACATATCTACAGGTGCAAAAATGTTTGTGACAGCCCTCTTTATAGTAGCAAGAAACTGGAAATGAGTGGATGCCCATCAATTGGAGAATGGCTGAATAAATTGTGATATATGAATGCTATGGAATATGATTGTTCTGTAAGAAATGAACAGCAAGATGTTTTTAGAGAGCCTTGGAGAGACCTACATGAACTGATGCTAAGTGAAATGTGAAGAACCAGGAGATCATTATATATAGCAACAATAAGATAGAAGTAGCTCTCTTCAATATTGAGATGATTCAAACAATTCTACTTATGCAGTGACAAAGAGAGTCATCTACACCCAGAGAGAGAACTGTGGGAACAGAGTGTGGAACACAACATAGCATTCTTACTCTCTCTGTTGTTATTTGCTTGCATTGTGTTTTCTTTCTCAGTTTTTTTTTTTCTATCTTTCTTGATTTGAGTTTTCTTATGCACCAAGATAATTGTACAAATATGTATACATATTGGATCTAACATGTATTTCAACATATTTTACCTGTATTGGACTACCTGCCAGCTAGGGAAGGGGGTGGGAGAAAGAAGGGAAAATTTGCAACAATAGGTTATGCAAGGGGCAATATGCTTTGTAAATAAAAAAATTCATTTAAAAATTCTAATAAAAATTATCTCCACATATAATTGGAAAAATAAAAAAATAAAAATATTTAAACTCACAAGTTAGAGTTAATTGTAATACTAAAACTTCTTGAAGAAATGTTTGTGGGTCCTTCTCAATTTTACCTTCTTTCTAAGACTCTCTTCAATTTATCCTGACTATATTTTACTTATACAGATTATAAACTCCCGGAGAACAGGAAGTTACATCCTCCCTCCACTCCACACCCCTCCCAATCTTTTCTTTGTATCCCCAGCACATAGCACAGTATTTAGCACTTAGTATTTTATAAATGCTGGTTAACTTGACTTGAGTTAGATAACGCCTAATAAGAAGTTCCCAAATGAGTTGTTGACTAAGTCAGGACATTTTTCAATTTTCCTCAAGAAGACACAAATCTCAATGTAACTAATAGAAGATCATGTAAATTGAGAATTATAAAACATGATAAATTCAGATAGAAAGGTGATGATTTCCAAGGAGCCTTACTAAGAGGAAAGCCAGAGAGTATGGTTTGGTTAATATTTGTCCAGTGATGTCCATATTTCACTTACACATTAGAAATGCATTTTCTACAGAGGAATGAGAATGATTATATTCACAATAGTGGCAGCTCCTATTTATTCAGTTCTTTAAGGTTTGCAAAAAGCTTTATTCTGCCAGTAAAAAAGGCAATGCAATATTTATTATATCCCATTTATAGGTGATTAAACTGGAACTCAAAAAAGATTAAGTGATTTGGCCAAGATTATGAGCCTAATAAGTATCAAACTTGGGATTTTCAAGGTTGTACCAAAAACTGAATAAAAATACCCCACAAAACTGGCCAAAGGCAGGGAAAATGTATGGAAATCTAAAAAGATGACCAATTGAGACAACATGAATCAGAGGAAAAAAGTGAGTTAAGATTAACCATAATGTATATTTAGAGTTTAGAGCGGAGTTCCAATTCAATCACATTATCATGGGGATATAAAGAGCTTTGAGCTGGTACTAGATTGGAGGTCATTCAACTCAGTCTAGTCCTCTAACAAGCCACAATTACTTTTCTAGTTCTTAGATATATGATTTAGATAAAATAGTAGCATTTATATTTTTGGGGGGGAGATTTTTTTTTAAAGTTGAATATGTATTTACTTAAAGAGCTTCCTCCTTTCTCTAGGAACTGCTAACCTGTGAACTTTTAAAAGTGCTGAATGAAACCTGATAGAAAAGCGAAATACCAGATATGTCTCTTCCTATCTAGAACCATTGAGAATAGAAGTATTTTCTTCACTTCCAAAATGGGAAGTTGTTACTAATATTTTTTTCAGATCAGTAAAAAATGGGTCAGTTTTAAACATTCCTCTAGTTTTTAAAATATGTAAAATTGTAAATTAGCCTCTGTATGATTCCTTTTTTTTTTTTTTTTTTTTTAATAATGGGTATTTAAAAGCTACTTGACCAGCTTTTGCTGATCCATTTTCTGTTTCCATGGTACTGTCAGCTGGCAGAATATAGAAAACTGGGAAATTTCAGAGGTTTTTCTTAGAGGCAATAAACATCTTGCAACATCATGTTTCCTTACACCTACAAACTAAATAAAAGCTTGTTGTGCTAACTCTAAAAAGAACAATAGAAATAATATTTTCCCTTTATTACTCATTTCCTCTTCAGTTAACAATAATCAATTTGTACTTAACATTCAAAGAGCTCTATGCTTTATGATATCTTTATTAAATCATACCCTTCTTTCAAGGAAAGAATATATTTCATTAAGTTTTTCAAAAGTATGTGTTCTGAAGGGCAACTAGATGGTGCAGTGCATGGAGCACTTGTCCCAGAGTGAGGAGAATCTGATTTCAAATTTGGCCTTAAACACTTAACACGTATTAGCTGTGTGACACTAGGCAAGTCACAACTCCAATTACCTTATTAAAAATAAATAAATAAATAAAAAGAATGTTGAAAAGTATGTGTTCTGACTTTTGGTTTGAAAAACATGAACATCATGCAAGTATTCAAGGAAATAATGATGATTCCTATAATTATTATTGCATAGGCCTTTAAGATTTTAAAAGAAATTTATATGTATTAACTCATTTGAGTCTCACAACAACCAGTGTGGCAAATGATACTATGGAGTAAAGAAAGGCTTGAAGAGATTAAGTCATATAAGCAGGGAAGGTCTTGGGCAGAATTCATGCTCAAATCTGCCTGACTTTGAGTCCACCTATATTATGTGACTGTCCCCTCAAATAGGTAAGAACAAAGTCCCTAACTGCCTTCTACTAAACTCTAATTGATGTATTGTCAGTGACAGATGATCCTCTCAATAAAAATCAAATTATCTCAGGTCTAATTCTTTTATTGTTGTTGAATCATTTGAATTGTATCTGATTCTTCTTGACCCCATTTGGGTTTTTCTTGACAAGGATACTGGAATAGTTTGCCATTTCTTTCTCCAAGTCATTTTACAAGTGAGGAAACTGAAGCAACACAAAGTTAAGGGATTTGTGTCATACAGCTAGTGAGTGAGTGCTGATTTGAACTCAGGTATTTCAGATTCCAGGTTGTCTTGGAACTCTATCCACCATGTCACCTAGCTACTTACTTTAGTATATAACCTATGTAGAGTACAAACCAAGGATTTCTGCTGTCTTTGTTTGCAATTTCTTTTATGCAAGTTTTCCAAATCTATTTTGTTCTTTTTATGTTATGTTACAGAATATAAAGTATTTAATCTCTTGAGAATGTTTTCTTGTTGCACAATGGGAGCAGCATATAATTATCTGTTTACAAGATTATAAAACTAACTACTCAGGCCTTTTAAAGTTATTATTATAACACTTGGATGCATTATATTTTAACTTAGGAAAATGTATTAATTACAACAGTTTTAAATTAGTCTATCAAATATAAATTATTTTTCCCCTCCAAGAAAGGCTCAGGGACAAGACATTGAGCAGAAAGTGACATTATTTTAAATCTATCTATATCTATCTATCTATCTATCTATCTATCTATCATCTATCTATCTATGATTAATATCAACTAAACTACAAAATGGAAAGAATTTACCTACCAAATGTTATCCCCATTATCATAAAGGAGATTCCACTCATAGTCCAAGTTGAAGAAGAATTTCCCATAAAGGATGAAGTCCTCTAGGAGTCCTATTTTGGATAACATTTTGTTCATTGTGTCAAGTCTAGAATGTAGAATCTCTTAAAGAAAATTCATAAATACTCAAAAATGTTTGGCCTAATGAGCTACACATATAAAATCAAGGTAGAAAATGTCTATTGTTCAGGTTGTAATATGTGGGTATTAAATAGACTAAAGAGAAAATCTATTAGCATATGTGTATCTGTATCTAATATCTAAATATCTATGCATACACATATACATACATACATACATACTTATATATGCATGTATAGAAATTTCTATAGATAAAGCTAGAGGTGGGGATTGAAATTGTGATTTTATTTTTATAAAAAACTATTTATTGAAGCTCTTTCTGTCAAATATCTTAAATTTATGATTGTAAAAAGTTGCTTTTGAGTATTGCAAAATAAAATAGCTTGCCCAAGCCACTCAGCCATATATGTCAGAATCAAGATTTGAATGTGTTTTTCTACCCTGTTTTTTTGGCTCGATCTCTGAATACTTTACCATACTGACTAGATATAGGTATTTACAGTTAACCTGGACAAACATTTTTAGTGGACAATGAACTAGAACTATGGAACAAGTACAAAAGTGTTTTAGATTGCTTTTAAGAAATTGTAAAGTTATTTTAATTACCCTGAATTCCTCTATGAGACAAAAGTTAATATTTTTTGCCTATGTTGTTCCCTTGGTGTGGCATATCTACAAATTATGTAACACAGCAAATTCTAAAGAATTCTAATTAATTACTCAAAAAGAAATGGAGGATTACATATTAAATATAAGCACTCTGGAACTAAGTAGGTGGAAAAAAGGCAGGGGTTTGCTTAAAATATCCTTCAAAACCTTTCAAACAACTTTAAATAAAGTCTTAAAACAAATTCTGGAGTAGCAGTGCCATAAAAGGATGAGGTAAAACAATTTTCCAGGCCAAGACAACTTAGAAAATAAGCAAGAAAGGTTTTTTGCAATCAAGTGAGAATGGAGCATCATCCAGCTCAGGCCATGCTTCAGCAAAGCAGCAATAGATCTTGGTGATGGTTGAATCAATCAGTATTGCCATTTTCTTGACTTCTTAGCCCACAGATGCTAAGGGGGTTGGATAACTGGTCAGGAGATTGCAAGGGTCCTTTTACTGGCACTGGGGATAGGACTCTGTTGCATTTAATATGAGCAGACTGTAGCACATTGCAGTCATCAAATATCTACTATTTGGCTGATAAAATAGCAGTTTAGCATGGTGGAGAGAGAATTTGTCTCAGAACCAGGAAATACTGAGTTTAAGTCTTTCTTATTATACTGGCTCTTTGACACTGGACAAATTAAGCACTCTAAGCAACAGCAAATTATAAATTCCTTATACTAATGAAATCATAGGCCCAGTTCATATCTCCTAAGTATTAGATGTTGAAGATACAACAAATTAATCAATTGGGGCATATAAGGAGCTCATGTTCTAATGGGGGTGTAAGAAGAGAAGGAACAACACATATTTTGATTGCAGCCTGGGGAGAGGGCCATGTGGGAGTGACTTAATGTGGGTACCCAAGTGTGGTATTAGGAACACCATCAAGTACATTACGGCACCTAAGGTAAGCTTGAAGGGAACTAGGGATTCTAAGAAGCAGAAGTGAGGAAGAGCATGCTGAAGAATGAAGATAGCTCAGGCAAAGGGAATACAGAGGGAAGATGGAATGTTGTGTTGTTGGGAACAGCAAATAGGCCAGTTTGTCTGTTAGTGGAGTGTTGTGAGGGGGAGTAATGTGAAATCAGTCTAGAAAAAGAGATTGGAGCCAGATTGTAAAAAGCTTTAAATGCCAAACAGGAATTTCTATTTTATTTTCAAGGCAAAGGACCTCTGAATTTTCTTGAACAGAGGAATGACATATTTGGTAAATCTCCCTTATATTTAGTTAGATTTTTCTTCTTTAACTTTTAAGTGAGACAACATGACATAATGGATGGAAATAGAGTTTGCCTAGAAAGGGGGTAGGGAAGGGTCAGAATGGAGAAATAATTTATTATGTTTACTGCAAGTCAGGCACTATGCTGAATGCTTTACAAAACGTTTTTTGTTAAACAATCTTGTGATATAGGTGCTATTATCCTAATTTTACAGAAGAGGAAATTGACACAGACAGAAGTTTGAAGTCAGGAAGACTTGATTTCAAGTTTGGCTTCTGACATTTAGAAAATATTCGACTATGGGCAAGTAGTCTCAGTGATTCAGGCAATCTTATAAGACTTTAAGTTGAAACTCAGTTGTTCATTTGATCTGTATTTGTGGAAAGATTTTCTCCACACCATCTAATTAAGTCTCAGACTCATGACAAAAACAAAGACATTTTCTAACCATTGTTTTTATCTTTCCTCTCATAGAGCAAACAAAATCAACTCAACCTATCTTCATATACAGACTTTCAATCATTTGAAAACTGCTTTCTTTTTCTCTATCTGCATTATTCTCTAGAGTATATGTTTCTAGCTCCTTCAGGTAATCTTCTTATGATCTAGCTTTGATTCCCTTTGAAATCTTGATTGGTCTTCTCTGAACATATATTAGCTTGTCAATGTAACCCTCAAAATGTGGTCACTAGAATTAATTTCAATCTTCTATAAACAATGTAGTATTTGAAAAGAAAAGTGAGATGACTACATTTATATCTGTTCATGAAGTCTAAGACCAATTTCATTTTCTTTTTTCTTTTTTTTTTTTGGCAGCTTTTATAACCTATTGACATATATGGAATTAGCAGTCAGATAAATTCCCTAAATCTTTTTCATGTTACTATTACTCATTTCACTCCAATTTCTTCTTTGTGTTAATGTTTCTTTACTCTAAATGCATAATTTTACATTTATTTTTGTTAAACTTCACTTTGTTAGAGTTGTTTCATTATTTTTGTCTATCAATATTTTTATGGAATTCTGACTGTTATTAAATATCAGCAATTTTTCTCAGATACAAATTAGATACTTCAGTATTTACATTACATATGAATCCAACTCAATTCAACAAACATATATTCCATCCTATAATGTGAAAGGCACATTTCTAAATCCAGATTATACAAAAAGAGATATGATACAGGATCTATTTTCAAAAATCTTAATGATCTGAAAGAGTAATAAAATAGTAGTGGAGAAAAGCTAGGCTTGCTGTCCATAGGGTGTTGGCCCTGGAATCAAGAGGTACTGAGTTCAAATTTGACTTCAGATTCTTCTATTTGTGTGACCCTGGGCAAATTACTAGTGGCATCCTATTTGCCTCAGTTTCCTCATCTGTAAATTGATCAGGAAAAGGAAAAGACAAACATAGTATATATAAAAGAGAAGTCCAGAAAAAGTACTATAAAAGATAGTGAAAGGATTCCCTCTGGGATCTTTCCTATCCTCCTGCTTTCTAGGCTTACAGCAAAGTGGTAGCTAACCTATTCAAGGCAATAGGCAGAGCTATTATGCCACAGTTTTCTTTTATTGTCCTGACTCAGTTTCCCTAATTATCCTGACTCAGTTTCCCTAAATTGTCCTGCCTCAATTTTCCTAATTCTCCTGTCTCAGTTTATAATTGTTTTGCTCAACCATCCCTCCCTCCTAATCATGATGATCCAGATAAGGAGAAAGACCTTCTATCTTAGGCATCATCAGAATGTGACTCTCCCCATTCTGTAATCCCAATTATCAGATGTTCCCATGCCTCTCCTCACCCTGTCAGAACCAAATCCTTACTCCCTTATTCCCACTCTCAACACCCTGACTCTGCTCCTGCCTCTATCTACCCTTTACCCCCTGTATCTGAGCCAAGTGTATATGGGTCATTGAGAACTCACATTGTTTGCTGGATTCTTATAGAGGATAGTTTCATTCAGCCCCGGGATCATTATGGATCCATTTGGTCCCAATAAATCTCTCCCATTTAAATAAATTACTAAATACTCTTTAATCTCTATCTTGCCACACAATCTTCAGCATTACAGAGCTATGTAAAAGTAGGAAATTGTAACTAGTGCAAGTATTACAAACCACATGAGGGTCAAATTTCATGAAACATAGTAGAATTCTGGGGGTAGAGAACTGGAAAGAATAAAAAAACCTGTCAAAGGAAGAAAACAGAAACATCAGGGAACCGATAGAGGAGGTTGTTGTGGAGGATAGAAAAGAGAAGCCTGTAGAAAGGAAATAATATCAGATCCAATGTTAGAGAACCTAGATGCAAATACTGCAGAGTCTACTTAATAGCTGTGATTTTTTGAGGAAGTTATTTAACTCTTCTGTGCTTCAATTGACTCATCTATAAACATATCTTCAGAAGAGAAGATTTTTGAAGTTCTTTTCAACTTTGACCCTCTGGTTCTATGAATTAATTTTATTGTTACAATTGTTCAGTCCTTTCAGATGTATCCTATTCTTTGTAACCCCATTTGAGGTTTCCTGGTGTAAGAAACAATATATCTTATCAATAGCTTCATTGAGTCACTGATGAATACATGAAATATTTATTTTACATTCTTGCAAGCATGGATGCCAAGGTTAGTACAAACACACATACACACCTTTGAAACTCCAAAGATAGTATTTTATTTCCTATCCTGACCACAAGTCCTTCCCCTTATTCTCCATTAATTGAATGTTACAGAAGTTACAAAATGTGAATCTCCCCCCACCCCCACCCCCACCTTAGCACCATAATTTTGACCAACTCTATGTAAAGTAAATAAACCAAATTAAAACTAGAAAAATGCAAGAACTTATGGCAAGAACAAGTCTCTCCCTGATAACCCTAGAGTTATTAGCATCAAAACAGCATTCTCACACAGGCCTCCCTGTTGCAGAAATAGCAGGTCCTCTGCAATTGAGAAGCATCTCAGCCAGAGAATGCAGTTTGAGATGGAAAGTTCACTGTGAGTTAGGTCTGTGATCATTTGTTCATTTAACTCAGCCTTTGCTTATAAAGGGAGTAGCAGTACTCATGACACTCCTGCTGCCTATCCTAAGAGGGCATCCCAAGTCTGTCAGGGACTCCAAAAGCGAGGAAAAAGTGTCCCGTCTCAATAGAACAGGACCTGCTACTGGGAAGCAGATTTCTGAGCAGAATATGCAGTTAGACCAAGGCAGGCAACCTCGAACTATTAGAGGTCTGATACTAAAATGTTGAAATACTAATTAAGGAACCGGGGTAACAGGAAGGGAGAAACAGATCAGAACGACTGCCAGTCCCAAGACAGGGTCTGATTTCTGGTTGTTTCTAAAAAATAGTCCCCAAAACTGAGTCTGCCAGGGCAATTCCAGCAGAATAAGGGGTTTTAACATTAAAACATAAGCAGCAAATTATAGTCCAGTAAATTTTAAGCAAGGAGTAAAAACAAAAAGGACTGTTTAAATAATTTCCAACTCAATCTGAACTAATGAGATATGGGGGCAGGGCAAAAGTGCCTAAGAAAAATATATCAGTTTTCCCAATTTTCTAACCAGTTTCTTCCTCCCTTTTTTTCTCATGGAAAGGAATTATCAAAAAACCATTCCACATAGAAATCCCAAGAGTGAATCAAAATTCCTATACATAACAGACTAATACAGTAAATTTCCTAAAAATCCCTCAAACATACAGCAATAGTTACACAGTCTTAACAAATCCCAGTTTTAACAAATCTTAAACACAGTAGTACAGTTAAAATTTTAACAATAATTCAGCCATTTTCCCATTTCCCTATATCAATCCAAATGCCATTAGGAGAAGTGGTCTCTCAAAAACTGCTTCATGCTAAAAATAGTCCCAGATACTCAGTCCAGGGAGAGGATGGGTGTGGCTGTGCTGCTTGCTACCAAATCTTCAGATGGACTGATCCATGTCTCAGAAGCAAGTCAATATGTGTAAGTTGACCAAAATCTAGAACAAAAATACAAATCTAACAAATAAATGTTAGAACAGACTGATACAAAGTGTGAAGAGGCCAGTATGAATTGGCCAGCAGCTTCACAGGACAGGAAAATGGCTGCCATAGTCCCCATAAATAAATAGCAGTTAGGTCTCACTGGCTTAACTGTCCTCTCATTATTTAGAAATCTTAAAAAACCTGAATATCTACAGACACAAATATTCAGTAACAGATAGATGACCAGGGTAAATGCTCATTTGCAAGTATTAGGATATAATGATTACATATAACCAGATTGGAAACAGCAAGGTATGACATAATTGAATTGCATTAACAGTTTCTTATTGACCATTGCTCTGATTATAGAAATTAGTTACAGGAGGAAAAATGCAGGGACATAACTATAACATAGCATAAGCAATCAAAGCTGATCGCTAAGCTCATACAGGATAAATAAGCTACTTTAACCCAGGTTACTCCAGATAATTGTCCCAATGGAGCTTTAAAACTCTCAAATAGCATTAATTATAAGCCCAAGGAATTTTACTTCCAATAACAAATCCCATTAACCAAGGCTTCAGATAAATCCTAAACAGATATTTACCATTTCCTTCTGTTTATAACAATAAGAATTTGTCTCAGTAAGTTAATTTATTTCATATCTAAGTAGATGTTTCCATAACTGAACATTATACATACAAATCAGTTTGCTTTTAAAATACCCAATACATAGATAAATATCCCAAATTACATATTATCCATAACAGAAACATTTTCAAAAGGACAAAAAATATCATTTTCAGAGTGCCAGTTTTTAAAAGTTTAAAACCACAAGCAAATTTTATACTAAGGACAATTGCAACATTGAAATAACCAATTCCCAAATTTCTTAATTTAGCAGAGCTCCCAACCAACTGGACAGACAAACAAGTCACACAGACATAGACTGTGTAGTCAAGACATATAGCACACCGACCACAGGCTATCTGGAAACCTTAAAATAGCCCTGAGGGAAGTTGTCAGCTTGAGAGTCTTCCCTCCCAGAATCCAAATGGAGCATTTTTTTTTTTTTAAACTCCAGTTTGGTGCATTTCTCTGATTTCACAGAGAATTCCCAGATTTAAACCAGATAGCACCAAAAGATACTCAGAACCAGATAGTACCCAAAAGATACTATAGTACCAAAAGGCACTCTGATATCCAAAGGGTACTCAAAACCAGATAATGCCACATAGCATTTCCCAGAGTTGTATGGCTCATTAGCCCAAATTTTTCTGGGAACCAGACTTGCTAGCAATCAGACCAGACAGAAAACTTACCCTGCAGGGTTTTCAGATCAGAATTCTCCCTTGGCCAAATGGAGGTGTCCACTGTCAGGCATCAGGCACAGTTGTGGCTGGAAACTGCTCTTTCCCGGAGACCCTGGAAAAAAATCCAGCCTTTCCAAGCAAAGAACCTAGATCCCCAGATCCCCAGCCATCCTGAGGCCCAAGGCAGAAACCCGAATGCCTCTATTCTCTAATCCTGCCCTAATTTTCTAACATCTCAGTGGGAAGCCTCCAAAATGTAATGGCCGGAAAAACTGAGGCAAGATAGAGATTAGGGAATATTTAATATTTTTTTGGAAAGGAAGAGATCTACTGAGACCAAATGAATCCATGGTTTGGTCCCAAGGCTGAATGAGACTATCATCTCCAAGAATCCAGCAAACAATGTGAGTTCTCAATGACCTATAAACACATGGCTCAGATTCAGGGGATAGACTGAGGCAGGGGCAGAATTAGGGTGCTGAGACCTGGAATGGGACTCTGACAGGGTGGGGCGAGTCACTGGAGATGAGGAGGGGCATACTAATAAGACAGTATCTGATATTCTAATAGTTTGGGATGGGGAGAGGCATTCTGATCTGATTAAGAGGGAGGGGTGGTTTTGCAGGATTGAGCAGAACAATTATAAACTGAAGCAGAACGATTAGGGCAACTGAGTTATGATAATTAGGGCAACTGAGTCAGGACAATAAAAGAGAACTGTGGCATAACAACCCAAGAGTAATTTTGATGGGGGAAATCCCTATACTGTATTAACCCCTATTGAGCTGAAGATTATCTTAGGATCACTCCCAGTAAATGGTCCCATTCTACTGGAAATGTAGGTCTGGGGGCAGTAACCTCATTGAATGGAAACTTCAATCTCAAATCTCTTTTAAAAGAGCAACTTTGGGGCTCATTTATTTATAGAGGTTCAAAAGCAGGGACATCCCACCCCTTGTTTATCTCTTTCTGCCAAGATTTCTCTGATAGGAACTTTATCTCTCTCTGTGGGGACCTTACCACTGAGGAATTCCATCTTCCTAGCAAAGGCTGACTTCTCAGTGCCAATAATAAACTTCTTCTTGCCAGTCTAACTTTTCGGTTCCGTGAATTCCTTCATGAAGAACCTCTACACTGACCAAAAGGGGTTCTAACAATTATCTGACCTGCAATGAACCTTATCATTTGGTTCCCTGACTGGGAATTGAGGGGATCCAAACCTCATCAGTTTCACATTGCCTTCTCTAGCTCATTTTACAGAGGCAAAGTGGGTTAAGTAACTTCTCCAGGCTCACACAGCTAGTAAGTGTCAGAATGGTTTGGAATTGCAGTTTTTCTTGACTCCAGGCCTGAAGTTCTATCTGCTATTTCTTCTACCTTTTTGATGAATTAATTATTCCTCTAACTTTCACCGATTGGCCAATTATAAGTCCCAGCCCAAAGCTCAGTTGGTTTTTATTTGCTTTTTCATGTCTCAAAGTGAGTGTAAATAGCAATTGTTTCTGTTCTTGTTAGAAACCCTGAGGGTCTTTTCCACCCAAATTGTATCTTTTTTTCTTTCCTTTCCTTTTCCTCTTTTTTTTCTTCACTTTTCTTTCCTACCTTTGTTTCTTTGTTCCTTCCTTCCTTTTTCCCTTCATTCCTCCCTTCTTCCCTCTTTTTCTTTGTCCCTCCTTCTTCTTTTTCCTTCCTTGCTCACTCTTTTCCTTCCTTCCTCCCTCCCTCCTTTTTTTGCCCATTCTTTTCTTCTTCATTTCCTCCCTTCTTCCCTGTCTTCCTTCATCTCTTTTCCTCCCCTTCTCTCCATCTCTCCCTTTTTCCTTCTCTCTTTCTCTCCTTCAATTCCTCCCTCCTTTTCTCCCTTCTTTGCTTCCTTCTTCCTTTCCTGTTTTCTCCTTCTGTAAGAAACAAAATATCTTACTAAGAACTTCACTGACTCACTAATCAATGCAGAAAAGATTTATTTTACAATCTCAAAAGAATGGGTGCCTAAGTGAATACACATCTTTGAAATTCCAAAAGCTGCATTTTATTTCTTATCCTGAAACACAAGTCCCTCCTTTGATTCCCCACATTAGCTGGATATTACAGAAGTTATGATACATTAATCTCCACCCTTATTACAGTCAGTTCCTGCCTCAAAGGAGCTTCCATTTTTTTCTTGAGGCAATTGGGGTTAAGTGACTTGCCCAAGGTCACATAGCTAGGAAGTTTTAAATATCTGAGGCTAAATTTAAACTCAGGTCTTCTTGACTTCAAGGCTGGTGCTCTATCCACTGTGTCACCTCGCTACCCCAGGAGCTTCCATTTTTAAAAGGGAAACTAACTGTGGATGACTAAGGACAAAAAACAAAATATTCTTTTTAAATCTCAGGCCACTATCCCAGATTACAAAAGTCAATTCTTGCCCCCAAGAAGTTTGCATTGTTTGGGGGGAAGATAACCTCCACCCTTGATTATTTCTTGATGTCCCTATGTATGGGTTTCAGTTTTCTAACTTAAGTTTCATTTCTCCACAATTTTCAAAACTGGAAAGCAAATGTCCATCTATTTCTCACACTGCCTTCCTTCCTTCTTTCCTCCCTCCCTTTTTCTTTCCTTCTCACCGTCCCTTGTTTCCTTCCTTCTTTCCTTCCTTCCTTGGTTCTTTCCTCCCTTCCTTTTTTCTCCTCCTTCTTTGCTTCTTTCCTTCCTTCCTTTTCTTTTCTTTCTTTTTTGTTTTAGAATATGCAAACAAGGTCATCTTTTACTTCATTTCTCACTCAACCTTAAATCTCCAAGTGGTTGTTACCTCAGACAAATTGACCTGGGAAAGACCTAACAAAGAATAAAAATTTCTTGAAATGGTACTCTGGAAAACTAGACATTGATAAAGCCACTGACATTCAAATGGAACTATTTGATAGATTATGCCTTAAACACAAATCACTCTTACTTTCACTGATTGGCTAACAATAGGTTCCAACTCAAGCTTCAGTTGGTCATTGTTTGGGTTTTATTGGCTCAAAGTGAGTGTAAGTAGTAATTGTTTCTGTTCTGGCCTGAAACTCTGAGGGTCCTGCCCTCTCAGTTTGACTTCTTCTTCTTCTTCTTCTTTTTTTTTTTAATAGGTAAAAAAGGCCATTTTTGCCTCATTTCTTACCTAGCTTTTATCAAAGAATGGATGTTGTCTCAGACAATCTGAGACTTGAGAAGATTTATCTTAAAAGAGCCAAAACCTGTTACTACAGAATTGGGGTGGGAGATCCCCTCTGGTAGGAGCCGCAAGTCCTATGCAAAAGAGTTCACAAATAGCTATCTGTGGCAAAAAGAATTTTATTTCCCCTAAGAAGATCGTTTGCTAGAAAGTTAGCCTGCTTAGTAGGCATGTAATAAGCAAAGGTGGGTGCCTACCAGTGGGCATAATCCTATTTAGGACATCTGCAAAGATTCAGGGTTCAGAGTTGTCTTTTATTAGTCCTCTGAAGCTTGGGGCTCAATTCAATTCAAAATTGAGATTACTTAACTGGGAGTTTGAGTCACTCACTGTTGATAATGCCCCAGGCCTAGATTTCCAGTTGAAAAGAGATTACTTATCTTGGGAAGGGTTTGTCTGCTACCACTTAATTTAGGAAGGTCTAGGAAAGGTGTGCTTTTCCCCTGGGGAGAGCTTGAGACCACAAATCAACCTTCTTTCACAGATAAAAGGGGACACAGTTTCAGGGCTCCCTCAAAGGTTAAAAGGGATACAATTTACATCAGTAGGGTCATGTCTTGCACAATCTTGTCTAACTTATATTCAATTTATTTGCAAGTCAAGACATCATTTTCCTTATGTTATTGGTCCTTTTCAAGAAAGAAAGATAGACAACAACTATTATTCCTGCTCAGCTCTGTTTCTAAGCTGCTACAAGAAGTTCTCTCATTGTCTGTAACTACTCTCATTTTGGGACAATTTTTAGCTACCTCTTTCCACCACTATCGCTTTTTTTTTTGTTTGTTTGTTTAAATATTTGTTTTTAATTTTAGAAAAGTGACCTACTTTCTAATTTGAAATCAACCCAAAGAATTCTTCCTAGCCTTTCCCCTGACCCCTTTCTATTTAAAAATATTTCTTGGACACTACCTTAGGTATTGGCAGAAGATGCCACTATTTATATTTATATTTATATTTTTCATTCAGTCTTCCATAGCACATACATTTATTATGTACCTACTATGTGCAATGTCCATATAAAAAGGGCTGTGGGGAGGTTCTCCAGATCAAAATTATTTCTATCAGACTCTATAAAGCCAAAAACCTAGCATTCCATTTTAAGAATCACCTTTTCCCCCTTAGGCCAGTTTCAAATGCAAATGCAGTAGTGAAAGTAACAGTAAAGTCATTCATAGCAAAGTGTGAATAAGAATCTCCTGCTTTCCTCAGAGCACCGGGAAAACATTCTGTGGGTTGGAAGTTGGGAGTCTGTATCTTAGAGGCTTAAGAAAAACTTAACCTTAACAGAGACAGGCACTTATAATCAAGAACTGATTTTTCTTCCTTTGGCTTGCTGATCCTTTCTGAGCCAACATTATAAAAGGCAAAACAAACAGCATTTCCCACTAACATCCCTAGAAAGAGCCAAGTGGTGGTTTTATTTATTTTTTAATGTCTATAGTGGCAAAAGACAGAGACAACAAAAGGAGGTATTGGGGTCAAGTTTCTGGTTGTATGATATTTATGGCAATGATGGTGAAGATATTTATAGTGAGGCTTTAAGCAAGCCCAGTATTGCAAAGCCCATATTTACAAAAAAAAAGAACACATTGTGAAGGCAAATGCCATTAAAAAGAATTCATAGCAAGATTTCTTTAAGTAACAAGCTTCCCTCATGAATTTAAAATATAATAGATTTTAACATCTATTTTTCAAAGGCATCTTCAAGGAAAAATGAGGGAATTCCTTCTCAGAATCCAAGAGTACCTGTTTTTTTGTTTGTTTTGTTTTTGTTTTTGTTTTTGACATCCTGTTTTCCAGAGCTAAGGCCTGCAAATAAGCTGTGCCCTGAGCTTGACATAAAAACAATCCTTTGTACTCTGGTGAACTTTGCTGCAACTGAATCACAGACCTGATGGTTTCTAAGTTCACACAAGCACCAATAGGGCCAAACATGAAGATTATCTATGAATGGAGTTTTTGTCACTAGACTGCTTTGATGAGAATTTGATAAAGAGTATCTAACTGAAATTAGGGTTAATTGAGTTCTAGTGGCAGGTTCGGGGTACAGGGAGTCAAATAGAGCTCCCCTGCAACTCCTTTGGATTCGGTGCAGGGATACAAAGTTAAATGAGGTCTAGTGGAGGCACAAGAGTTCTCTGTAAAGGAATTTACAGACCTGAAAACCTAGATTGATAAAAGAGGTTTATTGTGGGGTTTGGAAGTAAAATTTAGTTGGTAAAGTTGAGGATAGAGATAAGAGGGCACCGGAATTACAGGTCCTGTGGGCAGAAACCCTTGACATGACTGGCGTAAGGATGCCATATTTGGGACTTCTGCAAAGAGTAGATTCCAGTTTCCCCCTTTTATAATGGGGGGGGGGGGGGGGCTTTTGGTAATCTTGAAGGGCCTTATGGTTGGAGTCCCAGATTGGCTCCTGGCTGGGTTTCAGTCAGGGTTAGAATTTGAATAGAATTCAATGGGTTTTTAGATAAGGAACTGTTTATGCTTGGGGTGGAGGGTTGGGAAATTTGAACAGATCATTAGAATGGAGGCTGGGACAGCCCAAGTTGGCTCAGAGCCCGTGGGGTTGGAAGAGCCCGGATACCTCCCATTGGAATTCATGGAGGTTGGGAATCAGAAAGAAACCTTAACCCACATCAGCTTTACCTTACTACTATACCCCAAGCTGTTTGAGTCTTTATCTAGCCATGTTGAGCCAACCGCTTGCTTGTTATTCTTGCCATTAGGAAATTGAGTTTTTAAAAAGAGCCAAGAAAAACCTTGAACCTCTGATCACCTTTACATATCATTGTGTCATAAACTTCATGTTCATTATGTTGATCCTTATTAGGATAATTCCCCCTCTCTTTGAATATTGCCTCTTGCCTCTGCCATCTCCTGCCCTGGACCTTTTTATCTTGATCCCTATCCTGTCAGGATTAAGTTATGATCCTTTCCTGGAATTCTGGCTTTTCAGTCCTCCCAGTGTCCTTACCCCCACTTATCTGCCTTTGTTTCCTCTATAAGATTGTGTGAAGGTTATGAATTCTGTTTGCAAACCCTAGTTAGGTAAAATCCTATATAAGTACCATGCCCCGGTTTATCTGGGCCCCACATTAAAGATGAAAAAATCCCAATTGCTATCTGCCTCAGTTCTCTGGTATTACAGCTACAAATTATATATATGATAAGAATTAATGATTCTAGCAATATCAGAATTTCAGTGTTGGCCTTATATTCCTATTCTTAAAATATTTACTCTAGATTAGATTAACCAAGCTTCACTCCAAGTCCCATCTTTCCCAGTCTTAGAAACATACTCTTGACACTGAAAATCAGATATCAAGAAGAGGGGAACACTAAGCACAGAAGCCAGAGAAGCTTTATACTTGTTAGCTTGGCTCAGCCCCTCCCTTCATAGAATGGATTGGTCTGTTCCCTTCTGGGTTACAATCTTTCTGATATGCACACTATATGTTTCCCCCTAAATATGTATAAACACCTTCTCCTTTCTTGTTATACATCCTATGTTCAAAAATGGTGGAAAACTTCTCCTATGGGGTATACTGTTTAATATTCAATTAACTTATTAAGCAGGTACAATAGTGATTTGATCAAGTCAGGTCATTGACTCCAACTAATTTGAACTGGATCTGCTATTACTTGAAACTTAAGGTTTTCTCAAAACCATAAGACTCTTTCTGATTGACTGAATCCACATGTGCCTTCCTAGCTTCCCAGTCCTTTGCTTGCTCAAGGTTTCTGAGAGATTGAAACTGAATTGCTCTATGGAATCTTAACCTTCCTTAACAGCTCACATTCTTAAAATCTATTGGTAAGTGGTATCCATCCACTTCACCACCTTGAAGTTTGCAACACTGTGGAAACTCAACTTCTCGGTTTTTCTCAAACCTAAAATCAAGTAGAACTAGTCCAGTTTCCAAAGTCACTACTAATGTCCTTCTTCCCTTCCAGTAGGAATTATGGCATGAAAGGTAAAAATAGCTATAATGAAGTAGTTTTCTTTCCCCATATTGTCAAGGGCAACTGGTCTCATGACCTGGCCTTGCTTTCTCAAACTACCATATTCTCCTTTCTTCCTAACAGTATAGAAAAATTCTTACTGGGTGTCTAGACTGGGAAATCCATTGTGCTCTGCACTCATGGGATATTCTCCTGGAGGGCAATTTTCAACTCTGTTAAAGACATTTTTTCCCTCAACTCATGACTTTGATTTATGTCAGAATTTGACTTCTGAAAATAAAAACATACAAAATAGCTACATTCAGGATAAATTAGTATTAACTTTGGATCTCCAACTACACTTAGCTTTATCATGATGGGAGGGGTGGAAGAAAGGAAGGCAAAGGGAGCAGACATATCTATCAAATGATACACTGAAATTTTGAAGGAATCTTGATACTTCTCTCATAGATTCCTAGATCATGGAGTTAAAGCAGGAAAAGGCCATCAGCATTTTGAAGTCCAAGCCATTTTCAGAGCTGAGGAAACAAAGGTCCAGAGAAATAAAATTGCATATTTGCCCAGGAAGATGCAATTAATGGATAAGCAAAAAAGTAAGGGTCTGAAGTACATCTTCCTGACACCAAATTCAAAATTACTCTATTCATTACTCCAGTGATTCTCAAATATATTCAACACAGTCTTTGAGGCTGAAATGCAGCAAGGAATTATATTGAATGAAAAGTCTGACAGATATAATTTCTGGGTAATTAATTATTTTATTAGTAATGACTAGGAAATATTCAATAAAATAGGTCAACGGCCAACGGCTATCAAAAACCAGAGAAGAATCATGGAAGTCTGTTCAACATTTAAATACTTTAGAATTTTAAAATCTATATGATAAAAATCTATATGAAGAATTTTGGAATCAGTTGTGACACAGCAGATGGTGGCCCAGGACCTCTCTCTCTCACACCCCCTCCCAGCATGATGTACCCACATCAAAGAAGGCTCTGTATTCTGAGCAAAGCATAATTGTAGCCACTCAAAAGAAAAATGAGATGCACCAATTTAGACATTTCCATTCCAAATGTTCCTATGGATTATTTGTGTCAGGCTGTGGTAGAGGCTTTGTTGACATTGGGAAGGGGACCCCAAAAGTTTGTGGTCACAGACCTGTGTCACAAGAGGTCTCAGAAGAATTTGCAATCTTGAACTCATATCAAAGTCAAGAAGTAAAGTTTTATTGTAATTGTAACACCAATGAACTTCAGAAGACTTTAGCCAGAAATTGAGAGAAAGGAGATAGATTTATAGGACAGAGTTAGATCAGAGCTACATGTTACTTATTTGCTAATTTTATGGCTTTCAGGTAGATTTGAGGTGTGGTCTTATTCACTATTATCTCAGGAAGTTGGTTATCACTGATCAACAGATTATCTGTCAATCATGTTTGTAGGACTATTCCAAGACTAGAAGACCCTTACAATCATTGACAGACAGATTGTTAGAACAAGAGCACTCTAAGGTTAGAGAATCTCAAGATCACTAATCCTAGGCCAGAAGACCTTTATAATCATTGACAGACAGATTATTAGAGCTGTTGGGCATTGCTCCTCCTTTCTCTCTTGCCATTAAAACTGGAAATTGAATTTTACACACCACTGTAGGATAGACTCTATCCTTCTCCAAAACTACCCTGGTGTAGAATTATGCCTATGTCCTTTTTAGAAGTCCCTATCTATTCAAGAATGGTCCTACTCACTTCTCTGAAAGGAACTAAGCCATGATCCAAGCAGTAAATATTAAATTGACTCCTCTCTCTGGAATCTCTCTCCAAAGTAAAGGCAACAGCTGTAAAATGTTAGTTAAACTAATTGCCTTCTCAGTTTCTATATACTGCTTGTAAATGCTAATTAGCTAAGGACCCTTAGCTCTCTGCCTCAATTGCTCAGAGTTGAATAATTTTTTTTGGACATGAGTCCCATTCGACTAGCTAGTTTAAACTCTCCATAATTACAATATTAAAAAACAATCTCTGTCTTGCCTCAGTTTTTCTGGCATTACCGAGCAATAGCACTCTATAGAGAGCCAGAACTCTGAAGACCTATACTTGAAAGAAGGTGTTAACTTCTTGGTTTTTCTCAAACCTAAAATCAAGTAGAACTAGTCCAGTTTCCAAAGTCACTACTAATGTCCTTCTTCGCTTCCAGCAGAAATTATGGCATGAAAGGTAAAAATAGCTATAATGAAATAGTTTTCTTTCCCCATATTGTCAAGGGCAACTGGCCTCATGACCTGGCCTTGCTTTCTCAAACTACCATATTCTCCTTTCTTCCTAAAAGAAGGTGTTAACTCAGAAATTGATGAGACAATGGTTATCTAGTTTATATATAATATATACTTAGTACTTAGCATGGTGATGTGATGGTTCTCTAAATTCACACATAATCAGTATGTTGTAATGATGTAATTACAATAAACTATATAAGAGCCAACAAGGACTGGAAGATAGACACTCCATCTCCCACCATCCCGGTGTCTCTCTAACATGCTGCATTCCTCCACTAAGACCAAGGCCCATCTGAAGGTTCCCTAGAAAGCTAGCCTGGCCCCAGGCAAAGAAAACAGAGAAGGAGATAATAAAGACTTTGGACTTTATTCCTGACTATTCTTGAGGTGATTATTCTGCTGTAACCAAGGCCCATTCAGGGGAACTCCAGAAAGCTAGCCTGGACATTACTTTTTGGCACCCAAACATGAATGTAAGGATTTACACTCCACAGTTGACTGACAAGATCATGAGTTCAGTGGTGCAGTCCCCTTGACCCAGAAATAGGGTGATTACAAAAATAGACAAGCAGGAAACTTTGGTAAGGGCTAAACTAGTGTTTCAGCTGAAATGGAATAAATGCTAAGAAAGGAACCTTCCCTAATGGCAGGAGCCATTAGGACATTCCCTATCCCTTGACCCTCCCCCCTCAATTTCCTTTTTTGTGGGTAGAAGGAGGGGAAGGCCAGTGACACAATCAGTACCACTCATGAAACAGCTTTGTATACCCACTATTACACGATTAGAAAAGGCACTAATTAAAGCTAAAAAAAGGAAAGGACATATCTGATTTTAAAATAAAAGCATATCCTATGATTGAAGAATTGGATTCTTCACATCAAGCCAGGAGAAGATACACTCTTTTTGGAAATTATCAAAGATATGAAAAAGGGCTGTACTCTTTATGGGGCTACATCATCTTATGTTAAGATGACATTAGAGAATTGGGCTTTTGAAATTTTAACCTCTAGTGATTAGAAATCTATAGCAAGGACATGTTTAGAACCTGGACAAAACTTGTTGTGATTTTCGAAGTATAGCGAACTCCATAGAATATAAGACCAACGAAACAGACAAACTGGAATTAATATACCAATCATTTTTGATCAACTAGCAGATATAGATCATTATGCAGACACTTTAGTGAAGATTAATTACCCTTTGATAGCACATAAGCAAATTGCTACTGCTGCAATCAAAGCATGGGCCACCCTCCCAGTAAAACTAGCTAAAGGGGAAGCTTCATGAAAATAAAGCAAGGTTCAAATGAACCCTTGCGGATTTCCTGAGATGTCTGCAGACAGCTGTCATATAAACCATTGGTGAAAATGCAGCAACAGGAATAATGATAAAACAACTTGCTAGAAAAAATGCTAATGAGGTTTGTAGAAGAATTATACTAGGACTACACAAAGATGCTCCTTTAGATGAGATCATAAGACACTGTTCCACAGTGAGTACAAATGCATTTTATACCCATACCACGATCCAGAACATGGGAAGGCAGGGTCCCTCTTGGCAAGGTACTCCTGGAGAAACTTGTCAGTGCTTTCAATGTGGTAAAGTAGAGCCTCTGAAAGCTCAATGCTGTCATAGAGATAGAATGAGAAGACGCCAAGAGAACAAGACCCAAAACCCTTTGGCCTAAATGCAACAGAGGTTTCACTTGGTCTTCAGAATGTAGATTGACTCAAGGAAATGAGAGGTGGGGCCCCAGGCAAAAAAACATTTGGGACAAGATGGCAACCAATGTTATACCCAAAGAGTCTATAGAAGTTCAGTATTCCAACATGAGCAATCATAGCCAAAAAGCAATCTGATGGAAGAAAGGGATTACATAATCAATCAGCTAAAAAGCTTGATCTGATTTTTCTTGTGCTTGTTTTTTTATTTCTCATTTTTTTCTCTTTTTGATCTGATTTTTCTTGGGCAGGATGATAAAAGTGGAAATCTGTTTAAAAGAATTGCATATGTTTAATGTGTATTGGATTACTTGGTGTCTAAGAGAAGGGAGAAGGGGAGGAGAGGGAGAAAAACATAAAGTTTTGCAAGGGTGAATGATGAAAACTATCTTTGCATGTATTTTGAAAAACAAAAACCTATTTAAAAAAACAAAATTGTGGGTTGTTTCAACATTCTCACATCTGCAACCTGGCCTTCTTAGAATTGTACCCCCATAACTCTGTCCTAATACTAATACTTTATAAGGTCTTTTGCTTGGTCTCCCTAGCAAAAACAAGTTTACCTACCTCTTTATAAACAGCTGCAGAGCCCAGGTTCCCTATTTCTTCCTCAAAACAGGGGGTATCACTACAACAACCAACACACACACACACACACACACACACACACACACACACACACACACACACACACACAATAAGGTTGTATCAACTTTCTCCCTAAACAAGTTCTCTCTAGCCCAAAGATTCTCCCTACTACAAGAGAATTAATTTTACCTGGTCACCTTTTTTCATAAGTCCCTTTGGAAATATACCCTGACAGAATGAAGAGAAAGCTTGTTTTATTCATTTCAAAATAGAATCTCCTTTTGATAATTCTCCTACAAAAATTAAAATAGGACTTCTTAAACTGAGGTCTATAGACTTAAAAAAATAGTTTCATAACTGTATTTCAATATAAATTTAAAATTCTGATGAATGAGATGGATTGGATGAAGTATTTCTCAGTATTGAGACTGTCCTGATCCCTATACCCAGAGGGGAAGAGGTCTCAGGTTTCAGGAAGTCACATGATCCCTATTCCTAGTCTTGAACCCTGAGTTGCAAGGAGCCACATGGTCCCTAGAGACCAGACTCTCAAGAAGTGTAGTGTCTCTCCTCCCCTCCTCCCCCCCCCCCCCAGGAAGTGACATGACCCATAGAAAGCAGACAACATTGGTCAAGGATGGTTACTTCCTTTTAGTCAATCCAATGAAAAGGCTTATGTCTTTTGTTATTTAAACTTTAGAAGGCTGAAGCTGGTTCAGCTTCAGGAGTACAAGGCAGCAGTTGGAATGGCTTCCAGATGTGTGTCTGGGCCTCTTCCTGCAGGGACTAAATAAATGCTTTCTCTTTGTACCTGAATATATATATCTCTGATGAACCAATTTGGGAACTGGGGTCAAGCACCTATCCGGCACACTGAAAAGAAGTCCATAGTCTTCAACAGTTTACAAAGGATTCCATGACAGAAAAATCAATCAACATTTATTATGTCCCAAGCATTGTGCTAAATGCTGGAAATATAAAAAAATGCTAAAGACAATCTCTGCCATGAAAGAATTTACTATTTAATGGGATAGACAACATGCAAACAAATTTATGCAAAGCAAGCTATATGTAGATCAAATAGCAATAATTCATAGAGCAAAAGGTACTGGAATTAAAAGGGGGTAGGGAAAGTAAGGATTTAATTGAGACTTAAAGGAAGCCAAGGGAGTTCAGTAGTTAGGAGGAGGGAAAGTGTTCCAGAGAGAATGCCAGAGCAAAGGGATGAATTATCTTCTTTGTGAAACAGATCCCTTGTTTCCTCTACTTTCTACAGTTCCTTACCCTAAATCACTTGGCCCTATCATGCACTTAGAAAATGACATGAGAGCAGAAAAATATAAGCACTTTGTAGGTTTGGGGGTGGAAGGTTAGTGTTCTTCCATGAATCTTCCTAGAAGAGGGGATGGTGGACCTGGGAAAATTTAACCTTAAAAAAAAGCAACCTAAACCCCCAAATAATAAACCCCATCATACTATCTTCTTCACTGATCTTTTAAGATCATCTAATTAGGAAAGTTGACTCTTAAGATATGAATGATTAGCAAGTTAAACCCTAGCAAGATATATTTACATTCCAGAAAAGAAGCTAATTAGTCCAAATGGGTCTCCAATTAGTAACATGGGGGGGGGGGGTAGGGAGTGGAAGGTTTTAGAACCAAACATAAAAAGGGGAACAAGGCTTTGTCTCATAGTTGGACCTGATCGAGCAATTGTTTTTAAATGAAAGCATATTTAATTTACTTATTTGAAGGCTTCTTAATTAGCTCATCAGACTGATCAAGGGAATGCATTTGAACTATACTACTCAAAGGCCTTGATCTTTGAACATTTACCAGAATTCCTTTTTGAGACAGCATTAGGAAGGCAGGAAGAAAGCAAGCCACATTTTGAAACATTCTTTCTAAGCTTTCTTAACAAAAAAAGAAAATATAAAAATGTAGCTTTTCCCCTCTCCATCACAGAGGAAAAGTTATTATAACTTAGGTTGTTTATCCTGAGGCTAAAATTCCTTACTATGTAGGGCTCCTCACAGCTGTTCATTATGGTGCATCTAAGAGATATGTTCTGGTGAAGTGTTAGGGAGCCTCTAGTCTCTGGATGCTCTCTGCCTCTACCTATGAGCTCAGCACTATCCATCCATGCACATGGTTCTCTCTGTGTGCCCTCACTGATTTTAACATAGAAAAAACTGAACTTATGGATTCATCAGGCAAGAAACTTTAGTCTTAGTACTTGTGAATCTCACATTTATGTATCTCAAATTTATTATCTGATTTATCACAGAAGCTTAGTGCTACAAGCAGCCTTAAGAATAATCTAATCCAGCCCTTGAATATCAGAGCAGTGCACATACAGATCTGGAAGTGATCTCAGAGGTCATTCAGTCTAACCCCCTCATTTAAAAAAAACGAATAAACCAAGGACCATGGAAGTGAAGTGAATGAGCCATGTTTAAATAGGTAGTGAGTAGCACAAATAGGATTTGAATTCAGATCATATATATATATATGTATTTGATCATATACATATTCATATTTTGATGTGTACATATAGACACATACATATACAATACACTCATTATCTATCTAGATTTATTCTTTTTTCCCTTAACGACACTCCCAATAATTCTACCCTTTATTACTCCCCTGGTTCAAGTTCCCTCTCATCAAAGGCTTGACCCTATTGCTAACTCAATTCTCTTCTTCCCTTGTCTCATCATCATGTTTTGCCAAACACCAACCTTGGACCACCTCCACCACCAGTCTTTTCCATGCCTGCTATTATGCTGCTTAATACCATTGGAGGAAGTCACGAGTGGTGCTGACTATATCCACTATAAATTTATACCATCTAATTTCCATTGAGACTTCATGGATGCACTGAAATTCTTTTTAAGCTTCCCTAATTTATCAAACACTCCACAACAGCTGCTCTAAACTTTCTCTCCTCAAGCCTCCTACACCATTTCCTCCCCTCCCCTCTCAGCAGAAGACCTCACCACCCACTTTATAGAGAAAAAAAAAAAAAGCCATCTGTTATGAGTTCCTTCTTTTCCCATTTTCTATACCTGAAATCCTTCTCTACATCATTTCTCATTTTGTCCTCCTTTGCTCTAGCCTCTGAGCAAGATGTGACCTTTTCCTTGAAAAAATGACCTGCAAGTGCCTTCCACTCCATTCTCCCCAGTGTTTTCCCAGTATTTCCCCCTTTAGATCAATTCTGTCTACCTTATCTCAGTCAGTCACTTAAAATTTTATTAAGCACCCAACTATGTATCAGGCATTGTGCTAAGTTCTGAGGATACAAAAAGGGGCAAAGGATAATTCCTAATATGAAAGAATTCACATACTAGTGAAGAGGAAACCATGCAAACAAAACAAGCTATGTAAAAGATAAATTGGAAATAATCAATAGAGGGAAGACACTAGAATAAAGAAGGATAGGAAAACTTTTCTGTAGAAGTTGAGATTTTACAACTGTTTGGACATATATACATAATTTATATGTTAACATATTTAACATGTATTGGTCAGCCTGCCATCTGGGGGGGGGGAGGAGGGGAAAAGTTAGAACGAAGGGTTTGTCAATTGTCAATGTTGTAAAATTACCCATGCATATATCTGGTAAATAAAAAACTATTAAAAAAAAAAGTTGAGATTTTAACTTGTACTTAAAGGAAGACAGGGAAAATAGAAGTTTGAGACTAGGAAAGAGAACATTCTAGTTATGGAGGACCATATATAATGTATATTTGAAAATACCCTTTGTCAGAAGAGTAAGTATCTTGTGTGAATAACAGAAAGGAGACTGGTGTCACTGAATTACAGAATAGATAATGATGGGACAACAATTTTTCAAGATAATAATTTTCTGAGAAGGTACTAATTTACGTTGACAGAGGGAATTTCCTTACCTGGGAGCTCCCTATATGAGCAAAATCACTAGCCCTAGTCTAGGTAGGTAAATAGATAATGTGTGTGTGTGTATATATATATATATATATATATATATATATATATATATGTATATATGTATATATATATATATATATATATATATATATGTACATATCAAAATATGAATATGCATATGATCAAATACATACCTATATCTATGTTTATAGATATAGATGCCTGGAGTCAGGAAGACCTGAGTTCAAATATGGCCTTTTACAGTAGGTGTGTGACTCTGGACAAGTCACTTAATCTCCATTTGTCTTAATCCACTGAAGAAGGAAATGGCAAAGCACAGCAGTATCTCTGCCAAGAGAATTCCCATGGGAACTATTGTTATTCTATATCTTTGTTTACTTTATTTTGGTTTTCCCATGTTTTCTGTAGTGCAGATCAGTTAAATTGGTTGTCATGGTCAGCAATCTTAATTTTATATTTAATAAACATGGGTGTGCATTGGATCCTACGAACTGGTTTTTCTTCTGCTCCATAGGGGACGATTAATACTAAGGAGTATAATGATAAATCATCTAGATGATCTGTCCTCATCTATGCTGCTGACATTCTTTCAAAGAATTATTCCATGAATTAGGTACACACAGAAAGACACTATTTTCAATATTTTTTACCCTTTAATATACAGAGAATAACCTAATATATAAAACCATTCATAATGTTCATTGATTCAAAATGGAAAGATTATAGATCAATCCCTCTCTGTTTAGCCTGAACTTACAATAAATCAAAGGTGGAATAGGATAAAGGTTAGTGATTTTTTTTTATAATTGAAATCTAGTGACCAGTGGGAATTTATGGGTATTTATTTAAAAAAAAGATTATATAATTCTTTTGTTTCCTTTTATACTTTATGTTATTAAAATGCTATTGATACTACAATTTTCTATTCTGAATCATTGCATTACTGTTGTGAGGTGAGAATTGCAAATTACTTTGCCCTTCTGGGAGACTATATATATATATATATATATATATATATATATATATATATATATATAATAAATTAACAGTACTGTAGATTGAATCCAGAGGAACCTTAGAGATGATTTAGTCTAATCCTCTTATTTATTTATTTATTTGAGAGGTCATAGAGTAAAGTGACTTGTCCAGCAGCTAGTAAGTATTAAGTGTCTGAGGCTGACTTTGAACTCAGGTCTTCCAGATTTCAGGGATAGTGCTCTATCCACTGTACCATCAAGCTGCCCCCCTGCCTCTTGTTTATAAGATGAGAAAACTTATATGCAGAGTGGAAATGACTTGTTTAAGATCACATATACAGTAAATAGTAGAGCCAAGTAGAACCAAGGTTCTCTGAGTCTAAAACCTAAATACTTTGTACTATCTTCATTCTAGATCATACAATTTGTAATGAAGACTGAAGCTACAAGGAATTTTAAAGTTCAAGACATAATATTATCCAGCAGTTCCCATCTTGGTATAATGGAGCAATTTTCAGAAATTTTGCTGGAAACAAAGCAGATCATTTCTGCTAGTATTTTTACAATATCATTGAGATCAGGCTTATTCAAGAGAATAAGTAAATAAGGGAAGTTTCAAAAAATCCTGCTAACTTTCTGCCTGGCCAGTGCAGGACTTTGAAAGGATATGATTTATTAATTAAGAGAAAACCTATTCTAAGAGCTAGATCAAGTTCTAGCAAGCATTACTTAAATGGATGTGCTATTTATCCCACATGCTCAAGAAAGAACAGAAAATTTAATTATTAAATTTTCTCAGTTTATTCTTACATGGTATTGAGCAAGTCATAACTCTTATTGTTTCAAACATTTCTCTAAGACTGTAAATTGTAAAGTAGTCATTTTCATTTATAGAGAAAATTCTCTTGCTGGGAGTTTACTATACAATAAAATCACATGTCCAGACCAAATGAAAAAAAAAATGCCTCTACTTTTTAGGAATCTCCTTTCTGACTTCTACCATAAAGCAATATATTCATTTCCAGAATCAGTAGAATATATCATTAAGAAAATAGCCATAGTAATTTTAATTAAAAAACAAAAAACAAAAAAACAATGAAGATAGCCAATATCACATGGCTTGTAGTTAATTTTTAAAGCAGGGAACATTTTAACTACCTTGAAGATTTGATCTCTGCTTCTATATACTTGTTATTTACTATCTCATTTTAACTTGCAGTATATTTTTACAGCAGATAATATGAGACTCAATTTACTCTTTGTAAAACATTGATGCCACCTTTCCAATACTTGTTTATTTTAGACTTTTTGATCAAATCACTTTCTTCCTTTCTCCAGAAGTATCTCTGTAAATGTTAATTTCAGTATAAATTTTTGGTGGTAGTCTCTTCATTACAGTGGCATTTTACAGTTTTACCTAAACTCTTGAACAATTTTATGGCACTCTTGTATTGCCTTTTACCTTGCTTGAAACCTATAAAACTTTGTAATCAAAAAAGACGCTGATCACTAGCAAAATGGCAGCTGCAATTGATTCCTATATGTGAGATAATTGGCTTTATAAGTTATTCAGGATTTTAGCTCTAATGACTTGTAACAAAGGCAATTCTATCCCTAATGGAGTCTAATTTGCTTAATATGGCTGTGTAGATATGTATCTTATATGTACATTCACTCTCTGTGTATTCAAGTCACAAGCATAGCCTATGCTATATTATATATAGATGAACCATATTCTCTAAGTGAAGTTTTAATTCTGAAATTATAGAGAAATAAAAGTCCTAAAAATTCCAATTCCTTAAATAGTTCTTATAAACCACTCTGAAGCCCTGGAGTCACCCTGACCGGTCAGGAAAAGAGACAATTTTACAGGAGAAATCAGAGAATCAGATACAGAATTATAACCTTAAAGGGCATCTAGTTCAACAGATGAGAAAAGTGAGGTCCAAAGAAGTAATATCATTTGTCAAAGAAGAATACAGCTAATTTGTCTGAGGTAGGATCATCTATTCAAAATCCAATATTGTTGATTTTCACACAAACATCCACCCACCCACCCCACCCCAAAAGATATACATATATATGTGTATGTATTCAAATGTCTTACTTCATTTTAGATTCATTTAGATCTTTTCTTTTTATTGCCATTTGAAGAATGAAAAGTTCCATTTGGGTAATAGAGGGGAAGAAAGTCTGAATGCCTTTCCCACATTACCCTATTTCAATTTTCTGTCCTTTGTTTCCAAGGACATAATAGAATGAGAACTCCAAGGCTGGAAGATAGTACAGGAATGATATGATCTATCCCTCTCTTGAGCAGTAATCCCTTCAACTATGAATGAGTCCAATAAGTGATCACCCAATCTTTGCTTGGATATTTTCAGTGAAAGGTATCTTCATTCAAGCAGCACATTCCACTTTTGTATAACTTAATCATTTTTTCCCTTACATTGAACCAAAATGTATTTCTGCATGGCTTCTATGTACTTCTTCTAACTCTGCCTTTTGAGTCCAAGAAAAAATTAATCTAATTTTTAAGAACAACCCTCCAAACACTTGATGATTGCTGTAAGATTTCTCCTAAATCTTCTCTTTTTCATATTATACATTGTCCTGAAAAAAAATTTTTTTTTTATAATGGTCTCCCATTCCCATCATAGTTCCCCCCACCCCATTTTGTAAGAGTGTAGAGAAGCAGGTTCAAACTAGCTTAAATTTTCAGTATGAACATTTGCACTTCAGAAACTGGCAGTTAAATTATGGCTTGATTTATTATTTTGTTGATTATTTGACTTAAGGAAATGACAAAGAAAGTGTTAATAATTCAAATTAAAATAAAAAGTATGTCATACACACTGTTTGTTTCAGAATGACTGTTAAGCATCTATCAACAATCATTTGGTCAACACTCTTCCTGAAATAGGCACTAAAAACTGAAAATAATGATTCAGATACAGTATGAATAGTACAGATTAAAACAGAACTATCACTGAACACAATTGCTATGTGAATGTAACCAAACATGATGTAGATGATGCTTTTTACATCTGATTACATCCATTATTTATGAGATGCTTACCTGTGAAGATGGCAATAAAGGTTTTATTATTCCCTTTTTCAAGATGACAAAATGTTCAATAAGACAAAGTGAATTTACTTTGGCTAAGTTTTTTGGCTAGTAGGTAGTGAAACTTAAAACTGGGTTGAGTCTCAATCTGAATCCTCTAAATCAAAACTAAGTCTCCTTAGTTTTGGGGAAGAATATCTCTGTCTCATGACTAACTCTTAAACTTTATATCTGCCAAAACTTCTACCTCTTTTAGATGAACCTAATTATACACTTTTCTCCCTTATTATATTCAATTGTAAAGTTGATATTAAAATCTACTAATTGAACTTTATATTTCTCCCTATTATATATCATTTTATTGGATTCGGTCCATTTTACTAACCCAACATTCCAGCCATCTTTTACCTCATCAGAGTTACAAGAGGGAAATGATTATTAGTAACCAATATCTTGAGGAAATTCAGTGTCTTTTTTTCTCCCAAATTCCTGATCTTAAAAAGTTCAGTCTTTTGAAGCACATTACTGATAATGAGATTGCATTAGTCTTGGTGAGCACCCAACCAGCTTTACAAGGAATTTAACCTAAGGTGGAGTAGCCCATTGTGCTCTACTCGAGCTTTGGTGGAAACATACCCTTTTGCCTAGATGGTCCATGGCTACAGGTACATGAGTACCTACATGAGTAGTTTCTCTGTTCAAAAGTCACTCTCAGGTCCCTCACTGATCACTTACTCTTTCAAAAGGGTGTATAAATTGTGAATCCATTATAATTGTCTTTGATCTAAAGAAGACAACCAAATGACGATCCTTTTATGAATAATCTGCTGACTTTATTAATAAAATGATTAAATTATCCAGAAATTATCTCTCAAATCTTTTGAATTGTCACATATTCAAAGAAGTCACAATTATCCCCAGTTTCAGGCTGACTTATCCATCCTAGTAGTTCATTGGCCTAGTCAAGAAGTAGTCATGAAAACTAAGCATAGAGACTACTTGGACCATCTCACTGGCTTGTTCAGAGGAAAATTTTTTTCTGAACAAGGATGTTTCTTTGCTATTTGTCAAATACATTACATTTACTATTTTCATATCACTTAGTCAGTCAACCAGAAACTGTCTGAATGATTACTATGTACCAGCCATTGAACTAAGCCCTGAGGATACAAGAAAAAGAAAAGAAAGAAAGAAAAAGACAAACAAATAAAATCCCTATTCTCAAGAAGTTCAGACTAATAAAAAAGAAAACAGGAAAAATATTTTACAGACAAGATATATACCAGAAAACTGGAGATGATCATCAGAACAGCATGAGTATTATTAATTCAACAAATATATCTTGAGAACCTGTTATATGCATAGATGGCATGTTCTGTAGGGAACCTAACTTCCCAAATTTTCAGGTTGAATACATTTGGGACCTTGACAGGGTTCTCAGAATAATGTAGAAGGGAAAAATATTTATAGCTAATCTCATTCTTTAAGATAAGGATCAGAGTCTAATTGTGAGGTCACAAAAACCGTGAGTGAGGAAAAGCAGAGTGATCAGAATGTGCTTGAGTAGAATATGGAATTTACTGGGATATTTTGGGCAGGGGAAGGGCAGTATGAGGGTATTAGGCACACAATGAGGAAGGGCCCAGAAAGTGAGAGAGGATCACAAAAATGATAAAGCAGAAGTTACAAAGACAAAGCATTTGATTTTGCAGAGGGTTGGCTTTGATACACCTAACCACAATGACCTGATTAAATACATGAGGTCTAATGCCTATCTCTATATTGAATGAAAGAATAGTTTCAGAGATAGGAAAACCTGTATCTACATTGGTAGAAAATTTCCTCATCTAGAATTTTCTACACCTCCACTCCATCCCTCTCTATGTCTTTCTCTCTGTCTCTGTCTCTTTTTGTCTCTATGTCTCTCTGTATATCTATAAGTTTGTCTCTCAGATAGACACTATGCCTGTTATTTTTCTGGTATAGCAAACTCCCAGAAGGGAAAATACCCTCTATCAAAGCAGATCAATATCCTCTCTGCAATTTCTAGTCACAGGAGGCTTCCTAAAGCAACAAAGATTAAAATGACTTGCCCTTAGCTGAAAAGTCAATATCTCTCAGAGTTAGGACTTTGTTGCTTTGAGTCTATCTCCTCTTGGATGCTACAACATGACACCTTTCCTTTCTGCCTATACACTACTACTACACATACACAAATGCATATATATATACATATATATATATATATTCAGCTATAAATAATATACATATGTATTTTTCACATAATTTACACACACACACACACACACACACACACACACACACACACACATATATATATATAAATTTTTTTACCCAGAGACTTGAGTCAAATATCCTGGGGCTTTTGTAATATACTGCGAAATGTTTGCATTTCTTACTATTTTCCTGTATTTTTGGCAAAAAAAAAAAAAAAGCAAAACAAAACAAACATACACATATACATCATACACATGGATAACTCCTTCTGATTTTACCTGCATTACAATAAAAGGACATGGAAATAGGAATGCAAGATTTAGTCCTTTGTGTCTAAATTGCCTCATCTCATTTTTATCAGGTCGATTCAGCTCTCAGTCTTCACATTTCTCATCTTCATTTTGGTGTTTACAGTGTTTATTTTTGGAAGGCAACATTTAGAGGACTAGACTCTGCTGCCTCAAGAACTATGAAGTGAGAATTCCATCACAAATTAAACATTGCAATCAAGTGGCATTTATTTTTCACACATCTTTTATTGAATTTTGTAGTTTAGATATTACCTTTTAGTTGACTTGCAATGAACAGGATATAAAACATTGCTAGCAAATTGAAATAAACCTGTTAAACTGTGATAAATGGGAAACCTGGAGCTAACTGATAAGTTGTTTTTGTTATTGAGAGGGGATATGGTGGAGGAATGGGAGACATAGAAGGCAAAAATGATAATTGTATTTATAACTAATTGCACATGACCCAGAGGGTGTTGGATGATGATTACCTACATATTTTTGTATGTAGGTATATTGCAGCACATTACTAATGGTGGAAAAGTGTCATTTACATCAGCAAAAGTATATAGGACTGGAAAAGAAAGTGAGCTGTTTACTGTGTGAATAAGAGACTAAAGAGACCATAAGAGGCAGTATGATGTAAAAGAAGCACTGAAGTTAAAGCTAGCATTTAGTTCAGATTCTGCCTCTAAAGATTTATCATTGGTTTGCCCATGACCAATCAGTCAATCAATAAGCAAGCATTTAGTAAGTGCCTACTGGGTGCCATCTTGGTGGACAAACTAGATCAGGTGGAGAGTAATTTATAGGCTTCAAATTTGTTCATGAGTTATGGAGATGTCTACCTCAAACATGTGAAGATTTTCCCCAGTAGAATGGCCAGAAGAGCACAATTTCTTCTAATAGTCATGAAGGCAGCTGAAGTAGGCTTTATGAAGTGCTTAAAGCTTGCATGGATATTTTGAAGATGCCAATGGCATCCACTGCATCTTAGGCCATCAGTAGTCATATTTTCTTTTGTCATGTCAGTGGACTTTGATAGACTCAGGAAAAGAGAGACTGCTGACAGTGCCATTCTGTCTCACTTAAATCCAATTCACACACAAAATTTCACTCCATGATGTCATTGGTCTTCTTTGAAAATAAAAAGGATAAATAACAACAACAAACAAATAAAAATGAGGATGACAACAACAATACTATTATTTAAGGTATTGTCTGTATAGGCAAATGTCCCTCCCATCCAGGAGTTTACATTCTATCAAAGGAAACAAGTACATACATAGATATATACAAATTAGACACAAGATAATTTTATCAAGAAGTCATGAGCATCTGGGTGTATCAGATGTTGCTTGAGTTGAACATGAAAAGAGATTAGGTATTCTAAGAAACAGTGAGTTTCAGGTAAGGGGGAGAAGGAATTGGGGACAGTCTATAAAAATGGTTAAAGACAGGAAATGGAATGGTCTGTGTTGGAAATAGTAAAAAAAAAAATCAGTTTGATGTGAGCATAGATTGCATGGAAAGAATATGATAAAGTCTAAGACTAGAAAAGGTAGGTTGGAGCCAGTTTATAAAGGGCTCCCGCTAGAAATGGAAGCTTTGAAATTCATAGTTCTATCCTTCAATCAGAGGGATAGATGGTGGTGATAAAGTGAATACCAAATGTGATGAAATCTTACAATATAATGAGAGACCCTTGTTGATAAAATATAATTCCATGTGCCTTTTCAGTCTTTTGCTGTAGGCAGATACAATTCTATACTGGAAATTTATGAAGAGTGGGATCATGGACAAGTCACTTATACCTTCCTCTCCTTACTTTCTTTACATATGAAATGGGGATAATAACCATACCTGTGGTACTTACTTCATGTGTTTGTAATGAGCCCCAAATGCGATAAGGCATATAAAATATTTTGCAATCCTTACATTGATAAATGCCAACTATTATGCTAACATTATTATTATTTTTCATGTAATTCATTTGCACTGGCAGACTGGAAATATCCTCTGCTTGTACCCAAGAGAAACATGGTCTTTGCTGAAATAAAGAAAAATTATAACCTGAAAAACAAAAACAACAAAAAATTCCCTTTATATTTAAATGGAGGTCTTGTACTACCAAAAAAAACCAAAACAAAACTTCCCATAGGAGCATAAATCATAGGGTCTTCCTGAACTCATTACTGATTTTAATGTGACCAAGATCCAGTTTTTTCATTCAGAATCTGGAGTGATTCAGTTGAACAATGTGGAGAAGACACTTTTTTGCTATCTGTATTGTTTCCTTCTCTTTTCATTGCTCTTTTATTGAGTTGGTAACTGCTCTTAGGTGACTAATAATCTGTTCCCTTCCAGGAGTTCTGACTAATATATATGTATATACATATTATATATACATATATACATATATATACATACATATATATATATATATATATATATATATACACACACATAGCAAAGCTTCACGACTTTCTGTTTTTAAAAACCTGGATTTACATGAACTGAGTGAAGTAAACAGAACCTGGAAGACATTGTACAAAGTAATGGCAAGATTGTGTGATTATCAACTATGATAGACATAGCTCTTCTCAGCAATATAGTGATCCAAGACAATTTCAATAGACTTGGGATGAAAAATGCTATCCACTTCCAGAGAAAGAACTCTGGAGACTCTGTAAAGGGCTGGAACTAAGTAGATGCACTTAGATAACGGAGCACTTAAACCTAATTACCAATTGGACAATACTCTATTAACATATGCTTGGAGGATGACCCTGCTCAACTATTCTGTGGGAGCTGGATCAGTGGGTGTGGACAGAGAAGGATGAGAGAGATCAGAGGGTGGAGTAGGACAAGCTGAATCTTTCTTTGGTGGTGGAGAGAGAGAAAGGAGGTGTGGAAATTCCTATATCTAATGCCCTGACTGCGACCCCAAAGACCAAGAATAAAGACTTTTGCTTATCCTGGCTCTAGCCGATTCTAAGATATCCAGGGTACTAACGTGGTCATTACACATCTCAACACTCTTTTTACTTTTTTTTTTTTTTTTCTTTCTTGTGATTTCCCTCCTACATTCTGATTTTTCTTTCACAAGATGACTAACATGGAAATATACTTAAATTGATTATGCATCTATAACCTGTATCAGATTACTTAGTGTCTTGAGAAGGGGGGAAGAGAGGAAGAAAAAAATTTGGAACTCAAAATCTTTTTTTTTTTTTTAAATTAAAGCTTTTTATTTTTAAAACATATGCATGGATAATTTTTCAACATTGATCCTTGCATAGTCTTGTGTTCCAAATTTCTCCCTCCTTCCTCCCATCCCCTCCCATAGAGGGCAAGCAATCCAATACATATTATAATATATGTTAAATGCAATATATGTAAACATATTTTTACAATTATCTTGCTGCACAAGAAAGATCACATCAAAAAGGAAACAAAATGCAAATGAACTACAACAAAAAGAGTGAGAATGTTATGTTATGATCCACACTCAGTTCCTGCAGTCATCTCTCTGGGTGTAGATGGCTCTCTTCATCACAAGATTTTTGAAACTGGCCTCAATCATCTCATTATTGGAAAGAGTCACATCCATCAGAATTGATCATCATATAATATTGTTGTTGTAGTGTATAATGATCTCCTGGTTCTGCTTATTTCACTTAGCATCAGTTCATGTAAGTCTCTCCAGCATCTCTGAAATCATCCTGCTGGTCATTTCTTAGAGAACAATAATATTCCATAACATTCATATAACATAATTTATTCAGTCATTCATTCTCCAATTGATGGGCATCCACTCAATTTCCAGTTTCTGGCCACTACAAAGAGAGCTGCCACAAACATTTTGGCACATACAGGTCCCTTTCCCTTCTTTAGAATCTCTTTGGAATATAAGCCCAGTAGAAACACTGCTAGATCAAAAGATATGCAAAGTTGAATAATTTTTTGAGCATAGTTCCAAATTGCTCTCCAGAATGGCTGAATTCATTCACAATCCCACCAACAATGTATTAGTGTCCCAGTTTTCCCATATCCCCTCTAACATTCATCATTATCTTTTCTTGTCATCTTAGCCAGTCTGAGAGGTGTGTAGTGATAGCTCAAAGTTATTTTAATTTGCATTTCTTTGATCAATAATGATATAGAGCACCTTTTTCATATGACTAGAAATGGTTTTAATTTCTTTATCTGAAAATTTTCTGTGGAACTCAAAATCATACAAAAATGAATGTTGAAAACTATTTTTTACAGATCATTGGAAAAAATAAAATACTATTAAATTGAGGGTAAAATACCCTTTCTCCCCCCCCCCCCCCCAGAAGCAAAAAGAAGAGGGGACTAAAATGTCAAGTAAGAAAGAAAGAAAAATATCTTTGAGTGACATAAATAAATTCTTTTTCTATTAGCTGTTCAGTTTAGGCTCAAAATCAGACATTGGAGATTTACAATCAGCAGTGGTGACAACTCTGTATTGCCTATCCAATTTACTCCCTAAACATTCCTGCTTCTACTTCTCACTCTCTGGCCTTTGCCACACAGTCTCATCTGCCTTCTCACCTTGGAATATCTTTTTTTTTTTTTTTTTTTTTTTTAATGAATTCATCCTGGAATTTCTATTTTTTGAAGAACACAGACCAGATGTATTTGATTCTCTAGTCATTGCCACTATACCCTTGCATGGATACCATCTTACCCCATCCCCCTGATGTATTGTCTTTTGAATACAAGATCCTTGAGGTCAGGGAATGTTTTTCTTTTTGCTTGCATATATATTCCCAATTCTTACTATAGTTCCGTGCACATGGTATGTGCTTAATAATTTTTTGCTGATTTGATTTCCCATTCCCATTCCCTAAGAATTTGTCCAATCTTGTCCCTAAATTTAAACTACCACTTTCCATTAAAGGAATTCATCTTGCTTCTTACTCTTTCTATGCTGAAATCCTGAGAATGATAGAACAAAAGTGGTTTATAGTGGAAATTTATGACAAATGAGAAGATAGAAGGCAATACCTAACTGCTCACAGTAAGTTCAAATTGTCAGGCTCAGATGAACGAAATCCTAGAATATAGAATTAACTGGCAGATGTGATTATAGAGTTTTGAAATAATTCAGAGAATTGAAGAGTGCTATGGAATTATAGAATGACAAATGATGTCCTAATTTTTCAAAAAGGGCAGAGAGTAGATGTTACAATAGTGAATTTGATTTCTTGTGAAATTCTAGGACATAAGGGGCCAAATTGATTTTTATCATTTTTATCAATATCAAGTCATATCAAACTAATATTATCTTTTTTAAACAAATAAACAGATGAATAGATCACAGAAACATTTTAGATATAATGAGATTTCAGTAAGACATTTGCCACATTCTCCTTTGCTATATATGTGAAAATAGTAGAACTTTAGGGGTTGTTCCAGTCCAAAGATGGCAGTCCAGTCAATGATCACCCTGGGGGAGGAGTCTCCAAAGTCCTAGATGCTATTGTTACCATTTTCATCAATGACTTGGACGAAGATACAGACTACTTATTGGTTATATTTACAGATGCCATAAAGCCTGGGAGGATAGCTAAAATATTTACTGAAAGTGTCTGGATCCAAAAGTTAGAATATTAAGCCAAATTTAACAAGATAGAAGGGAGACACATAAAGCTTACAATTGATTTTTTAAAAAATCAGATTCATAAAAAGAGGATGGGAGAAATATCACTAGACTTTTGTCACATGAGAAAGATCTTGGATATTAATGGATCACAAACTCAATATGAGTCAACTGCAAGGGTATACTGGTAAATATTTAACAACCAGATCTCTGGGCAAAAAAGGAATCCTTGCAATATTTTAAGTTTAATCTGCATTATCGACATTTTTCTTTATTATTTTGTTAAATCTAGATAACCAACAAAATAATAAATCAAAACATTTGTAGCAACCAAAAACAAGTTCTGAGGTATAAATGCTCACAATGAAAAAAGTGACAAATTATTCTCATTAACTGGTTCCAGCTGGTTCCAGTAGATTACAGTGTGACATGGTAGTCAAAAAGGCTAATTCTGTAAACTAGATAAAATGATCTTGTTTCTAATTTGCAAAACAAGTCTAAAGTTCCATATAATTTACCATGAACAAGCTAAATATGAATTTTGAATACCACATTTTATAAAATTTGTAGGTAAGCTGGGGTATCTAGGAAGCACAGTAGATAAAGTGCCAGGCCTAGAGTCAGGAAGACTTGAGTGCCAGTCTAATCTCAGACACTTACTTTAACCTTGGACAAGTCACTTACCCCTGTTTGCCTCAGTTTCCTCATCTTTAAAAATGAGCTGGAGTAGCAAATAGCAAATAATTCCAGTATCTTTGCCAAGAAAACCTCAAATCAGGTTACAAAAAGCTGGACACAACTGAAACTACTGAAGACTTACAATGTAAGTTGGATGATATAGGATAACTAGAATGTTAAACATGATAATTGAAATACAAATGTATAGATTAGAGAAGAAGGGAGAGGCAATGTGGTAGAGTAGATAAAGTTCTGGATGTGGAGTCAGGAAGACCCATGATCAAAATGGCTCCTAATACCAAAGTTATAACTATGGCTCATCCTTTAATTTTTTTTAGTCTCAATTTATTCATCTAAAAAATAAGTAATAATAACATAGGTAATATGTACTTCATCAGGTTCTCATATGACATATAAACACATACACATACAGACTGCTTTACAAACTTCAAAAAATACTATATAAAGGGGCAGCACCAGCCCTAAAGTCAGGAGGACCTTAGTTCAAATTTAGTCTCAGATACTTAACACTTCCTCTCTATGTAACTCTGGGCAAGTCACTTAACCATAATTGACTCAGGGAAAAAAAAATACTATATAAATTGTAACTGCTATTGCATGTAGTACCTAAGTCCTTTTTGTATGGGTCTTCAGAAAGATACCTCAGGTTCAAGTCATATTTGACTCATTAAGTACTCAAAAATATAGTCCTTAACTCCTCACTGATAGATTTATTTATTTTTGCCAGTCGACCAGAAAACACGTTTAAAAATATGTATAATCAGTCTTATAAATAAAGTGATAAGAAATTATTTTCTCCCTGTTCCTCCCCATTCATGCTTGCTGGGATTATACACTCCCTTAGATTGTCATGCCAACAAAGATAAAAGGCCTATGTGGGAGAACAAGTGGACTAGGACATATACATTTGAAACCCTTGTGCCCAGAGCACATGCATAGAACTCACTTATACAGGGATGCGTGTGGCCAGGGTATAAGTGTACCACTTTTGATATTGTCAGGGTCCTATTGTTCACATATCATGGCATTGTATTGTTCTCTGTTTCTTTTATACTTGAGAATACCATGTCCAGCATTGTCTCTGAAAGGCAATTTTCTTGGGCATGTGAAATTCAAGTTTCCTTCTGCTACTGTCTGCTGGGCTTCCATTTTTTCAGGGTCATGTATTGCTCAATTACTGAAATACATTCTCCTAAGTCCCATAAATTGCATTTATAAGTACTGTTAATCCATATTAAAAGATCAAAGATTAAGAACTAGAAGGAATCTCATAAGTTATCAAATCCCACTCCTAAATTTTACAGATGAGGAAACTGAGATGGAGGAAGGATAAATAACTTGCTGAGGTTCACATTACTAATAAATGTCCAAGACAGGATTTAAACCCAAGTTTTCTTGACTTCAAGTCCAGTGCTCAATCCATTATACAACACTGTCTCATTATTATTTATGTCCTGTGATCCAATTTATTTTAGAATCATTTCCCCAAATATATTGTAATGGCTTAGAGACATGCACAGAAAAGTAATCAAAAGGGGAAAAGTGAAAGATACACAAGAATGATGAAGAACAGAGAGTTTCCTGGCTTGCAAAAATATAGGCAAGATATTGAGGACTAGAGAAATGAGGTAAAGAAGGCACAATCACAAACCTCACATGATTCTCTACAGAGAATCCTTTATAGGATTTCTTTACAGAGGAAGCATAAGATGAGTGTCTCCATGGAAGAAAGTTAACTATACTTTAAAGCCCAGAACTGTTTTATAGCCTTTATTCTTTCATCAATTTTAACTAAAGCAAGATTTTGCTTTTATGGGCTAAAATAAAATCCTCTTGTTTTAGAATATTAATATCACTTTTAAGTTACATGCAAATTTAAAATCTTAATTATGGAGAATAATAGCCTTCAATCTATAACTAAAGTATGGTATGTTAGTGTGGAGAGAGAGTAAGAAGGAAAGAAGTATGCATAAAACAATATGACATGAAAATCTAAAACTCTATTAGTGGAATTAGATAAAGTTTCACCTAACAGTTTCTATGAGCATCACTGCTATGGATCTTGTGAAATAATTACTGAGTGATCCCATGCAACCCAATCTCTTTAGCCTTCAGGTTTTTTACTAGAAGGGGTTAGTCCACAGACTTCCTATGATCCCTTTTGGGCCTAGATTTGTCATACTCGATGCCTTTTTTGAGTACTATAATTATCTCTTTCTTTTTAAATGTAAATAGTATCTTATTTTTTCCAATTACACATAGAACATTTTTCAGTATTCATTTTTTAAAATAAGATTTTGGGTTCCAAAATTTTTTTTTTCACTGTTTCCTCTTTCCACTCTCCAAGATGGCAAGCAATCTTATATAGGTTATACATGTACAATCAGAGAAACATTTCCACATCAGTCATGTTGTGAAAGAAGAAACAGAACAAAAGAAAAAAAATCACACACACACACACACACACACACAAGAAAGTAAAAATTATATGCTTTGATCTGCATTCAGACTCTACCAGATCTTTCTCTGGATGTGGTCAATAATTTCCATTAGGAATCCCTTGGGATTGTCTTATCTGATTGTATGACTGGGAAGAACTAACTCAATCATGGTTTATCACCACACAATGTTTTTGTTACTGTGTACAATGGTCACCTGGTTCTGCTCATTTCACTTAGCATCAGTTCATGTAAATCTTTACAGGTTATCCTAAAATCCACCTGCTCATCATTTCTATTTTTTTAAATAGCTTTATATTGACAAAACATATGCATGGATAATTTTCCAACATTGACCCTTGCAAAAACTTCTGTTCCAACTTTTTCCCTCCTTCCCTCCATCTCCTCCCTTAGATAGCAGATAGTCCTATACATGTTAAATGTGTAAAGTACATGTTAAATGCATGTATAAATATTTATACAGTTGTCTTGCTACACAAGACAAACTGGATTATGAAAGAAGGTAAAAATAACCTGGGAAGAAAAACAAAAATGCAAGCAAACAATAACAGAAAGAGTATAAATGCTGTGTTGTGGTCCACATTCATTTCCCAGTGTTCTTTTGCTGGGGGTCTACTCAGCATTTCTTATAGCACAATAGTATGGAAATTATTTCTTAGACCAATCTCTCTGAAAGATTATAGATGTATAGTGAGAAAGGACCTCAATGTAATAAGTTCAAAAAGTGTCCATTTTATAGATAAGGAACTGAGAAACCCAGAGAATTTAAGCAACTTGCCAAAGGTCACACAGCTAATTTGAGGTGAAATTTAATCCAGGTTTTTCTGCCTCTGTGGTCAGTATTCAATCTGCCTTGTCCTGCTGTGTTTGGAGAATTCAGATCTGGAAGTTTAAAAAGCTCCTAGTTATCCCTTACTCCAACCCCTTAGTTTTACAGAGGAATAAGCATTAAAGTATTAGTCTTTTGAGTTTTGGACAATACATACTCTCTTGAATGAATGGGGAAAAAAATGATAAGCATATACTGTATGCTAATCACTATGTTAAAGTCAGCACCTGCCCACTGAGAGATTACATTTTAAGAAGAAAGACAATACAAATAAGAAAATGGTGACCAGAGAGGTTATTTAATTGGGAAAGTTACAAAATTGGTGATTAGCTATAGGAGCCATAGGAGAGTAGATTAGCAAATCCTTTCTACCCTTGGAATTTTCATAAATAAAATCATATCAAATGTAGTATGGAAACACCATTTATAAGATCTCTATGATGGATACTCTTGTAAAGCATAGAGTCTTTTTACAGAGTGGATAATAATACCCCATTTTTTCTATTATGTAAATGTGCTTTCTATATATCAGATTTCTAAATCTATATTCTTGATCTACCACAAAGAGAAAATAATTATTGCCATATTCCTCAGTCAGAATCCTGTGTATAGCTCCATTGTAAAGAAATAAAACAGCTTAAAATTGTGTCACTTTCTAGGATCTGTCATTCAGGAAGGGGTAGTGGGTGTTGGAGATTAACTGAAGCTTATCTCTTTTTATAAAATATGCAGTGTGATATGATAGCAATATCCTAATACTATTATAGTACATTATACTTATAATCATTATACTTAGTAAAGAAAACCAAGTTTCAAACAAGTGATTATAGTTGATGAAGAAGCATAATTTTAATTAATAGATCTGTTAATAGTATTTTCTCCATTTATCACACTGGCCCAAATTTTGTCAGTTTGTCTTTAATAATATGTAGAATTTTCTTAAAGTGAGGCACATTTGTGTAATAGACCAGAAATGTCAAATGTATGGCCCACAAAACTCTCAAGTGTGACTTGAATTAAACTAAAATGTAATTCAGAAATAATTACTAAAATTATATCTACAACAAAATACACACATTTTTCTGTCTAAAGTATTTTGTACTTGGGAATACCAGAAGAATTTTGTAAAATGACTTCTTACATATATAATTGCTTGTGGTATGGACCTTTAAAAATGTAATATTTTATCAATATTAGAGTACAGATCTCACCACAGTCAAAATTAGGTGTTTGACAAAATTAGTGTTCTGCCTACATAGGTGGATAATACATTTGAAATAACTTATACATGATTGATATTAAAATGAATTTTGCCTGATGTCATAGTTATATTTTTGAGTTTAATCTAAAGACTTCAACTCAAAAGAAACTCAGGGAGCCAGGAAAGGAGGGATATTTTTTAAAAAGCATTTTTACAATCATTCTGCATAAACATCTGACACTTCCACTTTCTTAAACTGTGGTTCACAGTCCCAGATGAAGAAGTGTAACTGAATGTGGGGGGCATGAACATTTTGGCTATAGTAAAATTTATTAAATATTCTGCCAGTATTTAATTTTTATGTAAAAATAAACACATCCATATCATTACTATGCAAGTTTGTTTTCATCTTTAATTAATGGTAATTTAATAAATGGTAAATAAAAAGAAAGAATTGCTTTAAAATAATTTTTTATGATTTATTATGAGTAAATGTTTGATTTGTATACCTATGGTTTTTATAACTAAATACCTGGGGTCATATAAAAAAATTTCTAATACATAAAGGGGCTGCAAGTGGAAAAAGTTTAAGAATCTGTGAGAATCTTAAGATTATATTTTGCAGAGTGAAGACTTGCATTTATAAAAGTAGTTTCCTGTCATGGAAGTTTCCTACACTATCAAAATCACAGGTTCTTATCCTAGGCAAAAGGAAGGTTATGTAAATTAATTAGAGATATTTAAGGCTAAGAATACAGGCAACAAAGAAAAGATACAAGATCAATGCCTCTAGACCACTCTGATTCCAACAGGTCCTTTAATCCTTTAATCATGGAAAGAAAGAATGGGGATGTGATGTAATCCAAGTTTTCTCAAGATAAAAAGGTGTTGTTTTCAGGCAATGTAGAAATTGGGGAAAATCTGTGATGATGCTTTGAAAGGCCAAGCCCTGAATTGGAAAGGTATTGCTCCTGAATAGACAGTGGGACGCCTAAGCCTGTGAACAATTAATGCATCTGACTATCTCTGAGAGGCTAAAGAGGGCCAGGTATTTTATAAGCACAAGTTAGGTTGAGTTCAGACACTTGTGGTTACATGGAATACAGAACATCTAGCTTTGAAGGATTCAGGTATAGAAGAATTTTTAGAACAGGGAGACTGACCTAAGCAGGATTTATTTATAGGCTCAGAAAACCAGACACTTTTTTTGTCCACTACAACAATAATCATCCCAGTTTTGTATATCACATCAATATATTATTGTTAAATTATGTGTTATACTTTCCTATAATGTGAACATTACTTAAGAGGATATTCTTCACGAGAGAGAAAAAAGATACACTGAATATATGTTTTAATCATATTCTGCCTTCTAGAGAATATATGTATAGTACCTCCCCCCACACACACACATTCTTAGGGCCTTCTAGTCAACATGGACATGGACTATGATCCTTATTCAAAAGCACAAATAGATTTTTTTTTCTACCTGTACATAGGATCTGCATTGAAACCTGAGCATGCTCTCACATTCTCTTGCTACTTGTAACTATATGTTACTCCTTTCTGAGATTAGTTGCCTCTTTGATTCTGAACTAGCAAAGCCATGATGTCCTATTAGGATAGAAGAGTTGACATTCACCTGGTGGTTCTGGATTAGGTCAGTAACGGGAGGAACAATGATATGAATTCAGTTGCTTAGTGAAATAAATGCATATAATTTAACTTCTTATGTATAAAGACAAACCAATGAAGGATTTAAAAATTTAAGAAGACAACAGAAAAATAGGTTTAGGGAAGGGAGACTACTGAAACTAAAGTAAAAGATACAGGTTTGAATCCTGTTTCTGTCACATCTGTTCCATTGGGAAAGTCTTCTTAAAATCTCTACCCATCAGTTGCCTCATCCTGTAATAAGGTCTCTGACATCCCTTCCAATGCTGAAATATTATCTTTTAAAGAGATAGTTTAGAAAATAAGTATAGGTCAATGAGAGTTACTACTAAAACTAGTATATATATATATATTTATTTATTTTATTTTGCTGAAGCAATTGGGGTTAAGTGACTTGCCCAGGGTCACACAACTAGGAATTATTAAGTATCTGAGGCCAACTTAGATTCTCCTGACTTCAGGGCCAGCACTCTATCCACTGTGCTATCCAGCTGCCCCACTAGTATGTATTTTAATGGAAATCAAATGTAGTTTTTAAGGAAAAACACCTTGCATAGTTTCTTAATTTTTATATCATTTTGCCACACAATTAGCCTTGTTTAAGACTGGTTGGTAGACATATGAGCTTGGTAACCAAGGATCCTAACAGAGCAAAATATCTTGGCTTCTGAAACTCATCAACTCCTTCTACTTTGCTTCTTTTTCTAGTTCTTTAGTAAGTGAAAATTATTGATCTATAAGCATCTCTGACTTGGGAAGTGCATTTTCTACTTCACTGCTTACCATCTGTACTATAAGATGTGCCAAGACAATGATGGTTCCTGTATCTTATTTTATCTTAGTATTTTCAGGACCTAGCAAAAAAATCTCACACAGATATTAAGTACTTAATGAATATTTGTTGAGTTTATAACATTGAATTATAATGTTGAGCTTAGAAATGATCTAGTTCAAATTCTTCATTTCATGTATAAAGAAGCCTAAAGAGAGGAAATGATTTATTCACAATCATACAATATCTACTACTGTATAGTACTGTGGAGAAAATACAGAATTTGAAGTAGTAAGTCCTGAGTTCTAATCAAAGCTCTGCCATTTTCTACCAGTTTTATCTTGAGCAAGGTTAAAGAACTTCTCTGAATCTTAGTTTTCTCATCTGTAAAATGAAGGGTTTTGTTATACTCGCAGTCTTGAAAGTGCTTACTGATTTTCTTTCTATGACCTTAATAGAATATCTGAAAGTTCGACCCAAATCTTCTGATTCTTGACCCTGTATTCTTTTTACACTACTATTTTATTTGTCATTTGTTTGTCATTATTTGTCAATAATGAAAAACAAACCAACAAGTAATATGAATATGAACACATTTTCAAATGATGGTCAACCATTCTTATTTACCATTACAATGAAATACAAGTAGATAGCTTATATTGGACATTCTTTTTTGGAAATTTAATAAAAAGATGTTTACATTACATTTTAAATATAATTTTCATTTTCATATTTTCTCCTCTTCTCCTTATCCATACTTTTTAATAGGGATATTCTTGATCTAGGAATGGCTTACATAGGGTATCCACCATAATCTGTATAAGAGAAGCCATCGTTCCATTAACAAAAGACAAAGCTACATAAAAAGAAAAAAAAAGAAACATGACTGTTGGTTTGATTTTTCAGTTGTGAAACTATGATATTTAGTGTGACTTTTTTTCACAGATTGGTTCACTTGTCACTTGCTTGTGTGGGTGACTGGTGACTGCTTAGTCAGCTTGCAAAATTGCCTCCAATCACAGTACCATTTGTGGGAATACTTTTCATACATTTTGGGAAGGAAGAAGTTAGTGGAAAGCCAGACAATATGCCCAGAGAATTTTCCATGTGGATGAATGTATATTTCATTTCAATTCAGTTTATATTTATCAAGTACCTACTCTGTGCAAGCACTGCTAAGAATGTAAGGCATGCTGGAAGAACTCTGGAAAATAGTGTGATTCTTATTTTAGAAGTATATTTTAGAAGTATATCTTTGTAGTTATTGACTCCTTCCTTTTAAATATACACTTCTGGGAGGCTAGATTGTTGTTATTTGTCTTTCATTCTATTCTATTGTTTGTATTTCATTCTATTCTATGACATCATGGTGATGACACCACGACATGCAAGTGAATTGGATTTAAATGAAGGAAAGCTGTTACCAGCATCATAGATCAGCATGACTACAGTTGGTCTTGGGAGGGACATCTTAGCCTTTTTTAAGCTAAGGTCATTAACAGATCTTGTCAATTGTCCAATCAGTAATCAAGATAAGAAATAAATCAGAGAATATCCTCTTTTATCAAAGTTGAAAAATGTATATATAAATATAAATATAATATATATATATAACATATATATATATATATATATATATATATATATATATATATATATATATATATATATAAAACATATATATGTCTGAGAAGCAGAAGATCTCAGGGATTCCTGGCTAAAATGGACACAATAGGTATTTACATTCACTCTGAGTTAATTGGAACCCAAACAGTGAACTAGTAGGGCTTTGCTTGGGACCTATTGTTAGTCAATCAATCAATGAGAACCAGATCAAAATATACATTTCTTTAGGAAGTTGGAATAGACTAAACAAAAGAAAAGAAAAAGGAAAAAAAAATGAGCTCAACATATGAAAAGGTGTTCCAAATCATTATTGATCAGAAAAATGCAAATTGAGACAATTCTGATATACCACTACACACCTCTTGGATTGGCTAAGATGACAGGAAAAGAAAATGATGAATGGGGATGTGGGAAAACTGGGACACTGATACATTCTTGGTGGAATTGTGAAAGAATCCAACCATTCTGGAACAATTTGGAACTATGCTCAAAAAGTTATCAAACTGTGCATACCCTTTTTTCCAGCAGTGTTACTTCTGGGCTTATATCCCAAAGAGATCTTAAAAAAAAGAGAAAGGTACCCACATGTATAAAAATGTTTGTGGCAGCCCTTTTTGTAGTGGCTAGAAACTGGAAATTGAATGGATTCCCATCAGTTGGAGAATGGCTGAACAAGTTATGGTATCTGAATGTTATGGAATATTATTGTTCTGTAAGAAATAACCAACAGGATTATTTCAGAAAAGCCTGGAGAGACTTACATGAACTGATGCTAAGTGAAATGAGCAGAACCAGGAGATCATTATATACTTCATCAACAATACAATATGATGATCAATTCTGATGGACAGGGCTAACATGGCTCTCTTCAACAATGAGATGATTCAAAACAGCTCCAATTGTTCAGTAATGAAGAGAATCAACTATACCCAGAGAGAAAAATATGAGAAATGAGTGTGGACCACAACATAGCATTTCCTATCTTTCTATTATTGTTTGCTAGAATTTTTGTTTTCCTTCTAAGTTTTTTTTTTTTACTTTCTTTCTAGATCCAATTTTTCTTGTGCAGCAAGATAACTGTTATAAATATGTATACGTGTGTTAGGATTACTAGGTGAGAACTCAGGTTATCTGGACAGTGACAAGGTGAGAATTCAGGTTGTCTGGACAATTACAAGGTGAGAACTCAGGTTGACTTGATAGAAGGAGCAAGCTCATTGGCTGAAGTGGTTCTTCCCAGAAGCCCTTGCATTATCCCACGCCCATTCTCTGGGAGGATAAAAGACACAACATTGGGCCTGGAGAGCAGATTGGATTGGAGAAGGACAAGAGTCAAAGAGGAGAATACTCTGCACTACGTCTAGCTTGACGCAGCTCTCTGCAGGAAGGGAAGTCGGCTCTCTGCAGGAAGGGAAGTCACTTCTCTGGACAAGAGTTAACAGCAACTGCCTGGAGACAATGATTCACTACAAGAAGAAGAATCTGTCTGAAAGATTTGAGTAGACACAGCAGATCTCTTCCCAGAGAGCGATCCAGCGCTTCTGGAGACGACAGAGCGCTACAGTAGGGTCTGGAATCAGAAAGACTCACTTTTGTGAGTTTAAATCCAACATTAAACACTTAATAACTGTCTAATCCTGGGCAATTTACCCCACCCGTTTACCTCTCAAGGGTTTCACGCCCTCTTGAACTCTCTCTTCAAAGTTCTTTTCAACTTTCCCTTACAGTACTTGTTGACTATCTGTCTCGTGCCGGTATTTAGCCTTAGATGGAGTTTAAATGGAGTTTAAATATTATATTTAAAGTTCAAGAGGGCGTGAAACCCTTGAGAGGTAAACGGGTGGGGTAAATTGCCCAGGATTAGACAGTTATTAAGTGTTTAATGTTGGATTTAAACTCACAAAAGTGAGTCTTTCTGATTCCAGACCCTACTGTAGCGCTCTGTCGTCTCCAGAAGCGCTGGATCGCTCTCTGGGAAGAGATCTGCTGTGTCTACTCAAATCTTTCAGACAGATTCTTCTTCTTGTAGTGAATCATTGTCTCCAGGCAGTTGCTGTTAACTCTTGTCCAGAGAAGTGACTTCCCTTCCTGCAGAGAGCCGACTTCCCTTCCTGCAGAGAGCTGCGTCAAGCTAGACATAGTGCAGAGTATTCTCCTCTTTGACTCTTGTCCTTCTCCAATCCAATCTGCTCTCCAGGCCCAATGTTGTGTCTTTTATCCTCCCAGAGAATGGGCGTGGGATAATGCAAGGGCTTCTGGGAAGAACCACTTCAGCCAATGAGCTTGCTCCCTCTATCAAGTCAACCTGAGTTCTCACCTTGTAATTGTCCAGACAACCTGAATTCTCACCTTGTCACTGTCCAGACAACCTGAGTTCTCACCTAGTAATCCTAACATACGTGTATTGCATTTAACATATACTTTAACATATTTAGCATGTATTGGACTACCTACCATCTAGGGAAGGGGATGTGGGGAAGGAGGGGAAAAGTTGGAATAGAAGTTTTGCAAGGGTCAATGTTGAAAAATTACCCATGCATATGTTTTGTATATAAAAAGCTATAATAATAATAATTATTATTATAATTATAATTATAAAGAGACAGAGATGATAGTGATGTTTTCTCATTCATTCAGAAAAAAGAAGTATAATAACACTCCATTTATTAAATCCAATTTTTAGAAAGTACTCATAAATAACCTTATATGTTGATGTTGTTAAATCTTCATAAAATAGGCTGTATTTTAAATGCAATAGGAGTAGGACCATTATGTTTATTGATGAGTGCTTTATTTATGTTTCTTAAGTTCACTTTCTTTGAAATAAATACCTACTAAGAATTCCAACAAATTTAATACATAGTTAGAAAGCAAGTGTTCTGATATAGTTAAATACTAAGTTATGAGAAGGGTATATTTTTGGAAGATACCAAGTAGAATGAATCTTATGAACTAGAAAAATAAAATCAGTGAAAAATTGGGAGAGAGAAGCTTATAACCAAGTCTTGGGATTCCTTATTTCATAAAAAAAGGATATTGAAATACAAAATTCTGCAATGAGATGAATATTGAATTCACAATCTTTATCTGGGACTATTGCAAATGAATGTTGATTTGGGGCCCAGAATTGAGCAAAATACTAAGCCAGATGCCCCTTGGGAAATTGCATAATTTTTTTTAATAACTTCATCTTCCTCCCTGAAACAAGGCCTATATTTTCAGTATAATCATGCGTACATACTCATGTTTTTCAGAAGCTTCTGAAGAAATGAAAATATATGGAGAAAAGCATAGTGAGTATGAACAGAATGAAAACCTTTATAAAAAGAGGAACATATACAAAGAAATATGACTAAAAGAAAAACAATAGGATTTAACATGTTTGAAATCATATGTTCTGTTGGAACTAGAGTTAGACCTCTGGCACATTGGTGTATTCTTTAAGGTAAATGTATGGGAAGACATAGATAAGAGTCTCAGAGGATGGACAGGCTTAAATGGGTTGTGAACTGCATTGTTTGAGGGAATACCCATGTTAATTAGATCACGGATGCATTGCTATATTAAAACCTCTACCCACTTATTATAAAGAGATCACTAGGTAGTAGTAGGGTATCAAAGTCAAACCATTTGTATAAATGACTGGGGTTAGAGTCAGGATTCTGTTTGATTTGGTGATACATCAGCTATATGGCCACAATGTAGTGGTTTTTTTTTGTTTTTTTTTTAATGCTGTGAATTCTATCTGGTACTTAGGCCAACATCTACAATTCATTGGGTCTTCTGTTGTAAAGCTATGCTAAAGAAGGGAACTAAATAGCTGAATCCAGTGGTACCTCTTTGTAGGATGGTTTACAATCAAAAGAATTGGAAGGTGGGTACAATCTGATTCAAACATTAATTTAGCAGTCAAGTTGTAAGATTATTAGGTAATTTTAGAACTTGTTATCCAATTCCCAATTACCTTAGTCTTCCAATTTATCAAACTCTTAAATGACTATTACTTATTGTCTCATGATACATTGATCATATATAGGGAAGGTCATACTTAAATCTCACTTCCACCAATAACTTAGTCATTGTTATAATTCTGACTTATGAAATTCCCCATTTTAATTGTAATTTCTTATTCTTCTATCTCTCCTTCTATCTCAACCCTCTTAAATTTATTCTTTGTTGCTCACAATCTCTAGAGTATTAATCTCTGTTCTGCCAATTTATTGCAACTACTACAGCCTTATTCTCTTTAAGAATCTTGATCCTATCATCAACCATATTATAACTGTACATTGCTTTTTCTTGATTATCTGGTTTTTTTTTTGTCTTACCACATTTCCTTAAATCTAATCACATATTCCTTAAATCTAAATCAGTCTCCATCTTCTTCCTTCTCCACTCATACTCCTGAACTATTTAACACTGGTGGAAGAAGTCAAATTCCATTGCAGTCTGTGTGCACTACAAACCATATTTTCTGATCTCAATGGAGGCTTCACTGCTGAGTGACAATGATCTTATTCTTTTCTTACTGACTATCTATCACATTCTCCACAGCAGCTCTTTGAAAGCCCAGATGCCTTCTCATCTTTCTAAGTAGATGGCACGTAACAATAGAATCCAGAACTTCACAGTTGGAAGTGATGCCAAAGGCCATCTAATCTAATCCACATGTGAAAAATAATTTCTGCAGCAATAGACCTTTCAGGTGAACATACAATCTGTCTCTGAATAATCCCAGTGAAGGATAACACAGTACTCTCAAGGCAGACAATATAACTTTGAAATAGCTTTAATTACGAGGAAGTTTTTACTTATATTAATCATAAATCAAGGCAGCTGGTGGCAAAGTGGATAGAGTGTTGTGCTTAGAATCAGAAAGCCCTGAGTTCAAATCTCACCTCAGATACTTCCTATCAGTTTGACTCTGGCCAAGAAACTTAATTTCTGCTTGCCTCAGTTTCCTCAAATGTAAAATGGGAATATAATTGCACCAATATTTCATGGAAATTGCAAAGATCAAATATTCAGTTGTATGACCATATGCGCTCCATTTTGTGCTTGTAAAATCTAATTTTTGTTGAAGGGCTATAAGGGATCCAAATATAAGACTTTACTTTTATGTCTATTGAACTTTGCCTCAGATCATTCTAAATTGTACCATATGTGGGATTAATTATTCTTAGCTTTAATTATTTGTGAATTTTATAAAGATAATATCCAAGATTGTGCAGAATCCAGCTTGCATGGAATTTAAAAAGTTGATTAGTAAATGGTCAGTATGAGCATTTTCCCCCATGGAAATTGCCAAATGTCACAAATAAAGAGTTGATTTATTGTTTTGTTGAATGCCTAGATTTAAGTGATGGAAACTTAAGTATGTCATACAGACATTTTGCTTTCTGAAGAAATGGTTGTTGAAGATTTATCTACCATTGAAAAACTCATCTACCATTGATGTCCACTTGGTACTCAACTCTAACTTGTGGTTCCAAGAAGGTGTAGTATGTTCAACAGTGGCCATATTCCTGTAAACCATCTTGGAAAATGGACTAAGCCGTGTTGATGGCAATAGCTATATTTCAAATCCATTGGTAAGTTGGGGGAGGGGTGTCTATGCTAATTGTGTAAAGACTTCCCTTGGTTGAATAGATGAATGAGAACAATTCATTGCAATGGTTATGAGGGTGGCTAAATTAGGTTCTGTGGAGAACTTAGGCCTAACATTGACCACACCAAGGTCATCCACTGTATCCCAGGCTAAGGTTAGTTATTGAGGCTTGTGCCTTGCCACTTGACTTTGATGAGTCTGGAAGACACAATGAAGGTGATGATTTTGTAGAACTCTCCTTCACTTAAATCCAATTCACTGATGAGTTAAGATATCATTGTGATGTCATTGATCCTCTTAAAAAAGAACAAAAGCAACACCTTTGCCCTGATGTTATCCAAGTTGTAGGTAAAAATGCTTAAGAGCAAAAGATCAAACACAGGCCCCTAGAATGAAACATTGGAGACTTCTATTTGTTGTTCTACAATTGTTTCAGTCATGTCCACCTTTTCATGATCCCATTTGGGTTTTCTTGGTAAAGATACTGCAGTAGTTTCCCATTTCCTTCTCCAGCTCATTTTAGGAAACTAAAGCACAAGGTTAAATGACTTGCTCAGAATTGCATAGTTAAATAAGTATATGAGGTTAGATTTGAACTCAGGAAGATGAATATTTCTAATTTGAAGCCTAGCACTATAGCCACTATGGCACTCAATTACATATTCCAATTTTGTCTTCAATCCCTTCTTTACTACCTTTTGGACTTTATCTATTCAATTATTTATGAATCAATTCACTCAGTGCATTGTTTAACACACAATGTTCCATCTTTTTGACAAACATAGTATGAAAGACTTCAAATGCTTTGCTAAAATCTAGCTAAATATACCTAAATTATTTCCCTGATCAACTAGCTTAGCAGCTATGTCAAAATTTTTAAAAAGAAAAAGAAAAATAAGATTAGTGTGTCATATTTTTTTCTTGATGTAGCCATTATTTTTCTCTTTAAACATATTTTAAAATCATTTCTGGCCTCATGCTTTCATTTATATATAGAGAATTCCTAGTCCTCCTACTGATATAATAATTTAAGACTATTTGAGAATTAATTGTCTTAGGATATTAATGTGTTAAACTATTCCTAGTTATATTACTAGAATAAGTCATATGTAGGGTTTAAAATAATGTCTTTTGAAATTTGTAGGTAGCTTTTTGTGCTATAATAATTATTGAGCTTTTTAATACATTCTAAAATTTTACCTGGAGTGAAAGTCAAACTGAGGCTTGAAGTGTAAAGATTCCAGCCTACTATTATCCCTCTTTTAAAAAAAAATCAGGACAATATTTGTCCTTTTTATGATTCTATGATGCTTCCCCCACGTGCTACAACTTTTAAGCATCACTAACAGTGGTCCTGCATCATATATGGTGATTCAGTTACTTAGAGATGTAATTTGCCTGATCCATCTGACTTGAGATCATCAAGGACAACTAAGTATTCTCTTACTGTACCCTTACTTATCTTATATATCAGCTTATTTTCCTTGCAGAGAAAAAAGCAGTATGAGAATAAGAATTAGGTAAATCTGTCTTCTTTCTTTCATTAAGTAACATTATCCCTTCCAACCCAAGAAGTGGTCTTGTCCCTTCTTTTATTATTCTCTTTTGCTCCTTATGGTTAAAACAAAAGAAATAAGAAAATTTTAAAAACTTTCCTTATTAATTTCAGCTAATTCTAGAATTTGATATTCTTGAGAATATTTTTAAGTACTATAACTTTTGGATTTATTCCTTCTTTTTAAAAAAAATTATACATGTGCCATTTTTTATATTACACATATTGAAAGATTAAACCATTTAAGAAGAGGTCTTTTTAAAAATAAATCAATAAAATACAAATAAATAAACAAAAAAAGTAATTAAGCAAAACTAACACAGTAATCTAATCTGAAAATGCATGGAACAACTCACATCTGTAGCACTTCAACCTGTTTTTTGTTGTTGTTGTTGTTGTTGTTGTTGTTGTTTACTTTTTAAAAATTTCATTTCCTGATTCTCTTTATACCTCCAGTTTCTTTCCAACCAAAGACAAGAAGTAGGGTACCAATTATACCATAAGTAGGCATGGAATTCGCATCAATCATGTTCTTGGGGGGAAAAAATCAAGAACAATAGACAAAGAGACAAATATATGTATTCAGTCTACATTCAATTTATCAATTTTCTCCCTACAGATGGATAGTATTTTTTATCATTGAGTCCATTGGAATCAGGGTAGAACAATGTATTGGTAAATCCATGTATTGATCAGAGTTACTAAATTATTCATAGTTTATTATCTTCACAATATTGCTATTACTATCTCCATTGTTCTTCTAGTTCATAAGTTTTTGCAAAACCATCCTCTTCAACATTTCTTACAGTATAATTGAATTCCATTACATCTATATGCCCTAATTTATTCAACAATTTCCCACTGATGTGTATACCCTCATCTCCCCATTCTTTACCACTACAAAAGAGCATTATGCATTATTTTTCTTTTCAATTTCCTGAGATCTCTTTTGGTACAGAATTAGAAACAATATTTCTGAATAAATGGGTGCATAGTTTTATAAAACTTTAGGCATAGTTAAAATTGTTTTCTAGTATAATTGAGCTAGTTCATAATTTTACAATGATGCATTAGTGTATTTATTTTCCCATATCTCTTCCAGAATTGAATTAACAGCAATCTATTTTATCCTCTACCTACCTCCACTAGGATGAAAAGAAAATAGCAAAAAAAATTCCTTTAAAAAGTTTCATAGGCAAAATAAATTATCTTATTGACTTCATATAAAAGTAAAAATGTCTCATTCTGCCTCATATCTATTACCTCTGTTGGGATGAGGACATTAGATTTTATCATTAATCCTCTGGAATCATGGATGTTTATCGTACTGATCATAGTTATTATAGTTTTCAAAGTCATTTGTTGTTGCAGTGTTGTTTTTCAAAATATTTTCTTACTTCTGCTTATTTTGTTCTTTACCAATTTTTAAAAGTTTTCAAAATTATCCATTTTTTACAATATCAATATTTTAACTATTATTCTGGTTCTCTTTACTTCATTTTGCATCAGTTCATAGAACTTTTTCATGTCTCTGACATCATCCAGTTCTTCATTTTTTTTTTTTTTGATAGCACAGTAGTTCTTTACTATGTTCAAATATCACAGATTTTTCAACCTCCCACAATTGATAGGGATGCTTTGTTTTTTAGATTTTTGCTACCATAAAAAAGAGCTGCTATTATCATATTATGATTTCTTGTTTTTCTTATTTTTTAAAAAATTGTTTTAGATGTATGCCTAAAATGATATAGCTGGATCAAAAGCATTCACTTCTTCATAACTTTTTGTGTATAATTCAAAAATTAATTCTAGAATAGTTTTATGTTTTGACAGAAAATTCAGAAATTAATTTTTCTTTAAATGTTTGGCAAAATCTACTGATAAATCCATCTGGCTTTGGAGATTTTTTTTTCTTGGAGAGTTCATTAATAGATTATTAAATTTATTTTTATAAGGGACTATTAGTTCAAATTTGACCTCAGATACTTAACACTTTGTTAACACTTCCTGGCAAGTACTTAACTCCAATTGCCAAAAAAAAAAAAAAAAAAAAAAAAAAAGCAAGAAAGAAAGAAACATAAAATAAACTGGGATTATTTAAATAATTTATATTCTCATCTGTTAATCTGGGTAATCTATATTTACATATTTTTGTAAATATTAATATAATTCACTTAAATTATAACATTTATTGGCACACAATTGGGCAACTGTTCCTAATTATTATTTTAATTTCTTCTTCATTGGTGGTATATTTACTCTTTTCATTTTTGATACTAGTAATTTGGTTTTTTCTTTCCTTTTTCTAATCAAATTAACCAAAGCTTTATCTATTTTTTTGGCTTTTTCATAAAATTAATTCTTAGTTTTGTTTGTTCAATAGATTTCTTACTTTTATTTTATTAATCTCTCCTTTGATTTTCAGAATTTCTAATTTGATATTTAATTAGGAATTTTTAATTTGTTCTTTTTCTAGCTTTTTTTTTAGTTGCACAGCTAGTTCATTGATCTTCTTTTTTTGTATTTTATTCATGTAAGCACCTAGAGATATAAAATTTCCCCGAAAAACTGTTTTGGCTGCATCCCATGTGTTGTGGTATGTTGTCTCATTATTGTCAACCTTTTGGATATTTCTATGACTTGTTTCTCCAACTCATTCTTTAGGATTAGATTATTTAATTTATAATTTTTGGTCTATTTTTCCATGGCCCTTTATTGAATATAATTTTTACTGCATCATTTTCTGAAAAGAATGAATTTAGTATTTCTGGTTTTTTGCATACGCTTCAAATTGATATTGCTTCATTATCTACTGGCAAGATGTAGTTTCCTTCTTTTTTTTTTTTTTTTTTTTCTTTTTTTAAATTAATTTTATATTTATGACTTTTTTTTTTTTCTTCTGAGGCTGGGGTTAAGTGACTTGCCAAGGGTCACACAGCTAGGAAGTGTTAAGTGTCTGAGACCATATTTGAACTCTGGTCCTCATGAATTCAAGGCTGGTGCTCTATCCACTGCGCCACCTAGCTGCCCCCAACTTTTTTTTTTTTTGACAGTACATATGCTTGGGTAATTTCTTACATTATCCCTTGCACTCAATTCTGTTCTGAATTTCCCGCTCCTTCCTTACACCCCCTCCCCTAGATGGCAGGCAGTCCCATATATATTAAATATGTTATAGTATATCCTAGGTACAATATATAGGTGCAGAATTGAATTTTGTTGTTGTTGTTGTTGTTGCAAAGGAAGAATTGGATTCGGAAGGTAAAGATAACATGGGAAGAAAAACAAAAATGGAAACAGTTTACATTCATTTCCCAGTATTCCTTCTCTGGGAAGGTGATTCTGTCCATCATTGATCAATTGGAACTGAATTAGATCTTCTCTTTGTTGAAGATATCCACTTCAATCAGAACACATCTTCATATAGTATGGTTGTTAAAATGTATAATGATCTGATTCTGCTCATTTCACTCAGTATCAGTTCATGTAAGTCTCTCCAAGCCTCTCTGTATTCATCTTGCTGTCATTTATTACAGAACAATAATATTCCATAACATGCATATACCATAATATATCTAACCATTCTTCAATTGATGGGCATTCACTCAATTTCCAGTTTCTAGCCACTAAAAAAAGGGCTGCCACAAACATTTTGGCACATGCAGGTCCCCTTCCCTTCTTTAGTATTTCTTTAGGATATAAGCCCAGTAGGAGCACTGCTGGATCAAAGGGTAAGCACAGCTTGATAACCTTTTTGGGCATAATTCCAGATTGCTCTCCAGAATGGTTGGATTCTTTCACAACTCCACCAACAATGCATCAGTGTCCCAGTTTTCCCACAGCCCCTCCAAGATTCATCATTATTTGTAACTATCATCTCAGCCAATCTGACAGGTGTGTAGTGGTATCTCAGAGTTGTCTTAATTTGCATTTCTCTGATCAAAAGTGATTTGGAACACTTTCATATTAGTGGAAATAGTTTCAATTTCAACACCTAAAAATTGTCTGTTCATATCCTTTCAACATTTATCAATTAAAGAATGGCTTGATTTCTTATAAATCAGAGTCAGTTCTCTATATATTTTGGAAATGAGGCCTTTATCAGAACCTTTAAGTGTAAAAATGTTTTCCCACTTTGTTACTTCCCTTCTAATCTTGTTTTCATTAGTTTTGTTTGTACAAAAGCTTTTTAATTTGATATAATCAAAATTTTCTATTTTATGATCAATAATGATCTCTAGTTCTCCTTTGGTTACAAATTCCTTCCTCCTCCACAAGTCTGTATGTTGCTCTAATTTATTTATGATCTCGTTCTTTATGCCTAAATCATGGACCCATTTTAATCTTATCTTGGCATGTGGTGTTAACTGTGGATCCATGCCTAATTTCTGTCATATTAATTTCCAGTTTTCCCAGCAAATTTTGTCAAATAATGAATTCTTATCCCAGAAGTTGAGATTTTTGGGTTTGTCAAACACTAGACTGCTATTTTGATTCACTATCTTGTCCTGTGAACCTAACCTATTGAACTGATCAACTAGTCTATTTCTAAGCCAATACTAAATTGTTTTGGTGACTGCTGCTTTATAATATAGTTTTAGATCAGGTATGAGTAGGCCACCTTCATTTGATTTTTTTTTTCATTAATTCCCTTGAAATTCTCAACCTTTTGTTTTCCATATGAATTTTATTGTTATTTTTTCTAGGTCAATAAAATAATTTCTTGGGAGTCTGATTAGTATAGCACTAAATAAATAGATTAGTTTAAGAGTATTGTCATCTTTATTATATTTGCTTGGCCTATCCAAGAGCACTTAATGTCTTTCCAATTAGTTAAATATGAGTTTATTTTTGTGGCAAGTGTTTTGTAACTTTGCTCATATAATTCCTGACTTTCCTTTGGTAGATACAATTCTCAAATATTTTATACCATTGACAGTTATTTTGAATGGAATTCTTTGTATCTCTTGCTGTTGGATTATATTGGTAAAGTATAAAAATGCTGAGGATTTATGTGGATTTATTTTGTATACTGCCACTTTGCTAAAGTTATGCATTATTTCTTTTTTTTAATTTTTATTTATATATTTTTTGACAGTATATATGCATGAGTAATTTTTTTTATAACATTATCCCTTATATTCCATTTTACAAATTATCCCCTCCCTCTCTCTACTCCTCCCCTTGATGACAGGCAATCCCATACATTCTACATGTGTTACAATATAACCTAGATACAATATATGTGTGTAAATACCATTTTCTTGTAGCATGTGAAATATTAGATTCCGAAGGTATAAGTAACCTGGGTAGATAGACAGTAGTGCTAACAATTTACATTCACTTCCCAGTAGTCCTTCTCTGGGTGTAGTTGTTTCTGTCCATCATTGATCAACTGGAAGTGAGTTGGATCTTCTTTATGTTGCAGATATCTACTTCCATCAGAATACATCTTCATACAGCATTGAAGTGTACAGCGATCTTCTGGTTCTATTGATTTCATTCAGAATCAGTTGATGTAAGTGTCTCCAAGCCTCTCTGTATTTCTCCTGCTGGTCATTTCTTACAGAGCAATAATATTCCATAACTTTCATCTACCATAATTTACCCAACCATTCTCCAATTGATGGACATCCATTCACCTTCCAGTTTCTAGCCACTACAAAAAGAGCTGCCACAAACATTTTGGCACATACAGGTCCCTTTCCCCTCCTCAGTATTTCTTTGGGAGGATATAAGCCCAATAGCAGCAATGCTGGATCAAAGGGTATGCACAGTTTGATAACTTTTTGGGCATAGTTCCTAATTGCTCTCCAGAATGGTTGGATTCTTTCACAACTCCACCAACAGTTTTCTCTCATGCCCTCCAACATTCATCATTATTTGTTCCTGTCATCTTAGACAATCTGACAGGTGTGTAGTGGTATCTCAGAGTTGTCTTAATTTGCATTTCTCTGATCAATAGTGATTTGGAACACTCTTTCATATGAGTGGATATAATTTCAATTTCATCATCTGAGAATTGTCTGTTCATATCCTTTGACCATTTATCAATTGGAGAATGGTTTGATTTCTTATAAATTAGGATCAATTCTCTATATATTTTGGAAATGAGACCTTTATCAGAACCTTTAAATGTAAACATATTTTCCCAATTTGTTACTTCCCTTCTAATCTTGTTTGCATTAGTACTGTTTGTGCAGAAACTTTTTAGTTTGATGTAATCAAAATGTTCTATTTTGTGATCAATAATGATCTCTAGTTCTCCTCTGGTTATAAATTCCTTCTTCCTCCACAGGTCTGAGAGGTAGGCTATTCTCTGTTCCTCTAATCTATTTATGATCTCATTCTTTATGTCTAAATAATGAACCCATTTTGATCTTATCTTGGTATATGGTGTTAAGTGTGGATCCATATCTAATTTCTGCCATACTTATTTCCAGTTTTCCCAACAGTATTTTTCAAATAATGAATTTTTATCCATAATGTTGGTATCTTTGGGTTTGTCAAAGACTAGATTGCTATAGATGTACCCTTGTTTGTCCTTTGTAACTAATCTGTTCCACTGATCTACTGGTCTATTTCTTAGCCAATACCAAATGGTTTTGGTGACTGCTGCTATATAATATAGCTTTAGATCAGGTACACCTAGACTACCTTCATCTGACTTTTTTTTCATTAGTTCCCTTGAAATTCTCAACCTTTTATTCTTCCATATGAATTTTGTTGTTATTTTTTCTAGGTCATTAAAATAGTTTCTTGGGTGTCTGATTGGTATGGCACTAAATAAATAGATTAGTTTGGGGAGTATTGTCATCTTTATGATATTCACTTTGCCTATTCAGGAGCACTGAATGTCTTTCCAATTATTTAAATCTGACTTTATTTTTGTGGCAAGTGTTTTGTAATTTTTCTCATATAATTCCTGACTATTCTTTGGTAGATGGATTCCCATATAATTTATACTCTCAACATTTGTTTGGAATGGAATTTCTCTTTGTATCTCTTGCTGTTGCATTTTGTTGGTGATATATAAAAATGCTGAGGATTTATGTGGATTTATATTGTATCCTGCCATTTTGCTAAAATTCTGAATTATTTCTAATAGCTTTTTAGCAGAGTCTTTGGGGTTCTCTAAATATACCATCATGTCATCCACAAAGAGTGATAGTTTGATTTCCTCATTTCCTACTCTAATTCCTTGAATCTCTTTCTCGGCTCTTATTGCCGAGGCTAGCATTTCTAGTACTATAGTGAATAGTAATGGTGATAGTGGGCAACCTTGTTTCACTCCTGATTTTACTGGGGAAGGTTCCAGTTTATTTCTATTGCATATTATGCTTAGTGACAGTCGTAAATATATGCTCCTGATTATTCTAAGGAACAGTCCATTTATTCCTATACTTTCAAGCGTTTTTAGTAGGAATGAATGTTGGATTTTATCAAATGTTTTTTCTGCATCTATTGAGATGAACCTATGGTTTTTATTAATTTGATTATTAATATGGTCAATTATACTAATAGTTATCCTAATATTAAACCAGCCCTGCATTCCTGGTATAAATCCTACTTGATCATAGTGTATTATCCTGGGGATGATTTTCTGAAGTCTTTTTGCTAATATCTTATTTAAGATTTTAGCATCAATATTCATTAAGTATATTGGTCAATAGTTTTCTTTCTAAGTTTTTGATCTACCTGGTTTAAGTATCAGTACCATGTCTGTGTCATAAAAAGGAGTTTGGTAGGACTCCTTCATCCCCTCTTTTATCAAATAGTTTATATAACATTGGGGCTAATTGTTCTTTAAATGTTTGGTAGAATTCACATGTAAATCCATCTGGTCCAGGGGATTTTTTCCTGGGGAGTTGATTAATAGCTTGTTCTATTTCTTTTTCTGAAATGGGACTATTTAAGCAATTTTTCTCCTCCTCTGTTAATCTAGGAAGCCTATATTTTTGGAGGAAGTCATCCATTTCACTTAAGTTATCAAATTTATTGGCATAAAGTTGGGCAAAGTAACTCATTATTTCTCTAATTTCCTCTTCATTGGTGGAAAGATCCCCCTTTTCATTTGTAAGATTAACAATTTGATTTTCCTCTTTCCTTTTTCTGATCAGATTTACCAAAGGTTTATCTATTTTATTGGCTTTTTCATAAAACCAACTTTTGGTTTTAATTATTAATTCAATAGTTTTTTTTTTTTTTTACTTTCAATATTATTGATTTCTCCTTTTAATTTTTGTATTTCAAGTTTCATTTTTGGTTGGAGGTTTTTAATTTGCTCTTTTTCTAGATTTTTTAGTTGTAGGCCCAATTCGTTAATCTTCTCTTTCTCTATTTTGTTCAAATAAGCCTCTAAAGATATAAAATTTCCCCTTATTACCTCTTTAGCTGCATCCCACAGATTTTGGTAGGATGTCTCATCATTGTCATTATCTTGGGTGAAATTATTAATTGTTTCTATAATTTGCTGTCATTCTTTAAGATGAGATTATTCATTTTCCAATTACTTTTTGGTCTATTTACCCCTAACTTCTTACTGAATGTAGCTTTTATTGCATTGTGATCTGACAAGAAGGCATTTATTATTTCTGCTTTCCTACATGTAATTTTGAGATCATTATGTCCTAATATATGGTCAATTTTTGTATAGGATCCATGAACTGCTGAGAAGAAAGTATATTCCTTTCTATCCCCATTCAGTTTTCTCCAAAGGTCTATCATACCTAGTTTTTCTAATGTTCTATTTCATTTTTAAATTTCTTTCTTATTTGTTTTGTGGTTTGATTTGTCTAAATCTGAGAGTGCAAGGTTGAGATCTCCCACTATTATAGTTTTACTGTCTATTTCTTCTTACAACTCTCTTAACTTTTCCTTTAGAAAGTTAGAAGCGCTACCATTTGGTGCATATATGTTTAGTATTGCTATGGCTTTATTGTTTATGCTACCTTTTAGCAGGATATAGTTTCCTTCCTTATCTCTTTTAATTAGATCAACTTCTGCTTTTGCTTGATCTGAGATAAGGATTGCTACCCCTGCTTTTTTGGCTTTACCTGAAGCATAATCGATTCTGCTCCAACCTTTTACCTTTACTCTGTATATATCTCCCTGCTTTAAGTGTGTTTCCTGTAAACAAGATGTTGTAGGGTTCTGACTTTTGATCCAGTCTGCTATCCATCTCCATTTGATAGGAGAGTTCATCTCATTCACATTTACAGTTTAATTACTTATTCTATATTTCTTGCCAAAATATTATCCCCAGATTATGCTTTTTTACCTTGAACTTCCTGAACCCCTTCCCCAATTTTAAATTTAGAGATCCCACTTGTGACGCGCAGCCCTCCCTCTTTAGTATCCCTCCCCCCTCCTTCCAAATCCCTTCCCTTTTCTTTTACCCTTCCCTTATTCCCTTTTTCCTTATCCCTTTTCCTCTTCTCCCTTTTAATGAGGTGAGAGAGAATTCTCTGAAAAACACATATGTCAATTATTTACTCTTTGAGCCTCTTCTTATGAGAGTAAGATTCACACAATGTTTCTCCCCCTCTCTCAATTCCCTCAGATATGGTATATTTTCTGTGCCTCTTCCTGGGACGTAGTTTCCCTCTTTTTATCACTCCTTCCCCTTTTTCTGATACTACCCCTTCCCTAACCTACTCCTCCCTTTTTTTTTTAATATCAGTAAAATCAAATTATCCATGCAGACTTTCTATATATCCACAACAGAGATACAGTTCTCAAGAATTCTGTTTACCTTTTTCTGTTTCTCTTCAGTCTTGAGGATGTAGATCACATTTTTTTTTTGTTTAAGTCTGGTTTTTTTCTTAGAAACAAATGGAATTCCTCTGTTTCATTGAATGACCATCTTCTTCCATGGAAGAAAATGCTAAACTTAGCTGGGTAGTTTATTCTTGGTTGCAGTCCTTGATCTTTTGCCTTTTGGAATATCAGGTTCCAGGCCCTGCGATCTTTCATTGTGGAGGCAGCCAGATCTTGAGTGACCCTTATTGTGGCCCCTTGATATTTGAATTGCTTTTTTCTAGTTGCTTGCAATATTTTCTCCTTTGTGTGGTAATTCTGCAGCTTAGCCACAATATTCCGTGGTGTTCTTTTTTTAGGGCCTTTTTCAGAAGGTGTTCGATGAATTCTTTCAACGTCTATTTTCCCTTCTGTTTCTATTATCTCTGGACAGTTCTCTTTGATGATTTCCTGTAAAATAGAATCTAGGCTCTTTTTTTGGTCATAGTTTTCAGGAAGTCCAATGATCCTCAGATTATCTCTCCTAGATCTATTTTCCAGGTCTATAGATTTTCCCAGTAAGTATTTGACATTATTCTCCAGCTTTTCATTTTTGTTGTTGTTGTTGTTGTTGTTTTTTGTTTTTGTTTTGTTTGTTTTGTTTGACTGATTCTTGGGTTCTCAATGAATCATTCATTTCTATTTGTTCTATCCTGATTTTTAATGAGTTATTTTCTTCATTCCCATTTTTCAGTTCTTTTTGTACATGCCCAATTGAGTTTTTAAATGAATTTTTTGCTGTATTGAGTTTTTTCCATTTCCCTAAATTTTTTTTTAGAGAATTATTTTCTTTTTCCAATTCAGAAATCCTACTTTCTTGAGATTTTTTTTATCTTTTCCAATTCAGAAATCCTACTTTCCTGTGATTTTTTAACCTTTTGTAATTCACAAATTTGTTTCCCTCAATCTCCTGTGAATTCTTTATTTTTTCCAACTCAAATTTCAGAACGTTGTTATTCTCTATCATAGCTTCTCTTTCCTTTCCCCATTTTTCTTCAAACTCTCTTACTTTTTTAATCGTCTCTTCTAGGAGAGAATTATGTGATGGGGGGAAGGTATTGTTCCCCTTTAGGCTGTTATCTGCTGATTCTCTGCTATTAACTTCCTCGGGGTTGGATATCTGCTCTTTCTCTGTGTAGAAGGAATCAATAGTTCTCTTTAGCTTTTACTCGTATTTAAAAAATCCTTTGGTGTCTGTCCTTGAGGTAAGAAGTTTATTTATTTATTTCTTTACCAGATTCCTCCCAGACCAGATGGATGCAGCGGCTCCTGTCCCTGAGCTAAGAGGGAGCTCTAGGAGAGAGTTCCCCTCCCCCTCCCTGGAAGTGCCTCAGAGGTGATTAGTACAGCTGAGTTGTGAGGGTTGCCCATTGAAGGACCCTGCTGTGTGTCCTAGAGACTTCCCTGAGGTTTAAGACTGAACAGTAAAGGCAACACAAAGCCCAGCCAATGAGTCCCGTGGGGCATGGGTATCAGCAGCTGAATTGAAAAGCCCCTGCACTCAAACTGGAAGTGTCTGCCCAGAAATAGCGGTCCATATTTCAAAGGTTTCTCTTCTCTGGGACTTCCTTGGCTGAGTTCCACAGCCTCCAGCCAAGCCAGGCACTATGTAAATTAGATGCTGCCTTGGGCTGTGTCCCTGCTTTCAAGTTCTTAACTACTCCAATGTTTAGCCTCAGATAGCAGAAGTTGGCTGCACAGTCTTGCTGAGATCTGTTAGGTTACTTCCAGATTGGGGTGGTTCCAATATCTGGCTTTATATTTTAAAGTGGCTTGATTTCTCTTCTGGACTGCTGTTTTATAAGCAGAGAAGAGCTAAAAGCCTGTGCCAGATTCTTCTATCTCAGTGGCTTCTCTGATCCCAGAGTTCTCCCCAGCTCAATCGGCGCAGTGTGCTAGCACCTAACCCTCTCTGTGCTGGCCTTTTTTCTTCCTCCCCTGGGGATCAACCTTTTTTGTTGGAACTCCAGATTCTCTTCAGCTGGTAAGTCGTGCTTCCAATCCTTGTGGTTTCTATCAGTCCAGCATTATTTTTGAGGCTGATTTAACTAATTGGTATTGAGGGAAGAAGGGAGCTCACAAAAACATTTGTATCTTCTCCGCCATCTTGGCTCTGCCCTCCTGTGAATTATTTCTAATAGCTTTTAATAGAATCTCTGGGGTTCTCTAAGTATATATCATTTGCAAAGATAGTTTGGTTTCCTCATTACCTGCTCTAATTCCTTTAATCTCTTTCTCTACTCTTATTGTCAAAGCTAGTGTTTCTAATACAATATTGAATAGTAATGGTGATAGTGGGCAACCTTGTTTCACTCCTGATCTTACTGAGAAAGGTTTCAGTTTATCCCCATTACATATGATGTTTACTGATGGTTTTAAATATATGTTCCTGATTATGTTAAGGAATAGTCCATTTATTCCTATACTCTCAAGTGTTTTTAATAGGAATGGATGTTGGATTTTGTCAAATGCTTTTTTCTGCATCTATGGGGATGATCATATGGTTTTTGTTAATTTGATTATTGATATAATCAATTATGCTAATAGTTGTCCTCATATTGAACCAGCCCTGCATTCCTGGTATAAATCCTATTTGGTCATAATGTGCTTTCCTGGGGATGATTTTCTGTAATCTTTTTGCTAATATTTTATTTAAGATTTTAGCATCAATATTCATTAGGGAGATTTGTCTATAATTTTCTTTCTCAATTTTCAACCTGCCTAGTTTAGGTATCAGTACCATGTCTGTGTCATAAAAGGAATTTGGCAGGACTCCTTCATCCCCTATTTTTAAAAATAGTTTATATAACATTGGAGTTAATCATTCTTTAAATGTTTGGTAGAATTCACATGCAAATCCATCTGGTCCTGGGGATTTTTTCTTAGGGCATTGCTAATTAGCTTGTTCTATTTCTTTTTGTAAGATGGAACTGTTTAACCAATTTACTTCTTCCTCTGTTAGTCTGGGCAAGCTATATTTTTGAAGATATTCTTCCATTTCCTTTAAGTTATAGAATTTATTGGCATAAAGTTGGGCAAAGTAACTCCTAATTATTGCTCTAATTTCCTCTTCATTAGTGGCAAGTTCTTTCTTTTCATTTTTAAGACTAATGATTTGCTTTTCCTCTTTCCTTTTTAAAATGAGATTTACTAAGGTTTTGTCTATTTTGTTGGTTTTTTCATAGAACCAACTCTTAGTTTTAATAATTAATTCAATAGTTTTTTTACTTTCAATTTTACTACTCTCTCCTTTTATTTTTAGAATTTCAAGTTTCACGTTTGTCTGGGGATTTTTAATTTGTTCCTTTTCTAGCATTTTTAGTTGCAAGCCCAATTCATTGACCTTCTCTTTCTCTATTTCATGCAAGTAGGCCTCTAGAAATATAAAACTTCCCTTTATTATTGCTTTGGGTGCATCCCACACATTTTGGTATGATGTCTCATTATTGTCATTTTCTTGGGTGAAGTTATTAATTATGTCTATGATTGGCTGTTTCACCCAATCATTCTTTAGCATGAAATTATTTAGTTTCCAATTATTTTTTGGTCTATTTTCCCCTGGCTTTTTATTGAATGTAATTTTCATTGCATTGTAGTCTGAAAAGGATGTATTTACTATTTATGCCTTAATGCATTTGAGTTTGAGATTTTTATGTCCTAATATATGGTCAGTTTTTGTATAGGTTCCATAAACTGCTGAGAAGAAAGTGTACTCCTTTCTGTCTCCATTTAGTTTTATCCAAAGATCTATCACATCTAAATTTTCTAGTATTCTATTTACTTCTTTGACTTATTTCTTATTTATTTTGTGGTTTGAATTATCTAATTCTGAGTGTGCAAGGTTGAGATCTCTCACTATTATAGTTTTGCTGTCTATTTCTTCTTGCAACTCTGTTAACTTCTCCTTTAGGAAGTTAGATGCTATACCACTTGGTGCATATATATTTAGCATTGCTATTGCTTCATTGTCTATGCTCCCCTTTAGCAAGATATAGTGCCCTTCCTTATCTCTTTTAATTAGATCTATTTTTGCTTTTTCTTGATCTGAGATGATGATGGCTACCCCTGCTTTTTTTGGCTTCACCTGAAACATAGTAGATTCTACTCCAACCTTTTGCCTTTATTCTGTATGCATCACCCTGTTTCGGGTGTTTCCTGTAAACAACATATTGTAGGATTCTGGCTTTTAATCCAGTCTGCTAACTGCTTCCTCTTTATGGGAGAGTTTACCCCATTTACCTTTATCGTTAAAATGACTAATTCTGTATTACTTGCCATCTTGTTAACTCCTGCTTTTGCTTTTCTCCTTTCCTTCCTCCTTCCTCCCCTCCCTAGTATTAAACTTGTGAGCACTACTTGCTTCTCACAGCCCTTCCTTTTTAGTATCCCTCCCCCACCTTAGAGTTTCTCCCTCTATTTTACCCCTTTTCCTTGCAATTTTTGTATTCTCTTCTGCTTAGCTTACTCCTTCCATTTTCACTTTTCCCTTCCCACTTTTCAGTGAAGTAGGAGTTTCACCATAAATAGTCTATGTCTATATTTTTCTTTTTAAGCCAGTTCTAATGAGAATATGATATACACTATGTTCATCCCTCTCCATTCTTTCTCTCAGATATAACAGTTTACCTTTGCCTATTCATGAGATGTAGTACCACCACTTTACCCTTTTTACTCGTATAATTTCCTTACTACCTCTAGTTTCTAGAACAAATTATACTTGTGTTCTTTATATGTCGTTATGGCAGAAGTATAATTCTCAAGATTTCTTTTTACCTTTTTAGGAATCTTTTGAGTTCTATATTTGGAGATCAAACTTTTTGTTTAGATCCAGTTTTTTCATCAAGAATAGATGGAATTCATTTATATTGTTGAATGTTCATCTTCTTCCCTAGAAAAAGATTATCTTTTTGGGGGGGTAAGTTATTATTGGCTACAGACCAAGTTCCTTAGCCTTTTGGAATATCATATTCTAGGCCCTTCGATTCTTTAATGTAGATGCTTATAGATCTTAGGTAATCCTTATTGTGGCTTCTCCATATTTGAATTGATTTTTTTTCTAGCAGCTTGCAATATTTTTCCTGTGTCTGATAGTTCTGGAACTTGGCCAATATATTTCTTGGTGTTTTGATTTTAGGGTCCCTTTCAGTAGGTGATCGATGAATTCTGTCAATGTCTATTTTACCCTCTGTTTCTAAAACATCTGGGCAGTTTTCTTTGATAATTTCCTGGAAAATAGTGTCCAGGCTCTTTTTTTCATCATGTTTTTCAGGAAGTCCAATTATTCTCAGATTATCTCTCCTGGATCTATTTTCCAAGTCTTAGTATTCCCAAGAAGGTATTTGATGGTTTTTTTTCCATTGTTTCAATTTTTTTTTTTTTTTTTGGTTTTGCTTGACTAATTCTTATGTCTCCTTGAGTCATTAAATTCTGATTTTCAATGAAGTATTTTCTTCATTCACTTTTTTATATCTTTTTCTAATTGTCCAATTGCGTTTTTAAGTGAGTTGTTTTGTTCTATGAGATTTTTTTTTCATTTTGCCAATTTTAATTTTTTAGAGAGCTATCTTCTTTTTCCAAGTCACTAATTTTGTTTTTCAAGTATTTGATTTCTTTATCCACTCTATCTTTAAATGAGTGGGATGATTTATGCAGACTCTCTTGCCAAGCTTCCCTTTCCTTTTCCCATTTTTCTTCTAGCTCTCTTGTGAGTGCCTTTTTGATTTCTTCTATGACTATTTTGTGTATTGAGGCGCATATCTTATCCCCCTTTGGGGATTCCTCTGGAGACAGTCTGCTTCTAGTCTCCTCAGGATGTAAAGTCTGCTCCCTATCCATATAGAAGCTGCCAATGGTTAGAGTCCTTTTAAATTTTTTGCTTATTTTGTCAGATAAGAATCAAAGAAAACAAACTAACAAGAAAAACAAATTGTCTGCTTTTTTTGGGGGGGGGCCCCCGCTGGATGGTGTTACTGGGCTTCCTCTACAGACTGCAGGGGACAACAACTAGGCACTAGCAGGACAGCAATGGCTGTGCTGTGTCTGTGCTCTGAGACTCTGAGGCTCTAAGAACGTGCTGAATCACTCTGGGTTGAGATTGCTAGGTTCCAAGAGACACTAGCTTTTGGGGATTTTAGTCTTTACTTCCCATGTTTATAGCTTCTCTGCTGATGCTGGCTTGCAGAAATGGCAGAGATAGCATCCCTCCCCCCTCTGGTCTGTGCAGTGCAAGCTGCCTGCCAAGCTCTCGCTGCTTGCCCTCAGCCTGCACCCAATCTGTTTGTCCCTGCCCCTGAATAAAAACAGACCTTTTCTGATGAATTTCAAGGATGTCTTTTGTTGGTAATTATTTGTGGGTTTTTTTCTAGTCAAGCACAAATTCCAAGGCTTGTCATGAGATAAATTCTGAGAGAAAACGTGGAGCTTAAGCAGATTTGTGCCTCCTCTCTGCCATCTTGGCCGGAAGTCCTGTAGTTTCCTTCTTTATCTCTTTTAATTAGATATATTTTCACTTTTGCTTGTTCTGAGACCAGAATTGCTACCCCGTGCTTCTTCTTCTTCTTCTTCTTCTTCTTCTTCTTCTTCTTCTTCTTCTTCTTCTTCTTCTTCTTCTTCTTCTTCTTCTTCTTCTTCTTCTTCTTCTTCTTCTTCTTCTTCTTCTTCTTCTTCTTCTTCTTCTTCTTCCCCTTCTTCTTCTTCTTTTTCTTTTTTTTTTTAAACTTCAGCTGAAGCATAAAAATTCTGCTTCAGCCTTTTACCTTTACTTTGTATATACCTATATACTTCAAATGTGTTTCTTGTAAACAATGTATTGTAGGATTCTGGCTTTTAATCCACTTTGCTATGCACTTCCATTTTATGGGAGAGTTCATCTCATTCACATTCACATTAAAATTACTAACTCTATTTCCCACTATCCTATTTTTCCTAAGTTATAATTTCTCTGTCCTTTCTCACCATTTCCTTCCTCATCAGTATTTTGCTTTTGACCACTACATCCTCCAATCTGTCCTTCCTTTTTTCAGTCACCCTTTTCTTATTCCTTTCTCCTTTTGCTTCTGCCCTCTCTTCTAGCCTTCCCCTTTCCTTTCCTATTTCCCTGTAGGGTAAGCGTTCAAATAATGCTCATTTCCTTTTTTCTTTCCCTCAACTGTAATCTGTCTTTAGTGTCTCTTAATGTGATGTACTTTATCCCATTTTAGCTCTCCTTTCCATCCCTAATTTCTTTTTTATATCATCATCTTAATGTCAACTTATACCCATACCCCCTAGGTATACTTTTCTAACTGCCTTGACAAAGGGACAATTCTCAAGTTATTTTGAGATCTTGCCATCTTCCCATGTAGTGATGTAAACATTTTATCCTTTAAAAAGACAGGGTTTTTTTTTTTTTTCTTCCCCTTTCTATCTTGTTTATGCTTTTCTTGAATCTTGTATTTGAAAACCAAACTTTCTGTTTAGCTATGGTCTTTTCACCAAAAATAATAAAAAATACCCATTTCATCAAATAATAAAGATTGATAATAAGATTGTCTCTCCTGGATTTATTTTCTAGGTCAGTTGTTTTTTTTAGTGAGATATTTTGCATTGCTTCTATTTTTTCATTTTGGGGTTTTTAAAATTGGTTCTTGATATTTCATTGAGTCATTTATTTCCATTTGTACAATTCTTATTTTTATTGAATTATTTTCTTTAGGTAGCTTTTTTACCCTTTACATTTGGCCCATTATACATTTAAAGGAGTTGTTTTGTAAAGTGGATTTTTTCCCCCATTTTATTGATTCTATTTTTCAAAGAGTTTTCTTTTTCCTTTTCTCCAAACCTATTTTTAAGAAGCTGTTTTCTTAAGTTTTTTATATATATATACATATATATATATAATATGCATTGCTGAGAAGACCTAAGTCTATCATAATTGATCATCTTATAATCTTGCTGTTACTGTGTACAATGTTCTGGTTCTGCTCACTTCAGTTCATCATCAGTTCGTGTAAATCTTTTCAGGCTTTTTCTAAATCAGCTTGCTCATCATTTCTTATAGAACCATAATGTTTTAACTTTAGGACTTACTATAGATTATTTCACCATAATTCATCCAGTTAAAAATAAAAACTTCCAAAAACACATTTATAGATACAGGAAAAAGTCTGTGACAAAGATCAACAAATTGTCAGAGATGACCAAGGAAGGGACTAGCAAATGCTGAGCTGGTTATAGAATAACATGAACAACAACTATTATATTATTCTAGAATAATAATTTAGTACAACCATTTTGGAAAAAACAACTAACAACTAAGAATTAAGTAAGTTAACTAAAATGTTCATGCTTTCTGATCGAGAGAATCAATAACATGGTATATATTCCAAGGAGGTCACTGACAAAAATCAGGTCCTTATATGAACCAAAAAAGGGAAGATAAAATAGCAACTCTTTTTTTTTTTCCTCTGAGGCTGGGGTTAAGTGACTTGCCCAGGGTCAAATAGCTAGGAAGTGTTAAGTGTCTGAGACCAGATTTGAACTCGGGTCCTCCTGAATTCAAGGCTGGTGCTCTATCCACTGTGCCACCTAGCTGCCCCAAAACAACAACTCTTATGTTTGCAAAAAATTGGAAATAAAGTCAATGCCCACCCAAAGGGAGTGACCAAATAATTTATGATACATGAATATAATGCAATAATTCTGTGCTATAAAATGATCTTATCATGAATACACATATTCATGATAAGGTCATTATATATTTATATCCATTTACATATATATATATATATATATATATATATGAAGGTTTGTATGAACTTATGAAGTGAAGTTACAACATATATATGTGCATGTATTTACCTATATATTGCATGCATATGAATGTACATACACATATATGGCATGTACATATATACACGTATACATATACATACATAGATACATATAATTTATGTAAATTGGCTACATTCACTTTCTATTTTTTGGTTGTTCTTCCAAATTATATTTTTGTAGTCAATGTGTGTGCATATGTGCATGCATTAATTTTATATATTTAAATATACATTAGAAAACATGTATATAAAATAAATATATAGGTGTGTTTGTATATATGTCTAAGTACACACATGCACATATATGATTACAACAATGCAAATTGAAAACAACAATTACAACAAAATAATAGAAAGTGATTGTTGGAAAATGTATAGAATAATCCCTCCCCCCCTAAAAGAAATCAGAATACATCTCCTACTTCTATTTTACATATGTTGGAGGACTGTCGCCTAAGAAACCTTGTGTGTATTTTAAGATTTTTGGTGGCTACACAGTATTGATCACTTTTGATGATTTTTTTTCCTTTTTATTTCTTTTAAAATATCCTTTGCTATGTGGGATGGCTCTCTGGGAGGGAGAAAGGTTAGACTATGTGGAGGTAGGTAGAAATTAAATGATTTGCTCTTGGGAATGTTGTGTCAGCTTGATTGGTACATTGACTAATTGAGACAACAGCTAGGGCAGAGAAGCATTTGAGATGTCACCCTGTCTCTCCCTTTCACAAAATCATATAGAGTCAGAATCTTGTCTCTAAAAGTAAGTTAGAGATTATCTGCTCAACAATTAAAAAAAAAAAAAAAAAAAAAAAAACCCAAACCAACCAACCAAACAAACAAACAAAAAACAACCCTAAGAAACAAAATGAAAAGAAATTCCAAGAAGATGAAGTCACTTGTCCTAGTAGCAAGTTGTGAAGAGCAAAGCCTGAAATAGAGCCTTGGCTTTGTCTTCTAAGTTAAAATGTTGTTCTACGATGGCCTTGCAAAATCAAAGCACTGGAATGTTGTCTAAGATGAAGCCAGAAATAATTGCCTCATACATTTGGCAAACTAAGCAGAGACTTTGTCCTGTTTCTTTAGGCATGAGTTTGGGAGAAACTTAGTTTATGGTTGATTAAATTGAATAAGATTGTGGAATATTTCTCTGATTAAATGCTGTTCTACATTACCTAGTCCTGTTTTTTAAAGTTGATAAAATGAGTTTTGCTTCTTTTAAGATATTTCCTTCAAAGAGTCACGCTTAAAAGCAAAATTAGTATAGCTAGCCTGATTATGAGTTAACTGACTAATTTTAAATAATTTCATATAATAGTTACAAGGAATATTTACAAGATGAGCTATTTAGTTATATGGTTGTCAAGGAAATACTTTTATAAATATAAAAGATGGTCAAGGAAGAATGGTCCACATAACTCTATTATCAATTTTACTTCTATTTATCATATTAATACCAGACTTAGTGTGGACAATTGATTATTGAAGTGTATAAACAATCCACTAGCCTCAATTTCCCCAGTAGTAGGGATTGAAATCATATACCACCACATATAACTTTATTTTTACCATAAAGGGCACTACCTAGATGAAGTGAGATCTTGGACTTTAGAAATCCAATTCTAATCTTTCAGTTCAAGAGCTGAAGGAATTATAGAGACACAAGAGAAGCAAAATATGAGTGACATGTAACTAATGAGAGTGAGATGGTATTTATAACTTCTGTTGAAAACAAGCAACATTAAATAAAGCTGAATACCATTTTTATATTTTTCCGGAAGAATTCTGAACCAAAGATAAAATTTAGGATAAGTTCTATTTACTTCTGTTTAAGATAGTCATAGTTAAATTTTTGAATAGATAAATTCAAGTTGAAGAGAAGAAAACTCTTGAATCTGTGTTTTTATATTTATTTTAATTTTGCTTTATATGTATTACTTTGTTGAATCATTCAGCCATAACTCTAAAGAATAATTTTATATTACCTCCAAGGGTTTAAATTTTCATCAGAAAAGGAATTATTCACAGTGACAAAATTATAGATCTCTGTATTTGTAGAATATATCACTTTGTACAATCAAAAAGTTAACTAGATCACTATTTAATAATTATCTTTTTATAGAATAAATAAAATTGCCTAAATCATAAGCTTTTCAATTAAATTCATTTTTATATTAGATTCCAATTACTACATCATACTAACAATATAAAGATAAAATGATAAAAGGTCTTTGCTTTCAGGAAAGTAACCTCATTGTAGGGGTGGGTCATGTCTGCAACAGAATTTACACAAATTATAAATGAAAGATAATTTGTAGAAGAAAGAATTAACAATTAAGGAGAATCAGAAAGCTTTTTCATAGGAGACAGCACCTGATTTGAATCTTTAAAAAGCTAAACATTCTAATTACTGACAAAGTGTGAGAATACTCTTTGTACATGTGAGAATTTCTACAAAGGCATGAAGATGAGTGTTAGCAATAGCAGACAGATCAGTTTGGATAGAATATTAAAGTACATCAAAGGGAATAATCCAATAATCTAGAAAGGCAGTCTAGAGCCAGATTGTCAAGAACTTTTAATCTCAAATCTAGGAGTTGAGTTTTCATCTGAGAAACAATAGGGAGTTTCTGAAGATTCTCAAATAGGTGAATAAAATGATCACACCTAAAATGATCACACCTATAATTATGGAGGGTTATTTTGCTTGCTGAGTGAAATATGGATTAAAGGGTCAAGATAATAATCAAGAAGATAAATAATGTCTTTTGCAGTACTTTAGATGAAAGATGATGCATTCCTGAAAAAGGATAATGACCCTATGAATGGAAATAAATGGAGCCTAATGAGATTCTGTGGAGGTAGAATTGCAAAGTCTTGATAACTAATCATATATGGCATGAGAGGAAGAATAAAGAGTCAAAGGTTGAAAGTCTAGGTTACTTGAATATGGGAGAGGCCTTGAAAGAAAAAGAGGAATATGGATAAAGGGAAGATTTGGAGAGGCTGGGGGAAATAATGTTCAATTTGAGATGTCAATGGGATATCCAAGTGAAAGCATCCAGCTGTTAATGTCAGACTAGAGTATGAGATATTTGAATATATAATTGTTGGATTCATATTCTAGAGCTACTAAGAGAATCCATGAGAGCTAATGTAAGCAAATGTAGAGAAGGAGGTTCCAGGACAGAACTTTGAGATCCTCTAATATTAGAAGAGAAAGACATGCAGTAAAGGAAACTGGGTAAGAATAATCAGATAGTCTTCCTTTTGTTTTCTATGCTTTAGAGAAGCCATGAAATTTAACTCCTACTAGCATCCTTAGATTTCCACTATTCATTTGATAGTAGTGTATACACAGTGAATAAGGAAAAATAACTTTCTTCTATTGAAGTTGCCTTGCAAATCCAAACTTGAAGGGAGTAATAAATATCACTGAAAGAAAGTCTACAAATTCCACAGCTCTGGACACAGAAAGGATTCATCAGCTAATATAGAACAATACAATATGTCATCAAGTAAATTGCATATTTTCACATGTCAAAATATATCATTAAAATGAAGATATACTGAAAGGATTTAGTGTCATAAAGAAAATATTTCCATCTCCTTAAGTATATTTGAGAGGAAATGGCTGCTATACAGTATATAATATATTAAGTATGATATTATGCTAAATGAAAAATGTGTTGGTATAGGAAATAAAGTGTTAGATTTGAAGTCTAAAAGAATCGAATTCAAATCCCATTCTCTGTCTGGGAACAACATAGAGCTCCATTTCCAATTGGGAATGACTAAATAAATTATGGTGCATTACCAAGTAATATTATAATTATTGTTCAGCAAGAAACAGGCATATGAAGAAGTCAAAGAAATATGTGTAGATATAAGAACTGATATAAAATGAAATAATCAGAACCAGGTACACATTAACTGGAATTATTATTATATCTGAAAAAATAAAATAAACAAAAAAGTCCAAAGCAAAATTTATATTCTTAAAATGATTAAAGGAATAGTTGAGAAAATATATTTTCTTCTTTATTCTTTTCTTTGTAAAGGTGGGGAACTATGAGTGTAGAACACTGTTAAATTAAATTGATGTGCTGTTGAATTTTGCTGAGCTGCTTTAAAAATCACTACTTCTTTATTATTATTTTTGCTACAAGATATGGCTTTCGGTAGAGAAGGGAATAAGAATATTTGAGAAGTGAAGGTTATATAAAAGTCAAGAAAAATAAAGCAAATGTGACTACACTTTAAATTTAAAAATTGTTTTATTTGTAATATAAGGCATCAGACTAAAAAAAAAAATAGTTCAACTACCACCTACATGAAGCATTTCTTGATTCCTCAGCTAATTCCTTGCCCCACAAAATTACCTGGTATGTCAATTTATGTATGCATGCACATGTGTATGTGTGTGTAAACACACAAAATATATATGTGTATGTGTATATTTGAGTGCATATGTGTATACATGTAGACATATACATGCATTCTTAAATACATGTATATGCTTTCTTGTGCTCATCAAATCCCATTCTCTGATTCTCAATATTTTATATTAGTCCTCTATTCCATTAACTTTCTAAAACTAGCACTACACTAAATGTAAAATTAATGGGAGCAGGAATTGTTTTACTTTTGTCTTTCTTCTTTTTCCCTATTAGTATTTTATTTTCCCCCCAGTTATGTATCAAAAAATCATTTTGCAAGATTTTGAGGTTTTATTTTTTCTCCCTCTGTCCTTCCCCTTTCCTTTTCTGAAGATGCTAGACAGTTTGATATAGTTTATACATGTGCAATCATGGAAAACCATTAATCATGGTTGTAGAAGAAGAAACATATCAGAAAGAAAAATAATTAAGAAAAAATAAAGTAAATTAAAAAATTATATCTGCTTCCAGAGTCCATTAGTTCTTTATCTGGATATGGATAGCATTTTCCTTTCTGAGTCCTTTGCCTTTGTCTTGGATCAAGAGATATTTTATTGAGGGAGAAGAGTCATTCTTGGTTGATTATCCCACAATGTTGTTTATATTTTGAACAATATTTTTTTCCTTTTTTCATATCCTTTGACCATTTATAAATAAAGGAATGGCTTGTATTATCAATTTAACTCAATTGCCTATGTAGTTCAGAAATGAGACCTTTATCAGTCTTGCTGTAAAAATTGCTTTCTAGCTTTCTGTTTTTTTTCTCTAATCTTGGTTACATTGGTTTTGTTTGCATAAAAACCTTTTGAGTTTATATAATCAAAATAACCTATTTTGCATTTTGTAATGTTCTCTATCTCTTTTTTGGTCATGAATTCTTCCCTTCCTCAAAAGAACTTACATGTAAACCAGTCCTTGCTTTGCTAAGTTGTTTATGGTATCACCCTTTAAAAACATGGTTATTGCACCATTTGTTACATATATATTTAATATTGATATCTTTTAATTTTCTATGGTATCTTTTTTATTCTCTTTCTCTTTTTTATTTTATAATTATAAAATTTTTTGACAGTATATATGCATGAGTAATTTTTTTATATATAACATTAACCCTTGTATACATTCTTCCAAATTATCCCCTCCTTCCCTCTACTGCTCCCTTTGATCACAGGCAATCCTATACATTTTACATGTCTTACAGTATAACCTAGATACAATATATGTGTGTAAATCCCATTTTCTTGTAGCACGTTAAGTATTAGATTCCGAAGGTATAAGTAAACTGGGTAGATAGACAGTAGTGCTAACAATTTACATTCACTTCCCAGTGTTCCTTCTCTAGGTGTAGTTCTTTCTGTCCATCATTGATCAACTGGAAGTGAGTTGGATCTTCTTTATGTTGAAGATATTTACTTCCATCAGAATACCTCTTCATACAGCATTGAAGTGTACAGCGATCTTCTGGTTCTATTCATTTCACTCAGCATCAGTTGATGTAAGTCTCTCCAAGCCTCTCTCTATTCTTCCTGCTGGTCATTTCTTACAGAGCAATAATATTCCATAACCTTCACATACCATAATTTACCCAACCATTCTCCAATTGATGGACATCCATTCATCTTCTAGTTTCAAGCTACAACAAAAAGAGCTGCCACAAACATTTTGGCACATACAGGTCCCTTTCCCCTCTTTAGTATTTCTTTGGGATATAAGCCCAATAGCAGCAATGTTGGGTCAAAGGGTATACACAGTTTGATAACTTTTTGGGCATAGTTCCAAATTGCTCTCCAGAATGGCTGGATTCTTTCACAACTCCACCAACAATGCATCAGTATCCTAGTTTTCCCACATCCCCTCCAACATTCATCATTATTTGTTCCTGTCATCTTAGCCAATCTCACAGGTGTGTAGTGGTATCTCAAAGTTGTCTTAATTTGCATTTCTCTGATCAGTAGTGATTTGGAACACTCTTTCATATGAGTGGATATAGTTTTAATTTCATCATCTGAGAATTGTCTGTTCATATCCTTTGACCATTTATCAATTGGAGAATGGTTTGATTTCTTATAAATTAGGATCAATTCTCTATATATTTTGGAAATGAGACCTTTATCAGAACCTTTAAATGTAAAAATATTTTCCCAATTTGTTACTTCCCTTCTAATCTTGTTTGCATTAGTATTGTTTGTACAGAAACCTTTTAGTTTGATGTAATCAAAATCTTCTATTTTGTGATTTTGTGATCAATAATGATCTCTAGTTCTCCCTTGGACACAAACTCCTTCCTCCTCCACAGGTCTGAGAGGTAGACTATTCTCTGTTCCTCTAAGCTATTTATGATCTCATTCTTTATGTCTAAATCATGGACCCATTGTGATCTGATCTTGGTATATGGTGTTAAGTGTGGATCCATATCTAATTTCTGCCATACTTATTTCCAGTTTTCCCAACAGTTTTTTTCAAATAATGAATTTTTATCCCTAATGTTGGTATCTTTGGGTTTGTCAAAGACTAGATTGCTATAGATGTACCCTTGTTTGTCTTTTGTAACTAATCTGTTCCACTGATCGACTGGTCTATTACTTAGCCAATACCAAATGGTTTTGGTGACTGCTGCTATATAATATAGCTTTAGATCAGGTATACCTAGACAACCTTCATCTGACTTTTTTTTCATTAGTTCCCTTGCAATTCTCGACCATTTATTCTTCCATATGAATTTTGTTGTTATTTTTTCTAGGTCATTAAATAGTTTCTTGGGAGTCTGATTGGTATAGCACTAAATAAATAGATTAGTTTGGGGAGTATTGTCTTCTTAATTAGATTCGCTCAACCAATCCAAGAGCACTGAATGTCTTTCCAATTATTTAAATCTGACTTTATTTTTGGGGCCAAGTGTTTTGTAATTTTATTCATATAATTCCTGACTTTTCTTTGGTAGATGGATTCCTATATATTTTGTACTCTCAACATTTGTTTGGAATGGAATTTCTCTTTGTATCTCTTGTTGGTGCATTTTGTTGGTGATATATAAACATGCTGAGGACTTATGTGGATTTATTTTGTATCCTGCATCTTTGCTAAAATTCTGAATTGTTTCTAATAGCTTTTTAGCAGATTCTCTAAATATACCATCATATCATCTGCAAAGAGTGATAGTTTGATTTCCTCATTTCCTACTCTAATTCCTTGAATCTTTTTCTCGGTTGTTATTGCCAAGGCTAGCATTTTTAGTACTATATTGAATAGTAATGGTGATGGTGGGCAACCTTATTTCACTCCTGATCTTACTGGGAAAGATTCCAGTTTATCTCCATTGCATATTATGCTTAGTGACAGTCGTAAATATATGCTCCTGATTATTCTAAGGAACAGTCCATTTATTCCTATACTTTCAAGCGTTTTTAATAGGAATGGATGTTGGATTTTGTCAAATGCTTTTTCTGCATCTATTGAGATGATCATATGGTTTTTATTAATTTGGTTATTAATATGGTCAATTATACTAATAGTTTTCCTACTATTGAACCAGCCCTGCATTTCTGGTATAAATCCTACTTGATCATAGTGTATTATCCTGGGGATGATTTTCTGAAGTCTTTTTGCTAATATCTTATTTAAGATTTTAGCATCAATATTCATTAAGGAAATTGGTCTATAATTTTCTTTCTCAGTTTTCGATCGACCTGGTTTAGGTATCAGTACCATGTCTGTGTCATAAAAGGAGTTTGGTAGGACTCCTTCATCCCCTATTTTTTCAAATAGTTTATATAGCATTGGGGCTAATTGTTCTTTAAATGTTTGGTAGAATTCACATGTAAATCCATCTGGTCCAGGGGATTTTTTCCTGGGGAGTTGATTAATAGCTTGTTCTATTTCTTTTTCTGAAATGGGACTATTTAAGCAATTTTTCTCCTCCTCTGTTAATCTAGGAAGCCTATATTTTTGGAGGAAGTCATCCATTTCACTTAAGTTATCAAATTTATTGGCATAAAATTGGGCAAAGTAACTCATTATTTCTCTAATTTCCTCTTCATTGGTGGAAAGATCCCCCTTTTCATTTGTAAGACTAACAATTTGATTTTCCTCTTTTCTTTTTCTGATTAGATTTACCAAAGGTTTATCTATTTTATTGGCTTTTTCATAAAACCAACTTTTGGTTTTATTTATTAATTCAATAGTTTTTTTACTTTCAATATTATTGATTTCTCCTTTTAATTTTTGTATTTCAAGTTTCATTTTTGGTTGGAGGTTTTTAATTTGCTCTTTTTCTAGATTTTTTAGTTGTAGGCCCAATTCATTAATCTTCTCTTTCTCTATTTTGTTCAAATAAGCCTCTAAAGATATAAAATTTCCCCTTATTAGCACTTTAGCTGCATCCCACAGATTTTGGTAGGATGTCTCATCATTGTCATTATCTTGGGTGAAATTATTAATTGTTTCTATAATTTGCTGTTTCACCCAGTCATTTTTTAAGATGAGATTATTCATTTTCCAATTACTTTTTGGTCTATTTACCCCTAACTTCTTACTGAATGTAGCTTTTATTGCATTGTGATCTGAGAAGAAGGCATTTATTATTTCTGCTTTCCTACATTTAATTTTGAGATCATTAGAACTGTATTATAAAGCAACAGTCACCAAAACCATTTGGTATTGGCTAAGAAATAGGCTAGTTGATCTGTGGCATAGGTTAGGTTCACAGGGCAAGATAGTGAATAAAAATAGCTATCTAGTCTTTGGCAAACCCAAAGATCCCAAATTTTGGGATAAGAATTCATTATTTGACAAAAACTGCTGGGAAAACTGGAAATCAGTATGGCAGAAACTAGGCATGGACCCAAATTTAACACCACATACTAAGATTAGATCAAAATGGGTCCAAGATTTAGGCATAAAGAACGAAATCATAAATAAATTGGAGGAACATGGGATGGTTTACCTCTCAGACTTGTGGAGGAGGAAGGAGTTTGTGTCCAAGGGAGAACTAGAGACCATTATTGATCACAAAATAGAACATTTTGATTACACCAAATTAAAAAGTTTCTGCACAAACAAAACTAATGCAAACAAGATTAGAAGGGAAGTAACAAATTGGGAAAAAATTTATACAGTTAAAGGTTCTGATAAAGGCCTCATCTCCAAAATATACAGAGAATTGACTTTAATTTATAAGAAATCAAGCCATTCTCCAATTGATAAATGGTCAAAGGATAGGAATAGACAATTTTCAGATGATGAAATTAAAACTATTTCCACTCATATGAAAGAGTGTTCCAAATCACTATTGATCAGAGAAATGCAAATTAAGACAACTCTGAGATATCATTACACACCTGTCAGATTGGCTAAGATGACAGGAACAAATAACGAATGTTGGAGGGGCTGTGGGAAAACTGGGACACTGATGCATTGTTGGTGGAGTTGTGAAAGAATCCAACCATTCTGGAGAGCAATCTGGAATTATGCCCCAAAAGTTATCAAAATGTGCATACCCTTTGACCCAGCCATACTACTACTGGGCTTATATCCCAAGGAAATACTAAAGAAGGGAAAGGGACCTGTATGTGCCAAAATGTTTGTGGCAGCCCTTTTCATAGTGGCTAGAAGCTGGAAGATGAATAGATGTCCATCAATTGGAGAATGGTTGGGTAAATTATGGTATATGAATGTTATGGAATATTATTGTTCTGTAAGAAATGACCAACAAGAGAAATACAGAGAGGCTTGGAGAGACTTACATCAACTGATTCTAAGTGAAACGAGCAGAACCAGAAGATCATTATACACGTCAACAATGATACTGTATGAGGATGTATGCTGATGGAAGTGGATATCTTCAACATAGAGAAGAACTAATCCAATTCCAGTTGATTAATGGTGGACAGAATCAGCTACATCCAGAAAAGGAACAATGGTAAATGAGTGTAAACTGTTATTTTTACCTTTTGAATCCAATTCTTCCTGTGCAAGAAGAAATTCGGTTCTACACACATATATTGTATCTACAATATACTGTAATATATTTAACATGTATAAGACTGCCTGCCATCTGGGGGAGGGGGTTGGGGGAGGAAGGGAAAAAATCTGAACAGAAGTAAGTGCAAGGGATAATGTTGTAAAAAATTACCCATGCATATGTACTGTCAAAAAAAAAGTTATAATTATAAAACAAAATGAAAATTAATTAAATAAATAAATATTAAAAAAAAAAAAAAGAAATTGAGGTAAGACACAGGAATTAACTTGGCTTATCTAACATTTTCATGTCAGCAGAGCTGAGAATTAAACTCAGTTCTCATGACTGGAAGCTCAGTATTCTTTCCACTACGCCACTATGTAAGCATATTTACAAAGTAGTTATAGCTTACATTTATAGAACATTTGAAAATATTTTCTCAGAACAACTTTATGAAGTAAGTGGTGTATTGTGAATAGGATTTAAACCCATAATAACATTTTGTTGTTGATGTATTTCAACTCTAAACTCTTAGCCATTTGGACATTGCAGCTACATTAAAGTTAACTAACACTGAAATGGAAAATCTCATCAGCTAATAAGATCCCTATAACTAAAAGTGTTTAAGCACAGATAGTTTATGAAAATTTAAAAAAAATCTACTATTTCCTTTTTACTTTCAATTTTTTTGTCTTTGTGTGTCCAATACCTAAATCAATGCCTGACAATTAGTAGGTGCTTAATAAGTGATTATTGATAAATTGACTTCTCTTAATACCTTCAAAATATGGGGAGAAAAGATCTAGCACAGTTTTTAAAGGAAGTAAATTTTGCTTATAATTATCAGTTTTTGGTGATGAAAACATTTTTAAAATCTTTCTATAACTTGAAGACATTTTTATGGAGATCATTATGTAATGATTATTACAGAGGTACTCTGAATTATTGATATTGCATTCAATTGATTTAAAAACTGCTAAAATACATTTTATAATATTTTAATGTTTTTACATTTTAAATGATTCATATTTGTAAGCCAAAGTACATTAAGAACAGCTATTGATGGTTGGATAAAGAACAAATATTATGATTAATCAGCTGTTCTAAGAGAAGCCATCTCTTTGTCAGTTGTCCTAAAGTACCTATGAGTACTTCAGATTCTTAGGGTAATGATGAATATCACTCACATTTATATGATATTGTTAGGTTTACAAAGTGTTTTCATGACAATAATACTCTGAAATAGACATTCCAATTATTATTTTCATTTGATAAACAAAGAAAACTACATTTAGAGAGAGAGGTGAGATGCTCATGGCTATACACACACAGACACAGACACATACATATATATATATATATATATATATATATATATATATATATATATATATATATATACATACATACATACATACATATTATAAAAATAGAATGTGAAGATAGTCCTATGACCTCAAGAGAAATATTCTTTCCAATACACTAAACAGTCTCTAAAATGGGTAAAGATGACATTTTTTACTTCACTAATATAAGGAACTCCCTGGTATGGATTCCTCTATCAGTGGAGTCAGCACATTTTTTGTAATTTATAGTCAGAATTTTCTAGACTAGTGCAGGGCTTCTTAAAATTGAGACCTTAATTCCATTTGAGACCTCTTTTTACTTGAGAAATTTTTACACAATTCTGGATATATAGGTATATAAAAGAGTATAAAAACCAAACATTTAACGATAATAAGACATAATTTCATGACCCTTAAATTCAGTTATATAAATTCATATATAATCATAACTCACAACTTAAGAATCTTTGGATTAGAGGACCCAAGGTTAAGACACTTTCTCAGTGCTATGCAATTCCATGAACCCAAGGTTTCAAATATAATATCTTATTATTTTAAAAAATGAATTCATTATTGAAGATAATATTGAAAATAATGTTTATCATATTCATTAAAATTATTCAATTATAGTAACAGAGATAAATAAAACTATTTATATAAATCTTTATTTGATCAATGGTTACTTTCATTAACAGATTGAGTTCAGAGCTGTGATTTTATTGGCCATGTAGAAATATGACTGATTAGTTCTTTGTTACTTAGAGGATTGCCTGGGATGCAGAGAGGTTAAATGATACACAGAGTCCCCCAACTAGTAAATATCAAAATTAAAGCTTCCATCCAAATTACTGATTCCAACTCCAGCCTTCTATCCATTATGTCACACTTCCTATTTACATCATTATCACTATTTAACAATCAGTGAATACCTAGAATTTGTATATAACTGCTAAGGTACTGTTAGAAGACAGACAGCAATAATAAAAGTCACTAGCATGTGGATAAAGATGGGAGGGCAATTTGTTTTGTCTTTAATCTCTTTAAAAAATATGGTAGCTAGAAGACTATAAAATAGAGAGAAATGGAGTCTCTGTCCAAGAGATTTCTACATCTATGGGACTGGAAACAATAAATAAATTTAATTAAAATAGTGCAGGAAGAGCTATGTAATGATGGGCTAATTCAACCAATTAAGTAGCTGAGAAGGGCTATGTCAATTTTTAAAAAGCAAAAATAGCTCTCATAGATTTCTAGTTCTAGAAAGCACTTTAAAATGATCTAGTCAACTTCTTTATTTTTTTCATTTAAGGAAACTGAGTCCTAGAGTTGAGATGTAATTTGCCCAAGTTTCTATAATTAGGTAGTGGAAGAGTTAGGCCTTGACTTAATGACCAATTTAGTCTATGTCCCACTGTACCAAACAGCTTCTATCAGTAATAAATTATTTTTCCCCAATGTAATGTGCTTAGAAATGAATATGTTTTGTATATAAATAACACATTGGCTTTTGAAACAACTAATTATCTATTAATAGCATGAGCACTTTCTCAGACAAAGCCATTTTGAAGAGTGCTAAGAAGCTTCTGACTTCTCTCATTAGCCAGTGTTTAATGTGATATATGCAGGATTGATGACAGAATGTGGTTCAGTGCTGGACTCCTTTTATGCCCTAGGATGTGTAGATTATAACCCCTTTTTATTGTCAAGATGCAATTTAGAGAACTCTAAATTTCACTGAATTCCCAAACTAAGCTTAGTTTTTTCTTCTCATGTCTCATTTTCCAGATGAAAATTTCAGTGATAATTATGATTATTTATTATTGATTCTAAATGAAACTTGCCTGTAAACCACAGCCTTGATTTTATTTTAGTATTAGCCTGTTCATTCATTCATTCATTCATTCATTCATTCAACAGTAATCAAGCTCCAACCTAAGATTTCATCAATAAGACAAAACTGAAAAATTCTCTGGAACTAAAGGAATTGCATTCCTTTTGGGGAGAGGGAACATAATCTGGACAAATGAAATGGACTAATAAGTGGATCAGCCTTTCTGTTGGACTGAAGATATTGTGTGCCCATCACTACTATGCATGCTTTATGGGGTCCCTCCCTAATCCATCAGATAAGAGGCAATGGGTGGCCTTTCTCTAAGTTATCCCTATTAAATACAGAAAATCAAATGACATATATGTAATTTCCAGAAGGAGAATGCCAGTAATTGGTGCAGTGACCAATTTGCTTCCTATAGGAAGTAGAGTTTGAACAAGGTTTTGAAAGAATGATCTGTGCGGTGGAGTTGAAGATGGAGTGAGTATATTTTAGGATGGGTTGTATGAAAGAATAGAGGTGAGAGATTGAATGTTATGAAGTGAAAGCAGAAAGTACACCAGTTTAGCCAGAATGCAGAGTGTACAAAAATGCAATAATATGCTACAAATCTGGAAATATATATTATAGTCAGATTATGGAGAACTTTAGGACCTAAAGATGGAATATCATATTACATCACAAAGGCAATAAGGATTGTTCTTGAAGAAGGGAGTGACATAGACAGACCTGCATTTATTTCAGGAATCTACTTTGTCAGCTGTATTGAGGATGGCATGGATAGGGAAGAGATTACTCTGGTGTATGGTGTATTACCATGACATATCTGTATAAGTGGGAAAAAAGCAATGGATGCTTTAATGAGATTATGGAAATAGAAAAGAAAAGTGTATATATGTTTATATGTATCTATATGTTCATAGAAACATATGTGCATGTATTTGTCAATAGATGTACACACATGTGTACAGGGAGGTGATGTCATGACATGTAAGTGAATAGCATGGTTTAGTACAGTGCTTCTCAAAATCAGGGGAATCATAAGGTCAAAATGATTTTCATAATCTTAAAATATTTTAATTTCATATATATATATATATAAGAATACATATATTCTTATATATATCATCAGAAATAGTCTAAATAAACAAAAGCTCTTTGGAGGGGGATTCTTAACCATTTTTGAGGTTCTAAAGGAAAACTGATATCAGAAAATTTGAAAACTGATGATTTAGTGAAAAAAACTAAATGTGAAGTTAGAATTTGTTGTTCAGTTATTTTTCAGTTGTGTCTAACTTTTTGCAACCCTATTTGGTTTTCTTGGAAAACATACCAGAATGGTTTGTCATTTCTTTCTCCAGTTCATTTTACAGATGAAGAAACTGAGGTAAACAGGGTTAAGTGACTTGCCCAGAGTCACACTGCTAACAAGTATTTGAGGTTAGATTTGAACTCATAAAGGGAAATTTCCCTGACTACAGATCATCATTAGCCACTGTACCACCTACTGCTTATTACCTATGTGACCCTGGAAGAAATAATTTTATTTTTAAAGACTTCAGTTTCCTCACATAAAATGAGGACACTGGACTAAATGTTCTCTAAGAGGTTTTATAGCTCTAATTTCTATGTTGCTTGGAGAGGCAGTATGGTGTAGTAGATTGAAAGTTAGTTTCAGAGTCAAGACAATTTGGGCTCAGTCCTTTTTCTGATGTATACTAACTGAGTAACCCTAGGCAAATCATTTAAACTTGCATTGCCTTAGGCAACTCTCTCAGATCTTAAATTGCAGTGAAGGTGACATGTTACATTGGTAGAAGTTTTTTCATCCAAAAATTCACTTTAGGAAATGAAATCATAGAATTAATCCTTATTGTATGAAAGAGAATACTTTCTTTTCCTTAAGTTGTATTATCTGTATCTTATAAAAATATTTATTGGGTAAAATAAAAGATTAAATATTAATTAAATTAGTGTTAACTATGAGAGGCATGATAGCTTGTGAACAGAAGGCTGACTTTAGATTTCAGAAGATCTGAATTCAAATTTTGCTTACACACCACCTCAATGATTATAGGTAATCACTTAACCCCTCCCTTTTTCAGGCAAAGTACCTTTGAAATTCTAAGGTAAAAAAAAGTTTCAGATATACATTGATGAAAAGACTTTCAGATTTGGACCCAAAACTTAATAATAATGAGAATAATGTTTTTTTGAAAAATTAATTAATTTATTTTTTAATGCATATTGCTTTATAAATCATATTGGGAGAGAAAAATCAGAGAAAAAGGGAAAAAACCATGGGAAAGAAAAAAGAAAACAAAAAAATAATGTGTTGATTTACATTCAATCTCCACAGTTCTTTTTCTGCATGTAGATAGCATTTTCTATCCAAAGTCAATTGGAATTGTTTTGGACCACTGAACCACTGAAAAGAACCAAGTTTTTCATAGCCTATCATTGCACATTCCATTATATTGTGCACAATATAATCCTGGTTCTGCTTGTTTCTGTCAGCATCGGTCTGTATAAATCTTTCCAGACCATTTTAAAATCAGCTTGTTCATCGTTTTTTTTTTTTTTTTTTTTATAGAACAATAATATTCCATTACATTATTCAGCATTCCTCAATTGATGGCATCTACTCATTTTCCAATTCTTTGCTACCACAAAAAGAGCTGCGACAAACATTTTTGTACATGTGGGTACTTTCCCCTCCTTTATTATTCATTGGGATACAGACTCAATAGTGGGTCAAAGAATATGCATAGTTTTATAATCCTTTTCGCATAATTCCAAATTGCTCTCCAGAACAATTGGATCATTTCACAACTCCACCAACAATGCATTGGTATACCAGTTTTCCCCACATTCCCTCCAACATTTATAATTATTTTTCCTGTTATCTTAGCTAATATGTGAAGTGTGAGGTTGTACTTCAGAGTTGTTTATATTTGCATTTCTCTAATCAAAAATGGCAGGTATGCCAACAATCATAATAGATGACTTTAATTTTTTCATCTGAAAATTGCTTCTTTATATCCTTTGATATATCAATTTGACACAGTTCATTATATATTTTAGAAATGAGATTTTTATTAGAAATATTGGTTGTAAATTTTTTCCCCAACTTTGTTCTTCCTTTTAATCTTGTTTGTGTTGGTTTTGTTTACGCAAATTTTTTTTAACTTAATGTAATAAAAATTTAATATCTACTCTGTCTTTCATAATGTTTTCTATTTCTTCTTTGGCCATAAATTCCTCCCTTATCCAAAGAACTAATAGGTAAATTATCCCTTGTTCTAATTTGTTTATAGCATCATCCTTTTTGCCCAATTATGGTCCATTTGAACCATATTTTGATATGGGATGTGAGATGTAGATCTGTGCTGAGTTTCTGACATATTCATTTCCATTTTTCCCAGCAATTTTTGTCAAGTAGTGAGTTCTTATCCCAGAAGTAAGAAACTCTTATCCCAGAGTTTGTGAGTTTGTCAAATATTGGATTATTATGAACCTTGATTATTATGTCATGTGTATTTAATCTGTTCCACTAATCCACTACTCTATTTCTTAGCCAGTACCAAATGGTTTTGATGACTGCTATTTTATAATAGAGTTTTACTACTGCTACTACTAAGTTACCATCCTTTGTATTTTTTCCCATTAATTTCCTTGAGATTCCTGATCTTGGTTCTTCCATACGAATTTTGTTATTTTTTTTTTTTTTTTAGTTTCATAAAATAATTTTTTGGCAATTTGATTGGCTTGGCATTGAAAGCAGTAGACCAATTTAAACAGAATTCCCATTTTTATTATATTAGCTCAGTCTACCCATGAGCAATTGATATTTTTCTGTTTAGATCTGACTTTATTTGTATGAGAAGTATTTTATAATTGTATTCATATAATTCCTAGGTTGGTCTTGGCAAATAGCCAAATATTTTATTTTGTCAAAAGTTATTTTAAATGTAAATTTTCTTTCTATCTCTTGCTACTGCTATTTGTCAGTAATATGCAGAAATGGTAATGATTTGTTTGAGTTTATTTTATATCCTGCAACTTTGTTAAAGCTGTGAATTGTTTCCAGTAGATTTTTGGATGATTTTCTTGGATTCTCTATGTATCATTCTATCATCTGAAAATAGTGATAATTTTATTTCTTCATTGCCTAATCAAATTTATTTAATTTCTTTCTTTTTATTGCTAAAGTCAACATTATTACCACAATTTTGAATAATAGTGGTGATAATGAGCATCCTTGTTTTACCCTGATCTTATTGAGAATATATCCAGCTTCTGTCCATTACAAATAATGCTTACTGTTGGTTTTATTTTATTATCTTAAGGAAAGTTCCCTATTCAGTCTAGTGTTTTTAATAGGAATAGGTGCTGTATTTTGTCAAAAGTTTTTTCTTTTTCTGCGTCTATTGAGGTTATCATATGATTTCTGTTGGCTTTGTTATTAATATGGCAGATTTTGGTAATAGTTTTCCTGATATTGAATCAATACTATATTCCTGGTATAAATCCCACTTCATCTTAGTGTATCATCTTGTTGATAAGTTGTTGTAATCCCTTTGCTAATGTTTTATTTAAAATGTTTGCATCAATATTCATTAGGAATTCATTAAATCACTACATTGATCTGTATTTTCTTTCTCTGCTTTGACTCTGCCTAGTTTTGGTATCAGTACCATATGTATATATAGAAGGAATTTGGCAGTACTCCAAATAATTTACATAATAATGGAATTAATTGGTACAGTTCACTTGTAAATCTATCTGGTTGTGAAGATTTTTTCTTAGTGAGTTCATTAATGACTTGTTCAATTTTTTTTTTTTCTAAAATGGGACTATTTAGGTAATTTATTTTCTCTTATTAATCTACACAATTTATATTTTTGTAAATATTTATCCATTTTGATTAGATTGTTGGATTTGCTACCATACGTTTGGGCAAAATATGTTTGCTTTAATTACTTTTTCATTGATGATTAGTTCACCTTTTCATTTTTGATGCTGGTGATTTTTTTCCCCTTTTTCTAATCAAATTAACTAAAGAGTTTTATATTTTGTTGTTGTTGTTTTTTTTCCATAAAACCAACTCTTAGTTTTATTAATCAGTTCAATAGTTTTCTTAGATTCAATTTTATTAATCTCTCCTTTGCATTTCAGAATTTTTAATTTGGTATTTAATTGGGGATTTTTAATTTATTCTTTTTCTAGTTGCATGCCCAATTCATTGATCCCTTTATTTTATTAATGCAGCTATTTATTTATTTTTTGTTATTCTATTTTTGTATTTACAAGATACATGCATAAGTAATTTTTCAGCATTAACAATTGCAAAACCTTTTGCTCAAACTTTTCCCTTCCTTCCCCCCCACCTCTTCCCCCAGATGGCATGTTAAATATGTTAAAGTATAAGTTAAATACAATATATGTATATGTGTCCAAACAGTTATTTTGCTGTACAAAAAGAATTGGACTTTGAAATAGTGTACAATTAACCTGTGAAGGAAATCAAAAATGTAGACAGAGAAAAATAGAGGGATTGGAAATTCTATGTAGTGGTTCATAGTCATCTCCCAGAGTTCTTTCCCTGGGTATACCTGGTTCAGTTCATTACTGCTCTATTGAAACTGATCTGGTTCATTTCATTGTTGAAGAGGGCCACTTCCATCAGAATTGATCATCATATAGTATTGCTGTTGAAGTATATAGTGATCTTACAGTCTTGCTCATTTCATTCAGCATCAGTTCATGTAAGTCTCTCCAGAACTTTCTGAAATCATCCTGTTGGTCATTTCTTACAGAGCAATAATATTCCATAATAATATTCATATACCACAATTTATTCAGCCATTCTCCAATTGATGGGCATCTACTCAGTTTCCAGTTTCTGACCACTACAAAGAGGGTTGCCATAAACATTGTTGCACATACAGGTCCCTTTCCCTTCTTTAAGATGTCTTTGGGGGGCAGCTAGGTGGCACAGTGGATAGAGCACCAGCCTTGAATTCAGGAGGACCTGAGTTCAAATCTGGTCTCAGACACTTAACACTTCCTAGCTGTGTGACCCTGGGCAAGTCACTTAATCCCAGCCTAAAAAAAAAAAAAAAAAAAAAAAAAAAAAAGATGTCTTTGGGATATAAGCCCAGTAATAACTACAGTTTGATAACTTTTTGAACATAATTCCAAATTGCTCTCCAGAATGGCTGGATGTATTCACAATTCCACCAGTAATGTATCAGTGTCCCTGTTTTCCCACATCCCCTCCAACGTTGTGCATTACCTTTCCCTGTCATTCTAGCCAATCTGATCATTGTGTAGTGGTATCTTAGAGTTGTCTTAATTTGCATTTCTCTGATTAATAATGACTTGGAGCCTCTTTTCATATGGCTAGAAATACTTTCAATTTCTTCATCTGAAAATTGCCTGTTTTTATCCTTTGACCATTTATCAACTGGAGAATGGCTTGATTTCTTATAGAGTCAATTCTTTATATATTTTGGAAATGAGGCTTTTATCAGAACCTTTGACTGTAACAATATTTTCCCAGTTTATTGCTTCCCTTCTAATCTTGTCTGAATTAGTTTTGTTTGTACAAAACTTTTCAATTTTATATAATCAAATTTTTCTTATTTTGTGATTAATAATGATCTCTAGTTCTTCTTTGGTCATAAATTCCTTCCTCTTCCACAGGTCTGAGAGGTAAACTATCTTATGTTCTTCTAATTTTTAATGCAGCTATTTAGAAATGCAAAATTTCCCTAAGAACTGCTTTGGCTTCATCCCATAGGTTTTGCTATGTTGTCTCATTGTTGTCATTCTCTTGAGTGAAATTATGGATTGTTTCTGTATGGATTTGTCATTTTACCCACTCATTCTTTATTTCCAGTTACTAATTCTCTAATTTCCAGTTGTTTTTAGTCTATTTTTCCTGGCCCTTTATTGAGCAAGACTTTTGTTGCATTGCAGTCTGAAAAGGGAGCATTTACTATTTCTTTCTGCATTTGTGAGGTTTTTAATACATGGTCAATTTTTGTGGAGGTGCTATTTACTAGTGAGAAAAAGGGGAATTCCTTTGTGTCCCTATTCAATTTTCTCCAAAGGTCTACCATATAGATTTTCTAAGATCCTATTAAGCTCCCTAAATTTTTTTCTTGTATATTTTATGGTTATATTTGTTTGATTCTGAGAGGAGAAGGTTGAGTTTTATAATATAGTTTTGCTATCAATTTTTTCCTATAATTGAGTTAATATATTCTCTAGGAATTTGTATACTCTACCCTTGGTACATATACATTTATACATTTAGTATCATTACCTGCTTTATTGTTTATGGTACCCTTTGCCAAGATGTACTTTCCTAACTTAGCCTTATAAATTATATATATATATATATATGTGTGTGTGTGTGTGTGTGTGTGTGTGTGTGTGTGTGTATACTTTTGCTATATTTGAGATCAAAATTTGAGATCTGTTTTTTTTTTTTTTTTACTTCAGCTGAAGCGCCATGAATTCTGTTTCAGTCTTTTACTTTTACTCTGTATGTTTCTCTCTGTGTCAAATGTGGGATTCTGTTTTTTGTTTCCCTTTTATGGGAGAGTTTATCCATTCACATTCACATTTATGATTACTAGCTCTATATTCCCCTCAATCTATCTTCTCCCCTGTATATACTTTTGTTCTCTCTTTCCATCTTTTCCTTAATAGTTGTTTTTTAAATTCTATTTTACCTGCTACTTTATCTTTTATCATCCTCCTCCATTCTTTTACATTTTTCCCCCTAGTGTTTCTATTCTTCCTTATCCAGCTTCTTCCTTTTTCCTTCTTTCTCCTCCTTTTTCTTTATAGTTTTCTATACCCAACTGAATAATTAAGTTATTTTCTATTTGAACTCAAAATAATGAGATCAAGCTTCAGACAATGCTCATCCCCCTCCCTTCTTTCCCTCAATTGTAATAGGTCTTCTGTGCCTCTTCATGTGATCTAATTTCTCCCATTATACTTCCCCTTTCCTCTTCTCCCTGTACAATCCTTTTTCCATTCCCTTATTGTCCTTTTCTTTGGTATCATCACAACAGAATCTATTCATTATCATACCCTCTGTCCATGTGATGACCCCTCTGTTTGCCTAAGTAACACATACAATTCTCAAGAGTTACAGAAATCATTTTTCCATCTAGGGATATAAACAGTTTAACCTTTAAATTATATATATATATATATATATATATATATATATATATTCCCTTGTTTATCATTCTATGCTTCTCTTGAGTCCTGTGTTTGAAGATTGAATTTTCTGTTTAGTTATGTTTTTTTTTCAACAGAAATGATTTAAAGTCTCTTACTTCATTGAAACTCTATTTATTGCCTCCCCTGAAAGATGATGCTGAGTGTCATTGGGAATTAATTCTTGGTTGAAACACCAAATCCTTTGCCTTCCAGAACATCATATTCTAGGCCCTCTAATTCTTTATCGTAGAAGCTGCCAGATCCTAGATAATCCTGACAGTTGTTCCTTGATATCTTAATTGTTTTTGTCTGGCAGTTTATAATACTTTTTTCCTTGAGATTGCAGTTTTGTAGTTTCTTGTGGTTTTCCTGGTGAGACCTCTCTCCAAAGGTAATCAATGGATTCTTTCAATGAATATTTTCCCCTTTGTTTATATTATATCATGGCAATTTTCCTTGATGATCTCTTGAAGTATGGTATTCATTTAGGCTCTTGTTTTGGTGATATCCTTCAGGTAGATCAATACTTTTTAAATTGTTTCTTCTAGATCTATTTTTCATGTAGTCTGTTTTTTTCCAATGAAATATTGTACATTTTCATCCATTTTTTCATTCTTTTTAGTTTGTTTGATTCTTGAAATCTTATAGAATCATAAGTTTCCACTTGCCCCAATCTAATTTTATTGGGTAATTTTCTTCAGTTAGCTTTGTATATCTTTTTTTTCCATTTGGTTAATTCTACTTTTGAAAGTATTATTTTCTGGGGTGGCTAGGTGGTGCAGTGGATAGAGCACCAGCTCTGAGGTCAGGAGGATCTGAGTTCAAATCTGGCCTCAGACACTTAACCCTTCCTAGCTGTGTGAGCCTGGGCAAGTCACTTAACCCCAATTGCCTCAGGGGGAAAAAAAAAGGTTATTTTCTTCAGTGGATTTTTTTTTTTTTTTTGTATTTGTCCAATTGTTGTTTTTTTTTAAGGAATTTCCAGCCTTTCCCAAGTTGTTGACTCTTACATACTTCTCATTTCTTTTCTTTTCTTTTTTTCTTCTACCTCTATTATTTGCTTTTTAAAGTCTTTTATGAGCACTTATAAGAAGCCTCTTTGAGCTTGAGAGCAATTCATATCACACTTTAAGATTTCTTCTATGAACATTTTTGCCCTTGTATGAGTTGGTGTTTTGATCTTCCCTGTCATTGCAGTAACTTTCTTTGATCAAAGTTTTTTTCTCTTTCTTGATCATTTTTTCCCCTTTTCTTTTGGCATTTCCTAGTTTTGTACTTTTATGTTTGATCTCTACTCTTGTGCTTAAGGTGGCACTGTTCCAAGTTTTCTGTGCAGCTCTGAGCCTTGGCTTTGAGTACAGGGACCTCTTGTGTTTGGAGGGTGTAGCTTTGCCTGTTCTTTCCAGGAAACATTTTAGTTTCTGAGAATTTGCCTTCTTAGCTGGGACTGGAGCCTGCTCCACTGATCTGCTCCTCTGCTGACCCAGGACCAAGGATATTGTTGCTGATTGCTGTGTTTAAGACCCTTTCACTGATTTTTCCCAGATGTGTGTTGGGCTGAACACTCTTTTTGTCCCAATGAGACTGACCTTTCTTGAAGCTTTTCCAATCTTTCTTGAACTGGAGAGTAGTTTTCTGTCCAAAATCTATTAGAAGTACTTTGGCTTACTGAATCACTGAGAAGAACCAAGCCATTCATAATTGATCATCCCACATTCTTGCTGTTATTGTGTACAAAGTATTTCTATTCTGCTTGTTTTGCTTATCACCGGTTCATATAAATCTTTCCAGGCCTTTCTATAATCAGCTTGTTCATCATTTTTATAGAACAATAATACTCCATTATCTTCATATACTTTAACTAGTTTAGCCATTCCCCAACTGATATACATCCACTCATTTTCAATTCATTGTTACCATACAAAGAGCTGCTACAAACATTTTTTGCACATGTGGGTCCTTTTCTCTCCTTTATGATTTTCTTGGGATACAGACCCAGTAATGGCACTTGCTGGGTCAAAGAGTATGCACAGTTTTATATACTTTGGGGCATCGTTCCAGACTGATCTCCAGAATGGTTGGATCAATCCACTACTCATATGGATTTTCAATTTATTCTTACTTGATCACCCTCTGCTAGACATCCTCTACTCTAAATATATTTCCTTAAATATAATAATCCAAACTGAGCAAAATATTCCAGTTATACTCTATTTGATGCAAAGAGAAGCAAATAGAATCATCCCTTAATTCTTGATTTTATTATTTAATTTATGTGTCTTTATATTGCATCATTTTAGCCATGTCATGTCACATTTTTATCAATTAATTGATTATGATTTCATTCATTTACATTTTTGTAGCCAATTTTTTTTATTGCTCTCTTAGTACTACTCATTTTATTAGGCATTGATTTTATTTTCATTTTTTCATTTTATTATTTATTTTTAACATTTAAAAAATTGAGTTCCAAATTCTCTCCCCTCATTCCAGTGAGAAGGCAAGCAATATAATATTATTTATATATGTGATATCATGCAAAATACATTTCCATATCTCCAGTATTTTGAAAAAGGAAAAAAAATAAAAGTGAGAAAAGTATACTTCAATTTGTACTCAGAGTTCATCAATTCTCTCTCTGGAAGTGAATAACATTTTTTGTCATGAATCTTTTGGAATTGTCTTGATTAATTGAACTGATAAGAATAGTTAAGATTTTCACAGCTGATCATTATTATAATATTTCTATTACTGTGTGCAATGATCTTCTGGTTCTTCTCATTCCATTTTTTTATCAATTTATACAGGTCTTCCCATGTTTTTTTTTCCCTGAAAACCATCACTCTTGTCATTTCTTATAGCACAATAATACTCCATCATAATGATGTTATATAGTCATATGCTATTCAGCTGTTCCACAACTGATAGCATCCCTTCAATTTCCATTCTTTTCCGTCATAGAAAGAACTGCTAAAATATTTTTGTACACACAGAACATTATTTTTTAAATCTCCTTGGCGTACTGACCTAGTAGTGGAATTGCTTGGTCAGAGGGTATGCACAGTTGTTAAAGTCCTTTGGATATAGTTCCAAGTTGTTTTCCAGAATGGTTGGACCAATTCACAACTCTACCAACAGTTATTTAGTATCCCTATTTTCCCTCATAATTGCGAGGTGGGGCCTCATAATATTAATTCAGAACATTTTTATATGACTTTCGATGGCTTTGATTTCTTCTTCTAAAAATTGCCTTTCATTCCACCATTTATCATTTGGGGATGGTTCTTAGTATTTTTTTAATTTGACCCAGTTCTCTATATATTTGAGAAATGGGGCCTTTATCAGAAAAGTTTGCTATAAAATTTTGGTATTACTTTATTGCTTTATGATATCTTTTAGCAAAATGTAATTTCCTTGATTATATCTTTTAATTGGGCCAATTTTTACTTTTTTTTTTTGTCTGAGATGATTGCTATCCCTGCTTTTGTTTTTAAAATATCAACCAAACCATAATAGATTCTGCTCTACTTCTTTATTTTAACTCTGTGTATGCATCTTTGTTTTAAATTTATTTCTTATAAACAATATGTGGTTGGATTCTTGTTTCTAATTCAGTCTAATATCTATTTCTATTTCACTGGTGAGCTCATCCCATTCATATTCACATTTATGATTAGTTACTCTCTATTTTTCTACATCCTATTTTCTTTTGTTTATTTTTCTCTTTTTATCCTGATTTTTCTTAAAAATATGTTTTAGTTCTGACCACTACCTACCTAAATCTGCTCTCTCTTTTATCATCTATTCCCTTTTATCCACACCTTGTTTTCTCTTATTCACTTCCCTTCCAATTTTCCTTATGGTTAAAATAGATTTATATACCCAACTGAGTATTTAAATACATTTTCCCTTTTCCAAGTCAGTTCCAATGACAGTGAGATTCAAACATTGTCTCCCCACTCCCACTCCCCATTTCCCCCTTCATTGTAAAACGATCTTGTATATGTACCTTTTTAGATAAAATAATTTATCTCATTCTACTTCTCTCTTTCTCTTTCTCCCAATGCATCCCTCATTTTTGTCCCTTCATTTTTTGGGGAAAATCATTCCAAAATAAAAAACTCAAACTCATGCCCTTTGTCTATGCAGACTCCTAAAAGTCCTAATAACTATAAAGTTCTTAGAAATTTCATGTATCATTTTCCCATATAGGAATTTAATAGTTTAACTTTAATATTGTGTAATCATGTCCCACTTTTTGTACCCCATTTTGGGTTTTCTTGGCAAAGATACTATAGTGATTTGTTATTTCCTTCTCCAGATATTTTATACATGAGGAAATTGAAGTAAACATGGTTAAGTGACTTGCTCAGGGTCATAGATAAAACATTTCTAAGGTTGGAATTGAACTCAAAAAGATAAGTATTTCTGACAATAGTCCTGGTGCTCTATATACTGTATCATCTAGCTTCCCTGACTTTATTAAGTTCTTGTAATTTCTCTTTAATTTTTACCTTTTTATGCTTCTCTTAATCTTATGTTTTAATGTTGACATTTATTCAGCTCTATCTTTTCATCAGGAATGCTTGAAATTCTTCTATTTCATTGAATATCAATTCCTCTCTATGGGGGGATTGTACTTAGTTTGTCTGGGAAGATTATTTTTGCTTGTCTTTGTAGCTCCTTTGCCTTTTAGATGATCATATTTCAACCTCTATGCTTCATTAACATGAAAGCTGTTAAATCTTGTGTGATCCTGACTGTGGCTTCATGATATTTTAATAGTTTCTTTCTTTTTGAATACTTATAATATTTTTTTTTTTCTTTTATCTGGGAACTCTGGATTTTGGCTACAATATTTATAGAAGTTTTCATTTTTGAATTTCTTTCAGGATGAATTCTTTCAACTTCTATTTTATCCTCTGGATCTAAGATAGATGGGGTAATTGTCCTTGATTGTAAAGTTCTTGAATTGTGAGGGTCCGGTTGTCCGCTCAATTATAATCCTTCTCTGCGAGGAGATCTATAAAATCTTTTCCTCTGTGCGCAGGTTTCTTGGGAGCTCTGAATCTCCTCCAACTCTTGTTCTTTCTCAAATCAGACTGATCTCCTTTCAGCGTGCCTGACGTCAAAACTCTATCCCAGAGTCGATTCTCTCAGACTCAATGCTGCCCTTCTTTTATCCTCCCAGAGGTTGGGAGAGTCTTGTTGGATTGTTGCCTCTTCCTTTATCTTGGTCTTGCTTCCTATGAATCATTCCATATATCTTCAAATTGTACATATGTGTCACTACTTGTACAAAAGCATTTCATTTCACTCATTTACAACAGTCATTTCCTCCATCCCTCAAATGATGGATACCCACTTTGCTTCCTATTGTTTTCTTGTATACAAAATAGTACCAAAAAGATTCTGGTATGCCTTTGATCCAGCAATATTTCTACTGGACTTGTATCCTTAAGAGATCATAAAGAAGGGAAAGGAACCCACATATGCAAAAATGTTTGTAGTAGCCCTTTTTGTAGTGGCATGAAACTGGAAACTGAATGGATCTGATAAAGACCTCATTTCTAAAATATATAGAGAATTTACTCAGATTAATAATAGTCCAAACTGTTCTCCAATTAATAAATGGTCAAAGAATATGAACAGACAATTTTCAGATGAAGAAATCAAAAGTATTTGTAGTCACATGAAAAGGTGCTCTAGATCACTATTGATCAGAGAAATGCAAATTAAGACAACTCTGAGATACCACTATATACCTATCAGATTGGCTAAGATGACAGGAAAAGATAATGATGAATGTTGGAGAGGATGTGGGAAAACTGAGACACTGATACATTGTTGTGGAACTATGAATGGATCCAACCATTCTGGAGAGCAATTTGGAACTATGCTCAAAAAGTTATTAGATCCTCTGGATGTAAAAATGTTTCCCCAGTTTATTGCTTCCCTTCTAATCTTGTCTGCATTAGTTTTGTTTGTACAAATACTTTTTAACTTAATATAATTAAAATTATCTATTTTATGATCAATAATAACCTCTAGTTCTTCTTTGGTAACAAATTCCTTCCTCCTCCACAAATCTGAGAGGTAAACTATCCTATGTTCTAATTTGTTTATAATATCACTCTTTATGTCTAAATCATGAATCCTTTTTGACCTTACCTTGGTACAGGTTGTTAGGTCTAGGTCTATGCTTACTTTCTGCCATACTAGTTTCTAATTTTCCCAGCAGTTTTTGTTAAATAGTGAATTCTTATCCCAAAAGGTGGGACCTTTGGGTTTGTTAAATACTAGATTTTTATAGTCATTGGCTATTTTGTTCTATCAACCTAAACTCTTCCACTGATCAACTTCTCTATTTCTTAGCTAGTACCAAATGTTTTTGATAACCATTGCTTTATAATATGGTTTTAGATCTGCATCTACGCCACCTTCATTTGATTTTCTCTTTATTAATTCCTTGGAAATTTTTGACCTTTTGTTCTTCCAGATGAATTTTGTTATTTTTTCTAGGTCAGTAAAATAGTTTCTTGGGATTTTGATTGTTATAGCACAAAATAAATAGATTAATTTAGGGAGTACTGTCATCTTTAATATATTCACTCGACCTATCCATGGGCACTTGATATTTTTCCAATTGCTTAGATATGACTTTATTTGTGTGGAAAGTGTTTTGTAGTTTTGCTTATATAGTTCCTGACTTTCCCTTGGCAGATAAACTCCCAAATAGACAATAAAAAGTTTTAACTTTAACAAAAAGATACTATTATGTATGGGAACTTTATAATTATCTTTAACTTCCTTGTATATGTCTTCAATAGAAGAATTTCTGAGTTATGTCTTTTAATCAAATTTTCTCACATAATTACAATTTGCCCACCAAATTAGAAAAGAAAATTCCAACTCTTTGGTGATGTTCAGTTATTTCAATCATATTCAATCCCATTTGGAGTTTTTCTTGCCAAATATACTAGAGTGGGTTTGTCATTCCCTTCTTCAGATCATCTTACAGATGAGGAGGAAATTTAGGCAAACAACATCAATTGACTTTTCTGAGATCACACAGCTGGTAAGTATCTAAGGCCAGATTTGAACTCAGAAAGATGACTTCCTGAATACAAGCTCTGCATTCGATTTACTATGCCACCTAGCTATATTTCATGGGAGGGTTAGCAGCTGCCAATCTCAGAGTACTCTGCAAATGCTGACATGTATAAAGAGTTTGAAGGAAACAGAAATTTTAAATGGCAGTGATGAGGAAATAAAGCATTCAAGACAGTGGATGTAGTTGATTGCAAACATTTGGAAGTGAAAAATGGGGTGTTATGTATTAGAAACAAAAAGACCAGTTTGATTAAACCTATAGAGTAGATAAAGGGAACTACTACATAATAAGGCTGAATGAAACCTATAACACAGTTTATTAAAGGTTTAAATCCCAACAGTGAATTGGTATTTTATTCTAGAGATAATAGAGATATAATTAAAAGTTTTTGAGTAGGGGAGTGGCACAGTCAGATCCATACTTTATAAAAAGACTTTGAGCATGCAGTGGGAAAGAGTCTTATTATTATATGTTTATGTCAATCTGCTATATTTCTTGAATATATTAATAATATCAAGTTAGTAACTTGATATTAACTTACAAATAACTTTTCAAATATTATACAATTTAATCCTCAAAACAACCCTTTGAAATAGGTGCCATCAATTCTGGTTTATAGAAGCAGAAACTGAGGCAGAAAGATTAAGTGACTTGTCCAGGACCACAGAAATAGTAACTGTTGTGAAACTGGAATGGAATATGTTTAATACTCCAGTAATATTAATATTTTATTTGTGATATTTAATGAATACGTTTTACTCTTCTATATTTTCTCTTTTTCTATCATCCTTTGATTTATATAAAATACTTTGTAATTATGCATTAACAAAATTGTTCATTTTGCTTTTTATGAGCTATTATTTTTCTTTAATTAAAAATTATTTTCCAACTATAGCTGTGTGATGCACCTAATATTCATTTTTTTATTTTTATAAGGCAAGCTTTTTGATATTTTGATCATATATGTGTTTGTATCTTATTGTGGTATATGATATGATATTGATCTAAATTAAATTTCTGCCAAACTTCTTTCCATTTCCTGTATTTTTACCCCAGAAAGAAAGTTCTCTTTTGGTATTTGTTCTTATATGCTTTGTCTCTCATCTTTTGTCCAGGTTCTTTGAAATCTTTCTTTGACTCATCCATCCCCTCAAACTATCATTATTTCTCTGCCTCCTCTTCCTTTCACTGCTAAGTTCCACAAAATACCCTGCACTCAAGTTACACATAAATCCATTTTCTGTGTAGTTTCCAATTCCATCAGTCACTGAAACTGATGCTGCTTTTCCTGGTGTCCAGCAGCAGTGGTGCTTTTGTTTAATCTGAAGACCAACAATGAACTAGGAACATTCATCAAACAAAATTAGACTGTAATGAAAGACCAGAAGCTGGGCAAGGTAGAAGAGAACCCTCTTTTCCTCTGTATACTACTTACCACTAGCTGAAAAAGACAACAAAAGTTATAGGTTTTCTAATACAGTCTAAAATGTACTAGATTTTGAGTTAGTTTTGAGTACTGGAATTCAAATCTTGCTTCTAACACTTCTACTTGTATGGTTTTAAGCAAGTCACTTAAACTCTTTAGGCCTCAGTTTCTTATTTGTAAAGTGGAGTAAGGTGGTGGACTAGATGACTTCTAAGAGTCTTTCTAGATTAAAATCTCTGATTGTATGATAATGGAGAATGAGGCAAAATTGTCAACTTTTTATAAAATGGTGTCAGAAGTACTAAAACTCAGAATAAATGACCCTGGCAACTAGTAAAAAGCCTCAATGTAGAGGGGGAAATTATCATTAGTTGTGATTATTGAAAATTTTTGTTGATTTAAATAATTCTATTCAGGTGCTTAAAGAAAGTAATTCAAGAGACATTCTTGGCTTCTGGACAAGTGAGAGAAATTATTGTTAGTGAAAGAGTTCCTTTTATGCAATATATATATCAATCATACGTATACATACATATAAGTATGTGTGTATGTACATAGAGAGAGAGAGCAGAGAGAGTGTAGAGAGAAAGATATATAGAGAGAGGGGGAGAGAAAGAGAGAGAGAGAGAGAGAGAGAGAGAGAGAGAGAGAGAGAGAGAGAGAGAGAGAGAGAGAGAAAGAGAGAGAGAAATAGACACAGAGAGACAGAGACAGAGACAGACAGAGACAGAAAGAGAACAAGCAGAGTGAATACCTGGAATCTCATTGCCATAGAATGAAATTTCTTAAACTGTAGGTTGTGACCCCATGTGGGATCATGCCATTGACTATGGGGGGCTGTGAAAAATATGGCATCAGTAAAAGGTATGAAATAGAAATAATCACAACAATTTTAATATGCAAATTGCTTTTATCTTTAATAAATATTAAAATATTATGCATACAAAAGAATTGTTTTAAAATAAATTCCTTTTTTGATTTATTATCATCAAAAGTTTAATTTGTCACCTACCAGGTTCTCATAAAAAATTTTTCAGCTGAAAAGGATCCTGACTGGAAAAAGCTTAAGAAGCTCTGGTATCAAACACTTCTACAGGAAGGAATTCCATCTACTAATGAAGCTTAGAACATTCTTTGCTACTTATAGTTTTTCCAGGAATATTGCAAGATTAAGTATCTTGCCCAAGGTCACATGTGTCTGAAGCATGATTTGAATCTAGGTCTATCCTTGCTTCCTCTATCCATTAACCCATGATGTTCATGCTACAAGGCAGTGTAGATACAAAGACAAAAAAGAAACATTCTCTACCATCAAAAAGTTTATATTCTATCAGTGGAGATCACATGTACTGTGAATATGCAAGAAAATATGTACATAAATATAAGATAATTTGAACTAAACTGTGAAGGAAATTAGAGATCACAAGAGAGTGATATGTATTCCTGGCATGGGTGATTGTGGAGGATAATTATGATAAGGCAGAAAGATGAAAGGTAGAGTGTTTTGTGTGAGAAAGATTAAGAAATTCAGCTTAGCTGAACAGTAGAATGAATATATTTATAATCATTCTTCATGGTACTAGGGAGTGACAGGAGTTTGCTGAGTAAAAGAGTGACATAGCAGACATAAACTTTAGGAAAACTACCTTAGCAGCTGTGTGGAGGGTGGATTAGAGATGGAGAAGACTTGAAGATGGAAGCAATATGAAGCTGCACCAGAAACTCCACTTCTGAAGCTATTATAAAGCAGAAAAAGCAATTAAAAGTAGTACTCAAGATCATCTGTGAGGGACTAGGCTTTTGAGGAGTTAAATTTTGGAGGTAATCTTTACTTATTCATAGGTTTCAGTTTGTTTCCATTTTTCTTTGAAATACGACTTTTTCTTATAATATTAGGGAAAGCAGACTTGTAGATAAATGCTATTACAAAATGAGTATTATTATGATTATTTCAAGTATTTAATGGGTTGCCATATGCTGAAGAATAGCTTGCATAGAGCTGTCCAAGGTCTTTGTTGAGGCATCTGGATAAGGAGATTGTGACACAGGGGATAAACTATTGGAATTAGAAGTAGGTAACAGTGGTCCAGAAACTAGATTTATCACTTATTATATGTATGACCTTGGACAAGTCATTTGGTTCTTAGTTTCAATTTCAATGTTAATAAATGATAAAATAGATCATCCTTGAGATCTGTTCAATTTAAAATTGATGGTGATAATGACAAAAAAGAAGTTATTTTTTAAAAAATCCAGAATATACTTTGTCCCCCTTATTCCATGAAAATCTCTGACTCAAGTTTTAAAGTAGTATTAATCTTTTAATGATAGCTGCAAGGAAAAACAAAGCAATTTGCTCATAGTAATTCCTAAGCAGAATTACCTATCTGAATTAAAGCCTTATTGTCCCATTTATAATGAACACAACACATTTTCTACATTAGTTTTTTTTTTTTGTATCATTCAATTATCTAACCATGTTGCAGTTGTTAATTCTTTAGCTCTCATACATCTATCTTTTCCACCCTGCAACTTCCCAACCTTGTGAGAATTAAAGCAAATGTTTCTTCTGGACAATATTCATTTATTTAGTTGTTAATGTGACTAAGTGTTTGAAAAATTGATAAAATAGTTTCTGAGGCAAAGTACTACATGACAAATACTAGTGCTTCATATACTCTCTGTTTGCAATATGCCATTTATACCCATGGGGAAAAAATGTGTCAATTTAGGACATTACAAATTGTCACCATTTCTATGAATATATTTCCATCAAAGACAGAAATTTGTATAATTGTCTCATTGGGACTTTGGGCAATATGGAAAACTCTTAGTTGATAAGTAGAGAGAATGATATGGAACTCTCTAGATTTGATTATAACAAAAATGTTTAAGTTTGACTAAAAAGGAAGAAGGTCAACTTCAGGAGAAGTCAAGGCAAGCCCAGATCATTGATTTTGGGGAAAGTTTGGGAAAGAAAGCATGATTTGGGAAAGAAAGCATGACAAGACAGAATAGCCAAGAAAACTAATTACTTGGAAGAATCATGGCCCAAGGCAGCTGTGACCCAGAAAAAGAAAACTACCTGAGGTGCCATCTTCCTTATTTGAGGACAAAGACATTCATGCCGATTGAAGTTTGCATGGGAATAAATGACAATAGTGGAGCTGTACCAATATTTGGATTAAAATAGATAATTTACTGAATTCCAGCCAAAATTCTTATATTCAGGTTCAGCCAATTTTTTTTTTTAGCAAAAGCATTTGAGAGCCAAATACTTCTCACTGCCAGCAAAAGTAACTTTGCAAAGCACTATGGAAATGTGTAAACTCTTTTTGACAAGAGTGGCAGTATTGAAGGTGGTAATCTATAAGGGTTAAAGGAGTAAAGTTCAAATGCGAATTTCAAGATGGTAGTACTAGATTTAGCTAGTTGGGCCAGGCTCTTTCTCAATTGGTTTTGGGAACAGAGATAGAATATTACAATAGAAAGAGTACTAGCTTTTGAGTCAGGAGGTTTGGATTGGAGTCTTGATTTTGTCACTTTCAACTTATGTGATGTCATATGAGTTAATTTTGTCTCTGTGAGTTATCATTTCTTCATTTTAAAAATGAAGATTATATTGTCTCCAATGAAATGTCTAACAGGTTTTAAGGATAAAATGAAATTATGTAAGTAAGACTCTGACCAGCTAGGTGGTACAGTAGATAGTCTGTATCTGAAGTCAGAAAGATTTATCTTCCTGAGTTCATATCTGGCCTCAGACACTTACTAGCAATGTGGCCCTGGACAAGTCACTTAGCCCCTTTTGCCTCAATTTCTTCCTCATCTAGAAAATAAGTTGTAGAAGGAAATGGCAAATCACTCCAGTCTCTTTGCCAAGAATGCACCAAAAGGGTCCTGAAGAGTTAGACAGAACTGAAATGACTGAACAACAACAAAATATAAAGCACTTTGTTAACATTAAAATGATGTTACAGAAATATGTTATTACTACAAAAATAATCTATATTTTCCCCTAATTAGGGAACTTATTTATTCTGCATTCAAAATTATAAGTTTATTACTCTAATTTTTCATGAAATAGAAAGAAAATATAATGTACAATTGTAATTATGCCATGGGATCTAGGGGAAAAGCAATACAAGATTTTGTTTCAACTCAAGTGAAGATAGAATTAATTTATGGATCAGTTTCAGACTAACAAATGATGATCTTTAAGGAGAAATTTAAGCATGACTTGGTTACTTTATATTTCTTATAGGGGAAACTGGTGAGAGGCAGCATAATATAATGTATTTGAAGGAAGGAAGACTGGGCTTCCGTTATGCTTCTGGTATATGGCTCTATTCACTTAACTTTTATTATCCCTCCCTTACCCCTTATGTTCTGCAATTCTCTAAGATTTTAGATTGAAGAGAAAACAACAATATACTTTGATAGAAGGAGTTTTCAATTCCAATTAAATTCCAGATTAAGCTTTTTTTTTTATTTTATTTTATAATTATAACATTTTTTGATAGTACATATGCATGGGTAATTTTTTACATTATCCCTTGCACTTACTTCTATTCAGATTTTTTCCCTTCCTCCCCCAACCCCCTCCCCCAGATGGCAAGCAGTCTTATATATGTTAAATATATTACAGTATAATTTAGATACAATATATGTGTGTAGAACCAAATTTTTTGTTGCACAGGAAGAATTGGATTCAGAAGGTAAAAATAACAGTTTACATTCATTTCCCAGTGTTCCTTTTCTGGATGTAGCTGGTTCTGTCCATCATTAATCAATTGGAATTGGATTAGCTCTTCTCTATGTTGAAGAAATCCACTTCCATCAGCATACATCCTCGTACAGTATCATTGTTGAAGTGTATAATGATCTTCTGGTTCTGCTCGTTTCACTCAGCATCAGTTGATGTAAGTCTCTCCAAGCCTCTCTGTATTGCTCCTATTGGTCATTTCTTATAGAACAATAATATTCCATAACATACATATACCATAGTTTACCCAACCATTCTCCAATTGATGGACATCCATTCATCTTCCAGCTTCTAGCCACTATGAAAAGGGCTGCCACAAACATTTTGGCACATACAGGACCCTTTCCCTTCTCTAGTAGTTCCTTGGGGTATAAGCCCAGTAGTAGTATGGCTGGGTCAAAGGGTATGCACATTTTGATAACTTTTGGGGCATAATTCCAGATTGCTCTCCAGAATGGTTGGATTCTTTCACAACTCCACCAACAATGCATCAGTGTCCCAGTTTTCCCACAGCCCCTCCAACATTCATCGTTATTTGTTCCTGTCATCTTAGCCAATCTGACAGGTGTGTAATGATACCTCAGAGTTGTCTTAATTTGCATTTCTCTGATCAATAGTGATTTGGAACACTCTTTCATATGAGTGGAAATAGTTTTAATTTCATCATCTGAAAATTGTCTGTTCATATCCTTTGACCATTTATCAATTGGAGAATGGCTTGATTTCTTATAAATTAAAGTCAATTCTCTGTATATTTTGGAGATGAGGCCTTTATCAGAACCTTTAACTGTAAAAATTTTTTCCCAATTTGTTACTTCCCTTCTAATCTTGTTTGCATTAGTTTTGTTTGTGCAGAAACTTTTTTTTTTTTTTTTTTCAACTTGACAAGCATTTATTAAATTCCTAACATGTGCTAGGTTCTGATAATATAGAGACAAAACCAAAACAATTCCTGGCTTCAAGAAGCCTACATTAATTCTTTTGGGAGAGGGGAAAAACAACAAGTATTTTCTTTTTTTTTTTTTTTTTTTATTTTTAGAAAGGAAATTTAATAAAAATGCAACAGAAATAACCCTTTTTTTTTATTATATATATATATATATATATATATTTTATAATATTATCCCTTGTATTCATTTTTCCAATTTACCCCCCCTCCCTCTATTCCCTCCCCCCGACGACAGGCAATACCATACATTTTACATGTGTTACAATATAGTCTAGGTACAATACATGTGTGCGAATATCACTTTCTTGTTGCACAATAAACATTAGAATCCGAAGGTACATGCAACCTGGGCAGACAGATATTAGTGCTAACAATTTTCATTCCCCTCCCAGTGTTTCTTCTCTGGGTGCAGCTACCTCTGTCCATCATTGATCAACTGGAAGTGAGTTGGATCTTCTTTATGTTGAAGATTTCCACTTCCATCAGAATACATCCTCATACAGCATTGTTGTTGAAGTGTACAGTGATCTTCTGGTTCTGCTCATTTCACTCAGCATCAGTTGATTTAAGTCTCTCCAGGCCTCTCTATATTCCTCCTGCTGGTCATTTCTTACCGAGCAATAATATTCCATAACCTTCATATACCACAATTTACCCAACCATTCTCCAACTGATGGACATCCATTCATCCTCCAGTTTCTAGCTACAACAAAAAGAGCTGCCACAAACATTTTGGCACATATATGTCTCTTTCCGCTCTTTAGTATTTCTTTGGGATATAATCCCAGTAGTAGCGCTGCTGGGTCAAAGGGTATGCACAGTTTGATAACTTTTTGGGCATAATTCCAGATTGCTCTCCAGAATGGCTGGATTCTTTCACAACTCCACCAGCAATGTATTAGTGTCCCAGTTTTCCCACATCCCCTCCAACATTTGTCATTATTTGTTCCTGTCATCTTAGCCAATCTGACAGGTGTGTAGTGGTATCTCAGAGTGGTCTTAATTTGCATTTCTCTGATCAGTAGTGATTTGGAACACTCTTTCATGTGAGTGGATATAGTTTCAATTTCTTCCTCTGAGAATTGTCTGTTCATATCCTTTGACCATTTATCAATTGGAGAATGGTTCGGTTTCTTATAAATTTGGGTCAGTTCTCTATATATTTTGGAAATGAGACCTTTGTCAGAACCTTTGTTTTTAAAAATATTTTCCCAATTTGTTACTTCCCTTCTAATCTTGTTTGCATTAGTATTATTTGTACAGAAACTTTTTAGTTTGATGTAATCAAAATCTTCTATTTTGTGATCAATAATGATCTCTAGTTCTCCTCTGGTCATAAATTCCTTCCTCCTCCACAAGTCTGAGAGGTAGATTATCCTCTGTTCCTCTAATCTATTTATTATCTCCCTCTTTATGCCTAAATCATGGACCCATTTTGATCTTATCTTGGTATATGGTGTTAAGTGTGGATCCATATCTAAATTCTGCCATACTAATTTCCAGTTTTCCCAACAGTTTTTTCCGAATAATGAATTTTTATCCCTAATGTTGGAATCTTTGGGTTTGTCAAAGATTAGATTGCTATAGATGTATCCTTTTTTGTCCTTTGTATCTAATCTGTTCCACTGATCTACCGGTCTATTTCGTAGCCAATACCAAATGGTTTTGGTGACTGCTGCTATATAATATAGCTTTAGATCAGGTACACTTAGACCACCTTCCTCTGAGTTTTTTTTCATTAGTTCCCTTGCAATTCTTGACCTTTTATTCTTCCATATGAATTTTGTTGTTATTTTTTCTAGGTCATTAAAATAGTTTCTTGGGAGTCTGATTGGTATAGCACTAAATAAATAGATTAGTTTGGGGAGTATTGTCATCTTTATTATATTCGCTCGGCCTATCCAAGAGCACTGAATGTCTTTCCAATTATTTAAATCTGATTTTATTTTTGTGGCAAGTGTTTTGTAATTTTTCTCATATAATTCCTGACTTTTCTTTGGTAGATGGATTCCCAAATATTTTATACTCTCAACATTTGTTTGGAATGGAATTTCTCTTTGTATCTCTTGCTGTTGCATTTTGTTAGTGATATATAAAAATGCCGAGGATTTATGTGGATTTATTTTGTATCCTGCCACTTTGCTGAAATTTTGAATTATTTCTAGTAGCTTTTTAGCAGAGTCTTTGGGGTTCTCTAAGTATACCATCATGTCATCTGCAAAAAGTGATAGTTTGATTTCCTCATTTCCTACTCTAATTCCTTGAATCTCTTTCTCGGCTCTTATTGCCGAGGCTAGCGTTTCTAGTACTATATTGAATAGTAATGGTGATAGTGGGCAACCTTGTTTCACTCCTGATCTTACTGGGAAAGGTTGCAGTTTATTTCTATTGCATATTATGCTTACTGACGGTCTTAAATATATACTCCTGATTATTCTAAGGAATAATCCATTTATTCCTATACTCTCAAGAGTTTTTAGTAGGAATGGATGTTGGATTTTGTCAAATGCTTTTTCTGCATCTATTGAGATGATCATATGGTTCTTATTAATTTGATTATTAATATGGTCAATTATATTAATAGTTTTCCTAATATTAAACCAGCCCTGCATTCCTGGAATAAATCCTACTTGATCATAGTGTATTATCTTGGAGATGATTTTCTGAAGTCTTTTTGCTAATATCTTATTTAAGATTTTAGCATCAATATTCATTAAGGAGATTGGTCTATAATTTTCTTTCTCAGTTTTCGATCTACCAGGTTTAGGTATCAGTACCATGTCTGTGTCATAAAAGGAGTTTGGTAGGACTCCTTCATCCCCTATTTTTTCAAATAATTTATATAACATTGGGGCTAATTGTTCTTTAAATGTTTGGTAGAATTCACATGTGAATCCATCTGGCCCTGGGGATTTTTTCCTGGGGAGTTGATTAATAGCTTGTTCTATTTCTTTTTCTGAAATGGGACTATTTAAGCAATTTATCTCCTCCTCTGTTAATCTAGGGAGCCTATATTTTTGGAGAAAGTCATCCATTTCACTTAAGTTATCAAATTTATTGGCATAAAGTTGGGCAAAGTAACTCCTTATTATTTCTCTAATTTCCTCTTCATTGGTGGAAAGATCCCCCTTTTCATTTGTAAGACTATCAATTTGATTTTCCTCTTTCTTTTTTTTGATCAAATTTACCAAAGGTTTATCTATTTTATTGGCTTTTTCATAAAACCAACTCTTGGTTTTATTTATTAATTCAATAGTTTTTTTACTTTCAATTTTATTGATTTCTCCTTTTAATTTTATTGATTTCTCCTTTTAATGTGCAGAAACTTTTTAATTTGGTGTAATCAAAATGTTCTATTTTGTGATCAATAATGGTCTCTAGTTCTCCCTTGGACACAAACTCCTTCCTCCTCCACAAGTCTGAGAGGTAAACCATCCCCTGTTCCTCCAATTTATTTATGATTTCGTTCTTTATGCCTAAATCTTGGACCCATTTTGATCTAATCTTAGTATGTGGTGTTAAATGTGGGTCCATGCCTAGTTTCTGCCATACTAATTTCCAGTTTTCCCAGCAGTTTTTGTCAAATAATGAATTCTTATCCCAAAATTTGGGATCTTTGGGTTTGTCAAAGATTAGATTGCTATTTTTATTCACTATCTTGTCCTGTGAACCTAACCTATGCCACTGATCAACTAGTCTATTTCTTAGCCAATACCAAATGGTTTTGGTGACTGTTGCTTTATAATATAGCTTTAAATCAGGTACACTTAGACCACCTTCCTCTGACTTTTTTTTCATTAGTTCCCTTGCAATTCTCGACCTTTTATTCTTCCATATGAATTTTGTTGTTATTTTTTCTAGGTCATTAAAATAGTTTCTTGGGAGTCTGATTGGTATAGCACTAAATAAATAGATTAGTTTGGGGAGTATTGTCATCTTTATTATATTCGCTCGGCCTATCCAAGAACATTGAATGTCTTTCCAATTATTTAAATCTGACTTTATTTTTGTGGCAAGTGTTTTGTAATTTTGCTCATATAATTCCTGACTCTCCTTTGGTAGATATATTCCCAAATATTTGATACTATCGACTGTTATTTTGAATGGAATTTCTCTTTGTATCTCTTGCTGTTGGATTGTGTTGTTAATGTATAAAAATGCTGAGGATTTATGTGGATTTATTTTGTATCCTGCGACTTTGCTAAAATTCTGAATTATTTCTAATAGCTTTTTAGCAGAGTCTTTGGGGTTCTCTAAGTATACCATCATGTCATCTGCGAAAAGTGACAATTTGATTTCTTCATTTCCTACTCTAATTCCTTGGATCTCTTTCTCGGCTCTTATTGCCAAGGCTAGAGTTTCTAGTGCTATATTGAATAGTAATGGTGATAGTGGGCAACCTTGTTTCACTCCTGATCTTACAGGGAAAGGTTCTAGTTTATCACCATTACATATGATGTTTACTGAAGGTTTTAAATATATGCTCATTATTATTTTAAGGAATAGTCCATTTATTCCTATACTCTCAAGCGTTTTTAGTAGGAATGGATGTTGGATTTTATCAAATGCCTTTTCTGCATCTATTGAGATGATCATATGGTTTTTATTAATTTGATTATTAATATGGTCAATTATACTAATAGTTTTCCTAATATTAAACCATCCCTGCATTCCTGGTATAAATCCCACTTGGTCATAGTGTATTATCCTGGGGATGATTTTCTGAAGTCTATTTGCTAATATCTTATTTAAGATTTTAGCATCAATATTCATTAAGGAAATTGGTCTATAGTTTTCTTTCTCAGTTTTCGATCTACCTGGTTTAGGTATCAGTACCATGTCTGTGTCATAGAAGGAATTTGGTAGGACTCCTTCAATCCCTATTTTTTCAAATAGTTTACATAGCATTGGAGTTAGTTGTTCTTTAAATGTTTGGTAGAATTCACCTGTAAATCCATCTGGTCCTGGGGATTTTTTCTTAGGAAGTTGGTTAATAGCTTGGTCTATTTCTTTTTCTGAGATGGGACTATTTAAACTACTTACTTCTTCCTCTGTTAATCTGGGCAAGCTATATTTTTGAAGGTATTCTTCCATTTCATTTAAGTTATCGAATTTATTGGCATAAAGTTGAGCAAAGTAGCTCCTAAGTATTGTTCTAATTTCCTCTTCATTAGTGGTGAGTTCACCCTTTTCATTTTCAAGACTATCAATTTGCTTTTTCTCTTTCCTTTTTTTAATCAGGTTTACTAAGGGTTTGTCTATTTTGTTGGTTTTTTCATAAAACCAACTCTTAGTTTTATTAATTAATTCAATAGTTTTTTTACTTTCAATTTTATTAATCTCACCTTTTATTTTTTGAATTTCAAGTTTTGTGTTTGTCTGGGGGTTTTTAATTTGTTCCTTTTCTAGCAATTTTAGTTGTAAACCCAATTCGTTGGCCCTCTCTTTCTCTATTTTATGCAGGTAGGCCTGTAGAGATATAAAACTTCCCCTAATTACTGCTTTGGCTGTATCCCACACATTTTGGTATGATGTCTCATTATTGTCATTTTCTTGGGTGAAGTTATTAATTATGTCTATGATTTGCTGTTTTACCCAATCATTCTTTAGTATAAGATTATTTAGTTTCCAATTATTTTTTGGTCTATTTTCCCCTGGCTTTTTATTAAATGTTATTTTGATTGCATTATGGTCTGAAAAGGATGCATTTACTATTTCTGCCTTGCTGCATTTGATTTTGAGATTTTTATGCCCTAGTATATGATCAATTTTTGTATAGGTTCCATGAACTGCTGAGAAGAAAGTATATTCCTTTCTGTCTCCATTTAGCTTTCGCCAAAGATCTATCATATCAAACTTTTCTAGTATTCTATTTACCTCTTTGACTTCTTTCTTATTTATTTTGTGGTTTGATTTATCTAATTCTGAGAGTGCATGGTTGAGATCTCCCGCTATTATAGTTTTGCTATCTATTTCCTCTTGCAGCTCTCTTAATTTCTCTTTTAAGAATTTAGATGCTGCACCACTTGGTGCATACATGTTTAATATTGATACTGCTTCACTATTGATGCTTCCCTTTAGCAGGATATAATGCCCTTCCTTATCTCTTTTAATTAGATCAATTTTTGTTTTTGCTTGATCTGAGATGAGGATGGCTACTCCTGCCTTTTTGGTTTTGCCTGAAGCATAATAGATTCTGCTCCACCCTTTTACTTTTAGTTTGAATGTCTCATCCTGTTTCAGGTGTGTTTCCTGTAAACAACATATAGTAGGATTCTGACTTTTAATCCAGTCTGCTAACTGCTTCCTCTTTATGAGGCAGTTTGCCCCATTCACATTTATGGTTAGAAGGACTAATTCTATTTTGCTTGCCATCCTATTAACCCCTGCTTATGCTTTTCCCCTTTCCTTCCCTTTTACCCTCCTATCCAGTATTAAACTGGCAAACACCACTTGCTTTTCACAGCCCTCCCTTTTTAGGATCCCTCCCCCACCTTAAAGATCCTCCCCTTATTTTACCCCTTTTCCTTGAAATTACTGTATTCCCTTCCCCTTAGCTTACTCCTTCCCTTTCATTTTCAATGAAGTGGAAGAAGTTTCACCATAAATCGAATATGTCTATTGATACACGCTATGTTCATCTCCCTCCTTTCTTTCTCTCAGATATAATAGGTTACCTTTGCCTCTTCATGAGATGTAGTACCACCACTTTATACTTTTTTATGATATAATCTCCTTTCCACCTCTAGTTTCTAAGACAAATTGTACATATGTTCTTTACATATTTTTTTGACAGAAGTATAGTTCTCAAGATTTCTTTTTACCTTTTTTAGAAGTCTCTTGAGTTCTGTATTTGAAGATCAAACCTCTTATGTAGGTCTGGTTTTTTCATCAAAAATAGATGGAATTCATTTATTTCGTTAAATGTCCATCTTCTTCCCTGGAAAACGATGCTCATTCTTGCTGGGTAAGTTATTCTTGGCTGCATACCAAGTTCCTTATCCTTTAGGAATATCATATTCCAGGCCCTGCGTTCTTTTAATGTGGACGCTGCTAGATCCTGTGTTATCCTTATTGTGGATCCTCCATATCTGAATTGTTTTTTTCTAGCAGCTTCCAATATCTTTTCCTTTGTCTGATGGTTCTTGAACTTGGCCACTATATTTCTTGGCGTTTTGATTTTAGGGTCCCTTTCAGTAGGTGATCGATGAATTTTCTCAATGTCTATTTTACCCTCTGTTTCCAAAACGTCTGGGCAGTTCTCTTTGATAATTTCCTCGAAAATGGTGTCCAAGCTCTTTTTTTCCTCCCATTTTTCAGGGAGTCCGATTATTCTCAAATTGTCTCTCCTGGATCTGTTTTCCAGGTCTGTTGTCTTTCTGGTAAGGTACTTGACAGTCTTTTCAATTGTTTCATTTCTCTGGTTTTGCTTGACTCCCTCTTGGTTTCTCCTTGGGTCATTCATTTCTACTTGTTCCAGTCTAATTTTCAATGATGTATTTTCTTCACTCACTTTTTTTATATCTCTTTGTAATTGTCCAATTGAGTTTTTATCTTCTATGGAATTTTTTTCCATTTTATCCATTTTATTTTTTAGAGAGCTGATTTCTTTTTCCAGCTCTCTAATCCTGTTTTCCTTGGAGTTGTTTACCTTTTCCAGCTCACTAATCTTGTTTCTCAATGATTTGATTTCTTTATCCATTCTTTCTTTGAATGCATGTGATGACTTCTCCAGGCTCTCTTGCCAAGCTTCCCTTTCCTTTTCCCATTTCTCTTCCAGCTCTCTTGTGAGAGCCTTTTTGATTTCCTCTATGAGGTTCTTTTGTATTGAGGAGCAGCTTATATCCCTCCCCGGGGATACATCTGGGGACATTCTGTTCCTAGTCTCCTCAGCATTTGAAGTCTGCTCCCTCTCCACACAGAAGCTGTCAATGGTTAGAGCCCTTTTGAATTTTTTGTTCATTTTGTCAGAGTAGGAATCAAAGAAAACAAACTGACAAGAGAAACAATTGGTCTGCTTTGCGGGGGATGGGGTTGGATGGTATTAATGGGCTTCCTCTACAGACTGGGGGTAGGGCAGCAGAGAGCCACTAACAGAACAGCAATGACTGTACTGAGTCTGAGCTCTGAGGCTCTGAGAACGCACCGAGTCAGTCCAGGTGGGGGTTGGGGGTGGCCGGGCTCTGAGAGACGCTGGCTTTCTGGGGTTTTAATCTTCACCTCCGGTGTTTACACCCTCTCTGCTGCTCCTGGCTTGCTGCCAAGACGGAGCATCCACACTGGGGCAAAAGCCCTTTCGCAGAAACTGCAGAGATCACACCCCTCCCCCTCCGGTCTGAGCTGTGTGAGCTGCCTGTCTTGCTCTGGCTGTCTGCCCTCAGTCTGCACCCAGTCTGATTGACCCTCCCACGAACAAACACAGACCTTTTCTGGCGACTTTCAAGGATGTCTTCTCTTGGTGATAATTTGTGGATTTCTTTCTGGGTCAAGCATTAAGTCAGAGGCTTGTCATGAAGTAAGTTCTGAGAGAAAACGAGGAGCTCAAGCAGCTGTCTGCCTCCACGCCGCCATCTTGGCCGGAAGTCCAGATTAAGCTTAAAAAAGAAAAAGTAGAAATTAAAAAAAATATTTCTGCTTTAGCATTTTCACAGGTATGTACATGTGTTCATATTCAAAGAACACTGATTATTCTGTAACACACTATCATTTAATTGACCAATGCAATCCACGTGTTATGATTGGGAGCAGAAAGGAGGGATACCTCAGGATCAGGTGAGAACCAGACAATGAGGATGCATGAGCATTCCACTGAACATGTATTTGAGTGTTTCTGAGAGCTATTATGTTCTGTGACAAATATGCATGATTTGGGGATTATCTATTTATTTTCCTTAATCCTTCTCTTAGTTTTATTACTCTAGCACTGAATTTTCACTTATGTTCTTCAAGATTAACCTTTCTTTTCTTAACCACTAAATTTCCTTCTTCTATTCTCTGGTTAGCCTGTAGGAGGTATAGAATAGCTTCTGTCTCAATGCATCAAGGTGTCTTCCACACCCACTAAAGTGTGCCTATATATTTATCATAGCTATTCCATATCTTCATTAAATTTCTACAACAAAATGATACCTCATGAATATGATAAATGATATCTTGATATTTTATTTAGACTTTAGCTTTTATGACAAATGGTAACCTCACCAAGAAGTGACTATTATATGGTATCTTAACATCAACTGTCTTCTAAATCCTTTTACTTATGTCTCATTATACTCTGGATGTCTTCCTGAGTTTTCAAATTCTATTCTAGGTAAGTACAATCTTTAACATTCCTACCTAGATGAAAAAAGCTTAAGTTTGTGCCCAGTAGCCCACTGGTGCATATATATATATATATATATATATATATATATATATATATATATATATATATGAAGACCTCCCAATAGAGTTTATCTCTAGGTTGACTACTGCATGTTTCCTCTTCCTCCTCCTCCTCCTCCTCCTCCTCCTCCTTCTCTTTTTTCTTCTCCTCCTCCTCTTTCTCCTCCTCCTCCTCCTCCTCTTCTTTCTCTTCCTCTTCCTTCTTTTCCTTCTCCTTCTCTTCCTCCTATAACTACTCCTAGCTTAATGACCTTTAATTTATCCATTCTTATTGTATACACAAATTAAAATAAAAATCAAGCTTCAGAATTTAGATGAAATAGTTTACAATATTTTACACTCCTATCTCTCTCTCTCTCTCTCTCTCTCTCTCTCTCTCTCTCTCTCTCTCTCTCTCTCTCTCTCTCTTTTTCTCAATGTGTGTGTCTTTGTCTTTCTATCTCTCTATCTTCTCTCTCCTTTCCCTTCTCCCTTCCTCCTTTATTTCTATTTCTCTGTCTCTTTCTCTCTGTGTCTCTCCCATGGTTATTTTTTTCCTGTCTCTGTTTTTATGTTTGTCTTTATGTGTCTCTTTCTATCTCTTTTTATGTCTGTCTGTCTGTCTATCTCTCTCCCCTTCAAAGACAAGACAATTTTCTTTACCAAATATTGTGCCCTTGGATCTGACCCAAAATCTTCTCATTGTGTCTTTTTTCCCAGTAATAGTCTTTTCTTCTCCCATTTTGCTTTAATTCTGAATTTAACAAGTATAAAACAAATATTTCCATATATATTTTATAGTGGGAGAGAATTATACATGATACTATGTATTCTATTTGCTTTCTTTTTAAGTGTAAAACAAATTTGCCCCATAACTTTCAAAGTTGTCCTGCTTGTATATAATTTCTTCTGACCTACTTTCTGTTTCCTTCTCATTTTTGTTGAAGGTATCTGGATATATCTAACCTCTCCCTCATTCTCATTCCTAAATTGAAAAGAAAGAAAGAAAGAAAGAAAGAAAGAAAGAAAGAAAGAAAGAAAGAAAGAAAGAAAGAAAGAAAGAAAGAAAGAAAGAAAGAAAGAAAGAAAGAAAGAAAGAAAGAAAGAAGGAAAAGAAAATACTTTAAAAACATATAGTCATGCAAAACAGACCCCCACATTGGCCATCTCCAAAAATCATACCCCACTCCCTACAGTCCTACACAATTAAATAGTTTGAAGGAATAGAAAGGTATGGACTACACAGCTAAAAGAAATTACACAAATATTCTTAGTTCTCTTGATACAAAGAACTAAGTCAAGGGATTTTAGATTTAGAGGTAGGAGAAACCTTGGGGTTCATCTGGTCCAAACCCATCATTTCAGAGACTAGAAAACCAAAGCTCAGAGATATGATAGGAATTTCCCATAGTCATACAGGAAGTAAATGACAGAGCTTAACTTTTAACTTAGATCCTCTGACTCCAATTCCAGGGTTCCATTGATTTCACCCTTCTTGGTACTTTTAAAAATTCAGGCTTTCTCCTCCAGGTATGAACCTTGGAATAACAGTTATTTGTTGTTTTTTTAAATTTAATTTTAATGGTATATTATTTTTCCACTTACAAGATTTTTTTTTCAACATTCACTTTTATAAGATTTTGAGTTTCTTTTTTTTCCCTCTCTTTCTTCCTTCTCCCTCCTTTCCCCAAGATAGCAAGAGATTTGACATATAGGTTAAATGTGTACAACCAATTTTTAATATATTTCCATATGAGTTATGTTGGGCAAGGAATATTAGAACAAAAGGGAAAAATCATCAGAAAAAAAGCAAAACAAAACAAAAATGGTGAAAATAGAATGTTTCAATCCTCAGTTAGTTTCCATAGTTCTTTCTCTTGATGCAGAAGGCATTTTCTATCCAAAGTTTCTTGGCATATAACAGTTGTTTTTAAGCAATGATTCAAAATCAGAGGCCCATGAATTTGTATCTAAAAAATTTGGATAATTGCATTTCACTCTAATTGTTTTTTCAGTATAATCCTATGTATTTTATTACACTTAATTACATGTAATTATTACATTATTTATTTAAATTACAATTTAAAAACATTCTGAGAAAGGATCTTTCAGCTTTACCAAACTGTTAGACCCCAAAAGGGTTGTTAATGCCTGATACAAAGAGGCCCCTTTACTCCCTAAACATTGTATTTCCTGAATTATTTCCTCTCTCCCTTTTAGCTCTTCACAGCTCTGAGTCCCTCAGGGTATTCTCTCCCACCTGGCACAGCTGGGTCATCACATTCCTCTTTCACATTTCCATTTAGGGAGTCAAAGCACACATTTGCATATTTCACTGCAGTTACCTATGTGTCCTGAGAAACTCCTTCTATATTCCTTCTGATTAAATTTCAATATATATAACATGATATAAAAATTCATGTTAACACCTTAAGTATGTAAAAAAGAGACTTTATAACTCAGAGAGGTAGACAGAAGATATAATCTATAGAATTCTCTTTGACTATGTATTGACAAGTTAGAGGGTGCTGTTGCTGTTTTGTCCAGAACTGGAATTTCCTAACTATAGGGAATTCCCTGTGGGGAAACTCCCTCCATTAATGCAGTTCACTATTTATAGTTATTCCTTCCACATGGTAGGAGTTAAGAGTGCAATGACCCTGATATCTGGGAAAAAAATGGTCCTGCCTTCATACCTGAGAAGTAGGATTTTTTTTTAAAATAAGATGTTTACAGAATTTTATCATAAAATTTGAATTGATATTATACAATACTATACTTACATGTTATGTATTTCTGAGTTTGTAAACTATTTCTGTGTCATCTGGTAGCTTTCATGTGTCATCTGCTGCTTCTGCAAAATTTCCCCCCAAATTCCCATTTAATTTGATATTTCTTTTGCTGACCCAAATTGTATTGAAATCTCAATAGGGAAAGCCATAATATGGAAAGGATAATGATATATTTTTAGAGCAGGGATTATTAATTTTTTTTGCATGTGTCATAGACTTATTGGACAATCTGCCAAAGGTTGGGGATTCATTTTCAAAATAAAGTTTATAACAGATTGAATGAAGTGCTAAATTTTAGCACTTTAATTTTTGTGAAAATAAAGACGTAAGTGTTTTTCTCAAAGTTCATAAACCCCCTGAAATCTATCTTTGGATTGGGTTCTGTGGACCCCAGGTTTAGAACCCCTGTTTTAGTTGCCTAGAGCACTGAAAAGTTGTGATTTTCCAATAGTTATACAGTTATATGTCAGAGAAAGGATTTGAATCTAGCTCTGCCTGACTCCAAAGCTCTGCCTGATTTTGCCAGACTTACAATCCATGTCCAGATCCACTTCTGTAACCTTATATTATATCTGAATATAGGAAATGATTCCAATCTAGGGGTAGCCCCTTAAGCAAGAATCACTTCTAGGAGGCAATTACATTTTGTCAGGACTGCTAAGGACTAAATACAAGCTTCGTCTATCATTTGTCAAACTCCTCAGGCATCATTTTGCTGTATAAATTTAATGAAGCTATCAATCACCACTTCAATAAACAAGTAACAGTGGATTCCATTGATCAGGATTATGCTGGGAGATATTAATTTGAGTCTATTAAATAAAATGATACCTGAGAAATTCAGCTAATAAGGGATTCTTCTACTCTACCATGGGAACTTTTCAGAAGATCATAAATTTAGAGATGAAGGAGTTCTTAGAGGCCTTCTTATCAAAATTCATTCTACAGATAAGGAACTGAGGCCCAGAGGTCAAGTGCCTTATCCAAGATCATAGAGAAAACCAGTCTTAGATTTGGGTTTTATCACAGGTTTTCTAATTAATCACCCAGTTTTCTTTTCACTCTACCCCTTAAGTAGGGGAGATAGGATTGCAATTCAGGTAATACTATTCCAAACCCAGTGATTTCAAACCCAGGGTTTATTTGAAATGTCATCCTGTGTGGCTGAAGATTTTAAGAATCTTTTGCAATCACTGTATATTGAGTTAACTAAGTATTAACCACATTTCTTTGTGACTTTCTGATTCCTGGAAATGGAGAGGAAAAAAAAAAAATCTGGAGAGAGCTCTAGAGAAAAGCAAAGTTTATTGTACGTTCTTTTGAGAAGGGCATCCCACCCTTCTAGCAGACAATTGAAGAGAGGAAGCGCCTCCTGTGGCCAGGACAGCATCTTTAATCCCACAAAACACCCCCTCCCACCACTGACTCTCATCCTCATTGGCTGAGAGTCTTACATTCTAAATGCGAGATTTACCCACAAAATTGAACTTGACCAATAAGTACATAGTTGCCCATGTTTAGCTGAAATAGGGAGGAGAATGTGTCATGGGAGGGTAACAGGAAGGGGACCCGATTATGCCCTTGAATCAATGCTCAAAGTCCTTCAGGCCTACTCAAACTCTGAAGTAAATGAAGCCTTATTCGATTTTCACAACTGTCTTGAAAGATCTCATCTCATCTCATTCACTGCCCTGAGATGCCAAACTGAACTATTCTCTGAATTTCTGAATATGTCCTATTGCTCTCCAGTCACTGGACTTCTATTTAAATTGCTTATGCTTGGAATATCTTCATCTTTAGTTGAACGGTTGTCATTATTCAGTTGTGTTCCTATTTAGGGTTTTCTTGGGAAAAGATACTGGAATAGTTCACCATTTTCTTCACTAGCTTATTTTTACAGATGAGTAAACTGAGGCAAACAGGATTAAGTGACTTGCCCAGACTCGAAACAGCTAGTAATATGTAAAGCCAGATTTGAACTCAGGAAGATGAGTCTTCCTGACTCTAGCCCTGCACTGAATCACCTTGTTGCCACCTATCCCTTTAAAGCACAGATCAAATGCTATCTCCTTCAGTGAGATTTATTTGTGTTTGTATTACAATTTTTTATTCAAATATAAGCTCCATGAAGGTAAGGACCATGTCATATCTTATCTTGAAAAGTAGTATAGTATAATGAAAGGATTGCTAGCCATAAAGAGAAGAGACCAAAGATCAACTTTTTTATGTTATATTTATTATTTCTTTGGTCATGGATAAATTGATTAATCTCTTTTAACTCAATTTTATTATATCTATAATGGTAATAAATCATTCCTGCATTTATCTGGGTTATTTGAAGATGCAAATAAGATAATAAATGTAATATGGTTTATAAATCATAAAAATCAATGAAAACAAATGTCAACTTTTATGATCTGAGGTATATTTCTTTCCCCAATGTCCAACAATGGTCTTCACACATTAGTCACTTCATCAGTGTTTTTTTGGATGAATGCATGAATACAAATTTTCACTGTTTCTCTGCTGTGTACTCTAAAAATGGCCTTTTTATTTTTCCTTTGCTCCATTTCATTTCCAGCCTTTTTGCCTTTGCATGAATTGTTCCCAAGCCTGAAGTGTACTTTTTCAATTCATCTGTCAATTTTCCTGGGTGCTTTCTTGCTCTCTCTTGATAATGACATTTTATTCCTTTACATTTTACATTTAGAGATACAGTTATCAATCATTCATTCAAGAAACATTTTTAAAATACCTACTATGTGCTAATCACTGTGATAGATATTGGGAATACAAAGACAATTGAAACTATGTCTGATCTTGAGGGATTTACAGTTGATTTGGGCGAGGGGCAAGCTAAGTGATTCAGTGAATAAAGTACTAAGACTGAAGCCAAGAAGATTCATTTTTTTCTGAATTCAAATCCATCCTGAGACATTTAGTAGTTGTGTGATCCTGGGCAAGTCACTTAACCCTGCTTGCCTCCGTTTCCTCATCTGTAAAATGAGCTGAAGAAGGAAATGACAAACCACTCATTTTTTTGCCAAGAAAACTCCAAATGACATTACAAGAGAGTCAGACATAATTGAAAAATGACTGAATAACAACAAAATATGTATGTAAGGACAGCTAATGCAAAAGTATGGAGATGGGAAATAATAAACACATGCGAGCAACAGAAGAAGGACAGGATCTTGGTATTTATAAATATGAGTTGATATTAAAAGAAAGGACAAAAACAATCCCTGTTCTAGATTTTAAGGAGAGAGACAACATATATTAATCAGAATATAAAAGGTAAATACAGGGGGTAGAAGGTCCAGGTGATGTGAGGAGCCTGCACTCTGGTGTGGGAGTGTGCATAGAGAGAAGGTGATGAATGTCAGAAATATTATGGGTGTGTAAAGGATAAGATTTATTTAGATATGTATATTTCATGAAAATAAGGAGTTGAGATAGAAGGAGAGAACCTGAGTGATTGATAGAATTGTAATACCCTCCACAGAAAAAAGGAACTTTAGAAAGGGGTGGGCTTTTTGGAAGGATATAGGGGAAATAATGAGTTGTATTATGATATGTTGAGTTTGAATTGTTATGGGACCTCTAGTTTGAAATGTATCATAAGAAGTTAGCTATACAGAAGAGAGTCAAGAGAAAGACTGCATGGATATATAGATCTGGGGATCATCAGTATAAAGATGACAACAACCATCAAGAGAAAGACTGCATGGATATATAGATCTGGGGATCATCAATATAAAGATGACAACAACCTTGTGTGAACTAAATGAAATAAAATAACCAAAAAAAAAAAGGGTGTAGAGAAAAGTATAGAGTTTCTTCTTCCCTCTCTGTGAATTGATAATTGAGAGTTGTTTTGATATATATCTAGGAATGACAAATTTTATGCTAAATAAGAGAATTATAATTCAAACTTATCACAACAGGTAGACATATGGGCTAAAATTAACAGATAAAATTTAACAGAGGAATGTGTGAAATCTTCTAGGTTTGAATAGATAATATTCTCACAAATCCATTATGAACCAGAGATGCTTTAAAAAAAAAGTTAAAGCCAATGTAAGCTGTATCAATAATTCCTGGAAATAAAAAGACCAATGTCTTCTTTATATGTTATAATACATCTATGGAATTGTGTTTTCTTTTATAAGACACAATTTAGAAATAAGAGGTATCACAGCATTGACAAGATGCTCCTAATTCATAGAAAGAAAGATGATGGGACAGTAAAGAATCATTGCAAATAAGAATTGGTTGAAGTTATCTGTGATATTTAACCTATAGAAAACCTTTTTGTAATCTACTGTGCCACAAAAAATGATCTTTAATGTTCTTCTTTGTTATGAAATGTTATAGTACTATCATTTTGTAGAAGGAATCATATGTCATCTATTTTTGTTTGTTTTATACAGAAACTGGTATATGCCCTAAAAATTTAGAACTGAAAAATTAACATGTAAATGAGGAAAATATTTTTTAAAGCACTGAAGAATACTGCTAAGTTTATCTAGTGTAACCTCTTTCTTTTTGCAGATGAGGAAAATGAGACCCAGTCAGGTAAAATAATGCCCAATGTCTTAGAATCAGTAAATAAGCAATGACATTATAGTTTTCAAATACTTTAAGGACTGTCATATAGAAGAAGGATTAGATACAATCTGTATTCCCCTAAATAAAGGGCAGAAGCAAAGCCAATCAATTGCAATAACAGAGAAAGCAATTTTAGTTCAATGTTTTTTAAAAAATACTTTTTTTTTAAAGCAATTGGAACTGGTTTGTATAGAATGGGCTCTCTTCTGGTTTAGTGAACTCTTTGTTTTTGTTTTGTTGAGTTATTCACTCAAGTAGAGGCCTAAGAATCATCTACCAGAGACAAAATAAAAATGATTCTTGAATTGTATGGGAGACTGAAATAGATGCACTTTAAAGTCTGTCCAATTTAAGATTTCATGACATTTTAAATCTATCTGCACCATCCTCCCTATTACACACACACACACACACACACACACACACACACACACATACCCCTATAGCATCATAAAGTCAGTATTGCCGCTTCTTTCTGAATTTTACCACCAGCCCAAAGAGTTTTCTATAAGGAAATGCCCCTTGGGCACTGGAATCCAAATTGAGGTGCCTCATTTTGCTGATGATGTTACAATCATGATATTCAAATATGTCCAAGCTAACATCTTTTAAAAATTTCTTACTTTTTCTTTGAAAAAGAGCATCTTCTATATAAAAGGAAGGAGAGGGACCCACATGTGAAAAAATGTTTGTGGCAGCCCTTTTTGTAGTGGCTAGAAGCTGGAAACTTAGTGGATGCCCATCAGTTGGAGAATGGCTGAATAAGTTATGGTATAATGTTATGGAATATTATTGTTCTATAAGAAATTATCAGAAGGATCATTTTAAAGAGGCCTGGAGAGACATACATGAACTGATGCTGAGTGAAATGAGCAGAACCAAGAGATAATTGTACATGGCAACATCAATATTATACAAGGCTATGCAAGTTGGGTTAAGGTTGAAAAATTATGTGTGCATATGTTTTGAAAATAAAAAAAAGTTTTTTAAAAAAGAAAAAGAGCATCTTCTTCCAGTGCAAACTCACTTCACTACATGGGACAAAAGTATATGTACAACAGATACATAATGAGATTAGGTTTATGTATTTATTTATTTATTTGTTTGTTTAACAAGGGAGGTCTGAGCCTGATATTTCATTAATATGAGAAACTCCTAGTATGGAAACTTCCTCTACGACTGCCACTCAGCAATTTATCTACAAAGTAGAATCTGAAGCACTAAGTTAAGTGATTGTACTCTAAGTAGTCACACGGGCAGTGTGGGTCTGAGATGGTATTTGAATTCAAGGATTCCTGATTCCAGGGATTGTTTGCTATTCAATCAATTAATAAACAGCTACTTATTATATATTAGGCATTGTTCCAGGTACTGGGACCTAAATACAAAGAATGAAATAATCTTTACTTTCAAGGTGTTTGTAGGCTATTAGTAAAGACAGCATGCACAAATGCAAATATGTGTAAAATAAATTCCAAGTAATTAAATGCAAAGAAATTATATTGGAGAGGGGTTCAGAAAAGTTGAAGAATATAGCCCTGTGTTTAAAGAAAAAGAGGGATTTCTGAAGTACCATCTTACAATTATCAGATTGGCTAATATGATAGAAAATGGAAATGATAAATGTTGGAAGGAATGTGGAAACATTGGGACATTAATATATTATTGGTGGAACTGCGAACTGATCCAACCACTCTGAAGAACAATCTGGAATTATGTTCAAAGGGCTATACAACTGCATATCCTTTGACCCAACAATAGCACTACTATGTCTTTGTCCCAAAGAAATAAAAAGAAAGGAAAAAAGATCTATGTGTACAAAATTACTTATAGCAACTTTTTTTTTTTGATGACAAAGAATTGCAAATTGAAGAAATGCCCAACAATTTGGGAATGGCTGAATAAGTTGTGGTATATAATTTGGATAGGGACATTATTGTGCCATAAGAAATGAAGAGTAGGATACTTTCAGAAAAATTTGGAAAGGACTTAGATGAAAGACTGATACAAAACCAAGTGAAGTGAGCAGAACCAGAAGAAACATTGGAAAAAGTAACAGCAATATTCTAAGATGAACACCTGTGAATTGAACTTAGCTATTCTTAGAAGCACAATGATTTAAGGACAATTCTGAAAGGACACATGGAGTCTGAATACAGATAAAATCAAACTTTTATAAAACTTTCTTATTCCTTTTTTTTTTTTTTTTTTTTTGGTGGGGGAAATCTGTGGTTTTTGTTTTTTTGTTTTTTTTTACATATGATTTAATATGGAAATGTTTTGATTGGCTGAATATTGTATAATCCCTATCAAATTGTCTTCTCAATAGGGGAGAAATCAGGGGAAAAGGAAGAGAATTTGGAACTCAAAATTTTAAAAAAGAATGTTAAAATTTTTATATGTAATTGGAAAATATAAAAATATTTTATTTTTAAAAAGGAAAAGAAAGATTCTGTAAGCAGAAGTAATGAGGGGATGTTAGGCATGGGTTTGTGGGTGGGAACTGCTCCCAAATGCAAGGAAAGTGGAGATGGAGTTTTGTGTGTGATCAGCAGATTATTTCCTATCACTTGATAAATATTAAAATATGATGTCAGAGCTAGTTTCCTATTCTGGATCAGTGTTGCTTGATAGAAAAACTGTATGAGGATACAAGAGTTGAGTACAAACTGAAATTTTGGATCAGAGAACTCTTTCACATAGGCAAAAAAAAAAAAAAAAAAAAAAAAAAAAAAAGTTTAGTTTTGCTATGTGATGGGGAAGGCTTAACAAGGACTAATTAAGTGATATTATAGTTGAACATGATGTATTAAGAGCAAAGAAAAAAAAAATCAACCCAAGGTACCTGCCAAATAAATGAGAGTAAAAGAAGAATCCGAATTGCACAATGAAATATATTTAGAAATTCAAGAAACTTTGTGGTGCTTTTCTCTTGGGGTCTTGAGATTTATGCAATTAATTGTCTTAATTATTCCTTTGCTTTAGTGTTGTCCAGTGATGAGAAGTCATAGCAGAGCTCATAGGAGAGAGAAATTGGTACCATTCATTCTATATATCATTCTGCAGTTTAGCACATAAAATACTGTAGGTACTCAAGAAATATAAATTCTTGGTGATGATGATGATGATGATGATGATGATGATGATGATGATGATGATGATGATGATGATGAAGAAGAAATGATTAATGCAAGTGATGGAAAAATAAGGCTGTCGAGAACAGTACTGGCACACTGGTTAGAGACCTGGAGAGGGAGGATGACTCATAGACAAGGGGGTACCCGGGGACAGAGGGATGTAGTATGAGTGTTGGAGAAGCTGGTGAGAGTGGGCTGGAGCCCTCGTGGTGGCGGGGACCTGGGCAGTAGGAGGAGAGAATGAGTGTGGGCGGTGCGGTTCCCCAGGACTGAGTGGCTGGCTGTGATGTCTGTGAGAGCAGCGGCGGCGGCAGCAGCATCTAGGAGCGAAGCATAGAAGACTCCGCCTAACTGACACCCAAACTCTCCCTCTTCCTCCCTCCATTCCCAAACTAGAGGCAGCCGAGCGGAGCCTTGCAGCAGCAGCAGCAGCAGAGGCGGTGGCAGCGGCGGCGGCAGCAGCAGCAACAGCAGCAACAGCAGCAGCAGCAACAACAGCAACAGCAGCAGCAGCAGCCGCCGCCGCTCCAGCCTTGGCCCCTGCCCGGCCCCAGCCCCAGCCCCCGCCCTCTTTCTACTGCCTTCAGCCCATAGCTCTCTCTCTCTGGTGAAGCATCGCAGTGAGCCCTGGGCTCCCTGGCTGCCGTCGCTGCTACTGCCACCGCTGCACCGTCTCTCCCTCCCCCTCCCACCAGAGGATGGGCTGCGAGAGGCAGCAGTGCTGCCCCAAATCCTCCTAAAGCTACAAAAAACAAAGGGAGCATCCGGGACCGGGGTGGATTGCAAACAACCATGAAAGGACTGGGTCTTTCCTTTCTCGGGCTCTGTTGCTGCTGCTGCTGCTGCCGCTGCCGCCGCCGCCGCCCGCCCGCCGCTGAGAGGGACCACACTGTGAAGGGGGGAGCCAGGAGAGCAGCAGCTCGTTGGGAATTGGAAAGGTGAGAGGTAGCAAGGAAGAGGGAGGGGGAGGGCAGGAAAAAAAGATGTCTTCTTCTTCTGCTTTGGGTCCCCGAGGGCCCCTCGCCCACCCACAGTGCCTCCCCCCTATGCAAGAGCTGCCCGACCTGAGCCACCCTGACCGAAGAGGAAAGGAACATTATCATGGCAGTGATGGGACCGGCAGAAGGAAGAAGAAGAGAAAGAAGAGGGCCATGCTCAAGTAAGCAGTCCACAGTCACTCATTCATTTCTCCATTCATTCAATACTCATTCATTCCTTTACTGCCAATGTGTGCCACCCCAGGGGTGTGTGTATGTGGGGGGATGATGCCAGGGTGCAGGGAGCAGGCACCAGGGGGGGCAAAGGGGATGAAGTCCAACCGGGGAGGGGCTAGTGAAATGAGAGGAAGAAGAGGGTGCACTAGTGTTGGGAGACAGGAAAAGCAAGAGGAAGCCACCCTGAGATCAGGGTACCCAGGAAGATTGGTGACTGCAAAGATTTCCTGGCTGGTGAATATATTGGGGGTGGGGGGACTGAAGAGCCTGAGCCCAACCACAAGGAAAGAATCTTGATCCTGAAATGGGGCTCTTTAGAGGGGCCCAGGAGGAGAAAAAGAAGCAATAGGGGTGCGGTAAAAAGATTCTGATATTAGCCAACCCTCACTCCTTCCAGATACTTAATATTGGGAGTGTTCAGAAGGAGGGTCAGTATTTATATAATAGACAAAAATAAATGTTATTCTTATTTTTACTTAATTCATTCCACAGAGTAAGGCTATTTTTTTGGGGGGGGAGGGGGCAGAATGTCATCTTTGGTAATCTGGTTCCCTAGCATCTATTTAACCTTTTATTTACAACCCTCACACTCAATACTTATGTGCCCATATATTTTCCTGCTCATAAATAGGGCCATTGATAATTTAAACTTTCCAGTAATGAGGAGAGCTGATTGGGACTCTGGCCTATGCAAAACAGAGGATCCTAACTACTGTTTTCCTAGAGACCTTTGGGGCCTGCTCAGTTACAAATGAAAATGGTACAATGGGTGATTGACTACTTGTAAAATCTTTCCATGCTTTAACATGCTCCACTCAGTCTTTTAAGGTATCTCTGTCTGTTATCCCCTTTACACAGGTGTGTGTAGAATGTGGAGCTGTTTGCTGGTACACATGGTGTGTGACACTGCTAGCCAGGATTGCTTTCCTCAGTTTTTGAGAAAACCTTTTCTAAGGGGCTGGCATTGACCCCAGGCTTTCATTGCCTACTAATGCTACTTAGATAGTGACTCTGAAAGGTTGAATATTTCAACATACTTTTCCTCTTGGAGATTTTCATCTTTTAGGAAAGTTTTAAAGTTTAGGGTCAGGAGAGTTTAGAGATCTTAATAACCTTTCATTCTTGCAAGAAGAGGAGGCAAAAAGGGGTCTATAGGCAGTCCACTGGGGGGACTTGTTGCACTGAGTCATCTTTTCTTGGGATCAAAATGATTGTAGAATGGAAGGGAGGGAGAAAGGATAGGACTCTGAGTGTCCTAAGAGCTATTTTTCATGAAAGATGCCTATTTCCTCCTCTTATCTCTTGGGAGGAAATAATACCACACTTGAATTCTTCCTCTGACCCTTAGTGAAGCATTGCCTTATCAAAAAAAAAAAAAAAAAAAAAGGAAGGTGGGTGGGGGAGAGCAGGAAACATACTGATTGATTGAGGCCTGATCAATGTGACTGCCACTCAGATGTTGAGGTGAAAGAGGGTTTGCTGGGTTATAGAGAAAAACAAGTGATTCTTTTAAGAATCATTAAGGTAGGAACTGAAGGATGAGCAAAAGGGGCTGTTAACTTGAAAGCCCAAAGCTAGTCTGCTCCCCTTGAAATCGAGGTTTCTGAATTGCTCGATCAAATAAAAACTTTTCATTTAAAATAAATACTTGTCTTGGAGAGGGAATGTTTAAAACATCCCTTATTCTTCTGCTTATCCCTGGTGGAAATATGGGAATACAAATTTCCTTGCTGCAGGTTTCCCTCCTTCTGAACTTCAAAGTAGTTCATGGTGTCTAATGGTGATTTTTGTTGTCTGTCTGACTATGGGTCTGTCTGTTCTCCACAATGACAGTTCCTGCCATCCTTCCCCTTTCTATTGGTTAGGATCTGCAGGCCTGTTGCTCTGTTATTTTTGTTGTTGATTATAGATATTAGGTTGGATTCCGTCCCCCAGCAACCAGTGTTCAAAATAAATAAATAAATAACTGACTGGTTTTTTTGTTTTGTTTTGTTTTGTTTTTTGTCTGAGTATGGATATCAAAAAGGGAAGGTCCAGTGCAAGTAATGGCCATCAGGGTACTTCACCAACTGTTCTTAGGGATCCAGAGCTGTTAACACATCCAGGCTTCTGTGAGGGAGAAACCATGACCTAGTATCTGACTGAGGAAAGAAATAATGAAATCTACAGAGGCCTATATAGGTAAAGGAGAATTAAGAGTATGGTCCAGATGGTCACATCTAAATCACCCTTCTACTTCTCTTCCTTTGGCTGCTTCCTGCTTGCTTGGAAATGGCATGCTAGTTGCAAAGATATGAGTAGGGGATGTGGTTGTGTGGCAGCAGTCTCTAAGGCATACCCTCTATTAACTTTATCCATCAGCTCAGTTGTGATCAGGTGTCAGTACTATTTTGCAATAACAGATTGGCAAGCCTTTCCAAATCCAGAATTGTAGCTTTGCTAGTGTTTCCTCTTCTTGGCTTATAGTGGAACAGTATTTAACTGTTTCTCAGAGGAGAATGAAGATTTTCAGACTTCCCCTTCAGAAACATGGACTTCACTCAGCTCTTTGAATGAAACCCCCTAGAAATTTTGCATTGAAAGTTGATTGGTAGGCTATATGTATGTTTCCTGGTCGGGGGGAGGTATCCTTACCCCATTGGTTAAGTTTGTGGATCTTTCTGCAATATGATTTGGTAAACCATCAACCATCTTATAAGTAAAAATTTGCTTTCCCAAGAGAAGGCTTCATAGTTCAAGCTCCTGTGGGAGGCCAGACCTGTTTTTTGGCAAACTCCTTCAGCAAAAGTTTTGTTACGTTGTTGTAGAACCTTCATCCTTGCCAAAATAGATTTTGCAACCTCTGTTCCAAGTTTATATGAAAAAATAATACTTATAAATTTGAAAATTTGAATAGAAGAGAATCAATTGATTAGCGCACTAGCATTTATTAAGTACTTACTTTGTGCCAGGCACTGTGCTGAATGCTGAGAATACAAAGTAATTTTCAAAATTATTTAATGAATCTTAGGAGTTCATAAACATTATAAGTTCATATTCCATTTTTTTGCTGTGATCATTTTTTCTTTATCTAAACCAAATAAAACAAAACAAAACAAAACAAAAAAACTGGCAACTTTCAGTTGAGGATTCTGGATCAAATCTAGGAAAATAGAGCACTAGGAAAATACTTCATCATCATGAGAATTAATTTTGTGACATGAATTAATTTTAAGATATATTTCTATATTGTATAGAATTATATGACTCTTGCCAAATACTATAAAACATAAAAGTTAATTATCTTTTAAAATGGGCTTTTTACAACTTGGATTTTGCCCCAACCAAACTTTTCAATTTCCCTTTGGATGCCTCAGCCAAAACAGCATGTGTGTTGGAAACAGTATACCCAGAGCTTACATCAAGTCAGATCTCATTAGATCTAAGATCTGCATCCTTTAAAAAATAAAGAGAAGAAAAAGTATAACTCAAGAGAATTGGAGGGATTTAGAACCACATGATGACCTCTGTCAAGCCTGCCCCTCCCACTCTCAAACCCTCCAGATAAGGATCTTGGGATATGTTTTTGGTCTTTCATTATCTTCAGATATGAGACACTTATGTCAAGATAAAGTAGAGATCTTTCCCTCTATTGAATAGAGGAAAGACAAGAATAGGACTTTAAGAAAGTCCTGCAGTAACTGTCCAGTTTTATAGTGTTTGGTGGATAGAGAAGAAGGGAAAGGTAGATAGGAGAACTCTCAAATGAAGAGTTTATAGGTAGTGAAGTGGAACAATTATAGTATATTGGGAAGTATTCTGAATCTGAAAGCAATAGGCCTGAATTTTAGTTAGTCCCAGCATGGCTTTTAGCTCTATATGTTTGGGTTAATTACTGAGACTCAGTTTGTTCATCTGGAAAGGGGGAATAATAATTTCTGCACAAATGAGATAGAAAGTTGACTTGGTAACTTGTGATGCACTTTATAAAATGTAAACTATCAATACTTTTTAATTGCTATATTATTAATATGGTAATTATTATATAACTCCTTTTGTTATCTAAAGGGTAAGCTTTTTAAAGGAAAACTCCATCAGTTTAGTTATAAGGTTATTAAGGGAATAATGCTTTAGGAAAGGTTTTGGGAATCAAAATGGGGATTCACATGCTTCTATCTTACCTCCTAACCCCAATAGCCCCAGATACCAATTTGCAAAGAATGTCAAATTTCTAGACTTTCCTCTTCCTTCCCAATAGTAAGCATAGTCTTTATTAGGAAAGTTCTGGTAGAATAAGGAAGGGAATGGAATTCTCTCATAAAACTTAGAAGAAAACCTGGTATTTCATTTTTATCATCCTTCTTCCATCTCTCTCCTACCACAGGTAGCAGCATGGTATGAATTCAATTAAAAAAATAATCCAAGGGCTTAGAATATAAAAGCAAAGAATAAAATGACACCTCCCCAATCCTACATTCTAACATACTTACAGATAAATAAATACCAAATATTTGGGGGGAGATAGTATCAATAGAATCAAATCTGGACAGGTCTTTTTGAGAAGCTGACATTTGAAATAAGTCTCGAAGGAAGACAAGGGATGCTGACTTATCATATTACAATAAATCTGAGGGACCTGAATTAATAATTGGGAAAAAGGAAAAGATTATGAAAGAAGGTTGCCATGTGTACAAGTGTTATGGGGAATACATTCTCTGATACTGATCAGCTGTGTGACACTATGAAAGTCATTCAACCTCTTTTGGTATCATGATCCTTTCGAGACCTTATCTACTTAGCTATAGTTTGGGCATAGTTGGTTTTTGTGGTTGTAGTTCCTATACCATTAGCTATCTACCATGGCAAAATCCAGATATTTAAATTTACATTTGTATTTTTATAAGACTGATCATATGTAGTAGTTTAAGCATGGATTAGAAGGGAAGAGACACAAGTTATAGGGATAATCTAATCATACTAACTGATATTTCTACAGATGAGGCAACTTATGGGGGCTTATTGAAAGTCAAGTGGCTAGTTAAGTGTCAGAGCCAGGAAAAGGACAAGTGTTGTGAATCAGAAGTCCCTTTATAATACACTAAGGCGCATTGGAGCCAAAAGGCTTCTGAGTAAACTGTTGCATAGACTTTTTGTGGTATCTATCTTGTGATAAAGTATTAGTTTAGTGTCATGGCTGGTCACTTAATGTCTTTGAACCTCATTTTCCTCTTTTCTTAGACAAGATTAATAATATCAATAGCATTTACATCATAGGATTGTTTTCAAAGCAGTAAGTAGCACAGTGGAGATAGGATAGAATTTGAGGAAATCTGAATTCAAATGCAATCTCAGATTCTTACTAGCTATGTGATCCTGGGCAGGTCAAATTAATCTCTGTTTGCCTTAGTTTTCCCATCTGTGAAATGAGGATAATATTAGCACTTACTTCTCAGAGTTGTTATGAGGATAAAAGAAAAAAAATTTGTAAAGTACTTTGTGAATTGTACAGTCAGTAGCATGTAACTACTAGATAACTGGCTGAGATTCAAAGAGCATTAAATTTTACCCAACTAAATAATGAAAAATATTATGATTATAAGGTATGGGGATTGGCCTTTTGATTTCACTGACATAGAGAACTCCTAGTTGAGAAAATACCTTCTCCCAAAGCAATTTAACACTTTCTCTAAAATTTATAATCTTATAGAGTTGTCTGGGGATATTGAGAGGTTAGGAGACTATGGCCACAATAGAACAGAAAGGAGGGAGCAAGAAGGGATGTATGATGAGACAGCTAAGAGAAAGTTGGCACAAATTCATTGATCTATCATTGGCTTCATATTTGCTTGTATAAATTATTTTTCAATCAAAAGTGAGGGAAGCAGTAATTAAAGTCTTACTAGTAATGAGATTAAGGGACATCACTGGCTTTACTATTGACTTTTGTAATGATGAGCAAATAAACACATCTGCAGAAGGAGCATTTTTCTTATTTGTTAAGAGGAAAAAGAAATGCTTCTTTGTCCTTCATTTTTGAATATTTTAATAGTTTTTATTTACCAGATATATGCATGAGTAATTTTACAACCCTTTGCCAAACCTTCTGTTCCAATTTTTCCTCTCCCTCCCTCCCCCCCCAGATGGCAGGTTGACCAATACTTGTTAAATATATTAAAATATAAAACAAATACAATATATGTATACATGTCCAAACAGTTGTTTTACTGTACAAAAAGAATCGGACAATTAGCCTGTGAAGGAAATCCAAAATGCAGGATTGTCTTTCATTTTTGAAGATGATTATGACATCAGGAAGGTGATGCCATGACATGAAAGCAAAGTGGATTCAAGTGAGGGTTAGCTGTGCAAAGTCACAATCTTCACTTTCTCCTCCAGAGCCATCTAGGTCCAGACAGATCAGGATGACTAGAGATGGCCCTGGATATAGTGGGAGACCTTAGCTTTTAAATTAAGATCTTTTATAGGTTTTAATTTGATCAAGGGAACTCCCAAGATTACAAATAGGTTAAGAATTGAAGCAAAGAATGACCTTACATATATTTTCCTCACTCAAAGGCAGGCTATCTGTGTCATTCCAAACAGTATTTCATTCATATATCATCTTACAAGGAAATTCATGTTAATTTATGAGATGCCCAAATTTTCCTAAATTCCATGAAAATGCAGTACAAATTCATCAAATCAGATTTTTTTCCTATTTGCTTTCTACTGAAGTCTATCTCAGTAACGACTATTATCCTTAATGAAAAGTTATTCCTTCCATGTAGTTTAAATAGCACATCATGTGCTAAAAATTTTAAATGTGTATTGTGTCACCAAGAACATAAAGTTAGTAGCAATATATGGACACTTGGATCATGGCATAGCACAGATCTCTCTGTATTTGCTCTCTGTCTCTGCCTATCTATCCTGTCTTTTTTTGTTTGTTTGTTTGTTTCTATCATCTGTCTGTCATCTGTTTGTCTATCTCTCACTGGCTCTACTTTCTGTTTCTTATTCTCTCTCTGTCTCCCTGTCTTTGTCTTTATCTTTCTGTCTCTGTTTATGTGTGTGTGTGTGTGTGTGTGTGTGTGTGTGTGTGTGTGTGTGTGTTTACTCTTTTTTTTAGATAATAAAGGGAGAAACTGCTGCTTTTACTTGGTTACTGGCTCAATCAGTTTCATTTAAGGAATGCTAGCAACTTCTAATTATATCATCCATTAAGTTTTTTTATAAAGCAATTGTCTCACACTGGTCCTGTGATACAGCTAATTCAACAACAAATGTTTTTATTCCCATTTTGCAGATGAAGAAATTGAGGCAAAAATAAGGAAAGTTATCTGCCCATAATCTATTTCTGGTCCCAAACAATATGGATAGAGACTTGACTTTAGATTCAGGAAGACCTGACTCTTTTTGTCCAAGTCACTTAATCTCTTAGTGTTTTAAAAACCTTTTTCAGATTACATATTTCAAAGAAGAGGCTGACTTTCATTGGAAGATAGAGTTCTTCATTCTGTCTCCTTGAGGATTTGTGTGTCAGTTTTTATCTTACGTCATAAGCCAGGATTGCTGAAATATATCAGTTTTAATAGGCCCTTTTGATGGCTGTCAGGAATTATAGGTTTAGTTCCTGTCCTTTGTCAGAGCTTGTATCTGAAACCAAGATACCTACTATTGAGGTATCCATTAGCAGCTGTATAGTGTCTTTATAGAATTTTTTTTTTTTTTGGTTCCAAGTTTTGGAAAAGGGATATGGTTGATTCAACTCTTTGAAATATTTTCCTTTAAGTAATAAAAAGCCATGTGATTTAGTGGAAGGAGGGTCAGCCTTGCAGTCAGGAAGTCTTGCCTTCAAGTCCTTTCCCCTCTGACACAACTTACAGCAAATCACTTAATATTACAAGGACTCAGTTCTATCTCTTGAGTAAGAGGACTGAGGTTCCAATACCTCTGCTGCCTACTGCCTATGTGGTCTCTGGCAACTCCACATTGGAGGGACCTCAGATTCCTCATTTGTAAAATGGACTGCATTTTGAGGTTTCTTGTAACTAGAGATACATGATGCTATGAAGATCTCAGAATGCCCCCAAAGAACTCTAAAACTATAAATTATAGGTTAGTTTCTAAATTGCTTTGATTATAAAGACTTTCTGCCCTGATAAAAAAGATTCAGACCCCATGACAGCCCCTTATCCAAAGTGCACTTTTATATTTTTTATATACATTTTACTTATCTCTGAAGACATAGCAAAATTGGGCTTTTGATGTCTGCCTAGTACTGTCCTAACACTACTCTGTGGATTTACTTTTAGCTGTCATGTCAGTAGGAAAAGTAAAGATTTAGGGTTCTGAGAGCTCTTTTTCTTTTGAGAGTTTCTCTTTCTGCCTTTCCTCCTCCTATTCTTTCTCCCTCTTTATAACCTTTTTTTCCTCCATTTCCCTCTCTTCTTTCTCCTTGATTATCATCTTCTACTCTCACTATATCCTCTTCTTGCTCTCTGTTTAATATAACATATTAAATGTACTTAAACTACTTTATATACCCATTTAAATTAATATTTGCAAAATATATTTTGGGAAATAGATGAAAAAGGAGAAATCTAACCAAGGTTAAGATACAAACTAATCTCAGTTTAATTTTCTTGTGAGATAGTAGGAAAGCAAAATTGCTATATTGAAAGAAAAGAATTCATTCTCCTACTTAGATGAGGGAGTAAAGGGTCAGTCTACTTAAATAGTGGTTTCCTCTTCCTGGCAGCTTGTTATTGGTTATCTCAGTGAAGATTTATGAGCTTAAGGTTTTGTATTAGATTGTATACCAGATAACTCAAATTTGTTGAAATCTGTTACCTTGAATGAATTTTTTTCTCACAAATATCAGGAGTAATATGTATGTGTGTGCATATATATATATATATATATATATATATATGCACATACATATGCATATATATGCTTGTATATATACACCTATATATATATATATTCATAAAACTGTCTTTAGCTCTTTTTAAATTTCTATTAATAATATTTTAGAATTTCCCTAGCTACATAAATGACTATTTGGAAGGCATCTATTGGTTGTTTCAAAATTCAATCCTTTTCCTCTTCCATTTCATGAAATAGGGAGTCTTTATTTCAAATTTCATAACTTCATAAGAATAACTGCAGAAATGGAACTCCAGAAATGGAAGCCTGTTTAAATGTTGCTTTGTGAATTACAAATACCCAATTCCAAAAGCTTATGAAAAGTTACCTGGTCAAAGGAAGCATCTATATCAAGACCTAGAATTTATCCTTTAAAGGTCCCAGTGGGTGGCTTTCTCTTTTTGGCAAGGTTCAATTTAAATGTGCAAAACATTTCCCAGAAACCAGCAGCTACCAATTGAGAATCTTATTCAGAGGTCTCACTTTCTAAAACTATCTTTCAGAAACTACAAAGGAGCATCCTAGCTCCACTATGTGTAGAGATTCGCTTAAATGGCTTTTTTGGAAATTTAATATTTAAGGATTTCTCTGAGGTTTGGGCATTATAAGAAAAGATTACTATAGCAATTCATTTATTTTAATTCCTAGCACAGGACCTGTGATTTCTTTAGTATAAAGAACTCCCAAATGAGGAAAATCCCTCTAACAAAGCAGGTCAGCAACTTTTCTGCAACTAAAGATTTTAGAGAACTGCCTTGACTGTTGAGACTATAAGAGACTTGGCTAGGACAACACCACTGGAATGTATCTGAACCTTGTTTTCTTGGCTCCAAAACTTGTTGTTTATCCATACCACCAAACTGATTTTTAAAAATTTTTTTCTTAAGAGATAGTTACTAAACTGACTTGGAACTGTAGATGATTTTGAGAGATAGGCTCCCTATAGGAGCCCTATTGACATATTTTTATCCCTTAGACTGTTTGCTGGAGCATTTTGTAACTTTTCTCATTAGTACAAATCAGAAAAACAGAGTATGTTTCTTTCTTTTTAAAAAAATATATATATTTCTACCCTTTGCTTTTTACATCACAACCATTTCCACTGGCTCCAAAGAGTCCACCCTCCTGGGGAAAAAGAAAAGCATTAAGCAAAAATAACTAAATCCATGACCACATCCAATGGCTTAAGTAATATTCCACATTTTGTTACCACTATTCTACCAAAAGGAGAGAGGTGCTTCCTCATCTCTTTTCCTTTGATATGATTGGTCTTAAATCATGAAGTATATTTTCAATAGATGAAGCTATAAATCTTTGAAAAGACGTGTACCATGTAAATCAATTAAGATACTTATGCTTTCTTTTTATCTTCCAAAAACAAGTTTCTTGTTCCTTTAAATTATCCATTAATGCATACTATATGCATTCACAAGTAGGAACTAACATTCATAACAGCACCAATTTGACAGTGCTTTAAGAGGTTACAAAATGGTTTCCTCATAATAACCCTTTGAGGTTGGTGTTTTACAATGGTAAGAAAGTTTACCGTGTTTGCCAGCCTATGTATAAGATCTATCTTATTACTTCTTAATGTATTTTTCTATATTCAAAGTTTTGGAGGTTAATATTACAAAAGTATATTTACTCTCTAAGGAATCATAACTCATTTTAAATCTGTCCAAAAATATTTATTGAATCTCTCTGGGATGCATGGGGGGAAATGAAAGAAAATAAACATTTACACAGTCCCTTCTATCTGCCAGGCACCAGGGCAAACAAAGGTTAAATAATTTGTCTAGGATCAAACTGGTAAATCTGAGTCTGGATTTCAGCTCATATTTTCCTGACTCCAGGCTCAGCACTCTATCTAACACTGCACTACCACCTGCTTCTGCACTCAGACACAAATCTACTATCTCTAGCATGTTTAAATGCATTGCATCAATGGAAGCAGCTTGGTCCTTTTCTTAAACTATCACTCACTCTGTAAAAATTTATTACATGTCTTTAATGAGGCAACTTGGTGGTGCAGCAAATAAAGCAGCAGGCCTGGAGTCAGGAAGTTACTTAACCCTGTTTACCTCAGTTTCCTTATCAATACAGTAATCTGGATAAGGAAATGGCCAATCATTCCAGTATCTTTGCCAAACACACACACACACACACACACACACACACACACACACACCCCCCAAAACAAACTCAAGTGGGGTCTTGAAAAGTTGGACACTACTGAAAAATAACTAAACAACAACAATGTAATTGTAAATGGAACAATGAAAGGACAAAGAGAAATGATTCTTGCACTTGCCAAAGAATCCAGGTTGGGTTGAAGCTTTGGGATAATAAAAGAGGAAATCCTGAGCCAAATTAGGTTTAAAAGTCCTTGAAAATGAAGAAGAATTATAGGAAAAAATGACATCAATATGATAGTATTGTGTAATCATTTACATATATACATATACACATAGATAGATAGATAGATAGTATTTTTTTAGGTTTTGCAAGGCACTTTATAAATGTTATCTCATTTAATCCTCACAACAACCCTTTGAAATAGATGCTATTATCATCTCAATTTACAGATGAAGAAACTGAGGCTGAAAGAGATCAAGTGAATTATCTGATCAGTAAATATTTTGGGAAGGATTTGATTTTCAGGTAAAATGTAAAAATCAGAGGTAAAACTCAAACTTTTAATTTACTTTTCGAATGTCTTACTATTGGTTGAACCTTGCAGGGTCTTTCAGGTCTACTAAAGTGATGCAAAAATTTCTTCTAAAGTGGTATTTGAGGGCTGGAGTCTATGAAACTGAAAAGGCTATTTCTTTGGGGAATAAGGTTTCAGTAGAGGCACATTCAACAAAATTGTAGGCATTTCGGACTTTCTGTTGTTACCAAGATTGTTATATGTTCATAGCAGAATCTCATTTCATTAAACTGAAACATCTGGTTGACTTCATTATTTATGTCTAATCTCTATGACAGTTCCTATAGCCACAGCCCACACACATGATCTTACTTTTCATTACAATCACGAAGAATCCCAGCAATATAAAACAATTGATTTTCCTTCTGTTTCATTATGTTTCTACACACACACACACACACACACACACACACACACTGATGCTGCTTTTTTTTTTTTTTTTTTTTTTTTTGCTTAAGTACATAATTGTGGATGATATAGGGAGCAAGATTTATTAGTTGACAGAGAACAGGAAGTCTAGAGCTTGAATTCTACTTCAGACATTCCCCTGACTGTGTGACTCTGGGCAAGTCACTTAACCTATTTGTATCCTAATTTCCTCTTCTGTAATGAGAGGTTTAAATTCAATGGCTTCTAAGCTTCCTTCCTACTTTAAATCCACAGTTTTAAGAGCTTCAGGGAACCATCTAATTATTATGTTGTTTGTTATAATTCAAAGCAATATGGCTCAGCAGATGCTCAACTAGCCTCAGAATAAGGATTATTGGGGTTTTGATTCTATTTTTGCCTTTGTGATCCTAGATATGTCCCTTAACCTTTTGGTACCCCATGTAACTCTTTAAGACTATAAATTGTAGCTAAGATAATGATCCAAATAGGCAAAGGAAATTTTCTCATCTCACATTCCTTAAAATCCAGAAATGACAGTTAATGTCCAATAAATGTTATATTGAATCCAAGCATCTATCTTTTAGCTTATTATTTAATCATTTTTAGTCATGTCCAATTCTTCATGACCCCAATTGGGTTTTTCTTGGCAAAGATAGTGCACTGGTTTGCCAATTCTTTCTCCAGCTCATTTTACAGACAAGGAAATTGAAGCAAGCAGGATTAAGTGACTTGTCTAGGGTCACACAGCCTCAATGTCTGAGGCCAGATTTAAACTCAGGAAGACAAGTCCTTCTGACTCCAAGCCCAGCACTATTCACTGTGCCACTTAACTACATCTGTCTTCACTCAGTTTACACTAAAGCTTGGCATTAGCTGAAACTTTATAGCAGGTAGTTAGTTGTATAGGAACAGTGCCATAAATGCTCATAGAATAACTAATGAAAAAGTCAATTGGCACTAAAATGCTAACTAGAATAACAGAATTGAAAGTTAGAATTCATCTAGTTACATTCTCCATTTTGCTGATGAATAAACTGAGGCAAAGAAAGGGGAAAAAGAATTTTCTGAGGTCACACGCCTATTTATGTCAAGGTCTTAAATCTATGTGTTTATATTAAAATTTCAATGCTCTTTTCAAGATATAAAGTTTCATTTTTATGTGATATCACTCATAAAATTGTTGAGGTTAACCATCCTCTTTCATTTATTTTTTATACATTTTTCTATTTTTTATTTATATAACTTTTTCAAACATATACAGCTTTAAAACTAAGCATTTTATTTTATTCAAGAAAGTCAGGTATTTCCTATTATATGAAAAAAATGGTCCTCTATAACATATGACAAATTCATCCTGTTTTAATCTCCATTTTTCCCACCCACAATTTTGACAATGCCCATTTTATTGTGACATGATTGTTGACTCAGAGACACAGTTAGTGAGAAAGAAATGTTCCATGAGCTGATATTATAAAGGCCTGAGGCAGATTCATAATTTAAAAAAAATTATCAACAATATTCATAATTCTGGTTTCCTATCACTTAAGAAAATGGCGGACTGCTCTATGCACTCCTTTGCCTGAATGGTTTCCAATTCACTTTTCTTTCAAACTTTCTCATGATGTTCATATGCTTAGAATTGAAAGGAATTTCAGAGATCCTTACCAATCATGTTACAGATGAGGAAACTGAGTCTCAGTCAGGTGAACAGATTTGTCCAAGGTGGCACAGCTAATAACTAGAAGCATCATTTCTTATACTCATGTTTTCTGATTACAATCTACCATTCTTTTCATAATACTATGGTTTCTTTAATATTATTTCATTTTTATAGTGTTATTGACATCAATAATGTGATTTGTCTCAAGTCCTGTTGACAGCTAGTCCTAGGTCCATATAATTTGGCAATTATTTTGCCCACGGCAGCAGGGCTCACAAAATCAAACCCTTAAGTCAACTTTTTATGATAAATTTTGTTGAGTAGAGAGAACTGGTGAGCCTGAAACACTATCCTTTGAAAAGGAGATAAGGACTTGTAATACAGTGAGATAATGGCTTCCTTGTATTTAACAACCAGCTGTCTGGGAGTAGTGAGAGTGGGAAATGTATCAGTAACATATTTTAAAAATTAATCTGAATTATTAATATTTTTCCATCACTTTCTTAAGACTGATTCAACAATCAATAAAATAAATCAATGTCTGACCTATAACCTTTGCCAATTTTTAGAGTGAGAATATTCACATTGAAAATTTGATAATAGGCTCTGGGCTAGACAGTTTATGTTGGCTCCAGCACACCTGAAGAAATGTCTGTGGACATAGAGCCATTGGGCTTGCATAAAGATCACTTGAGGTGTGGCCAAAGTATGAATGAAAGTAGGGGGAGTATCATTAAGTATATCCCTATTTTATTTTTTTATTATGTATCAAATTCAGTTGTTTCCATTCTATTAAAAGACAGTAAGATCAGCACCTTCTAAATTTGCCATCTTAAAGAAAAAGCACCAGTTATTCCACTCTAGTTTTATATACATAAATCTGTTAATTGCTTTATCTTCCTTGGGATTTTTCTAGTTATGTTTCCTAGCTTTTGCTCCATTTCTCAATTATTTTTGAACATTGTGGCTTATTGCATGCTACATAATTTATATTTGTAAGTTATAATGCTACAACTGAAGGGGAAGTGAGAAGAGAATAAGTAGATATTAAGCCCTACTGTGTTCTAGGCACTGTGCTAAGGACTCTGAAGATTGTATTTTTCTTACCCTTAAAAGAACCCTGTGAGAAGGAAATTATGACCTCTATTTTACAATTGAGGAAATCAAGATATACAGAATGACTTTCTTAAGGACTTGGTTGGTTGTTTATTATCCTTTTTTTCTCAAAGAGGACCAAAATGACATCACTATGTTAGAGTCAAGTTACAATGTATCCTATTGTGACAATTCAAACCATTATAAACTCTGAATGCTTTACCACAAGTGGGTACAAATAATCCATGAGAAAAAAACTTAAATAAATAAATAAACATCCAAGAAAAACAAGAAGATCATGAAAAAAAGTTAACCAACTAGCAAAGGAGATTTAAAGATCAAAATAACTTCTGGAAAATTAGAATTGGGCAAAGGGAAACCAGTGAAGCTATGAGACCAAAAAATAACAACAATATAAAAATAAAAAAATAGAACAGAATATGAAACATCTTATAAGAAAAACAACAGATATGGAGAATAATCAAGAAGAGAAAAATATAAGAATAGTTGGAATACCTGAAAGCTATGAGCAAAAAAAGAACCTTGCCACAGTAATGCAAGAAATATTCAAAGAAAAAATGTCCTAAAGTGATAGAACTATAGGGGAAAGTAGAAGTAGGAAAAAAAAAAAACTGACCAATCACCACTTTGGAGAGCTCTTACAAGGAAAACATAGGAATATTATTGCCAAATTTCAAAACTCCCAGATTAAAGAGAAAATTGTACATAAAACAATAAAAAGACAATTCAAATATTCGAGGGTTACAATTAGAATTGCACAGGATTTATCTGCAGCTACAAAAAAAAAAAGACCACAGGTCCTGGAATCATGATATACCAGCAATCAAAAGAACTAGTCCTGTGGCCAAAACTATCCTATGCAGCAGAATTATCCATAATATAGAATGAAAAAAAAAGTACATTCAATAACTTGTAGATTTTTAGGACTTCCAATTGAACCTAACTCCATAGAAAATCTAGCATATAAAAGTCAATATCAGTTATCAATTTCAAGGAACTTAACAGTGAAAAAGTATTTATATTTTTATGGAAATGTATACTAACTACATTTTTAAAATTGACATCAGCAATTGGGTAACTCAAAAGAAAGATTGGTGCACAGTTGAGTAAAATCACTTAGTAAAATGTAAAAATGGTAATTATGCTATACAGATGAGTTGCAGAGAAAGAATAGATACAGAAGCATTAAAAACCTATTCACATTAGGAATGGATTAAATAGACAACACTACATATTTACCATCAAGGATAGCTTCAAAATGTATAAAGAAATAAGGGGTGGAGGAATAGGCAGAAGCAAATAATGAGGAAAGAAGATAAGAGAGGGATCCCATAGGCATGGGGAGGTTAAGTAGTAGCAAGGCAAGTTAAGGAGCAGAATTATAGCAGAAAAGCTAGCAGGGATAGGAAAGAAGATATGTCAAACATAAAGATTTAATTAAGAGAGATCTACATTATATGTCAGCCATACTGATATTATTTTGGAAGCATGTTTGCATGTGGGTAGATATGTATGCATGTTGCTCTATGAATATGTGAATATAGATGTGTGTATGTATAAGTGGGTTTATGGATGGATATAACTGTGTGTTTATATATATATATGTATACATATATATATATATATAATATATGTGTGTGTAGGGGTGTGTATCTCTGTCTGTGTATGTGTGTATATATTTACATAAATATATATATGCATATAAAGCATATACTTATGATTAACTATAGTCTGGGAATATGGGGGGATGAAATAGGAAAAATAGAATAAATTTAAAAAGTGTGCAGCAGAGGACAAAAGAATAACCTACAAGGAAGCAAAGAAAAGATGGACACTGATGAATATAATTTCTTCTACTATTATATATCCTTTCTTGAATGTATTTTGAATCCTCCCAGATGTTCTACTGAGTATTTGATGATGTTCTATTCTGTTCTATTCTGTTTTGTTTTCCTTTTCTGTTTTTCTTTGTTCTATTCTGGTTATTTTTTCTTCAATAAAATAAAAAGGGGAAAAAAACACAAATAGTTCATGTGAACATCTGAGGTGAATTATCTAAATTTTCACATCTCATGTTTCTTTTGAACTTATTCAATTTTGTTTTGCTTATAGAGTCATGCTGAGTGGTCCTGTGTCAGTGTCTAGCATCTAGTGCTGATTCTATTCCAGTTTAGAGTTACAGGATTGGGGAGGGGGTGAATAATGTTTGTCCAAAAGTTAATTAAAATTTTATAGCTTATATAGCAAGAGAAGGTTATCCCACAGGATTTTAAGGATGCCTCCAATGTTAATCTCAATAAAGATTTGAAAATGAAATAAGCTGTCCTGTGATAATGACAGGGGGATGGCAATCTCTTTTTTAGTCATTCCTGGCAAGATTTTTGCCAGAGATCTTTTTTGTAGAATGATCTTTCATGTGGAAGATGGTCATCTACCTGAAAGCCAATGTGTCTTCAGAAAGGACTGAAGAATGGTCAATCTGGTGTATGCTGCTCAACAGCTCCAGGAGAAATGCCAGGAGCTTAACAGAGGTCTGTACAAAATTGTAGTTCTTAATGAGGCTTTTGATACTATTAGTCACAAGGGCTTATGGAAAAGTATGTCAAAATTTGATTGCCTGGAGAAATTTTTAAATATTATGCATCAATTTCATTATGGCATGCTTGTCCAGGTACTGGATAATAAATAATGCTCTCAAACTTTCCTAGTTAACAATGAAGTGAAATAAGACTGTACCCTGAGAAACATAGCTAATAAATATATGATATCAGATTTGAACATAGGTCTTCTTGGTTCCAGAATTATTTCTCTATCTGTTGCCCAACCTAACTGTTAAATAAGTATTAAATGAAAATGTTAGTAAAATTAGATTTTTATTTCTTTGTAAATTATGTCTCGATTTGTCTAACTTCTATTCCTGGTTTACTTAGTGATTTGAATAAGGTATATTGAGGAGAAATAGAAGTGGTAGTTTACCCCATATGTCATAAGAAAATAAATTTTAGAGAGGCTGTGTAGCATAATGAATTGATGGCCACCTTGGTGTCAGAAAGATCTGCTTCCAGATTTTATCTCTGACACATACTAGAAGTGTGGCCATGAACAAGTTATTTAACTTCTCAATACCTTCAAGCAACTTTCTGGATTATAGAGGAAATGGACTATAGAGGAAAAGAGGATAGAGGAAAATTCCTTATAGGGAGTTCTCTATAATAAAATCAAGGAAGCAGCTCTTACAAAGAAAAACCAAAGAAAATTGTTTTTTATTTGTTTGTTTGTTTGTGTGTTTGTTTTACAGTTAATAGAACCTTAGAGATTACTCAGTTCAATTTCTTATTTATAGTTAAAGAATGACCCAAAGAGTTTAAGGGATTCATCCAGACTGTATAACCAATTAGTTGTAAATTGGTCTTGGAATTCAGGCTCTCAATGTATTATTTCTCTGATATATTGCAAGCACTTGTTTTCTGTTTGTCCTTCATTTTAAGTAGCTGCTCTGGATTCAGGTATTAAATTCTTGTTAAGATAGAACAGGCACTTAATAAACACTTAATGTTGGATATTATGTTATATTATGAGAGAGTACAGAATAAGTCATTGACATTATTCCTACAGTCACTTGGGCAACTATATGGCACAGTGGATAATAATCAAGCCTGATGTTAGGAAGACCTGAATTCAAACGACTTCACACATTTACTAGTTGTGTGACCCTCATCAAGTCAATACTGTTTGCCTCAATTTCTTAATCTGTAAAGTAAATTGGAAAAGGAAATGGCAAACCTCTCTATCTCTGCCAAGACAACCCCAAATGGGAGTTGCAAAGAATTGGATATAACTGAATAATACATATAGTTATTTACTTCCTAATTACTTAAAAACTAATTTTTAATTAAGAAAAAAAACATAGATTATGCTACTATTGAAAGTACATTTAGTATCCTGGTTATGTTTATTGAGCCAGGAGCCTTCTGACTTGTAATGAATTCAACTATTACACATTCACATCTGTTGTAGATGTGCTTTTCCCCTAAGAGACAAAGGACTTGTAATATGTGACAACTTTTCCTCCCATAAAATGTCTATTTCTTTAAAGGGGTCAGTTGTCTTTAGTTTACTCATTAGACCAAGACAGCCCATTTAAGTTGCTACTTTTTTCTTCAAATTTCCTTCAAATGTTCCTATTTTCTCATTAAAATAACTGTGCATATTACATAAAGTAAATTTCCAGCAAGATGAAAGGATGTTGAGGATTTCTATTTCCTTTTTAAACTCTGAAAAAAAAATGTAAGCTTATATGTCATATGTCTTCAAGTGCCATTTAACATTCTGACAACTCATCTCTCAAGTATATTTTTAGGGGTGAACTTGGGAATCAACTGCTGAGTGAGGGTAGGAACTTTATTTAGAAGAGTAATGAGGCTATAGGAGGTGAATATCTGGTTAAGAAAAAGGTGTCAGAGAATCGTATTTAGATTTCGTTTAGGAGTGGTGAGCTTTGGGCCATGGAGGGAGTGCATCTTATAAGACCTAGGAAGAATGCATCTGTACACAGTTGTATATAGAAAAGAATAGTATCACAGAATCTAAAAGCTAGAAAAGCTTCCAGATTATCTGTTCCAACTCAGATATGAGCAAAAACTATTCCTGATGGTCCCTGAGCAGTGGTGTGCTAGTAAATCTTTAACAAACACCTGGATGAGTGGAAGTGTATATACAACATGGCCTTAAGCTTAATCTGCAATATTAACATTTTCTCCCTCACTTTCTTAAATTCAGATAATCAACAAAGCAATGGATTGAGCCTTGAAATGTAGTATTTGCTGATTCTGAGGTGTAAATTCTCATACTGAAAATTTAATAGTGGGCTGTTGGCAGGTATGAACTGGATTTAGCACATTCATTCCTAAAGTGGTCATCCAGTCTTTGTTTGAAGTCTTTTAGTGAAAGTTAGAAGTCTTCTTTGGATAAGTCATTTCACTCACAGATAAATTTAATTATTAAGAAGTTTTCCAAAACTTCTAGTCTAATCTATCTCTTGGCAAACTTTACCTATTTCTTCTAGTTCTTCCCCCCAGGGCAAATTTAATCAAATTTAGATACTTAAGTAATCAAATTTGGTTATCAATATTCCCTAAAGTCAGGTTAACATACCAATTGCCTTATTCTGATCCTCCTGGGGTATATCCTCTACCTTCTCATCTTCCTGCTTGCCCTCTTCTGGACAATCTCCAGCTTGACTATGTATTTTCTGAAAAGTGGTACACAAGTGTATCTAGCTGGTGCAGTAGACAGAGCATTAGGTTTGGATTTCGTTCAAATTTTACCTAGATATTTAGTAGCTGTGTGATTCTATGTTTCATTTAATCTCTGTCTGCTCTGTCTGCTTAATTTCTGAGCTATAAAATAGGCATAGTAATAATATCAATTTCATCAGGTAGTTTTGAGAATAAAATGAAAGACTTGTAAAACTTAATATGGGCCTGGACATAGTATGCAGTTGATAAATGCTTTTTTTCTTTCTCCTGTCCCCCCAGAATTAAATATATTATTCCAGCTGCATCCTGACAATGATATAAAGGCACTTTTCTACTTTAGACACTTGTTCTTGATTTCATTTTCTAAACACACTCTAAACTCTGGATCTGTTGATGAGTTTTCTTTATATCTACATCATTGTTCCTAAGCAGTTCCTCTTTTTCCTCCTTATTAGAATCATTTCTACTTTAACTTGAAAATAGAGGACGTGAAAAACTCCCTAAATAATTACTGCTAAATCACATACTGCAGACAGGAAAAAGTAATTTAAGAAAAATAATAGCATAAAAATGGCTAGCAGTTTTACAATTAATAACTGGGAATCTCCTAAATCTCATATATCAGTTCATCACCAAATAAAGTATTAATGATAAAAGAAATAAAGTAGAATAAAATTAGGAAATATGACACAATAAGCATTATTGAGACATGGTAGGATGCAGCTCATTATTAAAATACTGTCACAAAACATTTATACTTTTAAAAAGAGTGGTAGAGTAATAGTGTATATTTTGGAGATAGAGGAACCTGAAGGAGGATGCCTGAGTAAATATGTAGATAAAGTTAAAAGCAAAGGAACATTGAAGTCATTAATATAAACAGCTTGGCCAGAAGGAAGAAATAGATCATGAGTTCTTGATGTAGAACTCTCAAATCTGTCACGGGAGCAGGATGTAGTTGGGAAGAAATACTTTAACTATTCTGTCTTCTATTGGCAGGCTGTTTCTGCTAAAAAGCAGATTAACTGATAAATTATTCACTTGCATTGCTGATAATTTAATCCTTTAAAAGGCAGAAGGAAGTATTCTTATGGACCTTGAAAATAAGTTACTATACTATCTTAGAGAAGTGAGAGGTAAATGGTATTATTCTTACATATACCTTTGACTAATTTTTAAATAATTTTTTTTTAAAAGATAGGTTTGATATCATGGTGTAGGGCTCTAAAATCTACAAAGAGAATAATGAATAAGAATGTTAATAATGAAACTACAAGATAGATGATGAAATGTTAATAACATTCTTAGATTTTCTCTGGGTTCAAATCACTGACCCAGATGAATTTCATGCCAGAGCATTGGGAGAGCTTGCTGACATGATTGCTGAATTACTGGTGATAATCTCTGAGGAATTATGGAAAATGGGAAAGTGTTTTAAGCATGTAGTTGGACAAATATCTGAATTTTCCAAAATTAGAAGGTATAGTAGATCCTTCATCCTATAAAACAGTGAGCTTGTTGCTGATGACTGGAAAATTTCTAGAACTGATTATAAAGAAATACTATACAACAATGTCATAGGCATTGAATCAGTAGAATATAATGTATATATTAGTTCATTTATCTCACACCATTTTCATGTCATTGTACATTGACCACTAACTCTCACTAAATTTCAGTTTTTATCATTTACTTTTTTGAATGATCTTGCCAGAAATTCAATTGAACATTTATTAAACATTTACATTATGTAAAAGATACTGAGCTTGGTATGGGAGATATAAAAACATAAACAAAATAGCTCCCATTTGCAGAAAGTTTACATTATGCTTAGATGGATACAACATACATGCAAATAAATATAATAAAAATAATTAAAGGAAAGAGTACTAAGAAAAGTTTTCAGGAGGGGTAGAATTTGAACTAAATCTAGAATGAATATTACAAATCTGAGAGGTAGAGATAATAAAGGAATGCAAATTAGACATAAGGACCAGACTGTGCTAATGTTTGGGGGAAGGAGATGAACTCTCAGGTTCAAGAAAAAGTTTGGCTTTTCTTTTTTTATCAGATAGTTTCTTAAAGGGAAATAATATAAAATTAGGCTGCACATAACACCCATATTGTGTAAGGCCTTAAATGGGAGGCTGAAGCATTTACTTTTGATCCTATCAGCAATGGAGAGCCCCTAAAGTTTTTTGACATAATCATACCTATGTTTTAGAAAGATAAGTCTGACATCTCCTTGATTGATAGTTTGAAGACAAGAAGATTAAAAAGGGAGATTCTCACCAGAATTATCTCGGTGGACATGTGAAGAAAAGGAGAATTATTGGAATGTAGATTTAATAAGACTTGGCAATGATTTGTTAAGGGAATGACAATGTGTCAATTATAAGCCTGAGAGTAGGTTTATATACTTATTAGAAGAGTGAAGTTTGGGACAGAGACAAGAAAATTGTTTTTTTTTTTTTTTTTTTTTTTTTTTTTTGGAGGGGGGAAGGAGAGCGTAGTTTATGATAACATTGAGGTATCTGTGGTATAGCCAAGAAAGGTGTCCATTAGACAATTGATAATGTAATATTGGAGTTTAAGAACAGAGATAAGAGCTATAATCCAATTACTTCCCTGGGTTCTAGTGTCATTGCTATGCTAATGAGTTCATGGATTGATCCTCCATTTCCTTTTCTTGCCTCTATCTTTTAAAAATATAAGTTAATTGATATATTCCTTCTCAGAATAGGTACATCTGCCTCTACAGGGATTTCCTCTTTTCTTCATTGTTAAAATTGTTTCTATAGCATAGGTGCATAGATTAATAGATTTAGAATTGGAAAGGATCTTAGAAGTTATTTTGCTCATTCTTCATTTTACAAGGGAAGAAAGTGAGTCCCAAAGAAATTAGTGACTCAAACAAGATCACATAGATAGTAAATAGCAAAGACAAAATTTGAACTGAGTTCCTCAACTAAAATTGTAAGTTATTTAAGATGTGAAAGTTTTTTCAAGGATGCAATAGACCTGTAGATATTTACAGGTAACAAATAATTTTCCAGCAATCAGAGACAATGATGATTTGGGGATGTGGATGCAGCAGATCAATGAAGCGACCTTCTAAATATATGGAAGGGATTGGATTCGGGACACAGAAGTTAGCTTTGCCAATAAAATGAATTACCTCTTTATCGGAGACTGATGCAAATGAAGGCAGGATAGGTATATATGCAAAAATCTTCTGAGGCATAGATGAAGGGAGATGAAACAAATGGGAGGACTAACTTCTTTGGGTCAAATAATAATCTAGAGCATATGCTGAAAGAGATGAGTGAATTTGCTCTGTGCTTTGAGAGAAGAGAACTTTTGTAATATCCATTGAGAAAATTGGTATGGATTAGAGAAGTAAAGAAGACTAAAGGGATTGTCCCACAGCAGCAACATTAGGTAATATGAATTTATGATGGAACCTGTTGACAGTGTTATGTGACCATTCCAGCTCTGTTGATTACCTCAAGATCTAAGTAGAAAAAATGAATATAGGAATGATCCAGGGTTGAGGATTATCAGAGTATAAACAATAAGGACAAGAGAGTAGGGAGTATAAGATGACAATATATAGCTGAATTGATTGATGATTGAATCAAGCATGAAAAGTGAAAGTAAGGACAGAGCAAATCTGATAGAGTAGGAAAATAAGAAAGGTGTGGATATTGAAAGTTATAAGTCTAAAAGTAAAGAATAGATGTAAGAGAAATGAAGTAGAGAAAATGGGAAGACAGAAAATTATAATTATGCAGAAGTAGCAGTCATAAGTGATTGTGAGACCTAAAGTATGACCATACCAATACCCAAATGAAAGTAAGAGATAGATTACTAAAAATTCTATTATAATTTCTCATGAATGCTTAAAAATACAACCTTAACCCATGAGGAGAAACAATATGTCAGTACCAGTTCTTGCTGGGTTAAAAAAAATAGCATAAATTTAGCTACAGGCCAGTAACAAATATTTTAATAATACATACATACATATATATGTGCATATATATATATATGTGCATATATATATATATATAATTTGTGAGGCAGTAATTTCACTTGGAAACTGGATCTATGCTTTTCCATATTGGTTAACAAAACTGATTTTCACTGAGAACAAATTTAGAGACAAAAATGTACAAGTTACCATTCACTTGTTTCTCAGTTACCTTATTGAATTCCTAATTGACAAACAAAAACTACATGGGAGCAGAAATTAAAGAATTGAATTCTCTTCACCCGATATTTATTAAATACTTACTATGTATCAAGCAATATACTAGGTTCTCAGACTACAAAAACCCAAATTAAAGAATGCCTGTCCTTAAGGAGCTTAACTATTGAAAGATATGCACAGAAATCAATCAATTCAAAGTGCTACAAAATAAATTAGAAAAAGAGAGCATAATGATAAAAAAAAAATGGGATCAACAAAAGCATCATGTGAGAAGAAACCATACTGAGGAAGAAATAGGATAGGAATGTGACTTCACTGTTACTATTTGGAGTCATTTAATTAATAGAATTAAATGAATTAATGAAGCTTCTTCCTTCAATGGATCATTGTACTCAAACATATTTTCAGCATATAAATTGGGGCTATAAGACTTATTTCCTTTTGTTAAATCCCCAAAACACATAAAAGGGTTACTTGCATATCATAAAATCACAGTTCTGTCTCTAACAGGAAGTCAGAGACCATATGGTCCAATGCCTAAATCACCACGAATCAATTCTACATCACACCCAACAAATGATAATACAGCTTGTACTTGAATTTCTCTAGTTAATGAGAACCCATTGCCTCCTGAAGCCACTGCACTTTTGTATAAATGTAATTCTTAGTATGTATTTTTTTTTTTTACTTACGTCAAGACTAAACTGTCCTTTTTCTAAACTCTACCTATTGATTCATTAAAATTCTGTCTTCTGGGGGTAAGGAGTAACCTATTCCTTTTTCAATATAGCAGTTCTTCCAAAACTTGGAGACAGCCATGCTATCCTTCATGGGCCTCCTTTTCTCTGGTAAATAGAATCTCTAGTTCCATCAATTAACTCTCACAAGTTTTGAGTTTCAAGAATTGTGCCATTGATTACCCCCCTTTGGATCATCACAATAATTATACTTTTGGAATTAAATTAAGTGGCAAGGGACATCTTGTAAACTTTTTTTTAAAAATAAAGATGAATTGGTATATGTCATCAATACATAGAATACAGTTGTACAACAATTTCTCAACCTATAACTTTCTAAACATACTCTTTAAATGCAACGTATAACATTGACTTGCTTTCCAAATCTTGAAAATGTGCAAAGGATAATTTAAAAGTGAATATTCTCTTATTTAGTCCAGCTGTAAAGATTGAATTTACCTGGCCTCCTGGAAGTATTGATGAATAATATAGAAGATGTAGTTGAAGTTCTAGATAGAAATTGCAGTATGTGGGATTATCTACACTTTTTAGAGAAAAATGGATAAGAACAAGTCCTGAAAAAATGCAAGATGGGAATTATAATTAGGGGTAGTGAAAAGAAGACAATTTGATGTCAGAGGATTTAGATTTGAATATTAGCTCTCCTGTTTTTTACCTATGAGATTTTGAAAAAGTCACTGCAAATCTATATTTCAATATCCTAGTTTATAAAATGAGTAATTTAGATTGTATTACCTCTAAATTCTTTTAAACTCTAATTCTATGAATGACGAGAATAATGATATTCATGGTGAGGAACTGTATTCACTAGAGCTATATTCATACAAACTTATTGCTGTTACAATATATGACTCTTTTTGAATATTACATATTTATATTATATGTCCTGTGAATGGCTTTCCTTTTATTTTTCTCTTGGGGAGGATATATGCGATTTTATTCTATTCTTAACATGGAAACTTTCTATCACTGCCTACTAATAATTATTCTATAACTTATAGTATTAGAAAATTGCCTGGGGGTTCTGCTAGGGTGTCACTTGGCCTTCATTACACAGATAATCTTTTCCAGAAGCAAAACTTGAGCAAATGTTCTTATGGTAGGCATCTCTAGGGCAAGAGGGTAAGAAGGAAGGAAGGAAAAAAGAAGACAGTTAAATGATAACTTTATTATATATTTTAAAGGATTAGTAAGTTATGCATGATAGATTTGTAGTTTCATGTGCAATCATCTTTTTCTCCTATTATGTGATTTAAATACTTTTTTATTTCTTAAATTCAAAATAAAATAAATAAAAAAATTTAAAAGATTCAAAGTCTGGTCATTTTTTTTCTACTATATCACACTTAGATGATAGTTCATCATCTAAGAAAAATAAAGTATTTTGCTCTTATTAAAATTGTATTTATTTTCTTAATAATAATATAATTATACTTATTGATGTTAATTAGTATAAATAATTATATTTAGAACTTAAGATCATAAAGCTGAGTTTATCTTTCATATATGCATATAGCTATTACTAATAATAAGAGTAGATATAATAATTTGATAAGTAAATACTGCTTCAGTTTCATTATTTATTGTATTCATATCACAGAAAAGAATTCAAAGTAGAATGTGTACTTTCACCTTTGACACTTAATTAAGCCAGAATGTTCCCTTTCTTTTCAGTGACAATACAATATTGATACTTGAGTTTGGGGATCAGAGTGTGTCAGAAACTTTGTACATTTTCTGGTGAACTAGATTAATTTCTACCAGTTTTTTTGAATAGGTTTATACTGCTTTAAGCTTATAGCTCTAATTCTTCTTATTTGTTTCACACTAAAGAAACATTTTGGCTCATACCATCAGTTTATAATCTCAGTTCCATGCATAGGGATTTACACAAACAATTCTGACTAGTATATATTCAGTTAAGAAGAAAGCCGCCACCTGTTTTCCATGCAGGAAAAAGAAGTTTGAAACCAGGATCAGAATTTCCTTAGAAAAGTAAGACATTGATGTGTATTGAACTGGAGCCATCAAGATCAAGACCCAAGGTTTAAAATAAACCTTTTAATGTAACCTTTCCTAATAAGCAGAAGCATAACCTCTGAGTTGAAAGCAGTGCTATTCTAAACTGACATTCCGTGAAATAATTGTCAGCATGTTCATGGTTTCCTGGTAAGTGAGGTGTAAGTACATAGTTTGAAGGAAGTGTAAATTTAAACCCTTCACATTTAAATGGAATAGTTTTGATACTTAACCTTTCTGTGCCTCAGTTTCCTCACCTCCAAAATAGGGGAGTTGGAGTCAATGGCTGTTAGAGTTTCCTGCAGCTTTAAATTTATGTTTAGGATCCCGTTGTTGATGTTGATCCTGCATTCTTGAAGAGGACCAATGATATTATAAAGGTGATATTTTGACTTGGAGTGAATTGAATATAACTGGAGCAGAGCTGCAAAAAGTTGTCTGTCATACTCATTTTTAAAATTTTTCAAATTTTAAAAAATAATCAATGTATTTATTTTCTCACTCATTCTTCTAGAATCACTAAAATCCAGTAACAACATGTGTGCTAAAAAGGAACACCCATAGATGACCATCAAGATCTACTCAGGAAATTCTATGCTCTATGCCCACAAAATACCATATGCTGAAATTACATGAACTTTGAAGTATGAGAAGGTTTAATTTGCATGTGAAAATAACATAGACACAGCTACCTAATACAAGGAATAGAGTATAGGACTTGAAGTCAGAAAGACTTTAGTTCAAATCTGTCTGAAATATTAATTTATCTATGCTACTATGGGCAAGTAACAGCCTTTCCCAGTCTTCCTCATCAGAAGATAGACACAAAAGTAGCTTCTCTTTCACAGCATTGTTGTAAAGATTAAATGAGATCTGTCTAAAAACATTTGCAATTTAAAAAGAGACATATAAATAATTATACCTATTCTCCCTGATGACATAATTGATGATAATTGCTGGACAACTAGGTGGCACCATGGATAGAGTGCTTCCTGAGTTTCATATCTGTCCCTCAGACACTGTGTGATATTGAGCAAGTCTTTTAACACTCTTTAGTTTCCTCATCTCTAAAATGAATTGGAGAATGAAATAACAAACCACTCCAGTACTTTTGCCAAGAAAACTCCAAAAGATGTCATGCTTGAAGAACAAAATTATTGCTGAAGACCCAAGGTATTGAGTAATGTTGAATATTATTCTAGATCTTCCTCTTCCCTTTTATTCCTATTTCTACACATCTAGTTTAGACCTTGTGCCTTTAGATTCCTGAAATATTGTCCTAATTGCTTTTCCTGCCTCTGGTCTATTCTTTTTTCTATATAGAGCCTTCAAAATAGTACTTTCATAATCTTAAATGCTTTGTTCTGATAACATCACTTCTCCACTCAAAAATCTGCAGTAGTTCTACATGGATGACCAAAGAAAGTAAAACTCCTGATCCATGAATACAATGCATCCATCATTTTCTTACATCTCACTTTTTGAGTCTTCACTCATACAGCTTCCCTATACATGCTCTGTGCTTCAGGTAAACTGAAGGATTCTCTGCTCCCAATCATTTTCTCAGTCTGTGCCCCTCTCCTATAACTTGTTTCTTTTACCTACATCTGTTGAAGTTCCTCCTTTCTTAAAATCAATCAATCAATGAACAAGCCTTTTCTTTGGTGCTTACTATGTGATAGGTACTGTGCTGTGAATAGGGATTACAAAGACAAAAGCAAGAATCCTTGCTTTTAAAGGCTTTTAAACAAGGAAAAGAGATTATTAAGGGAAGGCTCTAGTAACCAGAGAAATCAAGAAAGGTTGCATATAGCCTTCATATAGAAAGCGGCATTTGAGTTGAGTATTTGAAAAGAAACTGGAGATTGTAGAGACAGAGATGAGAATGAGATCTTCAGTAACAGTAACAGTGAAAAACCCAAAGACAAGAAGATATAAAGAACTACTACAAGGAATTATATGTACAGCAGATAGTCAAGAACAACAACAACAACAAAAAAACTGTAGTAGGAATTTTAGATGCCAAAAGAAAAGAGTTTATACTTGTTTCTAGAGGTAATAGGGAGCCATGAGATTTTATTGCTGTGGAATTTTAGATGCCAAAAGAAAAGAGTTTATACTTGTTTCTAGAGGTAATAGGGAGCCATGAGATTTTATTGCTGTGGTATATGTAGAAGTCTCTGGTGAGTTTTCTATCAATACAGGTTGACTTTATCTTTTAAATTTATAATTTTAAAGAACTGTCTACAAGATCATTGAGCTATTAGATGAGAGACTCAGATCATGTGCCTAATATGTGTCAGAAGCAAGACTTAAACCTGAAGTTTCTAGTTTTGAGGGAAGTTCACTCTACCATACTGCCTCTCCAGATGAAAGAGAAAAAAGAAACATATGTGAGATATTGTGGAAGTAGAAATGAAAGATTTTGTAACCACCTAGATCCATATGTCCAACTCAGTTACTATCTCCTTTTTCACCACCACTACCCCATCCCTCACTCCTCAAGTAACAATTATTTTTACCTAAATTTTCTCATCTCTTTGTGCACATCTCTCTTTTGCATATCTCAACAAGTCACATTCTCATGTGTTTCATAATTACTCATAAGTTCCTAGAAAGAAATATCTGTGCTGTGTCTATCTTTGTATTTCCCAGGCAAATTAAATATGGTAGATATGTAATAAATATTTGCTGCTTTGTGCCATTCAAAACCAAGCCTGTTCATTGTTTTTTGTAATATTCTTTGTTCAATATCTGAAGGGTATTTCAGAGTATTCATAAGATTGGGAACTATGCTGTACCAAATTGAACTCTTAAATGGACTATTTTGTCATTTGCAGCATGCCTTTTCAATTAGAGAGATGTACTTGCATTCCAGCTACTTAGTAGTCCTTCAACTGAATGATGGAAAACATAGGAATAGGAATAAAGCAGTAGAATTTTTGAGGTAGTGATAAAATGGGATAATGACCTATGTGCCAATTTAGCACCTGAAATAACCATTGCATATGCAGTCCTATCCTAAAGAGGATATTATTGTAATGGCAAATTTTTGTCCCTTAGTTTCTGTTTTACTTCCTTAGGGAGAGATTACAAGCATGGTCTATGAAGAAATTCATGTTTTCTCTTGTCTTCTTTTCCTCTGTTCCTTCTTCATGAGAAAACATAACAATATAAAAGAAAGCAGAGAGTAAATTTTTTCCAGAAGCTAGAAGGGAAGTCTCCATTCATCCATAAAGCTAGCAATTTCAAGAGATGAGTGATTTTATTATTTAGTTTTGGAGGTATCTCAAACTAAGACAATTTGACTTTTTGTCCTGTCCAACTAACAGTTGATGGAAGGCAGAATTGACAAAAAAAAGAGTTAGAAAAAAGGGAACTTTTTGTATTAGTTTTTTTTTCTTTTCAATTCTGGGAAAATCAGAAGAAGAGATTTAAAAAAAATCCTTCATCTTCTGCTAAGTTATCTAACATGCTGTGGAATAAATACCTATTCTTTGTTGCAGCCATGGAGGATTCCGCTATTTTGTTTGTAGATTTTGCTGAGTTTGAAAAATTTTCCCTCCTCATAAAAATGTCACTATATTTTGAGGACGTGGTTGAATGAACTAATTACATTTTCATATATATCATAGTTACTTGTAAATTCCATAAAATGTATTTATTTTGTATCTATCTTTGTATTTCCCTGTAATTAGTATATAATAAATAATTAATAGAAAGTTATCCACACTTAAAAAGGAAGAGTGTATTGCATTCACAGTACATCAGTTGGGAAAGTTTGTACACTCCCTATTATTTTCCCTTCAGTGTGACATTAAGATATGTTGTGTTCAAGCTTAAATGAACCCTTTCATCTTGTAATTAACATTTTACCATGTTTCAACTACTGTGAATATATTTTGTTTGACTTTTTCTGTGAGTCTTAATTTCCCAATGAAGAAAATACCCACATTTTTTGGTAGGAAGTATATGTTTAAGTTCTTTAAGAGTTTTGACTGGAATAGGAAATCACAGATTTAGAATTCGAAGGGATTTTTGAGCCTCTAGTCCAATATCTTCATTTTGCAAGAAAATGGAGTTAAAAAGTGAAAATCATTGAAATCTCACTTCCTCAGTTTTTATATCTCTTACAAATGAGATAATATATGTGGTGGTTTACTAACAATAAATAACTATATAAATGTCAGATATTATATTCTGTATATTTTGATCCAAATACTTGGTTCTAATTAAGATAATCTGTAAAAATAAGGGATCATCCAGTGATTTGGTAATTTGCATAAAATATACTCAATTTGAATAATCATTAAAAACAGCCTCTTTCTTCCTCTTTTTCTCCCTTTCTCCTTTTCTCTTCTTTCTTTTCTTTCTCTTCTTCCTTCCCTCCTTCTTTCTATCCTTCCTTCCTTCCTTCCTTCCTTCCTTCCTTCCTTCCTTCCTTCCTTCCTTCCTTCCTTCCTTCCTTCCTTCCTTCCTTCCTTCCTTTCTTTCTTTCTTTCTTTCTTTCTTTCTTTCTTTCTTTCTTTCTTTCTTTCTTTCTTTCTTTCTTTCTTTCTTTCTTTCTTTCTAGCAAATTGCACACTTACAGAATGAGATTAGCAGCAAACTTTTTCATTATCAAATTGGAAAGTCAGGGAGTTAAGATTGTGTAAGTATGCCAGGTCCAGAGATTAGTGCCCAAACTAGGAGAAAAAGCCTGGAGATTATTAGGTCCTACTTTTCTCTAATCCAAACCTCTTGTGTCTATAATTAAGTTTCAAGAATGTTTCATTCATTCATTATAATTAATTAATCACTTTATTAAAATGATGCTTTGGATCTGGCTAGCATTAGGACATCCAGAGGTGCCTTGAAATTAAAAACAATTATGTGGCTGTGCAACTTCTTGCTGATTATCCAACTTTGGGGATATTTTGCTTTTTGTATACACGTCAGAGCTTGCCTTTAATACTTCTGAAGTGCTTTGTAGTCACTGTCATAATAAAGAAAAAAAAAAACCAGAATTACTAGATTTCTAGAAAATTAGTATTTAACTAATTTTAATTAAGGTTTCAAAACTATCCTCTTATTTCCCTCATCACAGACAAACATGATTTCCTTCTTCCTTCTTCCATGAAGGTTATGAGTAATAGTGGATAAGGAATTGATAAGAATGCTTCTCATGACACTTGCAATGAGTTCAGCATTCAAGTGGAGTCAATAATCTCCTTGTTATCTGATATATTGATAATTCTCTGATATAATGCTTGTGGGTATTCCTTCCACTAATAGTGATTATAACATTACTTTAGTGGATCATTTTGTTCTCTTCTTGTCCAGGTCCTCTTCTATATTCTTTACAGGGGGGTCTACCTAATCTACTACTGCCTTCTACTGCATCATTTGGATTTGTGTGGATACCAGTGGAGCTCTAGGTTATTCATCATTATTCTCTTACTTTATATATTTGAAATTGCAGCAGGAAAGAATTAAATTGGCCACAATAAACGAACATTTATAAAACACATATTATATGCTAGCCCACTGTGCTAAGAGCTAAGGATATAAAAACAAATTTGAAACAGTCCCTGTTCACAAAAAAAAAAAAATACAAAACCCTATATTCTAATGGAGAACACAGAAGACAAATACATGTATGATACAAAATACATATTTATACATATTTATGTATGTTATATTAGATATATTCAAAAAAGATGCAGAGTAATCTCAAGGTAAAGGAACTGAGAAGACCCAGAAGAGCCTCCCAGAAAAAGTAGAACTTGAATCATGAGAGAAATCAAAGATCCCAAGAGAAGGAGGTAAGAAGAAAGATGAGTATAGGATTGCCACTACAAAGTAGAATCAGGAGATCTTCAAGAAAATGTTTCTTAATAATGGAAGTGATTATAAATCAGATATGGTTGTTTTTCTGCCAACAAAGTCTTTTCTAGTGGGTCCTATGAGCCAAATTGGGAGAGATTCTGCCATGTTTTATGCTTAATTAAATGTTCAAGATTTATGATAAAATATGATCACTTAAAATTTTTATACTCTAATTTTAGAAAATAAGAAAGTAAAGTAAAAGAATTATTGCAGTTGTTTACCTGTAGAAGCTTTGACAATTATTCTAACAATAAAATGTTGTGCATGAATAAAACATTGTCTCGGAAAAACACACATTGTGTGTGCTAATATCCTGTAGTATTGCAATTATATACAAGACTGAAAATTAGTAACATAACTGAGCACTAGATAAATGGGTAAATATAGATCTGCATAGATTTGTATATATCACCAATATATACACCAATATATGCATATATATCTTTTGATTTTTAAAAAACAAAATCAGTTTTCTTTTTTTTTTTTTTTTCTTTTTTTTTCTTTTTTACAAAAGGTTGTATCAAAGTCACTTGTGCTGATTATGGGCATCTTAGCATTTTAAAAAGGCTACTAGCTAGAAGCTTAATGCTGATAAATGTGGCATATAGCCAGCCCCTGACCATTCCTGCAACCTCACTTTGTCACATTCTTCATTTTATCTCCTTTTTTTTTTCTTGACTATACTATTTTCCCCATCATTCTGTAATTTAGGCTTATTAATATAATGAATTTGAATATTTTATTTATGGAACCTTAGTGTAGTTTGGTTATTACTGTGACACAGTTTCTATATATGTCTTCCACCCTGTCCTTCGTGCAAGGAGATAAAAGAAAAATAATCTGGAGTCATATCCAAGCCCTCTGAATGTTTGAATTCACAGATTCCCCAGAGGCTTGATGAGTTTTAGGAGCAGCACCCCAGAGAATATGGTAATTTACTCTGGGCCAAGGTTGTATGAGAGACTATGTGCCCTGCCTCAGTACTCATTAGAACAGGACCTAAAAATGGGAGGAAGGTGGATGAGAGTATGGTGTTGTTCAGATATAGAGGCTTTCCCTGACATCAATGAATGAGTATGAGTTAAGTTCAGAAGAACTCAGGAATACCATAATTGTCACTATTAGAGTTGCAAGGAGACAGATATTATAGGCTGAGGCATCAACTAGTGTTCTACCCAGAGACAAGGTGAATAGGAGGTTAAAAAAAAAAAAAAGGAGGATGTGGAGCGGTATACAGAGGAAAAGACTTGAGCAACAATTAGCATCCCAGGGAAATAACTGATTGACAGAGAAGAATGAAAACTGCATAAGAATGATAATCAGCTGCTTAATAGAGCCAGAGTGCCAAGAACAAGTGGGAAATACCTTCTTTTCAGCAAGTTTTACCATACTACTCATGAATTTTTAATATTTTGGTAGCTATATTTCAATATAGTTTTATTTGAAATCTTAGATATTTTATTTTATTCATTATTTTTAAATGGGGCTTTTAATCCTCTTTTAACCTTTCTTATTCCTACATTTGAAATCTTATACCTACTTCCCTTCTATTTCTTCTCCTTTTTTCTTCTGTTCTTTGCATTAGGTACTCCACTGTCTGATTCCAGGCATTCTTGATGGCTGTTCCTTCTGCCCAGAATTATCTCTGCTTATCACTTTTCTCCTAGCTTCCTTAGCTCCTTAAAGCCTAGCTAAAAACCCCACCTTCTACAAGAAGCTAATTATACTGCACTAAGACTTTTGAGACACCCTATATATCTTGTTTTTACATTTTTTCCCTTTGTTTTTGTTGTTGTTGTGTGAAGTTTGTCAACCTAATTAGACTGTGAGCTTCTGAAAGCAATGACTGATTTTGCTTTTCCTCATATTCCCAGTATTTAGCATTGTTCCTTGTAGGTAGTCACTTAATGAATTCTAATTGACTTGACCTGATTTGACATTATTCTGAGAAGGGGTCCATAGGCTTTGCCAGACTGCCAAAGGGGTTCATAATATGAAAAGAGCTTAACACCTGCTTTAAAGTGACAGAGCCATGCCATTCATAATTGGAATGATAGCTCTAGAACTGGAAGGGTCAGGAGAAGATATCTCTATTTTACCTCTTCCCTCCTCAAATTTACAAATGAGAAAAGAGACTCAGCTAGGTGAAGTTGCTAATCTAAGGTCACAAAGATGACTTGCCAAAAATCAGGAACAAGATCTGGGTTCTCTAACCCCCAAGATGTTGATCTTTCCATTATCATTCTAGCTCTTTGTTAAAGGATGTTATTGTTTTCCATATGTGTTCCAATGAATGCAGAGCATCCTAATAATCTGCCAAGTGTCCCGGTATGGTTATGTTCCCCAAACTATGGATGGGCATTCTAAATAGTGTGATATAACCTCAACTTTAAGGCAATCCCTTGCTAGCTTAGGGTATGATATGTAAACCAATATCATGGTAATGTCAGAAAGAGACAGACACAGAAAGAAAAACAGAGAGATGGAGAAACAGACAGACAGAGAAAGATGGGGATTTGGAGGGAAAAACACAAGTTGTCTAAGGTTTTGACTTTTTTGAATGTGGAGTGACATAGCTACTTTCTCTCATTGCCATCCTCTAAATTTGAGAAGTATAGGTCATGAAACTCTTTATAGACCTTAGAGAACTATAAACCAGCTATTGTTGTTGGTGCTATCAACCACAAACAATAAACACACATTGTTACTGACTGTAGCCAACTCTTCTCATTGCTCTTTGCAGCTCATCTCTATTAGACTTTGTTTTCCATTATAACTTTTTTGAATATACCCTGTTTCATAGTTTAAGGCTCTGGAAGCTAACTCCACTTTCTCATCATCTGCTCCTCAGCCTCTTGAAATCTGGTATCCATCCTACCTTTTTAATGATCCATTCTTCTAATGATCACCAATGATCTCTTTCAACTCTTTCAACAGTCCTTCTGTGCTTTTCTAGCATTTTACATTTTGACCCTTTCCTCCCCCTCCTTCATTCTCCTTTTCTTTTGGTTTTAATGGCACCATATTCTCTGTTCTCTTCTTATTTCTCTGATTTTCCAAATGTTTTGATCACTCCTTTGCTTTCTTCAATAGCTCCTCCTAATTTTTGATTCCTTAATGTAGATATTCCCTAAGTCTTGATCCTTGATAAACTTCCCCTTTCCAGGGGCAGTGGATAGAGCACCAGCCTTGAATTCAGGAGGACCGGAGTTCAAATCTGGTCTCAGACACTTAACACTTCCTAGCTGTGTGATCCTGGGCAAGTCACTTAACCCCAGCCTCAGGGAAAAAAAAAAAAAAAAAAAAAAAAACCTTCTCCTTTCCTCCCTATATCAGCTTTACCTGTTCCTTTTCTTAATTTCTTTAGGTCTGTGATTTTCCCACAATGCTGGATATATTACCATCATTTTTGACTTCTCCCACTCATCTATTGTACACATACCATTAACCAGCAAGTCCTGTTGATTATACCTATCTAAAAATCTCATGGTCCATTTCTTCATTACATTTGTTGATTCTACCATTCTATTGCAGGCCCTCAAAACAATTTGCCAAGCCTAATTAAATGTCCTAATGTCAGGTCTCCTTTACTCTTACCTTTTATTCCATTTTATACACTATTATGAGAATAATATTCCTAATCTATATGTATGATGATGCCATTTCATTGTTCAAAATTTTTACTGTTCTCCCACTGCAAAGCAATTGGTATCTATACTATTTAAAGTGATTTTGTAGTGCCCTGGCAGAACTTGCATTCTCATAGCAATTAGAAACATCTGTGAATAGCATCTAGTTATATATATATATATATATATATATATATATATATATATATATATATATATATATATATATATATATATATATATATTAATTGGAAGCTACCAATTGGTCTACTACACCCCAAGTGAGCTCTTCCCTCCTACAGCACAGAACTTTGAAAAAAGTGGGTTCAGAATATGCCTGAATTTCTGTGTCCCTACTTCAGGCTTGTATCTTAGAGTAATTCATCCCAAATAAGAACTTGCAAAAATCCAACATGTTCCCCCCATTTCCTTCACACTCAATTAAATTTCCTTCACACTCAAATATGACTTCCTGTTTTTCCTTAGTAAGTTTTGTGGTGCATGCTACTGCTCTATGATGGAGAGGAGCCAGGGAGATAGGAGATAATACTTGGAGATAAAGAGATTCAGAAAAAAAAATTCATTTATTTTTAATATTACAGCTGCAGTATAGTTAAGATACAATAGAACTGTTATCCATTGAGGAAGTAGTTGAAAAAGCTCTGATTTAGAAGGTCTAAATAGCAATCCTATTTTGGATACTTATTCTCTTTGTGACCTTAGCCAGGTGAAATTATTTCTGTAGAACTTAGTTCCCTCACCTATAAAATGAGTAGTCTAAATTCAGTGACACATTGAATCTATAACCTTATGATCCTATAACCATTATGTAGCCAAACTCACTGGTTCTAGAGCCATAGATTAGAATATCAGCTAATGCAAGGAACATATAATGTCTTCAACAGTGAAAAGGAAGTTTTGTCCCACTAGACTTGGAGTCAAGAAAAATCTGATGTCAAATGTGATCTAACACACTTACCACTTGTGTAACCTCTGTAAGGTCACATAACCACTCTTAGCCTTAGTTTCTTCATCTGTAAAATGAGTCACCTTTCACCAAAGGTTGATGTGAAAATCAAATGAGATAAAAAAAACGTAAAGTATTTTGAAAATCCTAAAGTACTAAATAAATGCTTGCTAAAGAGGTCCTTGAAGAAATACTTACTAAATATTGAGCATTAACCCTTAAAATGAGAACATTAAACATATTTCCTAATAGAAAAATAAATTTGTTAAATAAAAGGAATTTTAAAAGGAAGAAACAAGTTCTTTGTTGTTGTACAGAATGATAGAATGGTAAAGCTGGATTTCATGTTTTTGTATTGTTTTGGAATACCAAAGATAAACTATTCTGTCACTGCCAAATCCTGGGGAACAAAAGACAAATGTGAAAATGTACTTGATGCATGCTTCTTGAATTTCACACACCAGCCTTTGTTCAGAAAATGGCTGGCTGCAATCAGATATGGTTTTAACATTTGTCTGGGAAAGGACTCAGTCTTTTTTCATCCAGTGGATTAAAACAAAAACAAAAACTATTAACAAAAGGGGTTTGATTATAAAGCACTTAAAATTTATGAACAAAATGGAGTAAGAAGATTCACTTTATTTTTAATTTAAAATATCTTCAGATTTATTATCTAGATGTATATATATTTATGTGTGTATATATACATACAAATTTTTATACACACATATAGGACATATATATTTATTAGATACATACCTAAATATTGGATATATATCATGTATCTATATTTATTTGACATATAAATATATCAGATATACACAACTACATATATATATATAAACATATTATAAGAAAATTTGATGCTTTTTATCATAATTTATCATAATTTTAAATTTCTAATGCTTTAAAAATTATCCTTGCTATTATTGCCTGGGAAGTATCCAAGGTTGGAGTATACTTGAAGTCAAGTTGTCAAGTCATGTGAAGTAGAGAGATTTCAGAGACTAAGGTAGAGGGATGGCTTAAGGGTTGGGGAATTTCTTTACATTTTTTTTCTGGGCTAATGATTTTTGGAAATTTACTGTGGACAAATGATTTTACAAAGCTATTTAAAAATCTTGTTATAGTCTATTTAAATGTGTTTTTCAAAGTTATACTTTGATGTAGGCTGGGCTTTTGGTAACAACAGTAGTTACATCTGATCCTGTTTTGAGACGTTGCTAAGGGACAAGTCAATGTAGATGAGGGAGAGAAAAAAAAAAAAAAAAAAAGAATGTGATTGCCTTCAAAGGGCAAAGAATTAGCCTAGGGAAAAAAGGGAAATTACAGGAAGTCCACAAGACATATGGATGCACAATTTCTGGTATGCAATGCAGGGCATCCCCTCTGGCATCTTTGGGGCAATTAACACCTGCTCTGCTCCTATATTTCAAAGGCTAAATTTGTAACCTTTCCCAAATTCTGTCTTTGTCACAATAATAATAATAGCTAATTTTTATATAATGACTCTTATATGCCAAGAATTGTCCTGAGTGCTTTGCAAGTATCATGTAATTTGATCCTTAAAACAACCCTGGGAGCTAGGTGCTGAATCTCTGTTTTATGATATGGAAACTGAGGCAGAGGTTAAATGACTTAACCAGAATCACATAGTTTGTGAGTGTCTAAGGGCAGAAAACACACGTATGCACATACACATATACACACACACACACACACACACACACACCTACACACATCTGGGCATATCCCCCCTCCCCAAATTTCTCTGGTGGGGAAAGGGAAGGGAGGGCATCTTTTATTTTGTTTAATTATTATTTTTAAATTTTTAATTAATTTATTAGTAATTTTTACAAAAATTTATGCACAGGTAATTTTTCAGCATTTACAATTGCAAAGCTTTTTGTTCCAATATTTCCCCTCCTTCCCCTCACCCCCAGATGGCAGGTTGACCAATACATGTTAAATATGTTAAAGTATAAATTAAATACAATATATGTATACATGTCCAAACAGTTATTTTGCTGTACAAAAAGAATCAGACTTGAAAATATATACCATTAGCCTGTGAAGAAAATCAAAAATGTAGGCAGACAAAAAGGATTGGAAATTCTATGTAGTGGTTCATAGTCAACTTCCAGAGTTCTTTCGCTGGGTATAACTGGTTTAGTTCATTACTGCTATATTGGAATTGATTTGGTTCACCTCATTTTTGAAGAGGGCCATGTCCATCAGAATTGATCATCATATAGTATTGTTGTTGAAGTATATAATAATTGCCTGGTCCTGCTCATTTCTCTCAGCATCAGTTCATGTAAGTCTCTCTAGGCCTTTCTGAAATCATCCTGTTGGTCATTTCTTACAGAGCAATAATATTCCATAATATTCATATACCAGAGTTTATTCAGCCATTCTCCAACTGATGAGCATCCACTCAGTTTCCAGTTTCTGGCCACTACAAAGAGGGTTGGAGGGCATCTTTTAAAGAAAGTTTTTTCTACACATACAAACCATAGTTTTAGCCTAACTTTACTGTTTGGATATTAATTCACTGATCTTCCAGAACTGACTAGAGAAGGAGGAGTGTTAGGCAGGAAATTAGGGTAATTGAGCAACTGTACTCTAAAAATTCTTTTGAGGATTTTGCAAGGAATCTGATAGTTCTACTGCATATTACTCCAAAATTCATTCCTGGCCCCATTGTTTCTATTTAATATCACTATCATCAGAAGAATAGGGCCTAAGGAAATACAGAGGTAGAACAGGATGCAGCTGGCACCTTTCATGGCCAGTGGGAAATGCCCTTGAATGCACTGGAATCACTGAGGTGAGGGAAGGAGCAGATGAAGCTTCTTCCAGAGTTATTGTATCAACCAGTTTCAATGAATGGAGCTGGCATTTAGAAAGAGTATTTAAAGAGAAGGGTGAGAGATTACTGTTGCTTGTGGATTGCTACAATCCTGTGCCTTTGGGCAGATTTGAATTAGTAACTGGCCCAAGCAAGTCTCTTGCAAGGGAAGAAGGACAGAGTGGTAGCTGTGTGGGTGATTGACTCAGGGCTTTCTCTTTTTCAGGCATTGTATGTACTCTAGTGGGTGTGCTGATCCACTGGGAATGCAGCTGATAGAAGGTACAAAAGGGAAGGAGGGATTGTGGAGTGCCCTCTACCATTGCATCTCATATACCATGACCGTCCCATAGAGTTATGTATCAACTCACCAATATGGGTGAGGAGAGTCTGATGTGATAGAAGTATTGATATTTAGGCTGAATATCTAGAAAAGTAAGTCAATCTTGGGTTCTCTTCCTACAGTGACAGCCTGTGTACTCCTTAAAACAATACTTTTAAATGAATAAAATAAAATGCATAAGATTGCAAAGGAGACCAATTATTGGAAATACAGTTATCACATTAGTAAAAAAGGAAACCAAACCACACAGTTCAGAAATGCTAATCCCTATTTTAGAGGTTAAATTAAGAGTCCTAGGCAATTACAATTAAATTTACTGTGTGTTATATAACATAGTATTTGGAGATTTCCTCATTTCTGGAGGCAATAATCCCAGACAGAGAAGTTGGCCCTTATTGCCAAACCTCTTCTCCAGTTCCATTTAATTCAACTTGAAGTAATTTTGTCTCTACTAAGCCTACATCTGAGAACTATTGAGTTCTCTCACTATTCTTACCCTCAATTTAACCCTAAACTAAATGAACCCTGTTTGAGATTTTCTTTGTTAATGGAGGGATGCAGCCCTGGGTTCTGTTTCTGTCTTTCCAGGGACATGTCTTTGCAGGATATTCAGACAGTTTTTTATACAGATAAAGCACAGGGGTTCCTAGACCTCTTGTCTAATTGGAAAAAAGAAAATCATGAAAGTTTCATACAGACTAATGACATGTTCCAGATTCTCTACTTTCCTATGCTCTTTCTCTTTTCACCTGCAAAAAGTCAGGTACTGAGCAGAACACTTGGAAGGGCAGGCTCTCCTCTTTCTGCTAAATTGGGCTTGCATTTTCCTTGATACATTTAAAGACATGTAATTTCTTTGTTGTATGTATTTCCTCTACTGATGAGAAGCATTAACCTTCAAGAGGTTGTGAGTGGCTGTGGCCTAAACAATGATCATATGTTGGCCAACATTATAATGGTGAGAATGGTTATGCTAATTCTACTTAATATTTACATACAGCTTTTAAATAAAAGAATTCTTTTTTTATGGAAAAAAGCATAATTTAGTGAAGAAATGTTACTATTTGTCTCACTTAATGACACATCTATGGAAAACCTAGTTATTTGTACAACAAGGTCATAACCAAGACATTGCTTCCCTTCTGTCTATAGCTTACTCAAATAGCAAACTCAATTCTGCAGTTTCCAAGGAAATAAATAACCATTTAAGTGCTGGTCTTGCAAATCTCAAGACTTGTTAAATCATATCAAATATCACAAATATATTTACTGATGCATTGAAGAGAGTATAATCAACTCTAACTATTTTGTCTTGTGAAGAACTTTTAAACTGAAAATCTGTCAACAACTTCATTAACTTGCCAAAAATTTCCAGCCTGTCCATGTAAACCAAAATTTTCATCCTTTCCTCTTGTAACTGTATAACTATAATTATTAATTTTCTAGATATCTTTAAGCACACAGAAAACCCCTCTTGCCTGCCTAGATATCTACACAACAAGAAATATATGCTCCTTTTGAAAATTTGCCAGCCTACTTTTTGGAGGTAGACAGAATCTGTTTGCAATTCTCCTACACTCTTGGCTTCTCAATTCCTGTTATCTCTTTCACTCTTTATATAAGTACACTTGGGACTGCTAGACTGGCAGCCTTCCCCTCCGCTCTCTCCCATGCTATCAGTTGCAAGAGAGGCAATCCCTTTCCCATTAGGCTCGCATTATGTGAATAGCTCAGGGTAACAACTGAAGGCAAAATAAGTCTTTTTTCTCTCCTATATTATAGCCTAGACTTTTTTTGCTGCTCCTGTGTTTTTGAAAGGATTCCAGTTCTAGTGTTTTGTTTACTATACTTCATTGCTTCACAAGTGTAGAGATTTGTTCTGTTTCCTTTTTGTAATTCCTTCCCATGTTGTTTCTTTTCTGAATTTAATTTTCTCCTTTTAGGAAATGTTTTAGTTGTGAAATTGTGAAAAATCAAGCTCAAAATGAGCCATGTTGTGGTGTGACAGCTAATGGAATATTAACTGCTTTGAGAAGAGGGTGATTTCCAGAACAATAGAAATGATGGAGTATCTCTAAGGGTAGTAAGAAGCAGCTAGTGCCTCTTTTGAAAGAAACAATGGAGGAAGGTGAATAATCTGAGATAATGTAGAAAATACAAAAGTTTGTATGTTTATCCTATACAAAAATGAAAATCATTGACAATTTTGAACATGAAATTGGGGGTAATTAAAACCTATGTATTGGAAAAGACATTGATAGTGAATTAGCATTTATTAATTGTCTATGGATAGAAAGACAGATGGTACAGTGGATAGAGTGCTGGATCTGGAATCAAGAAGACCCATCTTTATGAGTTCAATTATGGCATCACAGACTTATTAGCCATGTGACCCTGGCTAAGTCACTTAATCCTGTTTGCCTCAGTTTCTTCTTCTGTAAAATGAGCTGGATAAGGAAATGACAAACCATTCCTGTATCTTTGCTAAGAAAACAAAGAGTCAGACATGATTGAAATAAATGAAAAAAAATAGATTAGGAGGGAAAAGAACAATAGTAGAGAAGAGAATTGGAAAGCTGTAATAATAATCCTAATAAGAGTGCCTTAACTAAGATGATTGCAGGAGTGAAGTGGAGTGGACAGATATTATTTTTGTCAATTCATTGAATATACATAGAGAGGGTAAAATTAAAAATATTTGCTTCAAGGATGGATGACAAGAAAAAAGTGACTTTAAAACATTTTAAAAGGACAGGATATATTTTAAGATTGTGAGCTCAGTTTTATATCTCCTAAGTTTGAGGTGCCAAAGAGGTATCCAAGTAGAAATATCCAGTTAGAAGCTATAGATAGAGAACTAGAGCTCAGGAAAGAGATTGTGGGTGAAGATAGAAATGTGTGAGTCATCTGTACATAGTTGATAATTGGAACCATGTGAATGGCTGAGATCAGCAAGGGAAAAATGTAGAAAGATGATAAAAGAAAGCAAAGAATGAGACTTGAAGAATATTGAAGTTTTTAGAGTGCATGGAGGATAATATGGCCCAAAGTCAGTAATGTAAAGAACCTTTAAAACAGCATCCAGATCACATTAATTTCCCAAGTTATATGTCTCCTGAGAGTTAGAGGAAAGACACTAACAGAGGTTTAGTGGAACTGGTCCAAACATCTATATGGGGTGTCTTCTGCTCTATAAGTTTTCTCTCTCATGTTTTCTTGTTAGTCAAGTATACATGTGAGTACATATTAGCAAATGAAGAAAGGAGAATGTCTAACATAGCCAGAGAATGTGAATCTAGAAATGATGAGGATTCTGTTGAGGTTACAGATTATCAAATTATAATGAGTCCAGTCATCTGTCATATATCTTAGCAGTATTCATTAGGGAGAAGGTATATAGTAAAGGTGTTCCATGGTTGGGAATTCATTTCCAAAAAGGACTATTATACAATGTTGAAATGTGTATCTATAGATTAAATTTTGGAAAAGGAAGATAATGTGGGTGTAAGTGGCAATCAATTGTAAGCTTCTTGAAGACATGAATTATTTTATTGTTGTCTCTATATTTTCAATATTTAGTACAATGTAAGTACTTGGTACTTAAGACTTACAAATAAGCATGTCCTATATGCAGTAAATAAGGACAGAAGTGAATCTTGGGATGAGAATTCATGCTGAAGATCTCTTTTGAGGTTTCCTTAGTAAACATGCTGGAGTGGCTTGCCATTTATTTCTCTAGCTCATTTTAAAGAGGAGGATCTAAGAAAAGCAAAGTTAAGTAATTTGACCAGGGTCGGATAACTATTAAGTGTATAGACTTCTATTAGAGTGAGGCAACTAAAGAGTAGAGAGTATAGGTGATTGTTATCAAAAAGGAATCATAGAGTTTCAGACAATGGTTAAGCCCCGAACATGATAATTCTCATGAATGGCCAAGATAGAATAGCAATAGATATCTTGGAAATTGATGAGTTGATGAAAGAGATAAAGCTGTTAAAGTTATTGGCATTAATATTGAAACTTCCAAGAAGCATGACAGCAGTAGAGGTAGAGAAAAAGATTATGATCTCATATAAAGTTTAATTCCAATTTAGGAAAATTTTGGTTTGAATTTCTTAGGTACCTACTGCATAGATAAACTAAGAGAAAATTAGCCTATCACATTGCTATTTATTAGCAAAGCCAGAACAAAATTTTTGTCATCCTTACTTCTCTTCCACCTATTTTTCCATTTCAGCAAGTCAGCTCTAGGAAGATGTTAACAGATCTTTCAGGATATTATTTGAGACCCTCAAAGTTTATCTGGGGAGAATCAATATTATGGTATGGGATCTTGCCATTATACCAATTCATTAGAAACAATCAGTGTATTTTTCCTTAAAGGAAAACAAAAACAAAAACAAAAACTAAACAGGAAAACTTGAATATTGTTAATGTTTAGAACTTTAATGCTTTAAATGTTGATTGAAGGCTTTGCTATTCTAATTTGATCTTAGGTGATGGTTAAGAGGCCTAGTATAAGATAAAAACTTTCACGTCTCTTAAATTAGTAAGTACATCAACAAAAGACTAGTGTATTTTTTTATTTACTTTAATATGAAATGGCTGTCTTTGTATTGAACTGTCAGAATGATGTTCATTGTTTTCATACAATTCTAATGGGTACAACTGGGAATAATTCAAGAGAATTGCTCTTTTTGTTGTTCATTTTTTGTTCATCCACAGTGATTTTGAGAATAATTAACTTACTTTGTGAATTTGACCAATTAAGTGTTTCCTATTGAGAAAAAGGGTAATCATCACTGCCCATTGCCTTCTAGAGATAGTAAAAAATGTATGGTAATGTATAGTAAAAATGAATGGTGATATCTGTAAATCTTTGAATATGTTAAAAATAATTATCAAGAGATTCTGTGATTTTTTTTTTTTAGTATCTGAGATATTAGAGCTGTGTCTTAAAGTAATTTTAGGATCAGGTTTGCTCTAGGAAGTTGTGGAGCAAAAAATGTTATCTTTTTTTTTTTTTTTTTTTTTTTTTTTCTGAGGCAATTGGGGTTAAGTGACTTGCCCAGAGTCATACAGCTAGCAAGTGTTCAGTTAAGTCAGGTCTTCCTGACATTAGGGCTGGTACTCTATCCATTGTACCACCTAGTTGCCCCAATGTGTTATCTTTGAAGTCATTCTCATTTCTGATATTTTGTTTATACTCAACACAAGGCTGGATCAGCTAGGTGTCCCACTGAATAGAATGATTCACTTGAATTCAGGAAGACTAATTTCATGAGTTTAAATTAAGCTTCAGTTAGTTATTAGTTGAATGACTTTAGCCAAGTCACTTAACCCTATTTACCTTTATTCCTCATCTATAAAATAAGTTAGAGAAGGAATAGCAAACTATCCCAGTATCTTCACCAAGAAAACCCCAAACTGATTCGCAAAGAATCCAACAAAATTGAAACTATTGAACAACAAAAACACAAAATCATTGTGGGCAATAAGAATGGGAATCCTCTTAAAATTCAACAATCAGAGACAGTATAAATTCAATTTTAAATGATATCACTAATTAATTTAATATAACTTCTAACTTGAATAGACGATATTAAAGTATCTGATTGTAGGTACATTGAAAAATTTTATGTCAGCCTGGTTCCTGAGATTCTTATATTTTCCTTTTATCTAGAAACCAGCAAAAGAGAGGGTCCTAAAGAGAAATCATTGTGCTGTGTTCCTGACCATTGGTGGCAACTAAATATATGCTACAGAAAAATTTCTTTACCATCTACTATACATAAAACTGTTGGAACAGAATTATTCCATACTACTTGGAATTATAAAAGGTGGTCATGCAATTAGAATAAAAGAGACATGTTGAGCAAATAAATACATTAGAAATTATTTAGTTTCCTGATTATAGAAATAAAGACACTAAAGGCCCAATAAAGTGGGCCTATCACATTGCTACTCAGCCAGAGCAAAATCTTGGTCATCCTCACTTCTCTTCTACCTGTCTTTCCATTTCAGCAAGTCAATTATAGAAAGATGTCAACAGAACTTTCAGAATATTATTTGAGTCCCTGAGACCTTATCAGGGAGAATCAATATTATGGAGTGGGATTTAGCCATTATATCAATTCACTAGAAACAATAAATGTACTTTTACTCAAAGGAAAAGGCAAACAGGAAAAGTTGAATATTTAATTAAATAAAATGTCTTCCTACAGGTTAAACATACCCTGATGGCTATATTAATAAGTTAATCAAGAAGTATCTATTCTGTGTTCAAGGCTTTCTTGAGAATGCAAAGACAAAAATAAAATTGTCTTTGTCCTGAAGGAATTTGGATTTATACACAATTTGTGGCAAAAGTCTTAGTGCATTTTAAGCAATTCAAGCTCTAATGTTTCTATATGCTTTAATTTTCCAATATAATAATACTAATGATAAGAATATTGATAATGATAATGTAATAATAATAGCTAACATTTCTACGGGGCAGATAGGTGGCAAGGTAGATAGAATGCTGTTATTATTTCATTCAATCCTCATAATAGGTTTGGCAAGTAGGCACTATTATTATCCCAATTTATCAGATGAGTTGAGTGAAGTAGAGAGGTTGATTTTCCCATAGTCACACAATGAATAATTGTCAGAGATAGGATTTAAATTTAGTTCTTTATGACTGGCACCTTATCCACTGTATCATTAGATGCCCTTAAATATATACATATTTGCATGCATGCATATGTGAGTGGGTATATATGTGCATGTATTATACATATCTATATTTGTGTACCCTGAAAATTTATTTATATGTAATATATATACCCTAAAATATTTATATGTAAAGTTTAACTATCAATGCAACTTATTTTGAGTGTTTTATATATCTATCTGTGTCCATAATATATTATGTTTATGTGTGTATGGCTATTTAGTAATATATTGGAGCTGAAATAGACTTCAAAGTGCTGATTGTTAAATTTTCAGTGTGCATGTTTGCATTTCAATAATCTTCAAGTGCTACAAATTAGAGCTTGATGTATTATTATTAATTGTTTAGATTTAAGAAAGTGATGAAGAAAATAAGAATACAAATTGAACTTAAGATTGTGATAGGAATATTTTTTGAAATATATTTATTTATTTACTAGTACCCTGCATATGTGTTTGTGTAGATGTGGATGGACAGATGATAGCTATCTAACTAGTCAGATAGATATAGATAGATGTAAACATAGGTAGTCATATAGAGATATTAACATCCATGCCTATGTGTAGCATAGATATTATTGTATTAATGTCATTAACCCGAGATGCCTTGTAACTTTCCAACAATTTTCAAGTTCATACCTGGGAACGTAAATCTTCTTTTTTCTCCAGAAGGTTTGCTAAGAACAATGGATCTGAGTAGAAGTGACATTTTAGAGACAGAGTTACTAGACTAGGGAGACAGTTGTCCATTTAACAGCAGGATAGTATCTTCCAGAATCATCTTAAGCCTTCAAAATAATACACCCCTAACATTTCATGGTCTGACCAATCTGTCCTTACTCAGAATGCAGAGCATGCAATTTTCTATATTAGCTTCCACTGGGAACCTCAAAGCAGTCTCTAGAAATTAATTAACCCTGCAGAATGTGCAACTTCTCAGTGGGATAGAACAAAAGGGAGGAGAGAGTGGAGTATTTGGATTAAATACTTATATAGATAATCACTGTCTGGACTCAAAATAGGAAGATTATAAGGAAAATTGTTATGCTTTCCTTCTTCTCTCCAAGTGAGTAACTAGAGCAAGATATGTATCTGGAGCTTCTCTTCTTCTCTCATACGGGAGAGTCTCCTGTGATTTCAAAATGTCAATATTTCTCTTTGGTGGGTGAGTGAATCTTAATGGGATGCATTTCTGTTCTCTTCTCATCACTCCTGCATGGCTTAAGCCATATTCCTAAGCTTTCTTTCTTGCCTTGTTATAAACCACAGCTCTCAATATTGCTTTCTTCTTCCTTGTTAGTTTCTGCCAAGGTGTTTGATACCTGCCACTCAGTGATTTTATAGGATACTATATTCCATGGGGCTTTTTGGGGGAAGGAGGTTAGTGTGTGCATGGTATTGCCATGTCCCTGTCCATTTTCTTTTGTGCTATGATTAACTAGCATAGATTTAGTCACTCTTTGCTTGAGATATTCTCTCTCTCTCTCTCTCTGTCTCTCTCTCTCTCTCTTTCTCTGTCTCTCTCTGTCTCTCTCTCTCTCTGTCTCTCTCTCTCTGTCTCTCTGTCTCTCTGTCTCTGTCTCTCTCTCTCTCTCTGTCTCTCTGTCTCTCTCTCTCTCTGTCTCTCTGTCTCTCTCTCACACACTCTCTCACACACTCTCTCTCTCTCTGTCTTGGTCTGTCTGTCTGTCTGTCTGTCTGTCTCTCTTCCTCCTTCCTCCTTCCCTTTCCCTCCCTTCCTCCCCCCATCTCTCTGTTTCTCTATATATCACTCTTTTTTTCTGTCTGTCTGTCTCCCTCTGTCTCTCTGATATAGTATTTGAAATTTCTAAGTCAAGTCCTACTAAGTCACTCCTGCTATTCATTCCTCACAGTCAATATATATAAGTATGGAAATAGATCAATGGATATATGAATAATGTATGTTATATATCAACATATGAAATAAAAACATTTACACTTATTTGTCTATTTTACCCTTATGTCAAAAATACTTGTATGTATACATTGTTGTTCAGTTATGACTAATTTTTCATGACCCTCGTTTTGATTTTCTTGGCCAAGGTAATAGAGTAGTTTGCCATTTCCTTTTCTAGCTCCTTTTGCAGATATGGGAACCGAAACAAACAAGGTTTTAAGTTATTTGTCTTGTGTCTTACAGTTAATATTTGACTGAAGCCAGATTTAAACTCAGGATGATGATTTTTTTCATTGCAGGCCTGTTACTTTATCTATTGTACCATATATTGATTCTTAATTTTAGATATTTTAGGAGGATGAGATTTTTATATTTTATTAGGCAAGAAAATTCTATGAAATTGTTTTGATAATTCCAAGTCTTTGTGATTTTATAAATAGTTTTGTCTACTGAGGAAATCTATGCTTTATTGTGTGATACTCTCCACTAACAGCATCCTATTGATCAAAAGAAAAAGAATCTAAAAGTTTCATCAAAGTGAATGATTGGATCACTGGAGTAACCAAACTCTGATTCCAGCAGTCTTAAGCTTATCAGTCAGTAATCATAAATGATGTCACTAAAATGTCCAAATAAGTTTTGCTTTCTAATACTATTATTTCTGATGAGCAGCAATCAATTTTCCTTGACTTTTTACATGGTGGTATTGATTGTAAATGTTTCTATGGAATTAGTTTTGAAATATTCAATATCATTTTCAAGATAGAATTCAATAGGAATAGGTAACTATATCAAAAACTATGACTTTTCTAATTGTAGTGAATGCATGCTTTTCATGGGACTTTTTTCTAACATTCCTACACATTTTGTTAAGTTTTCATATTTGGAGCATCATATATTTTTGTTCGTGGCTTATTGCTGTCTATTAGTCAACAAGTCTTAAAGAGCAAGAATGGCTACTGAAACATGGAGCAATCTGTGACTACCAAAAAAAAATAATGTAATAATTGTAGGAAACTTTACTGCTCCTTCTCAGAGCTTTATCTCCTGAACAAAACATAAAAAAGTTGAACAAATGAAAAGTTTTGACTTTTGAAACTTATGGAATCTTCTAATGGGTATATCAAAGAACATACTCATATTTCTCAGCATTATTTAATGCTTTCATATGGACTAATCGTGTATTTGGGCAAAAAAATCACAAATACAATAACTATGAAAGAACATAAAACCATTTTTTTAATACTGAGAAGAAAATATTTATTTTATTAGTCTGTACTAATACTAGTATAGAAGAGAAATATAGTTTCTAGACATCTATTTCGCCTGTCCATTGAAAGGAGCAAGTTTGTATGCTAATAACTTCTCACCAGAATGGAGACAACTAGTGGTTATAGTTTACCTCAGGACTGGTGCAATGGCTCCAACAAAAGCTCCCACCTATTTTAGCAATGTTGATTTTTCTTATTAGTGTTTACCAACAGCTGTTCAGGAAAACATTGAAACCATCCAGCATTCTATAAGGGGATTTTCTCCCCCCTCTCCAACTCCCTACCAAAGTCAGTATGCTGTACTAATTTCATTATATAGGAAATTAAACTGCTAAAATATAATACTGTTTATTATCATTATTGTAAAACTCAAGAAACTTATGATGTTATGTTCTACAAAATTCTTCTTAGTCCAGATACATACATCTACATCCAGTGTCAAATCAAGTAAGGAACATATATGAGTAGTGGTAATCAGTGGCAGGCTGACTGCTAAGATCAGCTATCTCCTTATTTACTGGGTGCTGCTATCCCTTCCCTCCTTCTCAATACACCTATGTTTATTGATATTTTTTTTTGTTTTTGCATCTCCTACATTTTCCACTATATTCTTCTCTTTCCCTTTCCCATAAGTCTTATATTAAAAAATAAACAAAGATAAAAGGGGAAAAAACATCATCAGAACCAACCAAAGTCAGTCTACATCATAAAGTTCCATATCTATAGTTTCACATATCTTATAAAGAAACATGGAGAAGCATCTTTTCATGTCTTCTCTTTAATTTTAAATTTTGTCATTAGGAAAAAAGCTAATATTCACACAATGCTTGCTATGTGCCAAGCTTTGTGCAAAGTGCTTTGCAATTATTAACTCCTAACACAACCCTGGAGGGTAGGGGATGATTTTATCCCCATTTTACTGATGAAAAATTGAAAGTGACATTCAAGATGACACAGTTAGTAAATATTTTAGAACTAGATTTGAACTCTGGTCCTTCTGACTCCAGGTCAGTTGTTATCTTTCCATTTTCATTTTTGCAGTTATAGATTTTGTTTTTCTGGATCTACTCACTTTACTTTGCATTGTTTCATGTATATCTCCATGTTTTTCATTCTTTATTTTTACCACTTTTCAGTATCTTACTGAATTGTGGCAGCTAAGTTGCACTGTGGAAAGAGTGCTGAGCCTACCACAGTTTAAATCTGGCCTCAGACACATTAATTAATTAATTAATTGACTCTGGGCAATATACTCATTCCCATTTTCCTTAGTTTCCCCATGTGCAAAATGAGCTGAAAAGGAAATGGCAAATCACTCCAGTATCTTTTCCAAGAAAACTCAAAATTGGTTCAAAAAGAGTCTCATACAACTGAAATGATTTAACAATAAACAATAATAATTTCTGCCAACAAAATTTATGTAGAATTCTCCCAACTCTATGGTCTTTTAATTTTATTTCTAGTTCTTTCTTGCTACACAAAATGTTGTTATATTTTGGTATGTCTGATACCTTTCTTTTTGTCACTGACCTACTTGGAGGCTAATATATGGCAATAGAATCTCTGTGAAAAGATATGGACATGTTAGTAATTAACTTTGCATAGTTCCAAACTTTTTTTCCAGAATAATTGGACAAATCCATAGCTCTATTGGTTTGTGTAGAGAAGTAACCTGAAATGTGTCTCATATTTGGATGTAGGTTTTTTTGTTGCATTGTATACTTAGCTATTCAATGGATTTGTGATCTATCACTATGTTTTTTTTTTTCTTCTGACTATAGGAAGCTCTTGTTCACTTCCTTTCCTAAATGCATTAGTGTGCATCTTCCAACATTGACTACTTTTATTTTTTGTCATCTTTACCAACTTGCTGGATGTGAGGAGAAACCTCAGAGTAATTACCTTTTTAGAGGAGTACCTTTTTCATGTGATTGGTAAGAGCTAATATTATAGATAATAGTGTGTGACATGTCTCTTCTATAGGCAATATTAATATTACTTCCCTCACCCACCTCTTCATGCTGAAATCATAGATATGATCTATAGATTGGCCCATGTCTTGAACTGAGTATGGAGACAATAATTAGAAGGGAAACTTCCTGAGCATTTCAAGTAATTGTCAAACTATCAACTTATTTATATGCCAAAGCTACCTGTTTCAGCAACATTTCACTGTTATTCTACAAGGCAGTAGTTACATTTTATTTTGCCCATGCTTCATGTTATATGGTAGGAAATTATTTTATGAAATTCAAGGATAGAAGCAATGCATAATGGTCCAAAAACTGTAAAGGAGTCAATGCCAGATTTCTTGGCATAATGTTCCAGAAACACTTTTCTGTAAAAAGCGCCCAATAAAGCTTAAATCAAAAATCTGTATTGACATTACAAAATTATTCTAAAGGCACAACTTGTTTGATCTTGATGCATTCTGCACAGAGACTCAAAGTGTTCTAAGGTCCATTGCTAACTTCTGTCAAAATAATTCATAGAACAGTTTTAAAGTACAGTTCTTACCAATTATTTGTAATACATGGATTACAGAATGCTTTTGCTTCAAATGATATATCTGTATTTACCTGAATTGAGTATTTAAAAAAAATGTGCCTAGGAACCTTATCTGAGCTGTCGTCATGCCTCATCACATCCAAGCAAATGGTCAGACTAAAAGGATGGTATAGACTACTAAAAGATATTCTGAAGTTGATATCTAGAAAAGACTTTGTTACAATACCTGCCAAGTTTTTGATTGCTCAATATGTCATTCCATGTTTATCAATAAGTGCGAGTCTTCCTGAATTACCAATGGGATGGTATCTCAAAATTTACTTCTGCTGTCTCTGTATAGATTTAGCTAAGAACTTATGAGACAAGCAAGAATGTTGTTCCGTTTGTGAATATTTTACTTATTTTTACTACAAGAAAGGTAGCTAGCTAAAAGGAAAGGGATATACCACCAAGTACTATATTATAGTATTAGTGTTTTTATTTCTTCAGTTTCTTATTAGGATTTTGTTTCTTTGTAGTTTCATTAATTTTATCTTCAATGTTTTTAGAGCACTGTTTGCTCAGAATAGTTCTATAGTAATTAAAGAGGCAGTGGGAAGAGTTAGAGGACATAGAGTTCTGTTTTTTTTTTTTTTTTTTCCCCTTAGTTTTCTGATTTCTAGTTTCAGTTTCTGCCTTTGTAAGATGGAGATGATAATTCTTCTAGGATTTATGTCACAAGGTTGTGAAGTTCAAATGAAATAATATATAATAAAGTTGTTTAGCAAATCATATAGGATTATTATTATTATTACTAGTACTACTACTACCTATTCTGTTGCTGTCTAATAACATGGTCTCAAATAGGTGAGTGATAAAATAACTATACACATAAGAAATAAAAGAATTCAACACCATGATGTTGTTAACTCTTCTATCTTGGAAGTGCTAACTAATCTACATAAAAAGAGACCAGTTATTTGCAAACATTTAGCCTTTTAGATAGTGTTACATTAACTGATAGCCTAAGATACCTCATTGTAGATAAACGGAAATCTGAATGAAGAAGAGGCAAAAAACTTAAGCATTAAAAAAACATAAAAACAGGACCCCCCCCCAGCTAAACTGGTGGATAAACTAGTCTATAACTGAAGAGAAAAATAGTATACTAAAGCAAAAATTAAAGTTTTGTGGAAAACATTTTTTAAATGGGCCAACTATTCATAAGCTATTATATCTATTTAGAAATATAGATTTATAGGTTTATGGGTAGCTTATATAGGTATATACATATACATAATGCACATGTATATATGTCTGTGTATGTATGTGTATATATAAATTATGTATTCTATATATATATATGTGCATATATAATTTATAGTATATGACCTAATAAGTTTAATAAGTTTGAAGAATGTCAAAGTTGACTGTGAACTATTTCAAAATATAATTTTCTTTGGATAATAAAGACTTTTTCTAGGAAGTCACTTTAAATTGAAGCCATGGAGGCAACTGATATAGATGATGGATGTTTTATTTGATTTTGCAGGACATTTTCTTATATGCTGCAATACTTTTCATGTTTCATGGGCCTTCAACGAGGCCAAACTAATTTTTTAAAGAAACATTTTTGAACATTTTTACCACTTAATCAGTAAAAGAGAAGGTTGAGCAATTGTACTCAGAATTCAATCAATGTACACATCCATTCTATATCAGGATTTTGCAACTCAAAGTATATTGAAGACCTGTAAACCATCTAAATTATCTATCTCAGACTGCTCTCCCTTTTGCAGCTTCAGCATAGTGTGTCTTAGGTCACAAGAATGAGAGAAGACAAGGAGGGAATTGTGTGTTGAAGGAATGAGAGGGAGAGGGGAGGGAGTAGAAAGAGACATTCTTTTGAAAACTTTCCCTTTGGTGATGCTGATATTTTCAGAAGTGTGGAAAGTTGTCATGGATGGGTACTGTTCTACAGATTAATGACTGGAAAACACTGTGTGTGTGATTTCAATTATTTTAATTGTTTCTATTTTTTTTTAACTTAGCTTTAAAATTCATACTTCCTGTCTTCACAGCTACTTTAAAGTCACTTTGCTATCATGTAAAGAACTATATGGTGTGTGTTTAAAATAAAACAAGCTTTAAAAAAAAAAAGTAACAATTCTAAATAATGTCATTGCCCATTGCTCAATATGCTTATAACATACTTGACATGATTATCACTGTGATCCCTTAATTAATATTATCAAAAAATGAATATTATTAGCACAATTTATGAGATAAACTTTCAGCTTATTGAGTAAACAAGTCCTGTCTCTTTGTTCCTTCTGAGATTTCACATCAGGCCAATACTAAAAATTGACCATTTGGATAATGATATGCTTACCTTTTTTCCCAAGAGCATTATATTATGGATTTATAATTAATTAGAAATGGAAGAAAATATTACAATAAGGATTTTATACAAGTAATGAAACATCTTGGAATATCATATTTATGTTAATCATTCTTTTCCTGTTTCCCATCCCCACCCCCACAGTGTGGTTGGGTGGGGTAGGGAATAAGGGAATGGGGAAATAATTTAACTTCCCAAGTCCTTTATAATTGTTGTTGTTGTTGTTGTTGTTGTTGTTGTTGTTGTTGTTGTTGTTGTTGTTGGTTTGGTTTTTTTTTTATGAATTTCTTTGTGTTCAGATTCTAAAGAACTTAGTGAGTATTTAGAGCTGGATTGTTCACTTTCAGACTCATGATAATACTACATACTATACAGAAATGTTAATACTCTCTCCTCTACATGTACTATATTTGTGCATGTAACCATATACATAGACAAATTCCAAGGAGCTTGCAAACTTTAGACAAGATAAGCTTGTTCACTGTAATAATAATCATCTTTATAGTTGCAATTTGTTAGTTGTTCCATGGTTTATAAAATTGTTACAGCTAACAGCACAAAATAACAAATTCAAATAATGTTGAATATGTATAAGTATGTCATGGGATGAATAAATTTTAAAGAATTACAGTGAAATGCCATTGAAAGCATTGCTTTTGGCTGCTTGATGACAAATATTATTAATGGACCGAATAGTCAAATTGCAGTTAAAACTTTTTTTCAAGGGAAAAGGAAATGTGAATGAATATGCACTTGAATATACAACTATTTGATATATAGGTCTTTTGTGTGATTACATATTTAGTATTCAGTGGATCTATTATCTCATCCTTGTAGGCTCTTCCTTTATCAGTGTGGAATATAATCCAGCTATACCTTCTTTCTCAGCCTGCGTAGTTTTTGTCAATTTTTTCCCACAAATTCTCTATAATACTTCTAATCAATATGGCGAAAGCTTTGGAGATCTGTAACCATTCTTTGTGGGTGTCATGGAATCCTTTGGCTTTCTAGTGAATCCTATGGTTGTTACCTTCTCACAAACATGTTTTAAAATAACTCAAGAAAATGCTAACTTTTAATTAGAGGGAAGCAAAAATGAAGATGTATTTTTCCCACCTAAAAGTTCATGGAGCCCCTGAAATCTATCCACTTACTGTTGGGTTTCCATAGATCCCAATTTAAGATTCCCTGCTTTATGTCTTTTAATGTTGCATGGAAACAATGAGGTATACTGGATGGCCATCTGTTACTCCTCATTCTTATGGCGTAACTGGTTCATCTCCTTTCCTTTTCATACATCCCTCTTATGAGATCCTTTATCCTGCTCTTTGGCACAGTTTCTTGGTGGTAATATGCTATAGTTATTTTCATCTACCCATGTTCTTCTTCATTGCCAAAGGAATAATTTACAACTTTAATTCTGTGCAGAATGTGGTATTGCATTATTTGAAGTAATGCATCATACTGATACTAAAAAGGTATCCATTTAAGGAAAAGCTTCTGCAAAATTTCCTAAAGGCTTTTTTTCCCACTCTCCACTTCTAATTCAATTGTGAGTCCAATTCACTGTCGATCTATAGTTTCTGATCAAAACCAATATACTGCTCTATGGGCTTTCCATTAACTTAAATATCATAATTTACACAATGGATATTATTTGTCCACATTTGCTATCTTCATGGACAGGCCAAATTCCTGCAAGTAGTTATTGAAGTTTTTCATGGATAGTTAGGACAAAGTCTTGCAAACAGTTGTAGAATTTACTTAAAAAGCTTTGCAATGTTAAGGAATTTGGTGTGATCAGTACATAGATATTCACCACGATCAGCATCTGGAATACAATTTAACTTGTAGAATTCTTTTTGCATGCTTACTTAGGTTTCTCTACTTTCTCCTCATCTGCAACAAACGGTGGTATATGAAAAGCATTTGTATTCGTGGAGATCTTTTTGAAACAATGTAATAAGCACTGCAATGCAAAATGACCAAGTGGTTCCAAAACTGATGTTTCTCATTGCTTTTGCATGTTTGGCAAAACCTAAATTGACAGTTCCCTTACATATTTATTCAAGAACAACCTGGTATATTTCCTATCATTTAGCAACAACATTTATCTTTTGGTTTTATTTACAATGAGGATTTTAAGACTGAGATGATTGTTTCTTCAGCATGAATGAGTAGCAGGATGTCTACTCATTCAGCACTGGATGAGTTTCTCACTTTTAAAATACAAAAATCTAAGCTAATATCTACAAATGGGCTAATGATTGTGGCACTCTTTCCCTGCAGAGTAAAAAGGCAGATACTCAGGACTGAGGTTCATTTCTTATTTTCTGTTTATTAGCTTGTTCTAAACAAACAAACAAATAAATAAATCACCCAGTGATCAGTCCATAGAAAATAAATCTCTTCTTAGTTAAACTCATCCTTTGAAAATCATCATAGTCTATAGCCAGAAACCATACTTAAAACATTCCCAAGATAGAATCTTCCTGAGTATATGTTCTACTATCAGAGCCTTTGTGAATCCAGTCAATCATCTCCATATCAAAATGGGACTTAAGAGCAGGACTCAAGAAAAGCTAGATAATAAAGCAAAGAATTCTCTTGACAAGTACAGTAAATATTTTACTTGATTCCCCAAGCTTAATGCCTAAATTCTGACTTTATAATATGACATGCTATCAAAAATCCATCTATAATTCTATACTTAGAATTGTTAATATTGGGTTTTTGAATTTTTTTCAATACTTTGTTAACTGTATTTGATATAAGTTGACAACTTTGTATCCCTGTGTATTTTGTTTTATGTATTTAATAATAATATTCAATGTTTTCATTAGACTTGCAGAGGGTCTAAGACATTTAAAACAAATTAAAATCACTCCATGAGCATTCTTTCCTATTTCAAATGCTTGTAAAACAATAGCTAATTCTCAAACTTCATCGGGTATTTTATATGTTGGAGAGGGGAAGAATATAGTATCTTAGCAAAGATTCTTAGAAATCCCAGATATTGAAATGAAAATACAGATAACATTATAGATAGCATATAAAAGATGTCAGTATAAATTAGAAGGCAAGGTAAAATGTATTTGAAATTTTTGAATTGACATGAGCAAAAATAATTTCTGGAACTATACAATCATGTAGCTACCCCTGCAATTCTTACCTTTGTCAAACTTATATAGTTTTTGTTGTTCCTTATGGACTAAAAGGATTGTCATTTTATTAGGACATGGCAGAATTGAGACTTTAACATCAACACTTTGAATGTGCTAAATTTAAATTTCATCTCTTCAGCCATCTTGACTTTCCTGTAGTAGAGAGATTAAGCAGTAGTGAATTAACTTAAATTGGAATAAGCAGGAGAGGCAAGTCAAAAAAGTTATGACAGAGTTCATAAACAGGGAACTGCATTTGAATTATTTTCTTCTTTCCTTTTATATTTTTATTCTAAAAGGGAATGAGAGGTCCAGGGCAAAATATAGAGAGAGACTGGCCTGAGATAGGACTGAAATCTCATGGCTTTCATTCCTATAGTATTCATTCATCTTTAAGATTTGTGCCCCTTTGTGTACTTGACCACTCTTGAATTTGCTCTCATAAGAAAAAAAAAAAAGATGCTTTTGCTTTTTCAGTGTCAGGGGGAGGAAGAGAGAAGAGCAATTTATATGGCAAAACTGTTTACTGGTGTCAATTTGTTGTTTGTTGTCCTTTGTTCTCAAAGAGGACGAAAATGATGTTATGTTGGACTCAAGGTACAATGCATCTGACTGTGGCTGATCAGATGAATATGAGTTTGGAAGTCTCTACAAGAATTTGAGCACAAATAGTTCATATATACATTTGGAGTGGAGATGTCTTTAAATTTGTTCATTTCATTTTTCGTTTGATTACTAAAGTTCTGTTTCACTTTTAAAGCACAGCTCCTTCTTTAATGAGGGTATGTCATGCTGGCTGTACTTTGCCAGTGACTCCCATGTCTCAAATTGATTCCAAAATTCTTCAGAGAGAACTTGAAAGTGATTTTCATTTCTTGTCCATATTGATGAGGGAGCAAAGAAATGACAACATGAGGTTTGTAAAGGAAGAACAGATATTCTTAAAAGGTAGAAAAGCATCTAAAGCATCATCCTCCATTAAGGTTTCTTTTCAAGCATAGAAAGTATTTTGCCTCAATCAATAGATTATTGATTTGTTTGTAACGATTTTTGATTTAAAAATATATTTTTTTATTTTTAAAATTTTTTTGCTGAGTTAATTGGGATTAGGTGACTTGCCCAGGGTCACATAGCCAGGAAGTGTAAAGTGTCTGAACTCAGGTTCTCCTGATTTCAGGGCTGGTGTTTTATCCACTACATCAGTTAGCTGCCCCTTAAAAATAATTTTAGCTATCCTGAAGAGTTGTAGAAGAGGTGACTCTAGAAATGAAGGGTGGTTGTAAATTATTTTTTATTATGCTGTAGCAGAGATGGGTTTGAAATTGGAGTTTAGCCAAGGTCTCAAAGGGATTGTGGCTTAAGAAGATTTGCAAGATTGTAGTGATATCCAATTTTCAGGATCAATAAAATTAGTAGAGATTATTTAAACAGGCAAAAATAACTGTGAAATTAAGTTTGCTATGGATTCAGAGATTAAAAACTTGGGTGATGAGTCTAAATAGGAACCAGGATATAGTTAAGCCTGTTTTTAGAGAATACTTACCTAATTTATAAATTCTGTTTGGGTGCATGTTAATGTGTGTGTGTGAGAAAGAGAGAGATGCAGAAATAGCATTTGATAAAATCCAACTACTAAAAACGCTTGAGAGTATAGGAATAAATGGACTATTCCTTAGAATAATCAGGAGCATATATTTATGACTGTCAGTAAGCATAATATGCAATAGAAATAAACTGAACCTTTCCCAGTAAGATCAGGAATGAAACAAGGTTGCCCACTATCACCATTATTATTCAATATAGTACTAGAAACACTAGCCTAGGCAATAAGAGCCGAGAAAGAGATTCAAGGAATTAGAGTAGAAAATGAGGAAATCAAACTACTTAGAGAACCCCAAAGACTCTGCTAAAAAGCTATTAGAAATAATTCAGAATTTTAGCAAAGTTGCAGGATACAAAATAAATCCACATAAATCCTCAGCATTTTTATATATCACCAACAAAATGCAACAGCAAGAGATACAAAGAGAAATTCAATTTCAAACAAATGTTGAGAGTATAAAATATTTGGGAATCCATCTACCAAAGAATAGTCAGGAATTATATGAGCAAAATTACAAAACACTTGCCACAAAAATAAAGTCAGATTTAAATAATTGTGCAATTCAGTGCTCTTGGATAGGCCGAGCAAATATAACAAAGATGACAATACTCCCCAAACTAATCTATTTATTTAGTGCTATACCAATCAGACTCCCAAGAAACTATTTTAATGACCTAGAAAAAATAACAACAAAATTCATATGGAAGAATAAAAGGTCAAGAATTGCAAGGGAACTAATGAAAAAAAAAGTCAGATGAAGGTGGTCTAGGTGTACCTGATCTAAAGTTATATTACATAGCAGCAGTTACCAAAACTATTTGGTATTGGCTAAGAAATAGACTGGTAGATCAGTGGAACAGATTAGGTACAAAAGACAAAAAAGGGTACATCTATAGCAATCTAATCTTTGACAAACCCAAAGATACCAACATTAGGGATAAAATTCATTATTTGGAAAAATACTGTTGGGAAAACTGGAAATTAGTATGGCAGAAATTAGATATGGATCCACACTTAACACCATATACCAAGATAAGATCAAAATGGGTCCATGATTTAGGCATAAAGAATGAGATAATAAATAGATTAGAGGAACAGAGGACAGTCTACCTCTCAGACCTGTGGGGAGGAAGGAATTTATGACCATAGGAGAACTAGAGATCAGTATTGATCACAAAATAGAAGATTTTGATTACATTAAACTAAAAAGTTTCTGTACAAACAATACTAATGCAAACAAGATTAGAAAGGAAGTAACAAATTGGGAAAACATTTTTAAAGTTAAAGGTTCTGATAAAGGTCTCATTTCCAAAATATATAGAGAACTGACCCTAATTTATAAGAAATCAAACCATTCTCCAATTGATAAATAGTCAAAGGATATGAACAGACAATTCTCAGATTATGAAACTGAAACTATATCCACTCATATGAAAGAGTGTTCCAAATCACTACTGATCAGAGAAATGCAAATTAAGACAACTCTGAGATACCACTACACACCTGTCAGATTGGCTAAGATGACAGGAACAAATAATGATGAATGTTGGAGGGGATGTGGGAAAACTGGGACACTAATACATTGCTGGTGGAGTTGTGAAAGAATCCAACCATTCTGGAGAGCAATTTGGAACTATGCCCCAAAAGTTGTCAAACTGTGCATATCCTTTGATCCAGCATTGCTGCTATTGGGCTTATATCCCAAAGAAATACTGAGGAAGGGAAAGGGACCTGTATGTGCCAAAATGTTTGTGGCAACTCTTTTCATAGTGGCTAGAAACTGGAAGATGAATGGATGTCCATCAATTGGAGAATGGTTGGGTAAATTATGGTATTTGAAGGTTATGGAATATTATTGCTCTGTAAGAAATGACCAGCAGGAGGAATACAGAGAGGCTTGGAGAAACTTACATCAACTGATACTGAGTGAAATCAATAGAACCAGAAGATCGCTGTACACTTCAATGTTGTATAAAGATGTATTGTGATGGAAGTGGATATCTTCAACATAAAGAAGATCCAACTCACTTCCAGTTGATCAATGATGGACAGAAACAACTACACCCAGAGAAGGAACACTGGGAAGTGAATGTAAATTGTTAGCACTACTGTCTATCTACCCAGTTTACTTATACCTTCGGAATCTAATACTTAATGTGCAACAAGAAAATGGGATTTACACACATATATTGTATATAGGTTATATTGTAACACATGTAAAATGTATGGGATTGCCTGTCATCAAGGGGAGGGAGTAGAGGGAGGGAGGGAATAATTTGGAAAAATGAATACAAGGGATAATGTTATAAAAAAATTACTCATGCATATATACTGTCAAAAATTTTATAAATAAAATTTAAAAAATAAAATAAAATAAAATGATTGTACATGTAAAAAAATGAGAGAGAGAGAGAGAGAGAGAGAGAGAGAGAGAGAGAGTTAGAAAAATAAGCAAGAAATAAAAGAAAAGCGCTAATTGGTATTGTCAGAATAAGAAAGACCTGACCATCTTTTCTTACTGTTGAGATTAAAAAACAAACAAACAAGCAAAAAAGTATATAGATTCAGAGACAGAAGGAACTTGAGAGATTATCAAATCCCCTCATTTGACTTATAGATAAGGAAACTGAGGCATTGAGAAGTTTAAGTGGCTTGCCCAGAGATACACAGTGCAATTTAGTATCTAAAGTAAAAGAAGAGCCTATATTTTTGTGATGTTATGTCCAGTGCTCTAGCTACCTCAAGCTATGCTAGGATTAAAGATAGTAAAGTGAGAGCAAAGATGGTAAATGGTAGACCCAAAGGACTATTTCCACTTCTCTTCTGCCTTGCTGTTTTCATGATCATTTTCAGCTTGAGCATTCTTTAGCATCACTTCCTTTTCTGTATGTCAGAGAAAAAAAAATTAAATAGGGAAACTAATAGTGCTAAGGATCACTCCTTAAGCAGATGAGTGAGCTGGACAATTATTTGATTATTTGGTGCCTATGATGACAAAAATATAAAGTAGTGACATTTGAATGATTTGAATTTTAATAATTTTGGAGAATTTGTAGATCATGACTTTGACCTATATAATGTTAAAATGTAATATCTCAATTTTAACTTACTTTTCAAAAAAGAAGATGCTTTGAATATTGTCTCTTATTAAGGATGCTTCTTAATGTCTATTTAAAATTATTGTGAATAGGAGAGAAGAATTTTTTTTTATAAAACTCTTGATTCTCTTATCATATATCACAATTTTTATAGTGTGGCCTTTCTTTGTTTTTCCAAAGAGCATGGTATAGGTTCATGTTTTTCTCTTTAAATTTCAGAGCAATTGATCTTACATGTTCAATTTTATTTTCTGCTACCATTTTGGGGGGAGAGTTATGTTAAATATTTCTAGAATTCAATATCAGAATCACTTCTCCCCAAGACTAAGGAAAATAATTTTTCCTTCTCTAGTCACTAAATAGAAACTACTCTTGCTATTCTATAGTACATGCAGAAAAAAAATTTTTTCTACCAGCCACTGAATTTCTCATCTTAACCATTCCTCTATTATAAATACCCTCCTGATGATTGTAATAAAGGTTGCTTATGCTTATTTAGAAATAAAACCCATTATAAAAAATATAAACAATGTTTTAAAAGAGCAGGAAACTCAAAAAAGATAAGAAGCATGGATTCACTAGGAATCCATAGAGGGAGGGGTGGGAAGATAGAAGACAGGAGAGAGGGTAAAGGAAGTAAGGAGAAGATACATTTATCAAAACCCAGAAGTGCAATGAGGAAGTCATTCTAATATTTAACAGCAAGTTCTGTCCAGGAAAATCACTCCTTAAGCAGATGAGTGAACTGGACAATTACAATCAATCTAGGGAAATAGCCCCTATATGTACACATAAGTGTATTTATGAACATATTTATTATTTCAATATAATTGGTTCCTTTGCAAATCTATGAATGTTAACTTTTTATATATCTGTCTGTATATGTATGCATATATATGTATATATATGTGTATATATATGTATATATATAATACCCACATATATACATGTTTGTATTTTGTGTTCTGAAAAGGGGTCTATAGGCTTTATCAGAATGCTGAAGGAGCACATTACAAGATAGGACCTCCTTTCAACTAGAAAACCTATACTTCTTAACAGCACCTATTGTTGATATACAAGTATAGTAGAATTATGGAATTTAGCGGTTAAAAAGAAATCTACAGATCATGAAGTCCAACTTCTTCATTGTATAGGAAAAGAAATGGAAGTGGAAAGGTATTAAATCACTTTCTGAAGTTCAAATAATTGGTTAGTGCCAGAGCCAGGACTAGAATTCAGCCTTTACTTCTTAGTCTCCTACTATAACATGTATTTTAAGTGACTGAGGTCCCAATGTCTTTTCGCTGTTGGTCAGAATTTCCTCTTTCATGAAAATAATGAATAAGCCCATCAAATTTATTTAATTAAGAACATCAATGTAGTTTCATCTATGTGAATATGCTATTTATTAATACTTATGGCAAATTATTTACACCTTTCCCAGGGTAAAAGAGGACGGGGGAGAATTAAAAAAAAATATGTTTACAGAATATCTATAAAGAATTAGAAGTAAGGTGGCATACATACATATAAGATTATTATATGTACTAGATAAATCAATTTGAAGTAAAAAGATGAGATAATTAAAGGTGGAATTAAAAGCAATAGTAGTGGGACCAAAAGACCATGAACAACTGAATATAGAAATCAAAAGGTGGCAGAATTTTAACCCTCATTGTGAAGCCTCAGAAACTAGGTATGGTATCCAGGTCATTTTGTAATTTATTGGTTCTCTGAGCAGATTTTTGTAATTGCTATTTTGTTCATTAATTTGCAACTTTTATTCATAACAGCAGAGAATAATATTTCCACCTAATGGTGGCTTAATTTTTTTCCTATGTTAGAAATAGAAAGCATCTACTATTTATCATTAAAAGGATACTAACATTTGCAATAAAGAGGGTCATAGAATATCTCCTGGGAACTATTTGCTCTATGCAGGGTGTTTAAATGTTTTTAACCACAGGGGCATTTTCAAACATAGTTCTTCTAATTCATGTAAGATATTCATTTGCATAGAATATTTACAGAAATAAGCAGAATCCAAGTCTAACTAAAAACCAGGACAGCAAGAATGGATTCTTGGATTCCAGCTTAATTCCAGATTATAATAGCACAACTTTATAAAAGTGGTATTTTAAACCTGATGATCAGGTAGTACCTAATATGACCTCAGAGTATTAAAAAGACCTTCATTATCTTCAAAAAAAAAAGCTCAGAGAAGTTTATTACTTTTTATAAAGCATAGAGAGGACATACTTATTTTCTTTCCTCTTCCTCAGCTTCTGCCCTTTAGAATTGAATTTCCCTTTTTAAAGTAAGTATTTAAAGAAACTAATTCTTCTCAAGGATAGGTTCTTCAGTTTGTTGTATATATATGAACCCCAATCTTCTCTGCTAAGGTCAATGTTCTTTCTGCTGTGCTATACTGAAAAGTATTTTTCAATTTTTATTTTCATTTAGATACCTCTAGATGTCTAAATTTTTTGTGAAACATTGTGACCTATTAATGACAAGGAGGGTCCCCAAAATAAATTTAATTGAGGAATGCATAAGGCATAATTATATATCACTGTAAGTGGTGAAAAGTAATCTTTGAAAAATTCATATTCTCATAAAATGAAGATGAAAGTTGAGAATCAAATGACAGGTATTATTGAACAGTTAGTATGTACTTACCACTGTGCCAGAAGAATGGTCTCTCTTTGGAAGGAAGACAGGAAGAAAGGAAGGAAGGCAAGAATTTTCCAAATGATCCAGTTTATAAGTTAGCTCTACTCACAGAGATTGTTGTTTGTCCTTTGTTCTTGAAGAGGACCATGACATCAGGGACATGATGCCATGACATGCAAGTGAATTTAGTTTAAGTGAGAGAGGGCTGTGCAAAGTCATCTGCCTAATTTTCCCCTCCAGAGCCTTCTGGGTCCAGTGGCAAGATACAGAACCCTACTATAGGAGGTGATCTTGGATGCAATGGGAGATGTTGGTCTTTTTAAATTAAATCAAAACCTCTCTGATTCTCATTGATTGGCAGATTGATAGATTGAATGTAAATAGCAACCATTTCTACTTTGTCAAGAACTCTGAGAATCTTCCTCTCTCTTATTTATTTATGGGCTAGGTGGAAGAAAAGATTCGTTGCCTCAATTGTTACCTACCTTAATCACTGAATGGATACAGCTGCAGTCAAACTGAGACCTATTAAAGACCCTACCTTATTTTTTTTGTACTCTCTTTTTAAAATTAATTTTATAATTATAACATTTTCTGACAGTACATATGCATAGGTAATTTTTTTACAACATTATCCCTTGTACTCCCTTCTATTCTGAATTTTTCCCCTCCTTCCCTCTACCCTCTCCCCTAGATGGCAGACATCCTCATACATATTAAATATCCTATAGTATATCCTAGGTACAATATATATGTGCAGAACCAAATTTTGTTGTTGTTGTTGCAAAGGAAGAATTGGATTCAGAAGGTAAAAATAACCTGGGGAGAAAAAAAAATGCTCACAGTTTACACTCATTTCCCAGTGTTCCTTTTCTGGATGTAGCTGATTCTGTCCATCATTGATCAATTGGAATTGGATTAGCTCTTCTCTATGTTGAAGATATCCACTTCCATCAGAATACATCTTCATACAGTATTGTTGTTGAAGTGTATAATGATCTCCTAGTTCTGCTCATTTCACTCAGCATCAGTTCATGTAAGTCTCTCCAAGCCTCTCTCTATTCATCCTGATGGTCATTTCTTATAGAACAATAATAGTCTATCACATTCATATACCATAATTTACCCAACCATTCTCCAATTGATGGACATCCATTCATTGTCCAGTTTCTAGCCACTATGAAAAGGGCTGCTACAAACATTTTGGCACATGCAGGTCCCTTTCCCTTCTTTAGTATTTCCTTGGGATATAAACCCAGTAGTAGCACTGCTGGATCAAAGGGTATGCACAGTTTGATAACTTTTGGGGCATAATTCCAGATTGCTCTCCAGATTGGTTGGATTCTTTCACAACTCCACCAATAATGCATCAGTGTCCCAGTTTTCCCACATTCCCTCCAACATTCATCATTATTTGTTCCTGTCATCTTAGCCAATCTGACAGGTGTGTAGTGGTATCTCAGAGTAAGACCTTACCTTAAAAAGCCCAAGGTCTCCCATTGCATCCAAGGCCATCTCTAGTTGTCCTGATCTGTATCATGCCACTGGACCCAGATGTCTCTGGATGGGAAAGTGACCTTACACATCCCTACCTCACTTAAATCCAATTCACTTGCTTGTCATGGCATCACATCCTTAGTGTCATGGTCCTTTTCGAGAACAAAGAATGAACAACAACAATTCTGTTTGAAGAATTCCTAAAACTTGGAAGAAAATAGAGTAGGCATTTGGTATTTGGTACATGAATGAATGAATAAATGAATGAACCTAGACTCTCTAACTAACTTGTGTAGCTTAACTATAAAATCATGAAAATGGTTTTATTGTGTGGCTTTTGAAAATTAATTTCATCCTATTGTAGTTACTTCATGAAGTAATATAGAAAAATGAAATGGAGTGTCACTAACAGTTTTAAGGATAAATGCCTCCTAAATATATCCTTAGCCTAGTGTTTTAAGTCTTAATTTACCCCTTATTAGTTGCTAAATAAGTATATATATATATACATATATATTCCCTGAGAATAGACACCATATTTATCATAGGATCGGAGAGCATGAGATTAGAGCTAGAAAGGATTCTAGAGGCCAAGTTCAATTCCTTCATTTTACAAATGAGGAAACTGAGGCTCAGAGAGGATCAATTACATGCCCAAGGACACAACTAGTGAGCAATACAGAGAGAATTTGAACTCAGGTCTTTCTGAGATCATACCTAGCACCCTATCTACTAAAGAGAGTCTGCTTCTAAATAAATAAATAAATAAATAAATAAACAAACAAATAAATAAATAAATAGAAACTAAAGAAAAACAAAAAATTTATAAAATCTTGCTCTATGAATGAATGTCAACATTGAAATGGAGTATTTTGTAAATTAGTAAAAATCTTCATGATATGTGGAAATTGATAAGACTGAGTCCTGTTGGTAATACTTCATTAGAATAATGGAGTTCTGATTTGATGGATGTTGTCATTTCTTTGGTCACTTGCAACCCACCGATGCCTACATGTCCTATGTAACTTTTGTCTAATTCTCTTTCCAAGTACCTGCTAACAGGTGCATCCAACCAGTAGGGAACCATCCCTCACTTTTGCATTACTATGTAGATAATGAGAAGCATATAAACTATTCATTATTTATTCCTTTCCATTCCCATTACTTATTCTCACTGTAGGGCAGGTAAGTAACACAATGGATAGAATACTAATTGAGTTTGGAATAAGACACCTGAATTCATGAGTTTAAATCCGGCATCAGACATTTAGTAGCTGAATGACCCTGGGCAAATAACTTAATCCTGTTGGGCCCAGTTGCCCATCTGTAGAATGCTCTGGAGAAGGAAATGACAAACCAACCCCAGTATCTTAGTCAAGCAAACCCCAAATGAAGTCACAAAGTGTGGGACTCAAAATGACACAAGAACAAATCCTCACTGGCCTGTCTTATTTTGCTTATTCTTTGCTTATACACTTTTCACTTAACAATAATAGTGAGGTTGGTGATGACAACAACTCCAAGTCGTTATATAGAATTAAAAAAAAAAAAAGAAAAAGACTTACAAATCAGATTGTTGTGCAGTATGATGAATATGGTAATATGTTTAGAAGAATTGCATAAGTTTAATCCATATCAGATTCCTAGCTGTCTGGGATGCCTGGGGGGGGGGGAGGAGGAAAGGGACAAAAATTTAGAACACAAAGTTTTGTAAAGGTGAATGTTGAAAACTATCTTTGCATGTATTTGGAAAAATAAAATACTAATAATAATACAAATCAATTTCTACAGGACAACCCTGAAAGTTAAGTATTTATAAGTAACCATTTTTTTAAAGGGAACCCACCTGAAGTTCAGGAAAAGTTGTGAGTGACTTGCCCACCTATTTAGTGAGTCTCAGAGGCTAGGGACAGAGCAACTCTCTGACACTCATCTGCTGTATGACAAATTTTTCATTTATCATGAAAGGACCTGTATTCCCAGTAATTATCAACAATTGCAAGAGTTGTCCAAACTCTTAAACATTAGAAGTTATTTAACCCCCATTATTTATGATTGAAGATTTGAAAGTACTCATCATCCCCTTCCCCTCTTTAAACCCATACTGTGTATGGTGTGAGGAATTTCAATTTTGAAGAGCGTTGGTAGTATATGTCTTAATCAGTGAATGTCTTTAGAAGAGCATAATATGCATAAAACCTCACACTGTGAGTTTAGCTGGTCATTAAAATAAAAATCGTGTGTTCATTTGGCAAGCGAGTACTTGAATTTGTGCCTAGAGAACTCTCCCCGCCTCCTCAAGACTCTCTGACAAGTCTTTTTCCCCCTCCATGTTCCTGCTTAACTCTGTGCTGAAGATTTGGAATGTGGGAGTTGAGGGGTGAGCAGCAGACAATGTGTGCTTGGTGAAAACAGAGTTAGAATCAAACCCTGAAGGTTACCAGGTTGCCCTGGACTAACCTGCCCTAGCTTTACCTCCTTTATTCCTTCTTGTTGATTGTTGGGCTTCAATACTATAGGGTTTTTTTTTATTATTATAAAATATAAACTCTACATTCAAAGAAAATTTTTAAAAATGTTGGCTCTTAATAGAAAATGCTGGAGATGAAAATGGAACAAATTAACACTGAGCATAGGTTGGGATGAATCACATTTTGTCAGCTTTCAAGTATTACAATTATCTACCTAAAAATACTCTCCTGTCCTCAATCACCTGATCTAGTGACTATTTTATCTTTGTTTGCTACTTTCAAACCTACTGGCACTTTGCTGTTTGTTTTGGAATTAGAGAGTTACTAGTCTTCAATATTTTCCACTTAACAATTATCTCTTAATTACCATGTTTGTTTTTTTTTTTTTCTTTTAAGATAAATACAATAGAATCACTCTAATTTACACTGATTGTGGGTGAGTGGGTTGTAGTCTAAAATTTAGGAATAAGTAAATGTCAGGGAGGTGGAAAGGAAGGGGAAAGGGTGTCTGGGAATTTTGATACTATGTTGTTAAATACAGTAGTTGGAAAAAAAAGAAATAATAAACTGGGCCTTGATACTGATGCTGTGGTAGTGTGATGTTGGGATTACTAGGTGAGAACTGAGGTTGTCTGGATGGTGACAAGGTGAGAATTCAGGTTTTCTGGACAATTACAAGGTGAGAACTCAGGTTGACTTGACAGTTCTCTGGCTCAGACCTTTGTTTCGGGAAGAAAAATTCCACTTCCCTGAGATTCATTGTCAAGCAGTAGATCTGTCTTTGGAAAAGTATGCATCAAAACTGTTGGTTGCTAGAATGCCAATACTTGAATCTGGTAGGACGTGAAGAGCTAAGGTGCAAAGGTGTTTTATGAAAGCAAGGGCTCACTGTTCAGAAACCCGTTTTCTGCGTTTGGTCAGCATAACGTCAAGACATTGAAGGACAATTTCAACATCCTCATTAGAAGCACCTGCATGTGATTTAAACAAGATTTTGTAGAGATGTGTATAGAACTTCATAGGATCAATATTTAGAACAACACCTTGGCCAAAAGAATGTGGAAAGCAGTATGAACATAATGAAGACACTCTCGGTAGCTTAGTTCACCAGACTCTATGAGAGTATGCAGAACGACTAATAATTCATCAAAAAACTCCACATTTATGAGATGTGCAAACTTGGCAAGACCTTCTAGGCCTGCTGACAGAAGAGGTGACCTCTGGGCTTTCTTCAGTATTCTAAAGTAGGTAACAAACACCATGTTCAGCATCTCTGGGTGTAAAAAGCATTTGTTCCCACTGTAGCACAGCGTCTTATGATCTCCTCTAAAGGAGCATCTTTGTCTAATCCCCATATAATTCTTTTGCAAATCTCGTTGGCATTTTCCTTAGCCAGATGTCTGGTCATTATTTCTGTAGCTGAATTTTCTCCAATAGTTCTTTTGACAGCAGTTTGCAAACGTCCCACAAAATCTGCAAAAGGTTCATTGGGACCTTGCTGTATTTTAGTGAAAGCCTCTCCATGATCTTTCTGTCCAGGAAGGACACCCCAAGCTTTTATTGCAGCCTTAGCAATTTGTTCATATATTGTCATGGTATAATGAATCTGTTCCGAATTCTCTCCATATTGACCTTCACCAGCTAAGTGCTCAAAAGTGAATTGTGTGTTAACTCCTATTTCCAAATTGCATCTGACTTGAATTTTACATAATTCATGAAATTCCGAAAGCCATAATAAATTTTCTCCAGGTTCCAGGCATATCCTTGCTATGGATTTCCAATCATTCGGGGTTAGGACTTCATAAGACAAACCATCTAGTAACATTTTGACATAAGCTGATGTAGTCCCATAAAGGGTACAACCTTTTTTCAACCTTAATTTCCCTTGTAATTGTCCAGAAAACCTGAATTCTCACCTTGTCACCATCCAGACAACCTCAGTTCTCACCTAGTAATCCCAACATCTCCCCCTTTCTTTTGATTTAGAACATAGGACAGTCATGACCTTGAAACATAAATCCATCAATATGGGAAGTATTACAGATAATTACATAAATTACATAAGCACATAGTAACATAGTAACATAACACATGCTAGAAGTATATAACATAATCATAATCAAATAATCATAAATTGAAAATTTATAAATGTCCATAAGTCCATTGTCCATTAGTCTCATCTTGTGTGAGGAAGTCCAATGATTCCTGCTGATTTTAAAGTTCTTTAACAGTCTTTTTATTATCCATGCTCTTTCGGTGTAAGATGTTTCTTAGATCTTCTCCTTTATTTTGAGGTCTTTCTCTTTTTCTGTCTCTCTCTGGTGGACAAGGCGAATATGACTCGTTGGCACCCATCTGATTCCTTCTCCTGCTGAAGAAATACAAGCAAACCCTCTCCCCCAGGCAGTTAACCTATCTGGTCCCTTCCATTCACCACTTTCTGGATCTCTCCACATCACCTGGCGATTATCTAAGGACAGTGGAGATGCTCTCACTGGACACTGCCCTTCTGGTGGGTTATAAAACCTGTCTGCTGGAGCCAGTGCATCCCTTGTAATTGTCCAGAAAACCTGAATTCTCACCTTGTCACCATCCAGACAACCTCAGTTCTCACCTAGTAATCCCAACAGTGTATTCCTTTTGTTTGTCTTACATTTAACTGTAAAAACCATATACTATATTGATACTTTTTAAAAAGGATCTGGTCACTTTCCCATTTCGATTCCATTGTCATCCTCACAATATCCCTCCCCTAGATACGTCTTTAGAAAAGAAGAAAAACAGCCAACAATTTAAAGGTTTGACAATGCATATATACCTCATTCATTACCTGTAGTCTACCACCTCTCTATATAGGGGAGGGAAGTATCCGTTCCCATTTATCAAGTTTGCCACTGCATTGATCCAAGTTCCAATATTTTTATATATCATTTCTCCTTTATATTAATGGAGAATTATATAAATGATAACGTGAGATCGTCCAAGTTTATTTAGTTCTTTATTTTTTTTCTTTTTTCTATGAACTTAATAAATACAAACATAATATTCAAAGAGGAACAAAAAAGATTGCATAGTTGGTTTTTTTAAGGACATATTAAATTTATCATGGAAACCAAACTGCCCTACTTGTCTGTGTCCCTTATGAATTTCCTTCTGCTCACGCCTATGTGGTTTTAAAAATATTTCATTGATGTTGCTTCCCTCTTTCCTCCTTTTTTTTTCCATTTCTATCACTACCTCCTACCCATCATAATTCTTTATATTAGTCATTTCTTACAGAGCAGAAATATCCAATTACATTTAGTTTCCAGTTTGTTCATTTTTAGGGGTAACTTTCAAGATGCACTCAGCTGCTGCTATCTAATATTAAACCCCTTTAGCATGCCAGGTCCATTACATAGCCCCCAGACAAATATAGCCTGGCACCTGTCACATTATTGGTGCTCCAGAAAGGTTTAAATTCATAGGTGTTTGCATAATTCAAGCATTGAGGCATCTTGAAAAGAAGGGGCCCCTCTTTTATGGAGATGTCTTTATTTTCCAATTCTCCAACAGGAAGGGGGCCTTTCTGACAGTTTTACCTGGAGGCTCAGAATTACAACACTGTAAAATTAAATTGTATTATTAAAATTGACAGCCATGATAAAATAGGCATACAAGAAGAGGGAAAGCATGTATAAATAGGCTTGTACTGAAAAGGAAAAAAATACTTAAGGAAGCTAGGCAATGAGCCAGATGGAAAAATGCAATGGGGAATACAAGGGTAGGGGGAAAGGCATAGTATCCAGAGTTTTCTCTTGTCACTCCCTCTTTCTGAGGAAAGAGTTTCAAAATGATTTAGTGAAAAGGCAAAACTAGTCCCTCCCTTCTTTACCTCGGTCCTCAAATAAGTTCACTGCAGCATAAAAAACTCACAGCATTTAAACCAAGGGAGTAAGTAGATATTGCAAACATACTTTCAGAACTTTAATGACAATATTGTTAAGATTTAAGATCATAGATTTGGAACTAGAAGGGATCTTGTGGATTATCCAATCCAATTCCCTCATTATATAAATGATGAAAGAGACCCACCCCTTCACTCAGTTATCCTTTAGATATTCCATCTCACATTATGGAATATTTTTTATCTATAAATCTGAGTAGAAATCCTCTAAAATTACTTGATTTCAACTAGACAAGGAGATACTTTTGGTACATATTTGCTTGCATGTCTATAAAAGTTGAGAGAGTTCCACTTTAGGTTCACACACATAAGGGTTTTCTGAACCTGGGTAAACCACTTAATCTCTTAGAACTTTAAACAATAGTTTAAGGCTGTACCTTGTTGACAAAGCATTTGTCTCCTTTGGAAGAAGAAACTCATTTTTATAAGCTACCTACACCAGTGAAATCGCAAGTCTAATGTTAAAAAGAGAAAAAAAAAAGGTCTATCTCCACAAGTTATCTTCATAATGACACTACTGCCTGTCCTTTATCAGGAAAAAAAGAAAGAAAATATCTATTTTATATCTTTTTCCATGGCCAATATTTTTCTTTTCAGAAACAGTAAAATTGTGCTACCAGAAGATGTGAAGACTGAGTTAGTACCCTGGATACCTTAAGAGTATCCAGCCAGAGTCAGGATAAGCAAAAGTCCTTGGTCTTTATTCTTGGTCTTTAGGGGTAGAAGTGAAGGGAATGGACACAGGATCTCTGCAACCTTCCTTTTCCTCTTCTACCACCAAAGTGACTCTGGCATGTCTTACTCCACCCCCTAATCCTTCCCACAATTCTCTGTATACACCAAAAGATTGAACTAGCACAGAGTAGTGGGAAGGGCCATTTTCCAAGCATATGCTAATAAGAGTATTGTCTAATTGGTTATTAGCCTTAAGTGCTTGGTTGTCCAACCTCAGTGCATCAGCTCAGAGTTTCAGCCCTTTACATCTCCCGCTTTCTTTTGTTTTAAAACACAGGTGATCATGCTATCTCTGACTTCTCAGGGAGGTGAGAACCTCAAAAAGGAGGTGATCATGCCCCCTTGACATCTCAGGAAGGGAGATGAAAAGCACCAAAGGGAAGTAGGGATTGCTAGCTGGTTTCTGGGCTGAAGGGTCTTATTAGAAACAGGTATGCACAAGTCATCAGCATGGGAGGTATTACACAAGCACATAGCAATAAGGCACAGGCTATTAGTGATGACTCTCCCCACAGCCAGTGCAGGCTCAATGTAGTGTAACAAACATGTACATGCAAGTAGTGATATAACAAACAATATGAATCAACATGGCGTTGTAAGATTTCCAGATGTCCTAGAAGGATGGTATGTAAACAACAGTTACACATATGTATTCTCTAGCAGCCAAGAGATAGTCCAAAACCAATCTAGTTGTCCATTGCTTCACATGTCAGGGAATCCAATGATCCCCACAAGAAGAGAACCCTCCAAGTGAAAGGACATGAATTCAGTTAAAGAACTTGACAGATGCCTATCATTGTCCAAAAAAGAAGAGAAAAGAGATCTCTACAGGGCTTATTTTTCCATTTTGTCTTTTACATTTCCTCTATCTCTTTTCCTATATCTCCATCTCCCTCTTACCCCTTCATAGGACAGTGATCAAAAACTAAAATTAGTCAAAAAACTAAAAGCAAGCCCAAATTTTGAAGAAGAGTTGCAGTGATTCACTTATTTTCCTGAACAAAGCCCTTGACCTAAAATATTAAAGAAAATACAGTCTCCTCTATCTTTCACTTTCTCTCTTTTTCAAAAACTCAGCTTTATATAAGCAAGTCATTCATGTTAAGTGTCAAGAAATGGGTGATAATAGAAAAAAAATTAAGGCATAAATCTCAGCTCATTTTGTCACCATTTGTTATTTGACTATGACTGTTACTGCTTAAGTAAATCAGAAGCAGAAGAGAATCTTGAATATTAATGAAGCTTCATGAAAATGGAGATGGATCGATATTCTCATCTTGATTTGAAATGAAATTATTAAAAAATAAAAAGATATGATTGGAGTAAATCAAGTCATTTATTGTTAGTGTGTGAGTAATCAAAGGATTATAAATTCACAGCTGTGAGGACTCTAAAAGGCCATGTAGTCTAACTCCTTAATTTTGCAGAGAACTTAGGTTAAGTGAATTGACAAAAGTCAAATAGGTGGTAAGTATCAGACAGATTTTGAACCCAGTTCTGGTTCCAGACTCAGTACTTTTTTCTATTATATCATACTGCTTTAGAGTTAATGATAATTCTATATTCCTACTTATGGCTAACTACATCATATACATTTAGAACTGAAAAGATCTTAGAGTTCATATAGCCCAATTTTACAAATGAAGAAACAAAAGCCTAAAAAACAAATTGATCAGGATCATATAACTAGTAAATATCTGAGTCAATGTTTGAATCCTAGTCTTTTTTAACTCTAGGTCAAGCACTCTATATGTCATCATATCATACTATATGCCAGATCACATCAGAAATGCCAAAAACTGTGACTTTAATTAATATAACAAATTTTCTGGGTAACATGTTACACAAAATCTTTGCTGGCACATCTAGTTTCCTACTATAATATAGTTTGAATTATTTTAATCAGATAGAGTGAGCTTCAGTTTTTACTTGCAAAGCACTGAAAGACATTTTATCTTATAATTTTTCCGTTTGATTCATCCAGCAGCTACCTCTATATCTATAGATTTCCAGACAGCTTTTTCTCTCTGTTTTCTTTAAATCTTCTGAATTTTTCATTTATCCCTCTATTTTTAAAAAAATATTTTGCTACATACACTCTTACTGTTCAATTTCTTAAGTATTCCTATAGAAAAGACATTACAAGAGGCATTGGGTATACAAAGGCAAAAATGAAACCATTTCTGACTTCACAAAGCTTATATTCTATGAACAATTTCTTTGTGTACTTTAAATTTTCTAATAGGCTACTGTTTGGAGTCAGGCATGGGAGAATACAACCTAGTAAATTCCTCTGCTGTCCATGTCATAAAATAGTTATAAAACTCGGGACAAAAAACACAAAATGAGGTTTTATCATTCAATGTTTCCATTTCTAAATAAGTGGATTGGACCATATCCACATATATACAAATCTGTATACAGATATATCTTTGCATTTGAGTTTAATCCTTTTTCTTATGTTAAGTGAATGGGTAGTGTATTAAGCTATCAGATGTAAGTCTCTTTAAGCCATATGTGGCAAATTCTACATATAAATAAATAAATAAACAAATGAATGTGTGAGTGCATGCACATACATACATACATATATAGATATAAAATAGAGGTATATATGTATATGTCATCTCATTGGTATGGATAATTCTGATACAAACCAAATCCTCTCTAATATGTTATATGATAGTGCTTATGTCTTTCTGTGGCCAAAAACTATTTTGTACCTAAAATTAATATTATACTGGTACATGGAATATTAAAACAACAACAGCAAAAACAATAAAATCATTGAGATGAACCTTATATATCCTGGAAGAGTACACATATTGCATAGGATGAAAAGGTGGGGAAAGGGGGATTCCCTGCACCATTATTTCATAGATCTTTGAAGTATTGAGAACAGTGAAAAACAGGGGAGAAATTAATGGACATGGAATCAGAAAACCTGTTCTCAAATCAAGGCCATGTGATCTTATACAGGTCACTTGAACTCTCTAGATCTTGGTTAGCTCATCTGGAGTCTGGGCTGCCAAACTGATATTGTAAAAGCATAGGTTTGACCATATTGCTCCCCCTGTTCAAGAAATGCCAGTGGGTTTCTATTGCTTTTAGGACAAAATATGAATTCCTCTATTTGGCATTTAAAGCCTTTCACAATCTGTCTCTAACCTAGCTTTCCAGGATGATTATATTCACACATTCTATCTTTATATTCCAGTAAAATTGGCTTCTTGCCTGTTCCTTAGTTCAGGACATTCCAGCTCCCATCACCATATCTTTGCACAGGCTGTCCCCCATGCCTAGAATGCTCATTCTTTTCATCTCTGACTCTTCAACCATTTAATCCCTTCAAGACTTATACCATTTTAATCTATTTTAAGAGATCTTTCTTGAATTTAGCAGTTATTAGTACCCCACTCTACCCTCCACCAAAACCACTTTGTATTTACTTTGTTTATGTATTTATATCGTCTGCTTACTTATTTGTGGACCTGCAGCAGCCCTTCCAAAAAACCTAAACTCCTTGAAGGTATATTTGTCTCACTTTTGTGTTTGTCTCCATAGCTCATAACGTGCCTGACACATAACAAATATTTGATAATTGCTTTTTTATTGATTGATTGATCAGATGACCACCACAGTCTGTTAGATCTTTAAATCAATGATCTTATTCCTAAGACAATATTTCAAAATATTATGAATCCTTGTTTAATTCTTCTTAGAAGTGTCATAAAATATTAGAGATCATATAGCCCAATCTCCTCATTTTATAAATGACTGTGTGGAAAGGAAAACCAGAAAATCCTATTTAGTTATTTAAAATAATATGGCTAGTTAGTAGTAAAACTAAATTAAGAATCTCTACCTACAATTCTTTCACCAAAATACGTTTTCCTAAATTTCTATTGTACAATTAAATTTTCAAATCACACCAGATCAGTACTTGAAAATTTGAGAATCCAATGAGAAAGACAGACAGAGACAAAGAGATACAGAGATGCTTTATGACCCTTGTCATATTCTTTGATACCCTTGAAATATGCTGTTTGACTAGACATTAGCTTTCTTTCACCTCTATCTCAGTGTAAATTGTGTTATTTGTGTAGCTTTCCTCCTGTCACAATATCATACTATTTTTCTGTTTTATTGCCTTTATTTCTTTGCATAATACATTCAATCCGAGAACCATAACCAATCTCCCCCCCCCTCCGTGATTTATTGAAAAGACTATACAAGGCTATAACTGATATAATTGTCTTTATTTCTGGACTTCTCCATTTCCCTCCTCTCCTCTATTTCTTTGTCATTTCATTCTCTCTGAATTCCCTGCCTGTTGGTGGGGCCGAAAAGCATATTTTATTTTTTAGTAGATTTAATTACTGTTGATCTCAGCCCAAAATGAACAGGTAAGTTCTTTCCATTATGCAACTTTTGGGGTTCTGCTGTAATGAATGCTATGGATATATACATGAGCTATATATGGTAAATAATAGAAAGAACTTTTTAAATCAAATGCGTTTTTATATCAAAACTGAGAGTAGTTTTTTTTTTCTCTCAATGCATAAGGCTTTATGATACAGTGGAATCTAAGGACCTAAATTCAAGTCTTTTCCCATTTCCCCTTCCCCTTTATACTTATAACTTGTATGACTTTGACCAAGTCATTTAAACTCCTTGGACCTCATTTTGCTCATATGAAATATGAGAAAGCTGTAGTTGATGCTCTCTGTGGTTTCTTTTAGCTCCAGACCTAAGATCCTATGGGTCTTTCTACATATCAAAGTACCCAAAATTAAAGAAAGAATGCATTACTCTATTGCAGTGGATTATTTTATTGCAATTAATCAACAAGTACTTATTAAGCACCTACTCTATACCAGACACTGGGAGAAAATTTTTTGAAAATGAAATAATCATTACTTAAAAGGAAGTCATACTATAATGGAGGAGGCAAGTTTGAATATATATTAAACATAACATATGTATATTAAATATATAATATATACATATATACATAAATACATATATGTATGTGTGTATGTATTTATTGATGTATATATATAATATAAATAAAATGAATAAATATATAAAATTTTTAAATACAAGGCTGTTTGAGTGGGAGAATACTAGCAGTTGAGAGGATCAAGAAAGGCATGTGCCAATACTAGTACCCCAGTGGAATTGAAAGATTTCAGTTCCCAAGCCTTTTCATGTGTCCTCTCAGAAAATCCAAGGCTTGGATTTTTTCAATCATAATTAATGTCACTGAAGGTGAGAAGGCAATATAACAAAGGAAGTGGGTTGAATTAGGAGTTAGATCTGAATTCCAATCCAGGGACTAATATTGACTACCTGGAAGAGCTTAGGAAAATCATGTTGACAGTCTTAGTTTTATTTTCCTTAGCAGTAAAGTGAAGATTAGAATAGATGACCTTTAAGGACCATTCCAGCTCTAAATCTAGTAATATTATTTTCAAGCTATGAATCTACAAAAGCTCATGTAACACTGAGTGAAGGCTCTAGATTATTAAGTTAGAATTCATTTTATTTCTTTTGGAAATGGATGATGGAAGAATGTTTAATATCTTTCTATCAATCTGTAGTTCTCTATCAACCACATTAAAGTAGCAGGATCAGTCCCATTGAAGGTAAGGACTTTATTTTGGTTCTTTGTGTATGCCCATCTCTTATCATAGCTCTAGGCACATAGAAGTCCGTTAAATATTTCTTGACTGATTTATTATATAAATATGAAGTATCTGTTGTGTAATCCTGCATGACCTCTGTTTCTACCTCAGTTTCTGTAACATGCCCTCCTGGCAGTTACTATTACCAGTCTGTCCTAGGCCTAACTGAGTACCTTTGACCACTGACCTTAGCAGTGTCAACTTTACCCGGCTTGCCTCCTCTGAGGCCTTCAAAGGTCTCTGGCCATGATTTCTTGAATATATTGTTTAATAACTGGTAGCGCACTCAAGAACAGCCATGTGTAATCTTAAAAGCCTTTATTATACCTACTGACATAATGCCCTGACTTACTGCCTGACTTGTTAGCTCCCTAGTGAACACCTGGTCTGAAGACCCTCGTGTTCACTACCAAATTCCTTACCTCTCAGCTATCCATCAGGTTGGCTCAGTTACCCAGGCTAGGGAGCCAGGTTAAAGAAAGCGACTGCTGTCTGCAGTGGGTTTATAAAGGACCTATGAGATCACACACACAGCCAACCAGCGAGAGAGCCTTCACCCATTATGAAGCTATCTCAATATGGCCAGGATCCCACCCACAGAGAAGTCCTAAATCCACAGAGATTACTTCTGGGCCACTCAATCTCCTGTTGCACTATGGCACCGCCCATTTAAAGGACTCTTACAATTCCCTTCTCTTGTTTTGCGGGAACTGCATCCTTACAAGTTTCCTTATTTGTAAAATGGGGATAATAATAACACCTATATCACAGGGTAGTTGTGAGGATTACACGAAATTATAAATTATTAAATTATTATACATAATAATTTATTGTTATTGTTATTATATATGATAATTATAAAGTGCTTAGCCCAGTGTCTGACATATAGTAACTATATATTAGCTATTATTAATCCAAACTCCTCTGTCTGTGCATATGCTCAGGTATAGTTATAGAATATCTTTTCATAATTTAAATACTAAAAAAGTTTCTGTACAAATAATACTAATGCAAACAAGATTAGAAGGGAAGTAACAAATTGGGAAAATATTTTTAAAAACAAAGGTTCTGACAAAGGTCTCATTTCCAAAATATATAGAGAACTGACCCAAATTTATAAGAAACCGAACCATTCTCCAATTGATAAATGGTCAAAGGATATGAACAGACAATTCTCAGAGGAAGAAATTGAAACTATATCCACTCACATGAAAGAGTGTTCCAAATCACTACTGATCAGAGAAATGCAAATTAAGACCACTCTGAGATACCACTACACACCTGTCAGATTGGCTAAGATGACAGGAACAAATAATGACAAATGTTGGAGGGGATGTGGGGAAACTGGGACACTAATACATTGCTGGTGGAGTTGTGAAAGAATCCAGCCATTCTGGAGAGCAATGTGGAATTATGCCCAAAAAGTTATCAAACTGTGCATACCCTTTGACCCAGCAGCGCTACTACTGGGATTATATCCCAAAGAAATACTAAAGAGCGGAAAGAGACATATATGTGCCAAAATGTTTGTGGCAGCTCTTTTTGTTGTAGCTAGAAACTGGAGGATGAATGGATGTCCATCAGTTGGAGAATGGTTGGGTAAATTGTGGTATATGAAGGTTATGGAATATTATTGCTCGGTAAGAAATGACCAGCAGGAGGAATATAGAGAGGCCTGGAGAGACTTAAATCAACTGATGCTGAGTGAAATGAGCAGAACCAGAAGATCACTGTACACTTCAACAACAATGCTGTATGAGGATGTATTCTGATGGAAGTGGAAATCTTCAACATAAAGAAGATCCAACTCACTTCCAGTTGATCAATGATGGACAGAGGTAGCTGCACCCAGAGAAGAAACACTGGGAGGGGAATGAAAATTGTTAGCACTAATATCTGTCTGCCCAGGTTGCATGTACCTTCGGATTCTAATGTTTATTGTGCAACAAGAAAGTGATATTCGCACACATGTATTGTACCTAGACTATATTGTAACACATGTAAAATGTATGGTATTGCCTGTCGTCGGGGGGAGGGAATAGAGGGAGGGGGGGTAAATTGGAAAAATGAATACAAGGGATAATATTATAAAATATATATATATATATATATAATAAAAAAAATAATAATAATTTAAATACTAAGAAGTAAAGCTTAACTATGATCAAGACCACCACTAACCATGTGTATCCCTTAAGACATAGTATTTGCCTCCTGTTTCTATTAATAGGAGAGAGGAGAGAATTAATATAATATGTTACTCTTTGCATTCTTTAAACAATGTCTTATATATAATTTAGATATTAAGAATATATGGCAGGGATAGCTAGATAGCACAGTGGATACATCACTGGATGTGGAATCAGGAGGATTTGAGTTCATATCCAGCCTTAGAAACATTCTAGCTGTATGAGTCTGGGCAAGTCATTTAATCCTGATTGCCTCCTAAAAGAATATATGGCTTAAGTCAACTTCTTTTTGTTTCTCCTTTTTATGATCTGTTATGTCTATGCTATCTACCTCTCTCTTAGGGCTTGGAGATTAATTACATTTTATAAATTCTAACCTCTATAGCAAATTGTGCCATATCTGCTCCAGATAAGAGGTGGCAAAGTGGAGATGGGAATATTATAAATTAGAAATACCTTGCTCCATCTTAAACATGAGCTCATCGCTTTGACTATTACTCACTTAGGCTTTTTATTCTGACAGAAGCAGAGTGGAAGAAGGTTGTGAAATTATCACCTACACAGCACATTCCAACCAGCTAGAGTCTAATGAGATATGATGGCTAATTATAATGTATGTTGGTATTGAAGAGGAATAGGAAATGGCTAGGAGTAGAAGTAGCACAGACAGATCCATGCATTATCCATTATACATGGATAATGGTATGTCCCATATATATCTAGCTATAGAAAATAGATAAAGTAAAGGTGGCTGATTATTTTGGAAGTTCTGACCATTATGTAAAGAGATCAGATAATAGAAACAATACTGATGTATCTCTTGGATTAAACTGGCCCATATTTGGTTCTGAATGAGACTTTAATGACTAGCATTGCATATGGAGATGAGGGAATTTTATGGTGAGAGTTAGTGTGAAATTGGTTGAATCTAAGAAAAACAGTTTATACACACACACACACACACACACACACACACACACACATATATATATATATATATATATATATATATATATATATATATATAGTAATGTTTCTGATTGTTCCTAAGTGCCTATATCAGCTTCTGATGCGTCATAATCCCTCTACACAATATGTATAACAGAATTAGTAAAATAAGCATTAATGGAGGTCGTAGTCAGATTCAGGCTATCATTTCATATCTGAAAAAGCTAACTTCCAATGTCCCATGATTAGTGAAGTGTCATGGAAATTCACAAATAAGCACCATGATCTGAGATCACCCCCTCATTTTTACAGAAAAGGAAACTGAGGCCAACACAGGTCAAGTCAATTCCACAAGGTAATACAAGTGTTAAGGAGCAGACTTATGTACCTTAAACTGTATGCCCAAGTCATCTGACTCACATTCAGAATTTTTCCCTTTGTACTTTTAGACTCCTTTCACTCTTTCACATTGAAATGCATGGGTTTGTGAAATTTTAATAATCCATGCACTTGAAGGATGTTAAGCTTCTTATTGGCCCTGCAGGTCTATAGAGATGATATAATATGGCTGTCATTGGCAATTAAGGGGACTTGTTCAAGATAGGCAACTAGGAGGAATTCCTCCAAATTGGTCCAATATAAATGTCTTTTGATCACTGGGATGAATTCTGCTATAATATCTCTTGGTAACTTGAGGTAGATTAACTCTATCTGTGTTTCTTCTGTAGTTGCCATACTTTGCTTTGGACAAATTTACTAAGCAGAAGTTTGATTTTTATTTATTTATATTCATTTATAATTCATGTTCCTAATGTATACATGTGTTTTACCATTCCCTGATTATTCATGGTCTTTCAATGTGGCATCCAGTATCTGGACCTTTCTTGACTAAGTAATTAATGCATTAATTAATTAATATTATTTACATGTCCATCTTTTGTCTAGTATTTAAGATCCTCTGAAATGAGTTAGTGAGCTTTGATCTTTGATCATCTATTCATGTCAACTCATAATAAGACCAAAAGAATATTGACTTTGAAATGGAAGAACTAGGTTCAAATTTTGTCTCTGGTATTTACTATTATTTATGTGATTTCAGTTAATCACATAACCTCTCTAGACTTCAATATTCTGTATGTAAAATTACTTGGATTAAATGATCTCTAAGATTCCTTCTAGCTCCAAATCCTATAAAACCTAATTCAACAAATCAACAAATATACATTCAGCATCTACTAGAGAAGGACAAATTTGAAATGCAATAGTCTACTCTTAAGGAGATTATAGTATATTTGAAGGAGAGAAATAAGCAATAGGTTGTTCACAGAACTGTAACTTGGGAAAAAACTTAAAGAGCCAGTGTGTACAGTTTGGCCAGAAGATAGAGTATATCATCATCATCATCGCTGTTGTCATCATCATCATTACCATTATCTTCATCATTCTATCACTAATAATAACCGCAAACATTTCTATACATGAAGATAAATCATGGCATATAAAAATACAAAGAAAGAAGAAATGGACCTTTATGTATGTTTATAGCAGCTGTTTTTGAAAAGACAAAGAAGAAAGATAATGGGTTACCCCTGAGTTGAAGAATGAATTAACAAATTGAGCATTTGAATGTAATTCAATATTACTGCATGGTGATGATTTCAGAGAATCTTGGATAGTCTGAACTGACAGAATGAAGTGAGCAGAATCAGGGAAAGTTTATAGAATAACAATATTGTAAAGAAAATGGACTTTGAAAGACAATATATCTGATCAGTACAATGACTGATCTTGAATTCCAGAGAAATGATAAAGAAAAATTATATATATATATATATATATATATATATATATATATATATATATATATATATATATATATATATATATATATATATATCTTGTCAAAGGGATGATTGATTCAAATGCAGAATAAGATATATTTTTGGACATGGCCAATATGTTTAGTTTGACTAAACATATCTATGGCATTGGGTGTTTTTTTTAATATCTCCCCTCTCCTCCCATACCCCACAATGGGAGAGGGGAATGGAAAATGAAAAGAGAAAGTGCTTGTTCATTTAAAAAAAATAAATTTAAAAAAATCACAATAGCTAACATTTATATAGCACTTACTATGTTCTAGGGACTATGCTAAATACTTCACAAATATTTTCATATTTTATCCCCATAGCAACCCTGGAATGTAGGTGCTGTTATTATTCTTATTTTGTAGTTGGGGAAACTGATGCAAATAGCAGTTAAGTAATTTGCCTCATACCATACAGCTAGTAAGTATGAGAGGTCAGATATAAACTCGGGGATTCCTGATTCAACCAGCATTTCATCTATTGTACTACCTAGATGCTTGTAATTTTTTATAAAGTAATGTAATGTAATTCTGAAAAGATGGGTTTGAACCCAAATATGAAAGATTTTGAATGCCAGGGTAAGAAATTTAGACTTAATTAGCTTAGCAGTGAGTAAAGGGGTTAATTAGATCATAGAAGAAGGAATGATGTAAGTGAAGGTACTGATATGTCAACACATTACTGTTTGATTTTAAACACACACATATATTCATACATATATATATATATATACACATATATATGTGTGTGTATGTATATATATATATATATATATATATAAACACATACATACATACATATATATATATATATATATATATATATATATATATATATATATATACCTGGCTGTTTCTTAGTATCTGATCTTCATTTCTAGAACTAATGGTAGAGTAAAAGATTCAGGGAGGAGAATAATGACTAGTGGTGACAGTTATTAGATTGGCTACCATTGTGCCTTAGGAAGAATAAGTCTGACCCTCTTGGGAGGGGTGTGGTTATACTTTTTGACATCCCCTATAATTGTGGGTACAATTTTCTTCCTTTTTCTTGGTATTTAGCCAGGAGGATCTGTGTGCTATGTTTATACTTTTCCCTCTCCTGGGGCCTCTGTGCACCATGATTATGCTTGTTACCTGCCTGAAGGTTCAAATAAGCTTGAGATGAAAAGGCTTTCTGAGATATCTTATGCTACAGATCTGATAGCATCTGTTTATTTGTTGTTTTGTTTTTCCTCCCCTTGATTTGGAGTATATTTTAGACAATCATATGTAAGACTAAAGGAATAATTTTGAAAAGTTGTTTTTTCTGGCGTGGTGGGTAGTAGGCAAGTGTGACTCGGGTTTTAAACCAAACTACTTCACAAATCACCTGTGGGTCAGGTAGCCATGCTAGGGAGAGGATAGTCAAATTCAAACAGTGCTGGACTTTCAATCACAGTAGCTGGATTTGAATTCTGGTCCTATTACTTAGCATTTATTCAAACTCAAGGAAATCTTTAACATTTATGGCCCTCATCTGTAAAATAAGGGGAGGGGTTTAACTTGATGACTTTTGAGCTCTCTTCCAGCTCTAGAGCTGTGATTGTGATGGCACAAGGTGACAAGGTGTGTTCAGGGTTTCAAAAGCAACTCAAATCATCCTAGTGGCTTATTTATTGAATGAATTGGTCTTGAATTCATGGATCAAAATATAGACATATATTATATATATTATATATGTATATATATGTATATATATGTATACAAACAATATTTAATATGTGCATCCCATTTCTTGAATAGAGTCTGATAGGTGGTTAACATAAATTTAAAATTGATCTTAACCTAAGACTAAACAAAAGAATGTTTCTGAATAATTAACAAAGTCATTTAACAGTGGCCTTTTGTAATGAGCTCCACATTTACTCTTGCTTAAATGAAATTTTCAAGCTCTATAAAATCTACATATTAGTACTAGTAATTAGAGGTTTTATTTGGACTCTGAAAAGTTCAAAATTTAATTAGCATGTTTAAGTACTTCAAGCTTTCCCCCCCCCCCCGGATAAATTATAAAGAAAAGTCTTGATAAGTTATTGAGTATACAGTCTAGTTACAGTGCTGTATTAACATCATCAATAGACATCAACAAAGCTGGGCTTTGTGCAGTATTTTTTTTTTATTTTAAATTTTAAAAATTAACCAATTATCTTGTTGACCTCTTCTATAAAGACATGTATGATGACTAGTTCTTAATCTCAGTGATCTATGGATAGAATTCAGAGGGTTGTTAATTTGGACAGGAAATGTTACATCTTTATTTCAATATAGTTCTTTTCCTTTGTAGTCCCATAGTTTTTTGCTCTGTTAAATTAAACAAAAATGTTCTGAGGAGAGTTCCATAGCCTTCATCTGACTGTCAAAAGGGTCCATGACGCACAAAAAGAGTAAGAATCCCTGGTCTAGTTGTAACTGGAGACTATTTGACATTTTGGCAAGAGACATCAAAAAGGATGAACACGTCATATAATCCCAGATCAGGCCTTAATATCAGTTTGTGAAAAATAAAAGCTTTTTTTAAAAATTATAAATCTCTCTTTTGCTCTGTGTGACTGTCCCTGATTATTTATGCATAACTTAGTCAAGTAAACTGATACTAATTTTCAAAGACTATTGTCAAATAATGAATCCATTCGATAAGCCAACACTTAATTTTTTAAAGATCTAGCTTAGAATTTAGCAAAATACACTTAATAGGATAGGAAGAGTGACAATAAGCAAGACATGAATGTATTTAAATGCAAATAATAAATTTAAAAGGTTTGTATGTTCAGAAATCAAGAGACTGTCTAAATTAATGATTCTTGTTTTTTTAACATATTGTAGTTGTTGCTAAAATATTAATGCCTTTCAAATTTTTATAAAAGGGAATATGACTTGCCTACCACTGAGTTTGAAATAATTAGTTTTCCCTCACAGCTAGAATGTTCAGAGGTGACTTTTCATCTTGAAGTATGAACTTTAAAATTTGAATTCCATTTTCATTGAAGGGGCATAAGGGGGCCCTTTTGAAGACTGTGTTTGTTATTTTGTATCTGCTAATATTTTGAACCTTATAGTACTTTTGTTCCCCTTAACACTAATAATCAAACTTTTAAAATTGTATCTATGCAAATAGTTCCTATTCTCTATTTAACAATGTAAACATCAGTCCCATTAGGAATAAACCATCAACCTGATTTCTGAGGGCTTCCTTGTAATTGGGAACCAGGGATAAGATTACATCTTTATCCAGTAAAGATCATGTGTTTCTCCCTCCTAGGTGGTTGTTGGCAACTCAAGAAATCCCAGTCAGTCAATCAGCACTGTATTTAAGTCAACATGGCTAAGCTTGAGTTTCCAGTACATGTGCCTTGGTTACTACCCAAGGTCAAGCAGAAGGCTGAAATTGTCTCATGTATTTCTTACAATTCTAACTATGGACATTGGGAAATTACATTTAAATTGTGATTGAAAATCAATAATTTTACTTATTATCCAATTAATTTGATTGATACCTGATGACATAAATGAATGACAAGATTGTTTATCAAATGTTTCCATTGGTAAATCTGTAATATCTGAGGGTCTCATAGTTTTACTAATAGTTTATAAACACAAATATGTAGTTTATCAACCTGTCACCCATATTTATTGTCATATTGAAAAATAAGTATCAAAATATTTCCACACAAAATGGTGGTAAAATGGTATATAAGATATTCACATTGCAATAAAAAAGATTTTTTAAAAACAAGTCTTCTTCCAATTGTTCTCAAAAGTAATCATGGATCCTAGGCTTTCTTTCAGGTCTTGGAATATTCAAAGCATATCCAACAGAAATCAATATTGAGAGAGGCTTGTTCTCCTCTTGTGCCTTGGATTTGTTGCAGACCCATTAAAATGAAGAAAAAGAAGGAAAGGCTTCCTTGGTGAAACTAATGGGAACCTTCTGAGTAGATGATGGCAATATCACAGGATTTTTTAAAAATTTCTCTTGAGTCTTATAATTGAAAGTCAATTTTCTTTTTAGCTCTGGTCTTTTTTCAGTAATGCTCAAAAATCTTATATTTTTGTTAAAATTCCCCTTGGAGGATTATACTCAGTTTTGCTGGCTGGGTTTTCTTGGTCATAATCCTAGTTCCTTTGCCTTCCAGAATATTATATGCCAAGTCCTTTACTCCTTTCATATGGTAGCTGTTAAATCTTATGTGATCTTGACTGTGGGTCCATGATGCTTGAATGATTTCTTTCTTGCTGCTTTAAATACTTCCTCTTTGACCTTAGATCTCTGGAATGTGGCTATAATATTTCTAGGAATTTTCATTTTTAGATCTCTTTCAGGAGCTACTCATATTCTTTTATTTTAGTTTCAGTTCTAGAATATTAGAGTAGTAGGTTTACTTGATGAGTTCTTGTAATATGAAGTCTAGGCTCTTTCTTTAATTTTAGTATTCAGTTAATACAATAATTCTTAAATTATCTCTTCTTGATCTCTTTTTTAGGTTAGTTGTTTTTCCATTGATCTTAATTTAATATTTTCTTCACATTTTCATTCTTTTGTATTTTTAATTGTTTTATTGTTTCTTGATGTCTCTTGGAGTCATTTGCTTCCACTTAGCAAATTCTAATTTTAAAGAATGATTTTCTTCAATAAACATTTGTATTTCTTTTTCCATTTGGCCAATTCTTTTTAAGGAGTTCTTTTTTCAGCGAATTTTTGGACTTTTTTCACTTGTTCAATTCTGGTTTTAGGGTCTTATTTTCTTCAGTACTTTTTTGTGGGTCTCTTTTACCAAGATGTTCATTGTCTTTTCTCCTTTTGATTTCATTTCCATATCTAAATTTTCATCTACTGCTCTTAGGTGATTTTGAAATTATTTTTAGCTCTTCCTAGGGCTTATGTCCAAATCACTTTTTTTTTGTTTTTTGTTTTTTTGTTTTTTGTTTTGAGGCTTTGCATGTGGATCCATTTGGCTTGTGACTTCATAGTTGTATCCTCATTTTTCTACACTATTTCTTGATTTGGAAATTTTGTGTATGTTGGACTCTCTTTCCAGCATAGGAAAGGAAGAATTTTGTCTAAATCTTCAGCTTTTTTTCCCCATAATGTTGTTTTCAAAGCTAGTCCTGAGGCTTTGGAAGTTTTCTGTGCTTTTAAGGCTGGAAAGAAGTTTGATCACTGCTATCTTAGTCTGCACTCTGTGAGACTCACTTTGTGGAACTTTGAACAAGTGTAACAATTCAAATCCCTTTGGGAGCAATAATATTGTATTCAATTGAACTTTGAGAGAATTCAGCCAGTTTCACTTCCAAGTTATACTTGGTTGAGGCTAAGTTCCCTTCTCCCTCTTCTCTCCCCCCCCAACCCAGCATTGTTGATAGGGCTGGAGTTTATCCTTAATGTAAAGTAGTATTTAATGGAATTTGTGAGTCAGCAAGTCTTTGAAAAGGGTAAGACCCTCCTCTTTAAATTTCTCTATTTGTATGCAAAATGAGTTGAGCCTCCATAGTTAGTAATCCTAAATGATATAGCAATTGTGTACATAAAAGGCCCAGCTGTTAATTTTGACACAGTAGAATGCAAACAAATTATTTAAGACCAGCTTAGTGTGTGTAGTTAATACTATAGACAAGGAACAAGGAACAATTTTTCTTTTCTTAAAAGTCATCCTTCATTTCTATAAATGTTAAAACAAGAGCTATTATTATTACTTCCCCTTTAAAATTGTCAGAATGAATGAAAATGAATAAAAGCATAGACACCTACTATGTGCAAATTACTGTACTAAATGATGGACACATAAATGGGATAGTATTTGCTTAAAAAAACCACATTCTAATGGGGAGTCAATATACATATATATGTATATTGACTATATATATATAATATATAATATAATATATGTAAATATATATATATATATATTTATTGTATAGGACAACACCACATTCCCAGTCCTTCAGGCTCACAACCAGACTCCTCATTATCTCTCATTCATCATACACAATTTCTGCTAAGGCCTGTCCATTACAATTTTTGAATAATTCCACTTTTCTCCCCTGCAGTGCCACCACTCTGGTACAAGCCCTCATTACTTCACATCTATACCATTGCCATAACTTAATGGTGGATCTACATGTCTCAAATCTCTCCCCACTCCAAGCTTTCCCAAATCACCAAATGATTTTTTAATAAAGTGTAAGTCTTATCATATCACTTAATAAACTCCAGAGGATTCCAGGATCAAATACAAATACAAAATTCTCTGTTTGCTATTCAAACCTCTTCATAATCTAGTTTCCTTCTACCTTTCCAATCTTCTTACATCTTATTCTCTAACATGTAGTCTTTAATATAGTGACAATGAGCTCTTGATTCATCCACAAAGAAAATATTCTATCCTTTGGTTCCAAGAATTTTCTCTGACTATCCCTCATCTCTGGAATGCTCTTTCCTCTACTCTGATTACTGATCTCCATGACCCTATACTATATATCACTTGTACCATCTACCCCACATATTGACATAGAAAATCATAGATTAATATTATCTATGTTTATTGTATTTTGTTGTTCATATATACATATAGATAAATTTATATACATGTTTGTGCATGCCCACTTGTGTGTGTATGTGTGTGTGTGTGTGTGTGTGTGTGTGTGTGTGTGTGTGTGTGTGTGTTCCCCCTCCCACCCAATTACAGTTTAATCTGTATTATTCTTACTTGGAAGTATTATTGGCAGGACAATTGTTTAAAAACTCTGCTCTTGTCAATTCTCTATGTTGTAATTTGCAGAGTTGATGCCAATCTGCTTTGGAAGAGGGAGTTTATTCATATAGGAGTGCTTTATAAGGAGAAACTTCCTGGGTTATTCTTTGTAATGTGGGACATAGACATTTACCAATTTTGAAGTATAAAATACAGGGCAAGGTGGTCCATGACTGAATATCTAGCATTGCATATAAGAAATAGGAATATATTAATAATGTGTTTACCATTTTGGGTAGCTGCATACTTATCCAGAACTAAATTTTGTTTTAATTGCATTTAAATCAGACATTGATTTTCTTATTTTTAATTAGGATATTTTTCCTATGTGTCCCTTTCAGACTATATATAGCCATATATGCGACATGTAAGGGCCAGAACTCATGTCTAAGTCCATGAGAGGTACCCCAGTCCAGCAAAGCATGAGTTCCTCTGATCACTTGTGTTATGTTTAAATGGCTCTGTGGGTCTCTTTTACTGGTATAGAGTGCAGTCTGTTCATGCTCTCAAACTCTCCCATGCATAGAAGTCTTACTGCCTCTGGCTTTTTTCTTTTTTCTTTTTTTTTTCTTTTTTTGAAATCTGAGAATACAATGTAGCACTTGGGATATTCATATATTGCTGCAAATTCTTGCAACATAAGGCAATGTCTTTTCCTACTCATAAATATCCTCTATAATATCTTTTATGCCACTTCTCAAGCACAAATCACCATTGCTAATTTCCTAAAGTCTTCTTAAACCTGGTACACATCTATCATTTTAGTGTCCTTTGGGTCATGTATAATTTTAATTCCTTTTTAATTCTCTTTTTTCAATTATTAAGCGTTTTTTCTCCCTCTCATCTTACTTCAACCATTGGAAAAAGAAGACAGGAAGGAAGGAAGGAAGGAAGGAAGGAAGGAAGGAAGGAAGGAAGGAAGGAAGGAAGGAAGGAAGGAAGGAAGGAAGGAAGGAAGGAAGGAAGGAAGGAATTATATAAGCATAGTCGAGAAAATAAATTTCTAAGTTCATCATATCAAAAACATGTTTCTCCTTTTTCATATCGGTTCATCTTCTCTCTGTCATGAGGTGAGAAATGTACTTCTACATCAATCCCCTGGAAGATCATGCTATTGGATGAGTCTTAGTCATGTGGCACCAATGAAATAATGTGTCAATGTGAATATGGTGAACTTTGTGACAGTAAGTTACTTAAGATCACTAGAAGTTTTGCAGTTTCCCAAAAGCAACCCAGGCCAATTTCCTTTTATTTATGTTTGGCCCAGAACATTGTCTATCTGCACTGATTATTCAGAGTAGATGGGGGCTAACTCAATGAACTGATCTAATTTCATATCACAATACTATCTGGCAGATATATAGTTCAAAATTATATAGATAATGAAAATCATCTCTTTGAATTTTCACAAAGATTTCACTGAGGATTTTTTATATTGATCTACATGCCAACCAACTTTTTTGTTTAAACTTGAATTATCCATTAAGTCTTCTTTTAAGTTATGTTACTTTCTGGAGAAATGAAGAATACTCTGAATGAATGAAAATGTTTCCTGATTGACTATTGCATCCTTGTATTTCAGGTAGGCCAGAATTTAGTGGCTTTTAGTTTTCAGGGGGTTCAAAAATGGTAATGGGGTGAGAACTTTTTCTGTAGCAAATGGAATTCTAGGAAATATAATATCAAGTCAAACCTTATTTGAGAATTTAGATGATGACAGTAAATAGAGATAGGATAGGATTTACTGAAGGATTGAAAGAGATTATTGCAGTTGAAAACAAGATCATGAGCCAAGCTAAATCATAGGCTAACAAAACAAGGACATAATAAGACTTTGTGTCAGAAGTGAAGGGAGAATGCTAGGAAATAGAATTCCAAACTAAGTCCCAAAGACACTAAGACAACATTAGGTGGAGTAGAATAGGAACTGTAGCCAAATTCAGAATATATAGATGATAGTGATGCTAGCTTTTGAGAGTCAGATGATTACTGGGCTTATTGACTCCAAAATTAGATGTAACCTTTGCATAAATACTGATCTCATTCCCTTTCTTCTTGATAAGGACCTCATAAGCCAGCAGGGTAAAATGTGTAAGCTGTGACAGAAAAATAATGAAATTTTATGTATTAACCATGTATAAAAATTGTTTTTGTTTCTGAGGCAATTGGGGGTTAAGTAACTTGCCCAGAGTCACACAGCTAGAAAGTATTATGTCTGAGGCCTCATTTGAACTCAGATCATCCTGATTTCAGGGTTGATATTCTATCCACTATGCCATCTAGCTATTCCCATCTAATTCTTTAACGATGATAATGCATATCCATGTACATATGTCTTCATAGTGAATAATAAATGTTCAACTCCATAATTATATATCATGAATCTTAGATAATCAATAGATGATAAAGATATATAGAAGTGAATAGATAGATTATCAATAATGGAATATTATTTCCATAACACCCACTTGTTTATCACCCAGACCAGAAATTGGTACACTTGACCTACAGAATCAATTACTCTAGTCTGAGAAAATTCACCTGCTTAGCTTTGGAGTTCCAATCCTGAGACCATGATATTTTTAAGTGAATAATTCACTATATCTAATTGGTCCTAGATAAGACTATACTTAAAACCTTATCCAGCCATCCCCCTTAAACCAACTTTCTATTTACTCTCCTGCCATTTACAATCCCACCTTCCCAGCCTACTTACTACCTCTGGCCCTTTGCATATTTAGCAAATTAGAAGTATCATTACTTTTGGAAATGGTTTACAAATTGTCTTCCCTGTGGATAATTTCATCATCCTTATGAATCTCTAAACCATTCATGTCAAACTCAAATAGAAATAGGAGCCACTAATTGGTTCATAAATTTCCCTGTGGAAAGCATAATTGACTTTGTTTTAAAATATATCATCATCAATGTTTTATTGTATTTTTATTTATTTTATTAAATATTTCCCATTCATATTTTATTTTGTTTGGGCTGTATTCAGGAGTATCGTGGCCTATATGGCTGCAGACTGATCATTTGCTACCACTGCTCTAGACTAAAAGTTCCTTCCCTGACCAACACTTTCCTTTATTTATTTAGAATTTTAGATAGAATGCAACAAGTTGAGGGATTGTCTCATTTTTGGTTTTGTATTATTAGTACTTAATGTTTCAATTAAATTATTCTTCCTATCATTATATTACATATATGTACATATGTATGTATATATATATATATAGTTATTATATAATGGTTATTTTTCAAGAGATCCATATTTTGGCAAACAAATATCAGTGTTAATTGGAGGAAAATATAAATTTATTGGTTGGTGTTCAGAACTCTACAATGTCTCCTCTTTGAAATCATATTGAAATAATCAGGAGAGCTGTTTAATCATGTTGGAACATGTATGTGACAAAGGCACAATGGCATAGCACAAAGAATATTAGAATTGTATTCAGAAAGATCTAGGTAGAAATCTATGTCAACTACATGAACTATTTGACCTTGAGAAATTCAGTGAAATAGAAATGTTGGAAAGATCAAAGGAAATAATGTCACTGAAAGAATAATAGCAAGAATCAGGAAAATATAGCTATTCTAACATTGGATTTTGTTTCTAAATGCTAATAGAAATGGCAAGAAATTCTATTGGTGATGATTGAAAGCACTGTGTGGTTGGACTGAATTGTCCTGAAAGTCAAAGAAATCCACACAGACTCAATTAACATGGGAATGGAGTTGAGCTGACAGAGTGGGGACACCCTGGGGATATGAAGTGATTCTGAGATGCTGACCTAACCTAAGTGTATCCCTTTGCATTTTATTCTTGTACATTAAAGAGTACCTTAGACTACTCATCAGGTCTATAAATAATATGGGCATGAGTTCATTCTTTTAGATCTGCAAAAGAACAAAGCTGATGCAAAGGATTATTAACAGTGCCCCTACTCAGTTCATTGTATCCAAGACCAATTTGTCTTCAGTGAGAAGAGTACATTTTGGAGGTTTTTATATATTTTATAAGTATCAACGGTTTGTCATATATAAGAGATGATTTAAACATTAAAGTATCAACTAATTAACATGCATTCATGGTCAATGAGGAAAAACACTAACCCTTGGGAAAGGAAGGAGGGATAAAGTCTTGATTTATTACCTGATTTATTGATGTGAGACTTTTAAGTGGCCTATTGAACTTTGTTTAGAGTTTTCAACCCCTGTATCTGAATTATCTTCCACCATCAGCAAAGACATATAAAATTGCTTGAGTATTTTTTCATTTCTTTGAGCCAGATAGAGCTAGCTATGAAAAGGAGAGAACAGCTGAAACTCAGATTGCAAAACTTCATTAGATATCTATATTGATATAGTATAACTCATAGAGAGCTCAGGTTACAGACAGAGAGCTATAGTTTTAAATGGTAAAGGTATATATGTTCAAAAGATTTTTAAAGGATTTAGCACAGTGCCTAGAAAAAAAGGTAGTCATTATATAATGTTAAGATTTAATTACTATTATTATTAACTACTGTTACATGATTGTAATGTACATATGTATATAGATAGGTACAAATGATTGATTTTACCTTGATTATTATATTTTTCCTTACCTTTCTTCTCACTTTAATCTTTGTTATTTCAGACAGTTTGGTGTTTATTTCTGTATATGTGTTTTTTGTTTCTATGTCTCTACCTCCTTTGTTTTTAATGTATCTCTATATCTCAGTGTCTCTGTTTCTGTTTGTGTGTGTGTGTCTGCTCTTCTGTCTCTGCTCTATGCCTTAGTCTCTTTATCTGTTTGTGACATTGTTTTTGTCTCTCTCTCTCTGTTTTTCAATGTCTGCCTATCTTGTCTGTCTCTCTCCATCTCTCTCTGTCCCTCTGTCTGTCTCTACCTGTTTGTGTGTCTCTCTGTCCCTCTGTCTCTGTCGGTATGTTTCTGTGTCTGTGTCTGTCCCTCTCTCTGTTTCTCTTTCTGCTTCTGCCTTTTTCTTTCTCTCTCTTTCTCTCTGTGTCTCTATCTCTGTCTCTCTATATCTCTCTGTCTCCCTCATTTTACTCCATCCCTTCCAATACTTATGATTTATTTATGTAGGGAATTTCTAGTGAGATAACATCCTATAACAATACAAGTTATTACCTTTTTTTTCAGATTATCATTTTGGAGAGTTCCCCAGAGCATTAAGAAGTTAAGTGATTTGTCTAGGGATGTATGTACTGTGTTAATCTGTGTCAGAGGTAGGACTCAAACCCAAGTCTTGATTTTGAGGAAGATCATACTACTTATTAAATGCCTCTAGAATACATATGTACACCTATTTGATACATCAGCATAAATGTGTATACGATATCTATAATTGTGGGGAATCCATAGAGTGTAATGAAGAGAGCCCTGCCCTGGCCAGGACATTGTCCTGTCTATACACAACCTAGAATTGATAACTTGGGTAAGTCATTTACTTTCTCAATACTTCAGGTGAATCTCTTAAGATTATAAATCAAAGATTTGTCTTGCTTGCAAAGACATTTATTCACCTGAAAATGACTATGTCAATGAAATCATGGATCCACATCTCCACCTCCTCCCATCCGTTGTGGAATTTATTTGTGGATCATCACTGATTTCATTTAAGGCAGATAATGAAAATCTGACTCTTTAACATGAATTGATAAATTCCAAAATTGATCAAAAGGGATGAATTGCATAATCAAGGAAGTGCTGAATGCGGTTTTTGTGCCTATGCTTTCCTGCCTAGAGATTTTAGAGAAAAATAAGAACTAATAAGAAAAGATAAGAGCCCACATGGTCAGATATACTTATCTATACAAATAGAAGTATTCACTTGCCTTCACCATAATGCATTCCAACAAAATGAGGATCCAAAGTATCCATCAATAAACTTACCTGGAAACCTGCCTCCTCTAAAGATATCATCAGTCAGACTGTCAGTGTCACTTATGAATGGTTCTTCCAGCTCTCTGTTTATTTACGGCATGTTTATTATGGTTAACAGTTAACCTTGTTGGAAAAGAACTCTTAATGAAATCACTCTGTGCCAAAGTTCAGCATATATCCCTTCACAGAGATTTAATTTCAATCCTAGGTGTCTTTATCCTGTATCAATTGCCCCCAGGGTTTTCTAGACATATGCTGACCTTTTATTATCCAAACCAATAAAATAGCACAATTTTCATTTTAAAATAAGGGATCAAAAGGAAGACTTTAACTCTCTCATCTTTCTAAGACATGGAGTCTGTATTTGTAATTGCTCTGCACATGGATTTGTATATCTTATCATTCTCTATAAGTGCTTTAAAAGGAAGTCTGTTTATCTAAAATAAACTAACATTCTGAAGGGGAATTCCTATTGCAAGTGACCTGAAATATAGTCTTTGAGAATCTACCCATTAAAGTAGCATGCCTATAGAAAGCAAATTGGAAGCTACTGGTAGATAAAGATTTGGATGGTATATTGGGACTTTACGTTCCTAATTTGAGACAAATTATTAAAGCCTAGTTCCTTGTCTTAGTAGAAGTTAAAAATGAAAACCTTAGTATTTTCCCCATGGGGCAACTAGATGGCACAGTAGAGTCTAGACATGAAATCAAGAGGATCTCAGTTCAAAACAGGCCTTGAACACTTGCTAGCTGGGTAACCCTGGGAACTCACTTAATCTTGTTTGCCTTAATTTCCTCAATTGTAAAATGAACTAGAAAAGGCAATGGCAAACTACTCCAGTATCTTATACAAGAAAATCCCAAATGAGAATCATAGAGAGTTGGTAACAACTAAATAATAATGAAAATTATTCCTGCTCTACCCTTTTTTTTCGGGTCTTATTTTGATTTCTCCTCAGTTAAGTCTTTTCCTCTTTATTGTGTCTTCTCAAATATGGACCTTGTTTCCTTCCCATAAATGTCCTCTCTTCCTTTGGTCTACTATCTAACCATTAATGGAGCTATTAATTCATCAACTCACTCCATATATATTTCTTAAATTTCCATTATGTGCAGAGTACTAGAGTGGAAAGTTTACTATATCCAATAAAAGATTTTGAAAAGTATCAAGTGCTAGTTGAACATAAGGTATTATTATTTGAAGTTTTGAAATTAATCAATTAATAAGCATTTATTATGACCTTACTGTATATGATAAAGTTCATGTGCCAGGGAATGTGCTAAGTAGTAGGGATACAACAAAGTACAAAAAAAGCAGTCCCTGCCTTTAAGGAGATTACAATGTAATACAAATAATAGCTAATAATATCATATAGTACTCAATCATTATCAAAACATTTTTATATATCATTTCATTATAACCTCCTGAGGCTTCTGAGAAGACAGGAGAAGTCTTAGGATAGTAAGGATGCCCACTTGCAAACTCACTGGTGGGATTCCAAATCATGGCACGTGCTGATATGCAGGGCTATAGTTCTATAGTTGCTGAAAGTATTGACTTATGCTTTAATTAGCATGGAGAATTCCTGGTATGGAGAATCTCTTCACAAATTCCAGTGCTTAGTACAGTGACTGGCACATAGCAAGTGCTTAATAAATATTTATTTACTTAAATTGAAATGCAGTTGTACAATTCACCTATAACTTATAATCTTAAAGACATTAAGTAACTCAGCAATGATAACATAGGTACCATATATTAGAGAGTAGATATAGTACTTGAACTTGGGTTTTCCTAACTCCAAAACTGGCTTTGCTTGGTGGGAGATGGGGTGCATGGATGAGAGAAGTAGAATAATGCCTAGAGTAGAAGTAGCATCATGAGGTTGAAAAAAGGCTTACATGTCTGGTTCCTGACAAGATAGGATAAAAGTTCACCTTTCTGAAGAAGGCTTTACTCAAGCAAGACAATACATTAACTGAGAGAGAGAGACAGAGAGAGAGAGAGAGAGAGAGAGAGAGAGAGACAGACAGACAGAGAGAGAGAGAGAGAGAGAGAGACAGACAGACAGACAGACAGACAGAAGACAGAAAGACAAAAAGAGAGACAGACAAATGTACACATAGAGATTAACAGACACAGAAAGCAGAGATAAATAGAGAGATAGCGATAGAGACAGACTTAAAGACTGAAAGAGATTGAGAGTGAGACAGAGATGAAGAGAGACAGAGACAGAAAGAGACAAGGGAAGACATACAAACACACATAAAGACAGAGAGACAAAGGCAAAGAAGAAGGAGAGAGTGGTGTTCAAATCATACCATGGCTCTTTTTCTACTATTTCACACATTGCTCAGTGTATTGCCTTCTAAAACATTATTCCAGGAATACATTTATCTATATCTATATCCATATATCCAAATACATATATACTTACATATCTTTATACCAAGAGGAAGACCTTTTAAATAACTGGTGGAAAAAGATAATAAGGTTTTTCTGGGGGGAGAATGACCATAATTATTTCTTAGAAAATAAATGTCATAAAAATTATTGAGAAATTTTAAAATATTATGATATAAACTAGGCCAACATCTCACACCCTATAGCAAGATAAAGTTGAAATGGGTTCATGATTTAGACATAAAGAGTGATTTTTAGAGTCAGGGGCAGATCTTAAAGGCAGAGTATAAGAGGCACTTGGAGGCCTATTCTGCCTGAGCCTGATAACGGGGCATTGAAGATATTGAGTAAACCTCATTAACGAGGAAAAGCCTCCTCGCTTGCTGATCATGCTAAAACTTGTGCACTCTTTGGCATGTGACCTGGGGACTATAAAAAGGGAGTTGCAGAAGGTGGGAGGGGAAACTCCAGAAGGAAGGAAGAACTCCCGGAGGGGAACATTAGGGAACAATATGTAAAGAGTTAGAATAAAGACTGTTGCCACATACTTGAGTGACTCAGGAGTTCTGTGGGGGAACCTCTAAAGAGGTAGCTCTCTAATTGAGATAATCAGAGCTGAAGACGTCCAAAGACCTGGGAAAGGTAAGAAACCAGTTGACCCCCGCTGAGGTGAGCCGTTGGGAGTTAACGGGTGATACTATAAAAAAATCAGAAGAGTAAGGAATAGTCTATCTGTGGAGAAGGGAGGAATTTTTGACCAAAAAAGGACTAGAGAATATTATGAAATGCAAAATGTATAATTTTGATTACACTGAATTAAAAAGTTATTGCACAAAGAAAATCAATGTAGCCAAGATTAGAAGGAAAACAGAAAACCGGGAAACTATTTTTATGGCCAGTGTTTGATAAAAGCCTGATTTCTAAAATACATAGAGAACTGAGTCAAATTTATAAGAATACAAGTCATTCCCCAATTTATAGTCAAAGGATGTGAGCACTTTTTAGACAAAGAAATTAAAGCAATTTATAGTCATATAAAAATGTTTTGAATCACTCTTGATTGGAGAAATGCAAAGACAAGTCTGAGGTACCACTTCTTACCTTGCAGGTTGACTAAGATGATGGGAAAAGATAATGATAAATGTTTAAGAAGATGTGGGAAAACTGGAACTCTAATGCATTGTTGGTAGAGTTGTGAAATGATCCAGACATTTTGAAGAGCAGTTTGGAACTATGCTCAAATGGCTATAAAATTGTGCATACCCTTTGATCCAGCAGTGCCTAGGGAATTTAAAAATGAGTGGATGCCCATCAGTGGGGGAATGGCTGAATAAGTTATAGTATATGAATGTAATGGGATATTATTGTTCTATAAGAAATGATGAGCAGACTGATTTCAAAAAAGCCTGGAAAGACTTACATGAATTGATGCTGAGTAAAGTGAGTAGAATCAGGGCAACGTTGTACACAGTAACATCAACATTATGTGATGATTATCTATGACAGTCTTAGCTCTTCTCAGTAATGTGGTGATTCAAGACAATTCCAACAGACTTGGGATGGAAAGTTCCATCAGCATCCAGAGAGAGAACTATGGAGACTGACTATAGATCAAAGAATAGTATTTTCACCTTTTTTGTTTGTTTTTTCTTTCCCATTCTTTCCCTTTTCATCTAATTTTTTTTTGTATAACATGACAAATATAAAAATATGTTTAACCTATGTCAGATTACTTGCTGTCTTGGGGAGGGAAGAGGTAAGAAAGAGAGGGAAAAATAATTGGAACACAGAATCTTATAAAATGACACTATCTTTACATGTATTTGGAAAAATAGAATGCAATTGAGAAAAATGTAATATAAGCCACTCAAAGTCAATGTTGTCTTCAGATTTCACTGAACAGAACTTGAACAAAATTTCATTAGGGTGAAAAAAGGCAACTCCCCAAATATCAATTGTAACACTTACCTAACCACAAACATTACTATTCAGGTGATGTTATGTGTGAAATGGTCAAAATAGCTATATCTTCCCAATACTCAATGTAATCCCCCCCCTCACCTTTTTAGAATTATAGAATCTTGGTTTATGATCATTAACTTTTTGTTTTGTTTTGGACCATCAGCATGATTTTATGTATAAGGAGTTCTAGATATATAGTTGGGTACCATGTCTTCAGTTCAATCTTAGGTAGTTGCTTAGAGCACTGAAAGGTTAAGTATTATCTTGAGTCACATAGCACTTATATGATTTAAGGCTTGAAAATAAATCTTTCTTACTCCAAGGCACGTACTATATCCATTATGCCACTTTACCTCTAATATATGCATAATACACACATATATGTGTGTGTGTTTCTATATAATGTGTATAACATATACATTTATACTATATATAATATAATTATATTATATTAAATTATAAATGTATATAAATTATATATAATGAGCAAATGTGTATATTTATGTATGTTTATGTATATACTGCTTGATATATACACATATTTACATATATTTATATACATATATTTATATGTGTGTACATGTGAATATTGCATGTGTATATATATGCATGTATATTCATTTACATACATATATGTGTATATAAATATAAAGTGATATGGCAATGGGAAGTTTTATTTTACATATATATGTATATAATATATACATATATATATATAATAAAGCTTCCATTGCTATATCATTTTATAGTTGCAAAATACTTTATATCTCTTTGTCTTTTTTGATTCTCACAGCAATTCTACATGACAGATATTTTAAGTGTTTTTACCCAAGATTTACCAAAAATGGTGGCAAAATCTGAGCTGAGCGCTTCTGACTCATATCCCAGTATTCTTTCTAGCAAATGTTTTTGAACAGAAAAACAGGGATCAGTTGGCCTGTGATCTATACTATTTGTATGATTTGGAGGGAAATGTCCCTCTTAATCTCTTAAGAAACTTAAGTTTCTTCATCAAGTCAAATAGGAATTGAAATTCTTTGCAAAATTTAAATAAGAAAAATAAATTTAAAAAAATGAAAATCTATATTCACAACTTACCTGTAATATATGTTCTTTGAAGGAACAATGTGTTTTGTTTTTGAATGAAAACTACTGTGACACATCATAGATGAAGGGGAAGTAAATCAGTACTTATATAGTGCCTAGCATGTACCTGGCATATAAAGTGCTAAGCACTTTACAAATATTATTTCATTTATTTTATATTCATAAGAATCCTGAAAGTCAAATGCTGTGCTTATCCCTGTGTTACAGTTCAGGAAGCTTAACAACTCAACTCTGAAAAAACAAAACAAACAAAAATAAAAACAAAATCTCATAAGTTAAATGACTTGTCTAGGATCACATAGCTAATAAGTGCCAGAGGTAAAATTTGAATTCAGATCTTCCTGACTTTAGGTCCACCACTCTATCTCCTGTACCCCTATTCTTAACTTCTGTTGTTTAGTCATTTATGACTCTTTGGTTCACTCTATTTGGCTTCCTATTTTTTTGGCAAAGATACTGCAGTGGATTGACACGTCTTTCTCCAGTTCACTTTACAGATGAGAAAGTGGGTAGGCAGGATTAAGCAATTTACTCAGGGTCACACAGAAATAAATATCTAAGGCCAGATTTGAATCAGAAAAATGAGTCTTGCTAGCTCTAGCCCCAGCACACTATCTATACTGTACCAACTAACTGCCCTCCAATCCTGCCTAGGAGATGTTAAATAAAATATTTTTGGATTTGATTGAATTATCCTTTAAAGATAAATTTATGCTGATTTTGTAAAATAAGAACACTAGAGAAATACTCTTTTCTAATATTCCATCATTAGCATGAATTTTGGTTTTCCTCTTGCAAAGGTTATATTTTGAATGGCATATTTCAAAAATTCTAGATTTGAAAGAGGGCATGTTGAAATTCTTTGCTTAAGTAAATGCATATCTTTCTATTTTTGAATAAAACTATATGATTTTGGTTCCTGTACCTTTTATAGATTACCACAGAATATTTAAGCAATCCAAAATTTAATAAATCACTTGTACTTATCATTTGCATTAAAAATAGGATAGAAGAATGGAATGTGTGTATGTCACACATATATTCTTTAATAGTCTTATTTTATAACTTAGATGTCTTACTTCTCTAAAGTCCTATGTCTATTTTATATTTTTTTTAAAATTGTTAGAAACAGAAGGATACTTGGGAATAGAGAAAGTCAGCCTCCAAATAGAAAACATTTCCTCCTGAAGTCCAAGTATTCTACTCACTTATTTCCAGTGTTGTAGAATATGTCTCACTGGGGAAATGAGAACTGAGCTTTGCTTTCTCTGCTTTGGAAACATGCGTAATTCTCCTGGGTATAGACAGGTCTCTAGTGGCACTTGCTAGGTGTTTAGGTTATAATTTCCACACTTTAGTAAACTGTCTCAAATGAAGAGAGGGGTAAAAGATATATTAGCATACTTTTGACAGAACTAGAGGCTTATCCTTTTACTTACAAGAGATAATTATGTCTTAAGTTTTATTTGGAGTTTCATATTTCTTTTCATTAGACGGCATAATGGATGCAATGATGGATCTGGGATCAGGAAGGTTCATCTTTCTGAGTTCAAATCTGGTCTCAGAAACTTACTTCTATCACTTAATTCTATTTTCCTCAATTCCCTAGTATGTAAAGTGATATAGGAAGGAAATGGCAAATGACTCCAATATCTTTGCCAAGAAAATTCCAAATGGGAGAGGTCACAAAGAATCATACAACTAAGAAAGAAAAACAAACACTGGCTCCTTTTTTTTTTCTTTTTTTAATTTTAATAGTTTTTATTCACCAGATACATATATGAGTAAATCTCACAACATTGACAATTGCCAAATCTTTTGTTCTAATTTTTCCCCTCCTTCCCCCCCCCCCCCGCCCCAGATAGCAGGTTGACCAACATATGTTAAATTTGTTAAAGTATAAATTAAATACAATACATGTATACATGACCAAACAGTTGTTTTGCTGTAAAAAAGAATCAGACTTTGAAATAGTGTACAATTAACCTGTGAAGGAAATCCAAAATGCAGGCAGACAAAATTAGAGGGATTGGAAATTCTATGTACTGGTTCATAATCCTCTCCTAGAGTTCTTTTGTTGGGTGTAACTGGTTCGGTTCATTACTGCTCTATTGGAACTGATTTGATTCATCTCATTGTTGAAAATGGCCACATCCATCAGAATTGATCATCATATAGTATTGTTGTTGAAGTATATAATGATCTCCTGGTCCTGCTCATTTCACTCAGCATCAGTTCATGTAAGTCTCTCCAGGCCTTTCTGAAATCATCCTGTTGGTCATTTCTTATAATAATAATATTCCATAATATTCATATACCACAATTTATTCAGCCAATCTCCAATTGATGGGCATCCACATAGTTTCCAGTTTCTAGCCACTACAAAGAGGGCTGCCACAAACATTCTTGCACATACAGGTCCCTTTCCCTTCTTTAAGATCTCTTTGGGATACAAACCCAGTAGCAACACTGCTGGGTCAAAGGGTATGCCCAGTTGGATAACTTTTTGAGCATAGTTCCAAATTGCTCTCCAGAATGGCTGGATGTATTCACAGTTCCACTAACAATGTATCATACTTGCTCCTTTTTGACAATTGCTGGGGAAGATATGTAGTTATCTAAAAATATTTTCAGGGTTATTGAGTAGAAATTATGTTATACTTATTCTGCTGAATTCTAAAGTTCAGATGAGAATCAGTTGGTGGAAGTTTCAAATAGATTTTCCCTGACTCAAGAAAAAACTTTACAAAATTAAAGGTGTTCCATTGTAAAAAAGTAAAAGTAGAGTGCCTCTTCATCTGAGTTAGGCAAGAAACTGGATAACCACTAGCTGTAGAGAGATTCATTAGTTGTTTAGAAAATTGGATAATGTTCAAAGGCCTTGCTAATTTCAGATTTTATGGTTCCATAAATTTGAACCACAGGAACATTTCTGAGGACATGATAGAATATGGCATGTTCTTTGTACAATCCTTAAAACCGTGATGAAGAAAATGGGGCAGTAAAAAGTAAAATGGCTATGGAGTCAGAGTTAAAATCAATCCTCAATACTAACTACATGATATTGGATATTCTAGGAGCTCTTGGGCAGCTAAGAGGAATAATAGGCAAGAACACTGGGCCTGGAGGCAGGAAGACCTGAATACAAATGTGGCCTAAAACACTTGTTAGTTATGTGACCTTTGGCAAGTCACTTAACACTGTTTCCTCATCTGTAAAATGGCAAACTACTCCATTGGAGTAGGAAGAAGGAAATGGCAAACTACTCCAGTATCTTTGCCAAGAAAATTCCAAATGGGTCAGAAAAAGTCTGAATAACAATAAATCCCAAAACCTCAGGTCTTTATTTATAGAAAAGAATTTGGGCTGGATAAATTCTAAGGTTCTTTCCAGATCTATCTGTATCTAGGATTCTAATATAAATAATAATTTTCAACCATAGGCAAAATATAGGCATCCTTGGCTCAAGGACATCCAATTTCACATTCCATATTTGACTCATATGGATTGCATGACCCTGAAGAAATCACTTACCTACTCAGTGCCCCAAAGTATCAAGCACTTTCTAAGTACAACTTAGAAAGTTGTACATTTGTAAAGAAAACTGTTGGTCAAGATGGCTTCTTCTAGGAATTCCTTAAGAATCACAGTTTCACTCCTCTCTATTTCTACAAATTGTATAAATACTGAGATTATATTAATACTTCTTTATTTTTATTTTTTTCTGAGGGTGGGGTTAAGTGACTTGCCCAGGGTCTCACAGCTAGGAAGTGTTAAGTGTCTGGGACCAGATTTAAACTCGGGTCCTCCTGAATTCAGGGCTGGTGCTCTATCCACTGCACCACCTAGCTGCCCCTACTTCTTTATTTTTAATCAAAAAGTTTATTACAAAAAGATTCACACAAAAATTGTAATTCGCTAGTTCAGTATAATAATTTTATATTAATAGTTTGAAAAACAAAATTTAAGAGATGTTTGTTGAGAATAGTGATTCTGCTTCCTACTTCATTTTATTTGTTGGTTAACATGCTTTGTTGAAGACAGATATTCTTAACTCTTTGTGTGTCATAAATCCATGTGGCGGTCTTCGGAGAAATATGGATTCCTCTTCAAATAATTAAAAGAAATGATACATTTCAATTTGGGACAAGTGAAAATAAAAATGTAATTGTTTTACCATTCAAATTCATGGAACCTCTGAAATTTCTCCACAGACATTTTGGGGAGGGGGTATATAACATTCTCTAAAAAGAAAACTTTTTTAATTTTTTAAAATTAAAAATTAGCCCTCTGAAACATCTACTACAAAGACTTTGAAGAATTATGACTGCCACACAAAATGAGTGCAGAGTATGATTATTGATGATTGAGTGATTTGCTTGTAATCTCTCTCACAGAGTGTCATAATGCTTGGACTCTGAAATTGAACAGCTACCAGGGAAATTATACACCAAAAAGGGAAAAAGGGAAAAAAAACAAAAACAAACAAACATAATATTCAGATTTCTGTGGGCTTACTATGTGTTCCAACTACCAAAAATCAATAGTTTTAAAAAAAAAAAGACAAAAATAACAACCTTATTTGCTAGGCAGTGTACTGAGTGCTGGAAATATAAATAAGAAAGATTGCCCTCAATAAGCTTTCAATTTAATAAGAGAAAATATTATACAAAAGGAAACTGAAAAAATGGGAGAGAAAGGGTGCCCAGTTGAAGAGGGTTTGATGTTCAGGAAGTCAAAACCAGGCAGAGTTAAATGAAATGTTCTGAACCTTTGGAGTTTATTACTCTATCTTACAGTCTTCCAATTACAGGGCAGTGACAATTTAATCTATCTGCCTGATGATGAGATTTCAGATTATAAGTCTATCCAGGAGGAGGCATGATGTTCCTGGAATGGAAAACAAGCAGAATCATGAACAGGTGGGGTATGTGGGTGGATGGAACTCTTTTGGATCTATTCTCTACATCCCATTTCCACTATTATGAGCTCTAAATTAGACTTTCCTTACTTCTCAGTGTGACTTTTCAAATATCCATTTTCTAGTCTCCCTAGTTAGAGTTGTTTACCATTTCAATTAATTCTTTACATCATAACCAGATTAATTTCCCTAATGTACAGCTGAGGTCACAACATTTTGATGTTCAGAAACTTTCAGTTACTCTCATTTGCCTATAAAATTAAAGTCTATATTTCCTAATCTGTCATTTGAGGTCCTCTAGTATATCTCTACCAATTTTCCAATATTATTTCATAATACATGGCATAATTGTAAGGGCATTAAATTTGGAAACTGATGATGTGGGTTCAAATATTGTCCTGTCACATATTATGCAATATAGAATTTACTGTAGTCCCTCAAATTGGACTTGTAGGGTTAATGTCTTGCTTCTGGTGTTTTGCATACCTTAAAGATTAATAAATGTGTACTGACTATGGTTGAGTAATTGGTTTATTAAAGCTCCAGGAAGTCCTACTCCTTCCCTTTGCTCCATTCTATTCCTCAAATTATTAATGGATCATTAAGAGATCATCCTAAGGTTCAAAACCAGTGAGGTTAACTATTAAATTATAGCATTTAAAAAGGTTCAAGAGAAATAATTTCTGGGTAATTTAATCATTTTATTAATAATGCCAGCATTTTAATAAAAGGATGATCATCTGGCCTTCTGTCTTTTAAATCATTTAATTTAAATGTCCTTCTAAGAGTTAGTGTTCCCCAAGGTAGGAATTAACCCTCATTGAGTAACAATTAATGAGAAAATGAATATTACAATGAGAGGCTGCATTTGAACTTTGATTAAGTTATTTACCTCTTCCACAATCTTTTCAAAGCATTTATGCCTGAGCAGAACATAATAGCTATCCTGACTGGATGGGGTCTGAACAAGAACATTAATCCAATCTCATTATCAGCATTGTCATTCAAGAGACTGAACTTTCAAAATCAGGACTTTTGAACAATAAGGAAACATTGGATTTCCTCATATCATTGGCTATTAATAATTATTTCTCTCAAGGCTATTTTAAGTAAACACTTCATCTAAACTTTCACTTTGCCCATTGATGTTAGTCATTCTAATATATTCCAAAGTACTTATTAAGAATCTACTGCATGTCCTTTCTAGAATTTGTCAGGGCAGGACATGTAAGATTTTAATTAATAAAGGTAATTTAGCCTCAGGAATTAAAAAAACAAGCTACAAGTCACTGAGTTTAACATAAAAATGAGGGGAGAAATGATATGACTTTCTACATTTGAATCATAACATAAAATTTGAATAGTATCTAAATTAATTATTTTGATAGATAACTTGGTGGCAATAGAAAAACAGAAATGTAAAGCAAGAGTCACATTTTAGGAAAAACTATTTTAAAATACTTGTTTGAGGCATTTGAAGAAGTTTAATAGAAAAGGACATGTGGAATGCAGAAACCTGATTTAGACTTATTTATAATTTATTATTTATATTAATAAAACCAATCAAATTCAAATTCTATAGGCCACTGCATATGGCTAAAAATATTTTCCCTTTAGGTCCTATTGGAGTACTAATTTTCAACTTCCTAACAATTGAAGCCATCAATCAATTGATGCATAAGCATTTTAAAATTATTTACTCTCTACCAAGGACAATGCTATATGCTCAAACTATAAAAAACAAAAATGAAATAACCCTTTCCCTATAGCTCATATTCTTTTTTTGAGGAGAGGGGTTAAAAAGATGTATTTTTAAGAATATACAAGAGGTATGCAAAACAAATACAAGATATTTGGCAAGAGGAGCTACTAGCAGTAAGAGGGGAATCAGAAAAAGGTCTTATGTAAGAATGTAGCATTTAAACTGGATTTTTAAGGAAATTCAATATCTTAAAAGATGAATGAGAAGGGAGTAATTTCAAGCCTGATGGTAGGCAGTGCAAAGGTATGAAGATGGGAGATAATGTGTTGCTTATGAGGAGGAGAAAAATGGCAATTTTTACTGGATCATAAAGTAAGCAATGTGAGTGATATGTGATAAGGCTGGAAAGGTGAGATAAAAGTAGTTGTGAAGGGTTTTAAATGTCAAACAGAAAAGTTTATATTTAATCCCAGGGTAATAAGAATAACTAGAATTTAGAGTTTATTAAGTTGGGGTATGACATGATTAGACATTTATGTTTAAAGACAATTATTTTGTCAATGGAGTGGAAGAAGGATTAGAGAGGAAGTTGTTTTCCCTTCATTCAGTTAAACAAGCATTTATTAAACATCTACTGTATGCTAGGCACTATGTTAAACACTGGGGATACAAAGAGAGACAAAAAAGCTGTCCTTGCTCTTGAAGAACTTAGTCTAATTGGGGGAGATAGCAGGCAAATGACCTTATAGAAAAGAAATGCATAGAATAAGTTAAAGAAAATCACAGAGGTAAAGCAAGAAAATTTAAAAATAACTGGGAAATACTCTTTATGATGGAATATTAAATGATACTTGAAGGAAGAAAGGGAAATCAAGAGATAGAAATGAAGACAAAAAGCATTTTAGGCATGGGGATCAACCAGTGAATATACAGGGTTGGGAGATGGAGTGTCTTATGCTGAGGAACATCATTGAGGTCACATAAATGTTACAGAGTTCTTGGGAATAAGAGTTAAAATAGAGATGGCATATTTATGTGTGAGAAAAGGTTTATGAATTATTTTTAAATCCAAATAAAGGATATTTTTTAAAGTTGGTTTTGGAGGTAATAGAGAACCAATAGATTTTATGTAATAAGGTAGTAATTGTTAGATCTAAACTTTAGGAAGATGAGTTTTATAAGTTGAGTGGCAGAGGATGCACTGGAGTGAAGAGAGACTTGAAAAAGAAAGACCACCAGTAGGTTTTTGCAGTAGTATAGGCAAGAGGTCATGGTAGCCTGCATCAGAATGGTGGCATTGTCAGCAAGAGAGAATGGGGCAGATATTATGAAAGTAGAAATAATAGCATATAATAAATGACTGGATATGGGAAGGTTTGAGAATGAGGTGAAGTGGCAAGGACCACACCTAGGTTATGATCCTGGGTCACTAGGAGCATGGTGGTACTATGAAAAATAATTTAAAAGTAAGAAGAGAAGACAGTTTTTGAGGAAATATAATGAATCCAATCAGAAGGTTATTGTAATAGTACTAGCAACAGATGATAGACAACTAGAGAGCTACCTTGTAAGGTTGTGACATTTAAAAAGTTTGAGAGGTGGAGCCAAGATGGAGGAGAAGCTAAACAGAACTTTCTAAGCTCTCTAATTCCCTCTCTACCAAGTATTTAATTCAGCCTCAAAAACAGAGCTTGACTGGTAAAACCCAGGAAGATTGGAAATACAACACTTACCAGTGGAAGAAAATCTGGAATATCTCCAGAAAAGGTTTGACCTGAGGTGGCGGGAGCAGACCAGCACAGAGCAGGGAGAGAAAGGGGAGCAGGGCGGCATCTGCAGTTGGAAGGTTTACACAGAGCTCTCTGCTGTAGCCTGACTACTTTGCTTTGGTGGCGGAGTAGAGGACCAGCAGAGAAGTTGGAGCCTGGGTAGTGAGTATGCTAAGGGACTCCAAAGCCCAAGAGGATCTGGCTGTGCCCACCCAGGACCGGAAGTGACCTAGCGCGGACCATAACACAGCTCTTTGTTGCATTCGGCAGCGAGGGGCTCGTGGTGGGGGGCAGTCACACACAGCAGGGGCACAACTTTCATCTGTATAGTGAGGGGCTTGCCAGGGGTAGTGGAATTTCCCCAGCCCAACTGCACTCCCCCAGATAGGGACACTTCTGATGCAGTGAGGGACAGGTCGCTAGCAAATACTCAAAGCGGGCTTTTGTAAGGGGGCAGTGATACCTTTGTTCCTTAATTAGCCCCAAGGAGGTCACTAATCCTCACTGTGGGGCTCCTCTAAGGGCACTTATACAGCCCGGCTAGTGATACCCAGGCATGATCACTTCCCCGTGGAGCCCTTCCCAGAGCCTTCCGGCAGCTTGGCCATTCCTTGCAGCCCATCAAGAAGGAAAATACTGTCCTTAAACCCATCCTTGCTCCTCTGAGAAGCTGGTAATCTCCTTGCCTGAGGGCAGACCCTGAAGACTTTTTTTAAAAATGAGCAAAAAAAAAAAAATGAAGAAAATGATTGAAAGCTTCTATGCAGAAAAAGAGCTGGCTTCCAAACCTGAGGAGGCTAATAGCAGACAGCCTCCAGACAATTCCCCAAATAATGCTCTCCTAGAAGAAACTATTAAAAATCTGAAGAGAGAATTAGAAGAAAAACGGGGGGAAAAAATTTTAGAGAATAACAATGTCCTGAAATGTGAATTAGAAAAGGTAAACAACTTCCTGAAATGTGAATTGGAAAGGGTAAAGAATTCACAGGAAGTACAGGGAAACAGAATTAAGGAGTTCAAAAAGGTAAAGAAATCACAGGAAAGTAGGATCTGTGAATTGGAAAAAGAGAATAACTCACTAAAAAACAAAATTAGTAAAATGGAAAAAAATTCCATGGAGCAAAACAACTCATTTAAAAACTCAATTGTACACATACAAAAAGAAGTTTAAAAAGATAATGAAGAAAATAACTCATTAAAAATAAGAACTGAACAAATAGAAATGAATGATTCATTGAGACACCAAGAATCAGTCAAGCAAAGCCAAAAAATGAAAATCTGCAGAAAAATGTCAGTTATCTATTTGCCAAAACGACAGACCTGGAAAATAGATCTAGGAGAGACAATCTGAGGATTATTGGACTTCCCGAAAAAAAGAGCCTAGATACTATTTTACAGGAAATCATCAAAGAGAACTGCCCAGAGTTAATAGAACCAGAAGGTAAAGTAGACATTGAAAGAATTCATCGAACATCTTCTGAAAGAGACCAAAAAAAAAAAAAAAAAAAAACTCCAGGAAACATCTTGCCCAAATTTCAGAACTATCAGACTAAGGAAAAAATATTACAAGCAGCCAGGAAAAAACAATTCAAATACCAAGGTGCCACAATAAGGGTCATTCAAGATCTGGCTGCCTCTACATTAAAGGATCGAAGGGCCTGGAATCTGATATTCCAAAAAGGCAAAAGAAAGTGGAATGCAGCCAAGAATAAACTACCCAGATAAGTTGATCATTATCTTCCATGGAAGAAGATGGACATTTAATGAAACAGAAGAATTCCATATGTTTCTAAGTAAAAAAACAAACAAAAAAAAAAAAAAAAAAAAAAAAAAAAGATCTAAAGAAAAAATTTGATCTCCAATTGTAGGACTGAAGAGAAGCAGAAAAAGGTAAAAGGGACTCTTGAGAACTTTATTTCTGTTGTGGAGATACATTAAGACTACATGTATAATTTGATTTTAAGGATATAACAAAAAAAGGGGGGGGGAGAAGAAATGGAAAGGGGATAGTATAAGAAAAAGGGGAAAGGGGAGATAAAAAGAGGGAAACTACATCCCACAAAGAGGCAAAGAAAAAGCTATCATATCTGAGGGAAGTTAGAAAGCGGGAGAAACATTGTATGAACCTTACTCCCATCAGAATGAACTCAAAGAGAAAATACTTAACATATTAGTTTTACAGAAAATTCTTTCTCACCTCATTAAAAAGAGGAAAAGGAAAAGAGCAATGAGGAAAGGGAATAAGAAAGGGAAAGAGATTTAAAGGGAAGAAGGAGGGATATTAAAGAGGGAGGGCTGTGTGATGCAAGTGGAGCTCATAAGTTTAATACTGGGGAAGGGGTTGGAGGGGTAAGGGAAAAAAGCATAATCAGGGGATATTATGTTGGCAGGAAATACAGAATTAGTAATTTTAACTGTAAATGTGAACAGGATGGACTCTCCCATTAAGCAGAGATGGATAGCAGACTGGATCAAAAGTCAGAACCCTACAATATGTTGTTTACAGGAAACACACTTAAAGCAGGGAGATACATACAGAGTAAAGGTAAAAGGCTAGATCAGAATCTATTCTGCTTCAAGTGAAGTAAAAAATGCAGGGGTAGTCATCTTTATCTCAGATCAAGCAAAAGCAAAAATTGATCTAATCAAGGAAGGAAACTATACCTTGCTAAAGGGTAGCATAGACAATGAAGCCATATCAATACTAAACATATATGCACCAAGTAGTATAACATCTAACTTCCTAAAGGAGAAGTTAAGAGAGTTGCAAGAAGAAATAGACAGCAAAACTATAATAATGGGAGATTTCAACCTTGCACTCTCAGAATTAGATTGTTGCGAGCTGTCGTCTCTAGAAGCTGCTGGATCGCTCTCTGGGAAGAGATCTGCTGTGTCTACTCAAATCTCTCAGACAGATTCTTCTTCCTGTAGTGAACCGTTGTCTCCAGGTAGTTGCTGTTAACTCTTGTCCTTAGAAGTGACTTCCCTTCCTGCAGAGAGCCCCGTCAAGCCTGATGCAATGCAGAGTCTTTCTCTTGAATCCTGGCTCTGAATCTCCTCCAGCTCTTATCCTTCTCCAGGCCGATCTGCTCTCTGCGCCCAATATTGTGTCTTTTATCCTCCCAGAGAATGGGCGTGGGATAATGCAAGGGCTTCTGGGAAGAACCACTTCAGCCAATGGGCTTGCTCCTTCTATCAAGTCAACCTGAGTTCTCACCTTGTAATTGTCCAACCTGAATTCTCACCTTGTCACTATCCAGACAACCTCAGTTCTCACTTAGTAATCCTAACATTAGATAAATCAAATCACAAAACAAATAAGAAAGAAATTGAAGAGGTAAATCAAATATTAGGAAAATTGGGTATGATAGATCTTTGGAGAAAACTGAATGGTGACAGAAAGGAGTATACTTTCTTCTCAGCAGTTCATGGAAAATATACAAAAATTGACCATATATTAGGACATAAAGATCTCAAAATTAAATGCAGGAAGGCAGAAATAGTAAAGGCTTTCTTTTCAGATCACAATGCAATAAAAACTACATTCACCAAAAAGTTAGAGCTAAATAGATAAAAAATAATTGGAAGGTAAATTATCTCATCTTAAAGAATGATTGGGTGAAACAGCAAATTATAGACACAAATAATAATTTCACTCAAGATAATGACAATGATGAGACATTATACCAAAATTTGTGGGATGCAGCTAAAGTGGTAATAAGGGGAAATTTTATATCTTTAGAGGCTTACTTGAAGAAAATAGAGAAAGAGAAGATCAATGAATTGGGCTTGCAACTTAAAAAGCTAGAAAAAGACCAAATTAAAAACCCCCAATCAAATACTAAACTTGAAATTCTAAAATTAAAAGGAAAAATTAATAATATTGAAAGTAAATATACTATTGAACTAATAAATAAAACTAACAGTTGGTTTTATGAAAAAAAAAAAAAACAATAAAATAGATAAACCTTTGGTAAGTCTGATTAGAAAAAGGAAAGAGGAAAATCAAATTGTTAGTCTTCAAAATGAAAATGGGGAACTGTTCACCAATGAGGAGAAAATTAGAGAAATAATGAGTTACTTTGCTCAATTTTATGCCAATAAGTTTGATAACCTAAGTAAAATGGAGGACTACCTCCAAAAATATAGGCTTTCCAGATTAACAGAGGAGGAAGTAAATTGCTTAAATAGTCCCATTTCAGAAAAAGAAATAGAGCAAGCTATTAATCAATTCCCTAAGAAAAAATCTCCAGGACCAGATGGATTCACAGGTGAATTCTACCAAACATTCAAAGAACAATTAGTTCCAATATTATATAAATTACTTAAAAAAATAGGGAATGGAGTCCTACCAAATTCCTTTTATGACACACACATGGTACTGATAGTCAAACCAGGTAGGTTGAAAACGGAGAAAGAAAACTAGACCAATCTCCCTAATGAATATTAATGCTAAAATCTTAAATAAAATATTAGCAAAAAGACTTCAGAAAATCATCCCCAGGATAATACACCATGATCAAGTAGGATTTATACCAGGTATGCAGGGCTGGTTCAATATTAGGAAAACTATCAGTATAATTGGCCATATTAATAATCAAATTAACAAAAATCATATGATCATCTCAATAGATGCAGAAAAAGCATTTGATAAAATCCAACATCCATTCCTTTTAAAAACACTTGAGAGTATAGGAATAAATGGACTTTTCCTTAAAATAATCAATAATATCTATTTAAAACCATCAATAAGCATCATATGTAATGGGGAAAAATTGCAACCATTCCCATTAAGATCAAGGATGAAACAAGGTTGTCCACTATCACCATTACTATTCAATATTGTATTAGAAACACTAGCTTTGGCAATAAGAGTGGAGAAAGGGATTAAAGGAATTAGAGTAGGAAACGAGGAAACCAAATGATCACTTTTTGCTGATGATATGATGGTATACATAGATAATCCCAAATATTCAACTAAAATGCTATTAGAAATAATCCATTCTTTTAGCAAAGTTGCAGGATACAAAATAAATCCATATAAATCATCAGCATTCTTATATGTCACTAACAAAGTCCAACAGTTAGAGTTACAGAGAGAAATCCCATTTAAAGTAACTACTGATAATATAAATATTTAGGAATCTATCTGCCAAGGGAAAATCAGAAACTATATGAGCAAAACTACGAAACATTTTCTACTCAAATTAAGTCTGATGTAACCAGTTGGAAAAATATTAAATGCTCTTGGATAGGGGGAGCAAATATAATAAAGATGACAATACTACCTAAACTAATCTATTTATTTAGTGATATACCAATCAGACTCCCAAAAAACTATTTTAATGACCTAGAAAAAATAACAACAAAGTTCATATGGAAAAACAAAAGATCAAGAATTTCAAGGGAATTAATGAAAAAAAAAATCAGATGAAGGTGGCTTAGCTGTACCAGATCTAAAATTATATTATAAAGCAGCGGTTACCAAAACCATTTGGTATTGGCTAAGAAATAGACTAGTTGATCGGTGGAATAGGTTAGGTCTAAAGGACAAAATAATCAATAACTCTAATAACCTAGTGTTTGACTAACCCAAGGACCCCAGCCTTTGGAATAAGAACTCAATATTTGACAAAAATTGCTGGGAAAATTGGAAATTAATATGGCAGAAACTAGGCATTGATCCACACTTAACACCATACACCAAGGTCAGGTCAAAATGGATTCATGACCTAGGAAAAAAAATGAGATTATAGATAAATTAGAGCAACATAGGAAAGTTTACCTTTTAGACCTGTGGAAGAGGAATGAATTCGTGTCCAAGGAGGAACTAGAGATCATTATTGATCACACAGTAGAAAGCTTTGATTATATCAAATTAAAAAGTTTTTGTACAAACAAAATCAATGCCGATAAGATTAGAAGGGAAACAATAAACTGGGAAAATATTTTTACAGCCAAAGGTTCATATAAAGGCCTCATTTCCAAAAGGATGATTTCAGAAAGGCTTGGAGAGACTTACATGAACTGATGCTAAGTGAAATGAGCAGGACCGGGAGATCATTATATACTTCAACAACAATACTGTATGATGATCAATTCTGAAGGATGAGACCCTCTCCAGTAATGAGATGAACCAAATCAGTTCCAAAAGAGCAATAATGAACTGAACCAGGTACACCCAACAAAATAACTCTGGGAGATGACTATGAACCACTACATAGAATTTCCAATCCCTCTAATTTTGTCTGCCTGCATTTTGGATTTCCTTCATAGGCTAAATGTACACTATTTCAAAATCCAATTCTTTTTGTTCAGAAAAATAACTGTTTGGTCATGTATACATATATGGTATTTAATTTATACTCTAACATATTTAACATATCATCTGGGGGGGGGAGGGAGGGGAGAGATTGGAACAAAAGGTTTGGCAACTGTCAATGTTGTAAAATTACCCATGCAAATATCTGGTAAATAAAAACTATTAATAAAAAAAAGTTTGAGAGAGATAATTTCTGGGCAATTAGTCATTTCATTAATAACACCAGAATTTTAATAAAAGGAAGTCTGTGGCATTCTTGACCACCAAAGATAATCATGGCTTATATGTCCTTGGAAGAGGTATATTCCCGAAAGTGGCAGTCAACTCTGGTTAACTATTAATGAGAGAATGAATATTACATTGAAGGGCTGTATTCTCTTCTAATGAACTTGGATCATGTCATTTACTTCTAAGTTCCTCCCAGCCTTGGGCAATCTATTTAAAGAATTTATCTCCCATCCAAGTCCAAGGAGGAGGGAAATTCTGATCCAGTTGTGTAGAATAGTAATATTCAGAATGAGGAGAATGTCAATCCTATCTTCTATTAGCCTTATCTTTAAGAGACTAGACAAGGAAATAGAACTGGGAGGGGGGAAGCTTAGGTCTCCCTAAGTTTAATAATTGACTGTTAATATGATTATTTCTTTCTCATGAGATTTCCATCAAGGGAGTAGTTAAGTGGAGGCTGGGCCATTTATTGTAAAAAATGTTGCAGTTTTTTTTTTTTTTTTTTATCACTATGATTTGGACTAAATAGTGGAGTTTGAGGTCTTTTTCAACTCACTCTATGAAGGTTTCCAAATTATAATTAATGAGAAGTTCCAACCCAGGGAGAGCCTGGTTCTATAACTTTGTACCTGTAACCAGTGTGAATACACAAGGAACATAAAAAGACCACCTGGATTTTTTTTAAGGATTTTTTTAAAAGAATTCTTGATGTCCCCCCCAAAAAAAAGGTTGAGAGAAAAGTTCTTGTCCCAAAGCATAAAAGTTTAATGCTCACACCTGCTATGTCAATAAGGGTTTCTGCTACAGGTTTATCATGGAGAGATAGCCTCAGGCCTTGCAAAAAGAAACAGAGTTAGAGGCTCAAACATCCAGTATATAAATACAAGCATGATATATCCACATGATTTCATTCCAACCATAGTAATACTTTTCCCAAAAACATTAGAGAAAAGCAAAACAAGTCTCTTAGAAGGGATCTCAATAGTAGATGTATAAAAATGGTAAACTTTGACCCGAAACAACAACAATAATAACAAAAGTTAAAGTTTTAATATACTTCAACTTTATCTAGCTATCTATTACCAGGGGATACAGATAACTCCTGCTCCCTTCTCCTAATTTTTAAGGAAACCATATGTAGATAATTCATTTTTTTATTATAACTTTTTTATTGACAGAACTTATGCATTGGTAATTTTTTAAAACATTATCCCTTGCACTCACTTCTGTTCCAACTTTTCCCTTCCATCCCTCTACCCCCTCCCCTAGATGGCAGGCCATTATAATATATCCTAGATACAATTTATGTGTGCAGAACCGTATAGTTCTCTCGTTGTACAAGAATTGGATTCAGAAGGTAAAAATAACCTGGGAAGAAAAAAAAATGCAAACAGTTCACACTCATTTCCCCGTGTTCCTTTTCTGGGTGTAGCTGATTCTGTCCATCATTGATCAGTTGGAACTGAATTAGATCTTCTCTTTTTTCGAAGATATCCACTTCCATCAGAATATATCCTCATATAGTATTGTTGTTGAAGTGTATAATGATCTCCTGGTTCTGTTCATTTCACTCAGAATCAGTTGATGTAAGCCTCTCCAAGCCTCTCTGTATTCATCCTGCTGGTCATTTCTTACAGAACAATAATATTCCATAACATTCATATACCCCAATTTACCCAACCATTCTCCAATTGCTGGACATCCATTCATTTTCATGAATACTCTTTAAAAAAATTAAAGGCACAGCTAGCAATCAAAACTTTATTCTAAATATTTATAGCTATTGGTTTTCTCCAAGCAAATTATGCATATATGCATTATATATTTCTGGGCAATCTCAGCTCAAATAACTTTGTACACATGTATGTGTGTCTATAACACATGTATAGAACAAAATTTTCTGTGAGGAAACTTTTTCTACCAATTTAGATTAGTGCTTATTGGGAAATTTTGTCTTGAAGATTTGCCTATGGAACCAAGAGGTTAAGTAAGTTGCCTACATGACATAGCAAGTATATGTCAGAGTTGAGATGAAGTAAGATCTTCCCAATCAAAAGGCTAGTTTTCTATTCCCTCCTTTCTCCTTCCTTCTCTCTTCCTTTTCTTCTCTCCCTTTCCTTTCCTCTCCCCTTTCTTCCCTTCCTCTCCTCTCTCTTCTCTTCCTCTCAACTTGTAAATATATGCCTGAATCTGATGCCAACCTTTTACTAATTCATGCTGGAACTCTATTACCATTATTGTTGTTTTATTATTCAACCAATATTTGTCAAGCACCTGCTATGGGAAGAGAATGAGGTTAAATGCTGAGATACAAAGACAAATACAAAACAGTCTATGCCCTCACTAAAATGATATTCTACTGGGAGACAGGACACAATGTGTACACAAATAAATATATGAAAGATAATTTGAATAGAGAAGGCATGCTGAAACTGAAAGACAGGGGATTTTCTCGGCCAATTCTAAGGGCATTTGTAGATTAAAATCAGAAGTATAACCCAACATGTGTGAAATCAAAGCTTCTTTTTTTTTTTTTTTTTTCAAATGATGGTCTTTTTTTATTACCTGTGATAATGGAATCACTACCTTAAACTTTACTGTCTCAGTACTAATTTGCTATATAAGAATATAATAATGTTACTTAAAAAGATGGAGGAGAAAAGACTGAAATAAATCCTGGCCAAGCAAATACAGAAAATAGGAGTCCTTATAGTGACTCTTTTCTATAGTGAGAATTTATTTTTAAGACAACTTAGAAACAGCAAAAGCAGATCATGGATGATGCCTTTACCAAAAATACATTAGTCAGTCAGTTTAATAAGTACTTTTTGTTGGGGGCAGGGGAGAGAATTGGGGTTAAGTGATTTGCCCAAGGTTATACAGTCAGTAAGTGTCAAGTGTCTGAGGCTGGATTTTAACTCAGGTCATTCTCTAGGGCCAATGTTCCATCCATTGAACCACCTAACTTCCCTTTAATAAGTACTTTTTGATTATCAAGACAACAGCAACTATCACCCTTGTGTTTGCTTCCTCATCTCTAAAAATGTTTATGAGAACAAATCTAGTTATGCCTTTGAGAATCCTCAGTACAAACTTGAGACAAGTCACTTAACCCAATTTGCCTTAACCTCCTCATTTGTAAAATGAGCTGAAGAAGAAAATGGCAAACTACTCTAGTGTTTTGCCAATAAAAACCCAAATGGGGTCACAAAAAGTTAGACATGACTGAATCACTGAACAACAACAAAAGATAAGAATTTGAGAGCAGAATGACTTTTGTAACTGACTTTCCAAAATAGACCATATTTAAGTGCCTGGATAGTATATCAAAAGTAAATACATGTAAAGATAAGTGAGTGATTTTATAAAAGCATTTGACTTAGATCACAATTCAATCTTATTTACTGATCTCCTACAAGGTACATCCCAAATAGGCATGAAAATTGCCAAAGTCTTCCTGGTAATTGTGACTTTGGAATTAACCATGTTTAATGATATAGGAGGAAATGGGATAAGAGCACACTTGGGAAATTATACAGGGCTTTCAATGATTGTATGCTACATACTACTATAAAAACTTATTTTATCCATACCATGATTCTCACAGGAATGCTCTATGAGACTGAAAATTATAAAACACCATAATTTTGGAAGAAACAAAATGGCACACAATTTAAAGTATAATGGAAAATTCTGTGTATTAACATATTGTATCATTGCCAGTGATAATGTATATGTTAAAATGACCTAGAAGATGGTATCTTTTATATATGATTAGATGTAATGTATCATTAGAAAAGGAGATTGCAAAACCAATAGAAATAAGATTAAAAGGGAAGTGCAAAGCTGGGGGAAAAATCATTACAGCTAGTAGTTCTGATAAAGATCTCATTTCTAAAATACATAAAGAACTGTGTCAAATTTATAATACAAGTCATTTCCCAATTGATAAATGGTCAAAGGATAAGAACAGACAATTTTCAAATGACAAAATTAAAGCCTTTTATAATTATATGAAAGAATGCTTTAAATCACTATTAATTAGAGAAATGCAAATTAAAACAACTCTGACTACTTCACATCTCTCAAATTGGCTAAGATGTCAGAAAAAGATAATGATAAATGTTGGAGGGGATATGGGAAAAATGGGACACTAATGCATTGTTGGTAGAATTGTGAAGTGATCCAACCATTCTAGAGAGCAATCTGGAATTATGTCCAAAGGACTATAAAAAGTCTGTGGTACATGAAGGTAATGGAATATTTTTGTTCTATAAAAAATGATGAACAAGTAAATCACAGAAAGACCTGGAAAGATTTACATGAACTGATGCTGAGCAAAACAAGCAGATCCAGGAATACATTGTACATTGTACATAATGACTCTGCTAACATAATTCATAAAACAACGTGTAATAACAATAAATAAATGTACACACACAAAAAAAAAAGAAAAGAAGGTTGCCTGGTTATGGTGTGAGAATGATTCAAAACATATGGACAACACAAAGGATAAAATAGTAACTTTGAAACATTAAAAGAATAAGAAAATTTACTGTATGGGAAAGAGGGGTAGAATGTATATGAAGAACTTATGATAAAATCTATTCACAAAAAAAAAATTCCAGAGAGAATGTACAAGAGTTCATGATATAGACTGATGGAAGTATTTCTCACACCAGTAGGATTATAATTCTATCATTGTACCAGAGTAAAGATGTGATAGTCCCAAACAAAATGATGCAACAAAGCTATATCTGGGATAAGGGAAGGAAACAATAATTTATTAACCCCCCACCATGTGTCAGACACTAAACTTAAAATTTTGCAAATATATCATTTGAGTTTCATGACAACTCTGGAAGATTGGTTATTATTATCCTCATTTTGTTGATTAGAAAACTGAGGTGGACAGAAATTACAACTTGCTCAGGATCACAAGCTAGGAAGTATATAAAGGCAATTTTTTCCCAATAGTATTTTATTTTTCTAAATACATGTAAAGGTAATTTTCAACATTCATATTTATAAAATTTTGTGTTCCAAATTTTTCTCCCTCACTCCCTTACTTCTCCCCTCCCAAGATGGCAAGCCATTTGATATAGCTTAAATATGAGCAATTCTTTTAAACATTTCCAAATTTGTCATGTGCAAAAAAAAAAAATCAGATCAAAATGGAAAAGAACTTGAGAAAAAAAAAAGCAAACAAACAACAGCAACAACAACAAAGATGAAAATACTATGTTTTGATCCATATTCAATCTCCATAGCTCTCTCTCTGGATGCCAGAGACATTTTCCATCCCATGTTTCTTGGAATTGACAAGTCCAATTTTGAACTGAGGTCACTCTGACTCTATGTCAAGAGCATTATCCACTGGAAGGATGGAAGAGCTTCATTTCCTGAATCACAGAATGTGAAACAGTTCAAAAGTTTTTCCCTTTCCAATTATCTGTTTATCTTGCATTTAGCCATATATTCTGTAAAAGTAATGATCTCTGCTCAAATTATTCCCTTTTCATACCCATCCTTTAGAATCTGTAGGTTTTATCCACCCATCATCTAGACATATAAAATTCTTGAGGAAGTGACTAATGAATCACAAGGAGAATTACAAAAACAATACTTGTCACAACACAATACCACTTATCATGACCCATATGATAAATTGATCTTTAGGAGTACTTGCACACCTCTCCAATATGCTTATATATTATGCAACATGTATTTATTGGAGAAGAATGTAGAAAATCCCGTTATACTTTACTATAATTCTTGAACACAAGATCTTTGTCACGTAATTTCAATAAATATTCATTTAGTATTTACTATATAAAAGAGAAAAGCAAAGGGGTTATTTTGAATAAAGTGCTAGACTTGTCATTAGGAAGGCCTGGCCTCAACTTATATCTCTTAACCATTTAGAATCCAGGCAAATTTCTTACTATACCTCAGTCCACTCCCTCAGACTTAACTTCTTTCACTTAACTTCTGTTTACCTTAATTTCTTCAACTTCAAAATGGGGATGATAATAGCACTTGCCTCTCACAGTTGTGATTATCAAATTAAATATTTATAAATTACTTTTCAAACCTTGAAACACTGCATAAATGCTAGCTATATGTATATGTATTAAAGGTTCTCTAGGTGTATATAATAGCTGCTAGCACAATATTTTATATCTAACAGGTTCTTAATAAATTTTCTGAAGCAACACCGATATCCTGAAGAGGAATAATATGTAATACCCCTTTGGAGGAGAAGTTGTGAAAATCTTTAAATGACAAAAGAAATTGTATTTGATCCTAGAGACCATAAGGAGCTAATGAAATTTATTTTAAAATGGAAGCCTTTCTATCCACCAATCTTCAGAACTTTATTTTAGGAATATCACTTTGCTAATTATGAAGAGAATGGATCTGAAAGGAGTGAGACCTGAGACAGAAGGAACAATCAGGAGGCTGTAAAAACAGTGAAAAGGAAAAGTGGTGTGGATTTGAATGTGCTCTTCAAAACAAAAGACTAATTAGTGTCAAGTCAATTTGGGTTTGTTAAATGTTGAATTGGATTTTTAAAATGGTGCATAATCAAAAAGAATCAAATGATAAATCTGATAGCTGAACAAAGAATGAATCAGAGTGTGGTCTAAGTGGGTCCCAGTGGAAATGAATAGAAAGAATCAATATAAGACATTAAAAAGTAAAGAAAATCAGGACTGGGATTGGATGAAAATGTTGAAGAAAAGGACAAAAGTATAACTACAAGTGATTCCAATCTTATGTGGGGACTCAAAAGTTTTGAATTTGCCATTGATAGGTATATTATTACCATAAAGGGAAGTAAAGCAGGTTGAGGGTAACCAAAGGGTCTCAAAGCCTATAGTAAGTTAAGAAGGTTTCTACGTCAAAGATGTGAAGACATCCCCTGGTGGAATGGTCATATGAAAACAATGTGTTCCAATGACCATGAAGGCCGTGGAACACTTATAACTTGGTTAGACATCGAAGATAACAAGATCATCTATTGCAGTGTGAATCATCACTAATCATATTGACTCTATCCTGCCACTAGACAATGATGTCTCTGAAGAGAGAGTGAGGTTAATGTTTTCCTGCAACTCTGCTTTAGTTAAATCCAATTTAGACATGAATCAAAAGTTATCACTTTAGATGTTTATTACATGCTTGTTGATTCATTGATTGAGTAACTGATTAGCTGAAGCAATGGCTTGGGAAGGAGAAATGGGGAAAGAGAGCAAGATTAACTTTAAAATTTTTAACTTTTAAAAGTTTGGGGTATTCTGGTTTACTTTGAGAAGTTATGTATTTAAAAACTTGAGAGTAGACAGGTAAGAACTTCATATGCTATTGGTAGTTATAGGTACCATTAGAAGAAAAGTACAGTAGGGTCAATTAAAAGGAAGGAAGAAGGGAATAAAGGCTTCTACAAAATCACCTGGCAACTTTACAACTTTTGTAATACCTTTATGATTATGTGATCTTAATTTCTTTATATATGAGTATGTTTATCATAAAGATGTCAGAGTTATTCTGAAGTACTTTTTCCTTCTAAAGATGGAGGTATTTTTAGATATTAAAGCACAATTTTTCATCCAGTGTTTATATTTTATGTGTGTTTGGTGTGTTTAAAGGGAGAGGCCTGGAATGGCATGGTAAACTTTTATTTGATAACAGTCTATGCCAAAGCAGATTAGCACCTTTATCAGCAAAATATACTTTTATTTTCATTTCATGTATTTATTTATTTATTTTTTAATACACATTGCTTTATGAGTTATGTTGGGAGAGAAAAATTAGAACAAAAGGGGAAAACCAAAGTACATTTTATTTTTTTTATTTTATTATTTTTTTATTTTTTATTTTTTTTAATAATTTTTTATTATATATTTTTTATAATATTATCCCTTGTATTCCTTTTTCCAAATTATCCCCCCCTCCCTCTACTCCCTCCCCCCGATGACAGGCAATCCCATACATTTTACTTGTGTTACAATATAACCTAGATACAATACATGTGTGTAAATACCATTTTCTTGTTGCACAATAAGCATTAGATTCCGAAGGTACATGTAACCTGGGTAGATAGACAGTAGTGCTAACAATTTACATTCATTTCCCAGTGTTTCTTCTCTGGGTGTAGCTACCTCTGTCCATCATTGATCAACTGGAAGTGAGTTGGCTCTTCTTTATGTTGAAGATTTCCACTTCCATCAGAATACATCCTCATACAGCATTGTTGTGGCCGTGTACAGTGATCTTCTGGTTCTGCTCATTTCACTCAGCAACAGTTGATGTAAGTCTCTCCAAGCCTCTCTGTATTCCTCCTGCTGGTCATTTCTTACAGAGCAATAATATTCCATAACCTTCATATACCATAATTTACCCAACCATTCTCCAACTGATGGACATCCATTCATCTTCCAGTTTCTAGCTACAACAAAAAGAGCTGCCACAAACGTTTTGGCACATATATGTCTCTTTCCGCTCTTTAGTATTTCTTTGGGATATAAGCCCAGTAGTAGCACAAAGTACATTTTTAGAGAGCTGCTAGGTGATATAGCGAATAATTTTTAAATTGTTAAAAATAAGAAGACTTATTTTTCTAAGTTCAAATCTGCCATCAGACATTTACTAACTGTGTGACCCTCAGCAAATCACTCAATTTCTTGTCTATAAAGTGAGCTGGAGAAAAAAATGGCAAAATCCTCCAGTATCTTTGCCAAGAAACTCCCAGTTGGGATAAAAAGAATCAAACATGGCTGAAACAAATAAACAAATGATAATGAGCACAACAATAAATGTTAGAGGCAAAACTTGAACTTATTTTCCTGATCCCCAAAATGGAAGGGAATTCCACTAAGCTTTGTTACTTTTTGTGAACTTAAATTGTTTAAATGGATTAAGTTTTATTTTTTGTCATAGTTCCACAGAATTATTATTATTATAAAATGATGAAATAATATTGAATCTGTTTCATTAAATCATGTATCATAGAAATATACATCAACAATATACATCAACAATCTAAAATTAGTAGCATGAATGATTTATGTCACTTGAATATCTACTTATAGGTAACAATCTCTAGAGTACTTATAGTACTTTATAGTACTTTCCAATCTGATTGACTTCCCATTCTAACATCCTAAGTAGACGTTTTATTGAAGTATTGGCATTGCCTAAAATATATTATTAATAAGAATTAGCCTTGAAATTTTAGTTTTTGAGATGTTTCAACACCTTTTGAAATTTAAATATCCTTAAAGAAATATAATAGCCATTTATATACCATATCCAATAACAAAAGACTATATCCTTTCAATGAAAAAAATGCAAGTACATAAGAAGAGCACTAATTTATTTGTAATTCAGAGGTCTTTTGTTCTGGATTCTGAAAGATTTACGTTTTCCTTTGTGTAAGAACTTCTGGCAACAAGGCAGAGATCAAAGATCTTATGATTTAAGGAGTAAGTCCTTAGGAGTTGCCAAAGGTTAGAAGACCTAGATAATAAATCATAAAACTAGAGTTGGAAGAATCCCAGAGGCCATTTGTTTTAGCTTCTTAATTTTAAAGATGAGGAAATTGACACTCAAGGAGTCAATGTGACTTAAATAAAATATTTCAAAATTACTCAAATAAAAGTTCAGGAGACACAAATAGCAGTTGTTTTATTACCATGTTAAATATGTTGTTGTTCAATCATTTTTGTGTGAATCCATTTAAAATTTTCTTGATAAGATATTGGAGTGGTTTGCCAAATCTTTTGTCACTTCCTTTTACAGATGAGGAAACTGAGGAAAACAATGTTAAGTGTCTGAGGCCAGATTTGAGCACAGGAAGATGAGTTTTCCTGACTCTAGACCCAACTCTCTATTCATTGAGCCACTTAACTACCTTATGTTAAAATTACTTAACTTAAAAATAAGTTATATTGTATACACACATATAAATACAAGTTTATAGTTTCATATCTAATCTTTTTCATTGTTTTTTTTTTTTTTGCACTGAAATGCTCATGACTCATGGTATTGGTTTAAAAAAATTAATTTGCTAAATAAAAACTAATAAATCAACCCGTTCACACACCTAAAATTTCATCAAAAATTTTGCAAACTTCTTTCAAATTTTGATTAAACCAAACCAATATATGACATAAGGCTATTGCTTCTGTCATTGAACTGTGAAATATGGCAGCATTTTGATTGAGGGTGAGGTAGATACTAGTGTTAAAGCACTTACCAGTAGTTATTGTTTGCGAGCTTTGCTAAAAATTTGGTTTAAAAAAAGTTTTTGGTCTTATTCAAACTAAATGTTCCCACAACCTTCATTTTTAGTGTAGTTTTTAATCATACAAAAGGTAAACTGTGTTTTACATAAGTATATTTGTAGCTCAAATTGATATGAGCTTTTAGGGGCAGGAACTCATTTTGTTTAATGCACTTTTTATATTGGTAGTATTTCACTAATGCACATTGCCTGCTCATGCTCAGTTTTTGTAATCTACTGGGATTATGATATATTTTTTTGCCAAATTGATAGCCAATATTTCCTTATTTTAAATTTTTTCCTCTCTACAAATTATAGTTGTCCTTATTATATTTTATATTTCAAATTGATTATTAAATGTTCTATACTTTGGATGTGGTGTATAGATGGGTTAGATTTAGTGTCAGATGAACTAGTTTTTAATCCCAGTTACAACAAAAATTCTCAAAAATTATGTTATCTTTTATTGTATAAAATTAAAAAGTCAAATTAGAATTCTAAAAACACTTCCTAGCTTCCTTTTGATGATCCTGTATAATAATGAATAAGATTGATTCTTGTTCTTGTTCAGTTATTTTTCAGATATGTCTGACTCTTTGTGACCCTATTTGAGATTTTCTTAGGGGAATACTGGAATGGTTTGCCATTTTCTTCTTTAGCTCATTTTACAAATAAGGAAATTGAAGCTAAGTTAAATCACTTGTCCTGAGTTGTACAGCAAGATTTGAACTTAGAACCCTATCCACTACACTACCTAGCTACCCAGATATAACATGGAATACTTACTATAGACTAGGCACTGTATTAACAGCTATGTAATTTTTATCTCATTTGATTCTCACAATAATCATGGCATTTAAGGGCTATTATTAGCCCATTTTTACAAATGAGGAAATTGAGGGAAAAAAGGAGGTTAAAGGACTTACTTGTTCACAGTCCCACAACTATCAAGTATTAAAGCCAGATTTGAACTTAGTCTTTCTGACTCTCAGCTGAGTTCTATCTACTGTGCTAACTGTCTAGGTAGAAATGTATAACATTTCTCCAATTAGTCAAGGTCATTTTGAATGTCCCTTCCCCCCATATCTTTCAAGATGTTCATTCTCTTGTTTCACTTGTCTGTCTGAATAAGTATAACTCATTTTTATCACCAAAGTCATAAATTAGCTATTAAGTAGTACTTTGCCCTGAAATGAATGAACATTATTCATATATCTTTTTAGATCGGTGAACTTGAGGATTGGAATTATCTAACCTGGGGCAAAACTGTTCAAGGGTTGTATCATATTGAATGTATAATTTATTTGGTGATAGGAATATCTTGTGACCAAAATTTAAAATGTTGCCAAAGATCTTAAAGATACATGGATAAACATATACAAAATAATAAAGAGAGAAATGAGCAGAACTAAGAAAACAATGTATATAATAACAACAATATTGCTTTAAGAAAAATTTTGAGTGAAAGTCATTTCAATTTTTATAAATACCCAAATTAACTCTGGAGAAGTATACTTGAAACAAGTGTTCACTCAGTGGAACTGATGAGATGATGGTTCTCTAGTTCACATATATATTTAGTATTTAGTATGGTAATGTAATGGTTCTCTAAGTTCATACATAATCAGTAGGTTATAATGATGTAATTACAATAAGGTATATAAGGGCTAAGAAGGACTGGAAAAGAGACATTCTATCTTTGACCAATCTCGTGGTGGCTCTCATGCCTCCTGCGCTAAGATCAAGACTGGACCAGAATAAAGAATCTAGACTCTATTCTTGACCATCCTCGTGATATCTATCCTGCTGAGACCAAGGCATGTCTGAAGGACCTCCAGAAAGCTAGCCCGAACATTACACAAAGCATATATAAAGGAAGACACTATCTACAACCAGAGAAAGAATTGAGAAATAGAAGCGTGTATAGAATGATTTTGCACATATATATATATATATATATATATACACATATACATATATGTATATATACATAGATACATAGATACATATATATTACCCATATACACACACATATATATATATAGACAATATACATTTACACATACTACATATAAATACATGGTGTGTGTGTGTGTGTGTGTCTCTAATGGAAGCCATCTCTAGGATGGGGAAGTGTATGAGTAGAAGGAAAGCAAAAAAGAAAAAAACTTACATTATAATTTATTATACATTTAAAAGGAATAGCAAGCTATACTTACTAGATTTGCAATTTCATGTGCAACAATCTTTTTATTATTTTAATTTGTTATATAAATGCTTGCTTTATTTTTTAAGTTCAGATTAAAAATGAAATTTTAACAAACTGAAAAAAGTACTTCTGAAGAACAGTTCAATTTTATTTGTTACAAAACTTTTATTAACATGGTCTTTCCAACAGGAGAAATGTACATGACATGCCAAATTTTGCTTTTTGGAAATTAATATTCTTTATTCTACTTTACTTTATACTCAGACTTAATCTTAGGCAAAATACTAAGAGTAAAAAATTAGTAATATTGTCTTTTTCTGCATTCTCTCTTTTCTTTTTGTATTCTCTCACACTCACAATCCCTTCTCTTCTATATACCCAATACCTTCATTTTGTTCTCTGTCCTTCCTTAAATGTTCATTATTACTAGTAATAGTTTGTAGCATTTATCCAATGCTTTAAGGTTTAACATCTCATTTGATCCTTTGAGAAATGTTTTCTTTTTATTTTTCTAGATTCTCATTATTACAGATGAGGAAACTGAGGAACATATAATTTAAGTGACTTGCTGGGGGAGGGTCACATAGCTAGTAAGTGTCTGAGATTAAATTTGAACTGAACTCCAACAGTTTATATGCTGTAATACTTAGTTGCCTTATTTTTTAAAAATGACCCAATTGCGTCCTTCTTTATTCCCTTTTATCCTTCACCAATAACAGCTTATAACATAGCTATAAGTTTGAACTTTGTTTTGTTTTGTTTTTGTTTTGTTTTGAGGCTGGGGTTAAGTGACTTGCCCAGGGTCACACAGCTAGGAAGTGTTAAGTGTCTGAGACCAGATTTGAACTTGGGTCCTCCTGAATTCAAGGCTGGTGCTCTATCCACTGCGCCACCTAGCTGCCCCAAGTTTGAACTTTGAACTACAGAAACTTTCTTCAGTGCTTAAAAATATTACTGAACAGAGATTATCGGACTTGTTCTTGGCTTTTAAGAGTAGAACTTAAAACCATGGGTGAATGTTGCAAAAAAGAAGAGAAAAAATATATTTATGCTTGTGAGTACTAATTTCTTAGCAGACCTATCTCATAGTGATTTGGGCTTCTCAGAAGATACTAGGTTCCTCTTGATTGGAGAGCTTCTGGTAAAAGCTGAATGACTATTTTTAAAGCATGTTTAAACAGATACAGTTTAGATGGATGGTCTCTTACAATTCTGAGTATGATTTTATTCAAGAAAAAAATAATTCTTATAAAGGTGTGAGTATTTAACATTTTCCAAATTATCTACATTTTAAGTTATTCACCCAAATCAATTTCTAAATTATGAAATTTCTGACAGTATGGCAAAGTGAAGAATTTCTGACTAAGAGAAATATCACTGCTAATGGGGTCTGCAACTGAGTCAAAGTAACGGATTGAAAACAATCTGATAGCCTTGGGACATATTCATAATTTGACTGGCCCAATAAGGAATTGAATAAAGAAATACCTGGCAACCTTAGTTAGTTTCTCCTCTTTGGGGCTATGAAAGTTAGAGCATGAATATAGATGAGAAGCTTACCCAAGAATCAATTGTAATTGCATCTTCTCCAATGTTATCCTTGCACTTTGAAATTAGCAAAACAATTACGGTATTACCAGGTGAAGATCATATAGATTCTGATTTGTTTTCAATTTTGGAATCAAGAGAAGTGTCTTGGCTATAATATTTATGGAGATTATAATAAGTGATTCATCAGCAAAGCCAGAGCCACACATTTTGCCTAGCCATAGACTATTCTCAGCTAATGGTATTTTGGTATTGTTTATCCTTCCCTTCTTCAGGGAAAAATATAACAGAGGACTCAAGTAGAACACGTTGAATTAAAAAAAATAAATAAATAAATAAAAAGAAGAGAGAGAGAAAGAGAGAGAGAGAGAGAGAGTGAGAAAGAACAACATAAGGAACTATACAATAAAGCACAATGAAAGGAGAGGATAAAAAGGCCCAAATAAAACTGAAGGGAGAAAATTGAGATGAATTAAAAAAAAAAACACAAGAAAACATATGATGGAAGTCTAGAAGAGTGGCAAAAAATAGGAAGTTTTGGAAGACACCAGATATTGTGGAAGTGGAATGATATTATTGGAAAGTACAAAGCTGGTATGTAGTCAAAAAAAGGTGGGAAGTGGGACAGAAGTGGGTCAAGAGGAAATAGTTAAAAATCATAAAAATAACTTACATTTATGTCCTTATAATTAATGAGTTTTAAACGCATTATATATTTTAATTATAACATTAAACTCTGTGAGGTAGGTAGTGTCTGTACAATTGTCCTTTATCACATGATGAAACAATAGTTAAGAACAACTAAAAACTTCTCCCAAATTATATAATTAAAGAGCAAAACTTGGGTTTGAGTCTGTAGTCACTTCTTAGTTAATGATGAGATAAACACATGATAAGTGGGCAACTAAGTTGTGTAGTGAATAGAGTGCTGGGTCTGGAGTTAGAAAGACTCTTCTTTCTGGTTAAATGTAGCCTCAGACACTTACTAGTTTGTGATCCTGGCCAAGTCACTTAACACTGTTAACCTCAGTTTCCACATCTGTAGAATGAGCTGCATAAGGAACTGGCAAACCATTTCAGTATCTTTGCTAAGAAAACCCCCAAATGGAGTCACAAAAAGTTGGACACAATTGAAAAGACTCAGCAAAAACATGTGGATTTTGCTAGGAAATGAATAATGAGTTAATTCTTTTATTATTGCTAGGATAGTGTGTGATATCCTGAATATTGGATTTTGGAAGATGTTTGTTACCTTAAATGCAAGATAATTCACCAATCCTTAGAACGATTGCATAATTGCTATAATTTTAATATCAAAGTCCGACCTTCCATTTAGTTTTATGATGAGTGTTGTTTGAGGAATTTTCGAAATCCTTACTGTTGCTTAAAAAGTAGATTCTCTCTCTCTCTCTCTCTCTCTCTCATCTGCTCTACTCTCTTCTCTCTCTCTCTCTCTCTTTATCTCTCCCTCTCTTTTTTTACTTTTCCATTCTCTAAGTCATTTCCAGAAGTAGCATTAGCATGGCTCATTGAAAAGTTCACAGAGAATATGAAATCAAAGTACCTAGTTTCAAATTGCAGTTCTCCCACTTAATGTGTGACCTCAGGCAAAGTTACTTACCTCCTTTAGCCCCAGTTTCCTTCTTGGTCAAATGAAGTAGTTCGACTAAGTGGTTTCCACGATCTCTTCCAGCTCTGAATCTATGATCCCCAGAAATATTATTTAAAGCTCCTCCTCAATTCCATGACTTCTTAAACAGAGAAATAGTTCTGAAGTTACCTCCTTGGATTGCTCATAGAGTAGAAGGATTGCCATATTTTTTGCCTGTTTAGAAGATCCTAAGGTTAGAATTTTACTACTATGGGATCTTGAATAGGTCATCATCACCCTTCTCTTCCTTAAGGTCTCCTCATTTATAAAATGAGGAGATTAGATTATAGTTATCCTTTCAACATTGCAACTTTCCCCATCATAGTTTTAATATATCACAGATCAGTATAAGATATTAAATGGGATTTTTTGAGATTTTGTGGAAGTCACAAATGATACATGAAGGCCAGCAGATGATATAGAGCCTAACACTAAATACTTAATCTAGATTTTACATTAAGGTTTAGTAAATATCCTATAAGGGAAAAAAAGAAATTTCAGTCTTCTCTGGTTTGAAAGGAAAACCAAAAATTTTTGCATGGATTTTTTAGACTGAGATTATGCCCCTAACGTCCTAAACTCTATGATTGTAGAAGGATAACTGCAAGTATTATCCAAAGTCACTTTTATCTTATTCCTCTGATTACACAAATACTGAATTATGTTTCCCCAGATATTACTAAAAGGGGAATGATAAGACTATCTTTAATGTACATTTTCTCTTTTATGAAAGTATAATGTTCTACCTTCCAATCGAAAGTGATATTTTTGGTTCTTATCTGATTAAGATTGAACTTTTAAAATAATAGGATAATATCCTATTATGTCTATAAAGAAAAGAAAAAATGTATATGTACATATATTCACATATGTAAAGAAAAGAAATATATGGGGAAACAAAAGGAAGAAATATGATGGGAAAAAAAGGGCAAGATGTGGCTAGGTGACATCAGAAGGAGACTAAAGATTTTTGAGAACAGTCTTTTCACAGATTATAAAACATCTCTGCCATTTCATAGTCATCTGTTTTCAACTTTTTTCCCCTTTCTATCTGTGAAGGAAAGGACAGGCAATATTTTTTGAAGTCCTCATTCTTTTGCCTTATATATAATTTAATCATATTTTCTAGTTATGTCCTTTGCAAACTGATCTATCTTTAAAATTTATTGGATAAATCTATGCCTACTCAGTTATACCTTTTCTCTGTACTCCCAATGACCTAGCTTTATTTATTTATGTGGCATTTCTATTTCTTCTGAAGGTCATTGTACAGTTCTATTTCAGCCTATTTGACATCTCTGCTATATTCCCTTCTCACATTTTTGTTGCCATTGAGTCAATTAGCATTTGAGATCACTGATTTATTATTATTACTTTATTAAAGAATGCATTGTTCTCTAAGATTCATTGAGCTCTTTTTAAGTCCTTGGAGGAGACTAGGTTGAACACATTGGGAATGGAGACAAGAAGAATTGAATTCTAATCTAGTCTCAGACACTTACTAGTTGTGTGACCCTGGAGAAATCACTCTATTTCTGTTTGCTTCTATTACCTTAACTGCAAAATAGAAAAATATCTACTTTCCCAGTATTGTGAAAATCCAATTAGATAATATTTGTAAAGACAGTGCAGATCTTTATTTAACACACTTAGGGGCAGCTGGCTGGCACATTGGATAGAGTGCTAGTTCAAATATGACCTCAGATACCAACTAGTTCTATAACTTTGAACAAATCATTTTGTCATATTTGCCTCAGTTTTCTCATCAGTAAAATGAACTGGGAAAGGAATGGCAAACAACTCTAGTTTCTTTGCCAAAAAAATCCCAAATGGGGTCATGAAGAATTGGATATGACTAAAAAATAACTGAACAACAACATCGTACAATAGCTGGCACATAGTAGTTGCTTGATAAATGCATTTTTATTTGAATTCTCTAATTTCTACAAGGAAATTGATAACTGTTTTACCGAACACCATTTTCTCATTTGGTTGCCAACATTTTGTGTGTGGTACATTTAAACAGTATGTTGCATTACAGTTTACAAAGTACTTTCTTCACAACTCTGTGGAGTACATATTCAGGTATTATTGTAGCTAGGTAAAAGGACCAAATATATATGTTCTTTCGGCAAAAGGAATGAGAGCACATGCCCAGCTTCAAGGCACTTGTTCCAATTTACTTCACCCCCAATCCTACCCTTATGTTAAAGTTTTCTTTTTTTAATGAAGAAAGCAGTGCTCAGAGATGACTGCCCCAAGGTCAGAAAACTAATAAGTTCATAGCAATGACCTTAAGACAGGTCTTTTGATTCCCGATGCAACATTTTTTCATCTACCTCTCACATTCTTTTTTGTTTATTAGTCTTTGCTGTTAATACCCAAATCAATGCAATTATCATTACAGTTGACTTTCCTCTTCTTTTTAAATTTTTTTTTAAGAATTCACTTTCAACCAACAATTAATACTAAACTAAAACATAATAATACCAGTAATACCAGTAAGACATACATGGACTCAAACCCTCATTGACTGAATTAAGGAAGCAGTTAAAATGTGCCTGCTTAACATATGCTAGGGGGAAACATCCTTCTCTTGTTCTGGAAAAAGAACAACTAAGTTGGGAGAAAAACAACAACAACAACAACTAATGGAGGTATTCCTTTCTTAAAGTACATAGACTATAGACAGACTTATTTGCAAATATTTTGCAGAACATGATAATAATGTAAGAATCTGTTCTAAATCATTTTTATTATCACATTACATTTACCCTCTTTTCAATGATATATAATTCTTTTCTGGATTATTATAACAATAGACAATTTAGTAGACTATATTTTATTATTTTTGTTCTTACCATTGTTTATTTTTACTTTATTTTAGGGGTTCTTTGGTCATCAAAAATGTTGCAATAAAATACAATAAGGGCTGGGGACTAGAGAACAAATACAAGAAGAGTTTATCATTTTCCTAATTTCAACAGACCAGATTTTGATTTGATCTCAATCTCTAGGGAGTCTGTCCATTTTTCCATTCATTCATTAACACAACAAATATTTAGTAAGCTTTTGCATGAAGAATACTTGCTAGATGAGAATAAGATGCAAAGTTAGGTGAGACAGTACCTACCTCATAAAGTTTATTAGTAAAATATTTTGTTGTTGTTGTTGTTTAATCATTTTAGTCTTGTCTGACTCTTTATGACCCATTTTTTGAGGTTTTATTGGCAAAGATATGGGAATGGTTTGCCATTTCCTTTTTATGCTCCTTATACAAAGAAGGAAAGAAACTCAGCCAAGTAGGGTCAAGTGCCTTACCCAGGATCACTCAGCTAATAAGTGTTTAAGACCGCTGTATTATAGTTATCTGGTGGTAAAATACATAAGACCATTATTAAATAATTGTTGAAAATCATAGGCTTTAGGCATAACTAAAAAAATTAGCTCTTTTTTGATAAAAAAGGAAAACTAAAACCCAGAGGAGGTAAATGATTTGTACATGGTCTCACATGAGGTATTGTTCTTGGGTCTTGAGCTTGAAAATTCTTTTGTGTGCATGAGGCCAAACATATCAATAGAGATACACTTTAATATTTCATAATTTATGATTAATATCTGAAATTAACTATGGCAGGCTTCAATAATAACCCCAAATGGGAATAATATCATCAAAAGTATTCAAACATTTTTTTTTCCCCTTTTGCTTTTGGTAGAAAGAGATTGCATGTTCTTGCATAGAAACTTGAAAAGGGAGAAAGTAATTAGGTAAATTGTGAATTTTGCAGACATTTTGAATATCTAATTACCACAGCCTAAGTATCTTAGAAGCAAATTTAGTTCCTGTTTTGAAAGATAAAAGCCTTATCATAGACTCATCTGCAGGCATGGAACTGCTAGTTTCTCTAGAGTGAGTGTACAGGGAGGAGTAGAAGTGGTTGAGTGGGCAGTTGGCAGTCATTCATTGTCATTGATTGCAGTCATTCATAAAAACAGCATTGCTCAGAGGTGGAGTCAGAAGGAGCAGCCCCCTGAGAGGCTTACAGAAGATCTCATTTACATAAATCTTGACTGATGCTGGAGAATGCTTACATGCAGCAGGAAAATGGGAAGGAGAAGATGTCTGATCAATCTGGGTGCAATTAGAAGAGGTGGTAAAGAAGAAGTCAAATGCTTTCATTCCTTAGTCACTGATCTATGGGGGTAGCAGTTGTGACAATTTGTTGGTTTCTGGATGTCTGGTTGAAAGGAATAAATCAACTTGAAAGACATACATTTGAGAACAGAAGCATACTACATCATCATGTTTTATTTTCTGAAGGCAGGAGTGCTTTATATTACATGGAGGGTAATATATAATAGATAATGGAAAATTACTCCAGCTCAACATTCCATATATTAGAATTGTCAAAACTTGTAAAGGTATATACCTTCAAGCTGTTCATTCACACACAGCCCTCCAGGTATAATTTCTCTAGACATTATTGGGCCAATCAGTTGACAAAGAAGCTTTTCTCCCTCTAGTAGATCTTGGTCTTGCCCCTACCCTCCATTGATATAGCTATTTATATTGTAACTTGTAAGTTAACTTATTGTGATAAATAGTTGTTAAACCTTTATTTTTTCCCATTAAATGAGAAGACAAATAAAGAAAAATAAACAAAGATTATAAACAAACAAACAATAAAAATCTGTAAAATGAAAATCACACTAGAACAATTCAAAGTTTAGATTGTGGCTCAAATATCTTGCTCAAACTGGATGATTGATGAAATATGTGAAATGGCCTTTCCTTCTTCTTAGGAGTTTACATTTTTAAAAGTAGGCTTTCCAAGAATTTCTAGTACTGAGAATAAAAAGTAGTGCCTGATAAAGAGATTCTCTGGCTCCATGACATAAGGCAAATCTCTTAGCCTCTCTCAGCCTTAGTTTCCTCATATGTAAAATGAAGGTAATAATAGCACCTATTCCTCAGGGTTGTTATGAGAATTAAGAGTCAATTTATGTAAAGAATTTTGCAAACTTTAAAAGTATCTTATAAATGCTAGTATTATTAATTAAATTATAAAAAGGCAGATTTAATATTTGGCCTACTGTGCAAAACGTAATTCACTGATTCAAGAGTTATGAAATTCCCCATCATTGGAAAAGATTACAGGATATATATAATATAGGAATAGTTGCTGAAGTATAAATTGACCTAGATGATTTCTGAGGTCTCTTTCAAATTCAGATTCTGGAAAATCATCCTATTACTGAATGCTACCCATCTCCTAACAGATGTGATATATTTAAGGTACAGAATGGCAAATCTCTTCATATTCCTAATGTGGTGACTTTTCTTCAGTGGTATCTTTGTTAGAAGGGTGTTGCTAACTTTGTTGTTAATTTAGTTATTTTCAATTTTGGAAGATAGAAGGGAAAGGGGAAGTAGAAAAAGGTGGAAAAGGAAAGAAAGGGAGGAGAAAGAAAGGAAGGGAGAAGAGGAATTAGGATTATTGAAGAAATTTAATGCATAGAATAGAACAGAAAGACAGAAAGAATTGAGATTCTAGAAGCAGTATAGTTTTGAAAACTACATGGTGAATTTAGTGTGTGTGTGTGTGTGTGTGTGTGTGTGTGTGTGTGTGTGTGTGTACACAAAAGAAAAGCAAGCTATACATAAAAGATCTTTGGTTTCCTGTACAATCCTCTTTTTCTGAAATATATAAATATATATACATATATGTATATTATATAGGGGCTATATATATATATATATATATATATATATATATATGAAGGATATATACACACACATCCATTTTATTTAGTACTTAAGTTCAGAATAAAATTAATCTAAAAAAAGTAGCACATGATAAATGTATGAATGAAAAATATATATATATATATATATATTTGTGATGTATGAAAAGTCTGAGACAATTTCTGGATGGCTAACAATAATTTTACAAATTTTGAGTAAGAAATAATCAATGAAAGGATGGTTATTTGACTTTTTCTTATAATCCAAAAATGACTCTTGAGACCTCTGAATGCTTAATAAACTTTTGGAAAAGAGGCTGTAATCCATCTGAGGATGAAAATCAATTCTGATTGGTTAACAATCAAAAATGGGGGGGGGCAGCTAGGTGGCACAGTGGATAGAGCACCAGCACTGAATTCAGGAGGACTCGAGTTCAAATCTGGTCTCAGACACTTAACACTTCCTAGTTGTGTGACCCTGGGCAAGTCACTTAACCCCAGACTCAGAAAAAAAACCAAACAAACAAACAAACAAAAACAATCAAAAATGGGTGGACATATTAAGGAGAAAGAAGGTAAAAAAGTCTTCATTGCATCCTGAAGAAAACTTGATCTAATCATAAGACTCAACCGTCTTTAGCAATCTATAAGCCAGATCACATTAATTCTAATGAAAGATCCCAAGGATAAACAGGGCAAGATCTTTCTTAGACTGGATTTTATTTACAAGGTCTCCTAGAGGGGCACCCAAGATCTAAAGATATGTACCCTGAGGATTTGCACTATTTCATTTGTCACCAATGTCTTTCAAAAGGCTGGCTGAATAACCTATAAGGACTGATTTCTGAATGAGAAAATAGAAAGGGAAAATCTTAATTTAAATTAATAATTTTATTAATATCAAGAGAGAAATAACAATTTTTCTCTTATTCTAGGCACTGTATTAAATATTGGTGATACAAATATAAAAAGAAAGACCTTAGCTTAAAAAAGCCAAAGTCTCCATTTCATCCAGGGACATCTCTATCTTGATCTGTATCTTGCCACTGGACCCAGATGGCTCTGGAGAAGAAAGTGAGATGGGCTACTTGGGGCAGCTCTCCCTTTAATAAATGCAATTCATTTTCATGTCATGGCATCACTTCCCTGATGTTATGGTCTTCATGGAGAACAAAGGACAAATAACATGTGTGTGATCCTGGACAAGTCACATGTCTATGATTCAGATCCCTATGCAAAATGAAGGGGTTAAACTAGATAATCTCAAAGGCCTCTTTTGGTTCTAAATCTAAATTCACATGAACAAATAACTAGGAAGTAGGATCCACATATACATAAATATGTATATCCATTTTATCTATAGGGGAAATGCCATTCCTTCCACAATGTAGATTAGCAATTACTTGCAACTAGTCGTTTTAGAGATTCCTGAGGCAAAATGACTTGCCCACAGTCACATAGTGCTGACATATATCAGAGGCAAGACCTCAAACCAGGTTTCCACAACTCTGAGACAGCTTTATAATCATTATTAGTTACAAATATTATCAACTCTAATTCCAAATGACAAAAGTTCAAATAGTCAAAGATCAGAATTAGTCCTGTTGATAATCATCAGTTGTAACATTTAAGAAGGTAGATGTGCTTCAATATTGTATACTTAGACTTAAAATTGTAATATTTGAGAATTGGAGCTATTTATTTATTTTCCACTTAGATACTATTAGTAGTAGAAAGGTAAAAATATAAGGAGGAAGGAAGGAAGGAAGGAAAGAAGGAAGAAAAGAAGGAAGGAAGGAAGGAAGGAGGGAAGGGAAAAGAAAAGAAGGGAAGGAAAAGAGGAGGGAAGAACTGATAGGGAGGGAAAAGGGAGGGAGGACAGCAGGAAGGGAAAAGGGAAGAAAAGAAGGGACAGAGGGAAGAGGAGGAATGAAGAAAGAAAAGTGGGGATGGAAGGAGAAAGGAAGAAAGGAAGAAAAAGAGGGAGAGAGGAAAGAACAAAGGAAATTCTGATATAGTTTGTATTTTTAAAAAATACCATAGAAACTTAATTCATTATCAGTATTGAACCAGGAATCTCACTTCAAATATGAATACCTATTCAAAGAATGTGACCCATCCCTCAATCACAAACCATGAAAACACATGCTGTTTCTTTTGCTGGCATGGCCTGGTTGTTGAAAGAGGCATAGCCACACCAGAACATCTTACATGAAAAGCCACTTAACTAACACATTGAAGCTTTACAAATATCTGCAAATTTTGAAGGAAGGAAGGAGAGACTAAGGAAGAAGGAAGCATATGGCTCCATACAGATATAGTTCTTCCTTCACAAATTTCTTTAAAGTTTGTGATATTTCAGGCATTTTCATAAAGTAGTACAGACAGATTAAATATGCTGTACTATTTTTAGGGGGAAGGAAGGATCCCTAAAGATTCCTAGTACTGTGCATGTTACCTCACTGGGCATTGTGCCCCCAGTGCAGAACAGACAAGAATTTTAAGGCTCAGAAGTTCTAGTACATTAATTCTCTCCATCAAGGTCCTGTCTGAATGTTTTCTTAGTCACTTCCAATTCTTTAATTTCACCCTCTTCAAAGGATCAGCTAGATGTGTTCAGTTCCTACAGGCTCATGGTTAAGCTTCAGATTCATATATTTTTGACTGGGATTATTATTTTATCATCATGGTGAACTCCGAATGAGGAACTTTTCTTACTAATGTAGATCAGCAATTTGCATGCACTTTATACATTTAATAAGTTGCCTGACAGGCATCAAAAGGATAAATAACAGGGTCACAGCCAAATATTAGTGGCAAGACTGGAATCTGGGTTTTTCTGATTTGGATGAGAGAGACAGAGAGACAGAAATAAAGACAAGGAAATAAAGAAATATGAAGAAGGATAGATAAACGATGGATAAGAGAGAGTTAAGAAGATAGACATGATATATATACATGTATGTATAAATATCTGTAATATTTTTAATTGGTGAAGTATTTCATATATGCTATATCACAGGAGAGAGTGTCATAAAAGACAGCTATACTTAACATCATACAGACACAATTACATTTATACACACACACACACACACACACACACACACACACATATATAAAACATAAGATATATTTATAGAGACTTTCAAGGTTGGATCTAACTTTCTCATTTTACAAATGAAGGGATTGAGCCATAGAAAGGTGATATAATTTGTCCCAGATTGAAACACTCATAAGTATCTGATATAGAGGTCTAATTCAGATAAAATCCTGACTCTAGATCTGTCACTTTACCCACAATGTCCCTCATGCTATATAATTATATATAAGGCATTTTTTCGCATTGTCAATGTTTTTATATAGGAAGTTTGGATGAATACATATATTTAATACATAAGATTTTTCTAAATATACTTTATTCAATACATCATGTATGTCAGCATATATATGTACAAATAAACACATACATGCACATGATCAAACATAAATAAAATTTGCCCTGTATTCATCATGCCAAGTCAGTAAGACCTATGTTGTAGTTTTTTCTCTGATAGTTACTGTATAATCTTGGATAAATTAATGGAATTTCTCCTTGCTCTATGCAATTAACAATATATCATAGATAATCTGTGGAAACATGTAAATAAATAAAATTTCTTCTTTTTGAGTTCTTTATAGAAATTAAATCATTAGAAAAACAAGTAGGTAGATAGGTAGGTAGGTGAGCGTGTAGGTAGGTGAATGGGCAGGTATGGTAAGCCAGTAAGTGGGCAGGTGACATAGATGGTTGGATAAGCATGTTGGTAGATAAGTAAATGAAATGAATGAATAAATATTAGAAATAAAGTGTACTGATATGTTTTAATTTATCTACTTTAGAACAAGTCATGTGTGTGTGTGTCTGTGTGTGTGTGTGTGTGTGTATGTATGTGTATATCTCTGTGTTCCTGTGCAGTTGTGTATTTTTCTTTTCAGAAGTGGAGAATTTAGCCCTGCAGCTTTTCCCACTGGGAAAGCTGGTTATTGATTGCTGCCTGATCTTAGCTCCACTTCTAAGTGGTGTATAAATGACTTGTTTCAGGAAGAAGTTGGTGATGAGGCTCCCTGTGAAGCCAACCAGAAAGAATTCCTGACTCATTCCCCCCTAAAACCATCTACAAAGACCTTTAAAAGCCTGGGGTCTTGTGGGCAGACCCAGTTCAGAAAAAAAAAAATTCTAGCATGGGGAATCTCAGTTCTATTATTACATCTTTCCTTTTTTAAAATAAGAGCTTCATGGAGGAAGAAAAAAAGAAAACAAACCTATTATGTTTAATTTCCATCAAAAATCAAAATTATTTCAAGGGCCGATAAAGTGAAAGGCTAAAGTTTCTTTTCTCTTCTATGTCCAAACACAAATAATCAATAAAATTATTAAGCATCTATTTTGTACCAAGCACTGTGCTAGGAGCTGGGAATATCCAAATATCAAAAAAACAACCCAAACAAACCAAAAATTCTTATCAATTCCCTGCTTTCCAGTTGCTTAGAATTCTATTAGAAAAAGAAAAAAACAACTTGACTTATTCTGCTAGTGGGACTCATGAAAGCATAATTTTCAGTGTCCCATACACTATCAAGATTCTTATAGCTTTTTTTTTTTTAACTGAGAAACAGTCTCCTTTCTGTTTGCCCATCTTTTTTTATGTGTCATATAGCCAATATTTTGGAGATATTATTTATCACTACATTTAATTTTTGGTGATATAGTGAAAAAAGCACCATGTCCTTTTATTTTTTTATCACATAGAGTTTGGGGTTTCCCTACCAAGTATCACTATTTTAAAACCGGTATTCTAGATATGAAAGGTTTCCACATAGTTTTTCCTGAATTGGCTTGGATAGGACTTTTAATGGAGGAATAGTACCCAAACTTCTTGACTCTATTTGCATAAAGAAGCTACCTCTGAGGTGGTGTTTTAGTTCAAATAGATAAAACTAGCTAAAAGCTTGCTCATTGGTGAAGCATATCAAAGTTGCCATCCTATTTTTAAGCATTCATCTTTCTTCTCCTAATGGTCCTGGATTGGCCACAGCTCATAGTTGCATTTCAGCTATGAAGAAAGCAGCTTGGAACACTTTCATTTCCACTAAGAGAAAAAATATTGGATACAGAAAATAGATTACACCTTGCCAAGATAGGGAAGGAGAGCTTGTAAGTCTAAGCCTGGGGAATATACCTTTTGCAAAGTAATTTTTTCCCCTAGGTCAGCAGCCTTATATTTGGGGGGATTTTAAAGGCTTTTCCTCTTAGATTTCTTCCCTCCCCCCCCCCTTGGCCTATTTATTAGACTGATCAGATTTCCAGCTGTGTTCTAGGCCTATGAACATTAATAGTGCATTGTGCTGTCTATCATGCGCCCCAGGTGTGTTGTCAGGGATATGGCGAAACCTACCGTCCGCAAAACACCAAGGAATGCTGAAAACCAGTCTCACCAACCTTCACCGTGAGTATGGCATTGGTTTTATTGACTGAAAATATACTCTCTTGCACAGGGCTTTGCCTACGCTGTAGTATGATTGATAGATGGATGTATTTTATTTTTAAGAAGGTAATTTTTGTAATATGCATTGTTATAAAATATGCAATTGAAAAAAATAGGAGACGGACATTTGTAGTAAAAAATCATTGATATCGAGCTAGTAATAATTACCTCAGTGGTCATTAAATATATTTTGCAAGGAAAGTCTCAATTTCTCTCATTTTTATATTGGTAGACTGAAAGAAAATGAAAGACTTTAAATGATGAAAATTCATCTAAAGAATTTTTTTCAGGGCTCAGGAATAGCAGCAATTCTCCTGTTTTATCAGTGGAAAGTTATAGGCAAAACTTTGAAACTGGAAGACTAGGAAGAGATGGATTTAATCTGTTTGTGACACTTATTGGCTGTTTGACCTTGGCCAAGTTTTTGAAAATTCATCCATATCCTAGGCCACTGTTGAAGGGATTTAATCAAAGATAGGTATTTTAGCACAATTAGGTAGTGTTTCCAAACAAAGGAAGTTCCCTTCATTAAGGAAAGTAGAGATCTAAACTAAAAATCATAGCTATGTTGATAAGCAGGTAAGGAAAGAGAGGCAGACAGACAGAGAGCTATAGAGATAGAGAGAGACAGAGACAGAGACAGGGGAAAGAGAGAAATAAATGACAAAAGAGATTAGGTAAATAAAGACATATATGTAGAAAAATCAGTTTTCCATAATAAATGTGATCTTGAGAGCAGGAATAAGGATAAAGAAATAAAATTTATAAATAATACTTGATACAAATTGCCTCATCTACCATTATTCCATCTAACAGAAGACAGCAGAATTGATTTCTCTGAGATGGTTTTCCTTCATAAGGAGATTAAGTAAAGACAGGGAAATATACACACACTACTGAATATTGTTGTAAAGGAAAAAAATATTTCAGATGAAGATTGAATTAAATTTAATTAAAATAAGGCTATCTAAGAAAAAAAAAATCTTAAATAGCTATAACATTAAATGTCTTCTAGAAAAACATTTTTAACCCAGTAAGAATATATTTTTCCTGGAAATTTATCTTGACCAAGTTAAGGACTTCAATTTAGCCATTATCTCTAGGTATTGGGTTACATAACTACCACTTATGAGGAAAATAGATGATTTTCCTCATCTTTGAGCAAAAGTTTAAGAAGCTCAGATTTGATGGTCAACAGGATTCTAGAAGGATTCAAGGATTCTAAAGGTCTTTAGTTTCCAAAAAGCAGCCATGGTAACATCAACAAAACTATATAATGAAGAGTATTCCTTATTGTTGTGCAAAACTGAAAATAATGGAATAACATAAAGGACACCTAATTTTAGGCAAAAGTTATGTTATAGATATTTTGGAAAGTTATGAATGTTTGAGGTATGAAATGTCAGTGGATTCATAAGGCTTATCAATTGTACTCAAAACAGAACATCAAACTTAACAAGTAAATTAGGGATTTATAATATCAATTTAAAAGGCTTTTCTCCTAAATAAAGAGAAATATGACAAATAACATTAAAAAACTTTTTTTCTTTAATTATAGTGAGGGGAAAAGTTGGCTAAAGTTTATGTTTTAAAAGGCAATGTCAAATTCTAGGAAATATCCTTCTTTTCATGGCGATGTATATTTTCAGTGCTATTCTGAAAGCATACTCCCCAAATTTTGGCTTTTCTTGGTACTTCCTAGGACAATGTTCTTTTTCCTCTTTCTTTCAGTCTGAATGGCTGAACTGCAACTTTGGGTGTATATTCCTTTTCTAGTATTGATCTGTTTGAAGCAGTCTCTGGGTTAACAAAACACAACACAACACAACAACAAAAACCCATTAAAGAATCATCATTGATGTAAAATAATTTTTTTTAATTTCTTGTCAGTCAGAAAAACAATGGATTCCCAATCCATTTTTATCTTTCTTTTAAAACTGTCAGCACTGGATGTGGCAATCATTTTCATTCTCTTACAAAATCCAAGATTTTGTCTGTTTGTTTTTGATCATCATATATTTACATAACTTGTCTAATGTAATATAGTAAACAAGAAGTATATTCACTTTTATTTCATTGGGTATTGTTTCCTTGGGGGTAAGGGAATATTTGAGACTAGAAAGAAAAAAAAAAAGTCTAATCTTTGCCTTCACTTCCCTACTTGGTACATGTCACTTCAGAGAAAAAAGGGTTAATGGAAAACTCTCCTCCCCTCCCCCCCTTCCTGGAGCTCTCTTCTCTCAGCAATTTAACCCAGGAACCATCTAATAAAAAAAAAAATCTTTCTGTTAGTCAATTCACAAAATTCGTCACATCTGATTCACTCCTCTATACTGTGTTCTGATGCCCTTGGGCAGATATCTCATTCTTTCCCAAAATTCTGTTGAAGAAAAACGATACTTCTTTCTGGAAATGACTCACACTTCTCTTTGGGGTGCTATTGTTATACAGTAAAGGCACAAATTTAAGGAGAGAAAGACAAATGCCTATTGGGTGAGTAATGGGAGATGGATATCATACTATCATGTTTAAAAATTCAGTGTGGATTAAAAAGGCAGAAATGATATATGTTTGACTGAATCAGTAAGAATATAGGAGTAGAAAGAAATACATATGGAATCAAGGATACAGGATGTCTGAATGTAAAAAATGATCAGTTTATTTAGTATAAATGGAAAGGGACCTAAGGAGTAATCACATTAACATGTTGCTGACTAAATAAGATCTTTGTAATATTTGTATCTATTTGCAGATAAGGAAATTAAGAAACAGGAAAGTCAAATTATCAAAATCATCACATTGAGGCCTGATGATGACATGGATGCACATTTTTGTCATGGAAAAGGGAATGAAGAGGCAAATATCAGGAGAAAGAATAATATTGGGAAATTATAAGGAGGTAGAAGAGGAGAAAGACTTAAAAACAGTATGCTTGTTATAGTCTTTAATATTACTATTGAACGTGGCATATATGACATAATGGAATTTTATATTTTTCACTAGTTATTGTTCAATCCTTTTAGTCATATTCAACTCTCTGTGACCTAATTTTGAGGTTTTTCTTGGCAAAGATACCGGAGTGGTTTCCCATTTCCTTGTTCAACTCATTTTACAGATGAAGAATGAAGAATGGCAAAAAGGATTACACAACTAGTATGTAGTCTGAGGTCAAATTTGAACTCAGGAAGATACATATTTTTTAATTTGTTTGTTTTGTTTTTTGGCCTAGACCTATGATGGACAGAGGTGTGGCAAATCCCTTTATTTATGCATATTGGCACCTCAACTATAACCCATACTCTAAAGGAGCTGATTTAAGTGAACCCTGTGAGTTTTTATAATGTAATCAAAATATTAAAGATGTCAAAATATTGTTACTGTTAACCCCTCATTTAAACATGCCAATTTTCAGATTTGTAAATGAAATCTACTCTCAATTTTATCAGGACAGATGATCCACACAGAAACATATTTTCAGTTTTTAATTAAAATCACCTAGTTTTAATTATTTTTGATAAGATCATTGTTTTTATTCATACAAAAAAATGAGTTTTTTGAAATGCAAATTATTACTACTCTGATTCAGGAAACCATAAAGCAAGTGAAGACAGTGAAAATACCACTGAGTTTGGGTGCTTCTTTTAGTCTGAGAAATGATGTTTTCAATCTCCAGTATTTGAACCAAGAATTATTATTGCCAGAGAAAAGATAAATAAATTGTATATTTTCCATCTCTTTTTTCATTAGGGATTTATAATGTGACATTTTTGATTGAAAGTATATGTGAAATCTCAGCATTTCAGACATATCCATCCTCAAATAAAAAATTCAAAACTATATGCGATCATTTGGGAATTATTCATGAATTGTATTTTTCCACATTGTTGTTGTGCTCCATTGATATTGAGAATTGACTGCAAATACATGTATTTTTGAACAATTTAAGCATATTAAAAATTACTACATAAAAGCATATAAGTTAATATTTAAAATATTTAAAATGCGTGTAGTCCATTCTGTATTTTATGTGTTAGGGATTATAATATCAATGAGTTCCTATGTTAGAATTTATTTAAAATTACTTAGGTGCTCTGAATTACCAATCACTCACTCATGCATTTATTCCAGTATTTCTCTAAAATTATTAAATGCTTATACCACTATATGCAGATCATTGGGCTAGCAGATGAACAGATCACAGGAGCTGAGAAGGACATGATTCCTGCCCTCTGGTCCCAAATGCAAATTAATTTTTGGTTGTAAAATGGGGTAACAGATCATCTAAGCAGTAAGAAAGCTTCAGGATCTCACAGTGTTTACATTACTGCTTGTTGTGCACTTCCCTCATAAAAGGTCCCAGATATAATAGCAATATAACATATTGTCACACCAGCCTTCCATCTATCAGTTGTGAATTTTTGTGGCACTGCTGATCATCCACAATATTTTAACCAATGGAAAGAGTAAAGACCTTTAATAGGTATGTGTGTGTGTGTGTGTGTGTGTGTGTGTGTGTGTGTGTGTGTGTGTATGTTTGTGTGTGTGAATAACAGTAGGGGAAGACTGATCCTTCCTTATTTTGGGTGATCTAAAGCTACTGAAAAGAATAAGGGGGTACCATTCACAGATGACCATAAGGTTCTGGAAGAGTGAAAAGAAGGATTATCATAACAGTGAAGCAATGCTTGGATTACTCTACTTCAAATATGATTCTGAGGGGAAATGAACCGTGTACACAAATAAATTATGAAACAAAGCAAAACATAATAAATATATAGAAATGGCAGAGTGGTATTCAGCATAAGAGGAATAAATTTGCAACTTGGAACATTAGGGAAGAGTCTTTGAAGGAAGCTATAATTGAACAGTGTGCCTCAAGTCAGGAAGATCTGAGTTCAAATGTGGCCTCCAACACTTCCTTAATGAAGTGTCCATCAAGTCACTTAACCTGTCTGTAGCAATTTTTTTTCATTTGTCAATAGATGATAATAATGACACTTTATTTCCTAATGGTGTTGTGTGAGTCAAATGAAATAATATTAGCAAAGGGCTTTGCATGCCTTAAAATGTAAATATTCATTATTATTTTTAATAATTATTTTAACTTCAGTTTTGAAGAGAGAACATTCCACTGTGTATCATAATAATTTCTGTATTAGTTCTATTGCTCTTAAAAGATAATAAACTGAGGACAGAGAACATATCATACTTTTCTTTGTACCTTTTCAGCATCTAGCCCACTTTACTGAATATGGTATGATCTTCATAAATGTTTATTGATCTATCTACTTATTGATCTTTAACTAAATTAGTATTTTTTTCAAGAGGAAAAGAGTGACATAAAGGATAAATTGAGAATTATGATGGGAAAAATGCATGTCAAATTCTTTGCCCTCTCACTTTGCCTAGATGTTATATTCATATCTGAGTCAGTCTTGAAATTGACAGGAAGGGTGTTCTCCAAAGATTTCTTTTAATAGGCATTCTTTTCCTGATCTCAAGGGCATAGCTATATTCAGCAATATCATCATAATACACTTTTCTTTTTCTTTTTCTGAGGCTGGGGTTAAGTGACTTGCCCAGGGTCACACAGCTAGGAAGTGTTAAGTGTCTGAGACCAGATTTGAACTCAGGTCCTCCTGAATTCAGGGCTGGTGCTCTATCCACTGCACCACCTAGCTGCCCCCCATAATACACATTTAATCATAACATGGGGACTCAAGAGGAGCAACATACATGGGTGGAAAATTAATGTGTGGATTTAATCATGGGAAGATGGTACTTATATTCAACATAATTTTAAAATTGTCTCCCTTAAGTACCAAGGCAGCTTGGCACTTAAAATTCCTCATTGTAAATATCTACATAACTAAAATTATAAATCTTTGATAAACTGAGATGATGAAATGTCTTCATCCAACTATAGTTCCCAACTGAGGTTAAATTCAGTATAAATGTTTTCATGAAATCACAAGAGTGATTTGAGAAAGCCGGGAACTGAAAGACATCTTAAACATATTATTGTAGATATTGTCTAATATGAACATTGTATAGGATGCTTTTGCTGAATTATTTTTCTCTGGGAAAGTTGCAGCTGGTGGTATTTGTAAAATGATTATGATATAGATATGGGTGGCATTAATAAAATTAGTTTTTAAAAGGAAATATTGACAGTTTGGAAATATTACTTGGTCAGAACCTAGTAACATGGATTGTTTTGTAAAGTTGCCAGGCCAGGATCATGTTTTTTGCTCTTCTTTATATCCCTAATGCTTGGCTGATCATCAAATGTTTAATAAATGTTTGTCGATTGACTGCAGTCCTTTAGTGGTACAGAAAGAGCAATAATGGATATAAACAGTACTAGGGATTATTGGTAGAGTATGGCAAAATAGACTCCCTTATTCATAATTGCCCTGGCCATACATGTAACAAATATGTGATGAAGTACATGGAAATTATTTACTTTAATCAATGGTCCATAGTACTGTAAACCATTAATTAAAATAATTAAATGACATGTACTTTATTGCTGTATGCACCCATTATCTTAAGATAAACCTATTGTGTCTTACTTTGTAAGTGAAGTAATAACAAGCATATGAAGGGATGGGGGAACTTGTTCTTTCATGAATTGAAAGGTAATGAAGAGAAATCCCTTGGAAACAGCTAGTTCCTCACAGTAAGGCGGAATGGAAAGGAGCTGAGGGAATATTTTGTAGTGGAAGACCCAAGGTTGGAGCATGAGGAATCAAAGAAAAAGGAGTAGGGATTTAATCAGTATTTGAGAGGAAACAATTCTAAGTCATATAGACAAAACTAACATGACTAATCCATACTATTAAATTAAAATTATTCTTGTAGGTACATATATGTGAACATCCATGTATATACATACAAAACCAATGTGTTTTATTTGGGATCTTGGTACAGAAGGATCTTAGGGATCTTAGAAACTCCCTGTATCAATTTAGATTGCTTAGCTATCACTAGTGGATAGAGCACCAGCCCTGAAGTCAGGAAGACCTGAGTTCAAATATGGTCTCAGACACATAACACTTCTTAGCTGTGTGACCCTGTGTAAGTCACTTAACCCCAATTGCCTCAAAAAAAGAAGAAAGAAAGAAAGAAAGAAAGAAAGAAAGAAAGAAAGAAAGAAAGAAAGAAAGAAAGAAAGAAAGAAAGAAAGAAAGAAAGAAAGAAAGAAAGAAAGAAAGAAAGAAAGAAAGAAAGAAAGAAAGGAAGGAAGGAAGGAAGGAAGGAAGGAAGGAAGGAAGGAAGGAAGGAAGGAAGGAAGGAAGGAAGGAAGGAAGGAAGGAAGGAAGGAAGGAAGGAAGGAAGGAAGGAAGGAAGGAAGAAAAGAAACTTGCTTAGCTCTGCAATTTAAAATCTAAGAATTACTTGGATAGTGAAAGGTTAAACAATTTACTCAGGATCATATAGTCAGTAGGTATAAAAGAGGATTTGAAGTCTTCTTGGCACAGAAACCAGCTCTTTTTCTATAATGTCATACTACTTCTTTATCTGTTCATCTCTCTGTGTGTCTATATAATTATTCTGTCCCAAGTTTTTCTCTGTTTTCATGGTGCAATATTGTATAAGGGATTGAATATTGGACTCAGAGCCATGGACTCCATCCTGCTTTAGTATAAACTAGATATGTCATCATATGCAAATCACCTAACTTCTCTAAAACTCCGTTTTCCCATTGGTACAGTGAAAAGGACAACATTTCTAATGTTATAAATTTGCTATGAAGAAAGTGCCTGGTAAATCTTAAGGCATAATACCAATCTCAGTTAATATTAAGTGATTAGAATTGGACTTGTCTTTCATTTCTATAGGTTAGTCCTAGATAAAGAAACTCAACAATAAATGCAAATTGGCACCTTTTCTATAATTTACGTATATATATATATATATATATATATATATATATATATATATATATATATATATATATATATATACATGTATATAAAAGATTAGGGGTGGGACAGCTAGATGAGGCAGTGTATAGAGCACCAGCCCTAAAGTCAGAAGGACCTGAGTTCAATGTGACCTCAGACATTTAACACTTCCTCCCTGTGTGATCCTGGGCAAGTCACTTAACCCTAATTGCCTCAGAGGAAAAAAAAAGAAAGAAAGAAGAGAAAAAAGATTAGGAATCTTAATGCTAGTAGTTAGGGTCCCCTAGGAGTATGTGTCAGAGGTGGGCCTTGAAGTTTGGTCTTCCCACCTTGAAGATCATTTCTTTATCTACTATATCATATTGACTCTTGAACTCTTATTAAAAATATAATACACTATGAGTGAACAAGTTTGTCATAAATATATAAGGTTTAATATTCTTAAATGTTTTGCTTTGGGAATGTGATTTAGTATTTGGAAGGAGTTTTAAATAAAAGGTAAAATGTGATTTGGGCTTTTCATTGTTAATGTAATGTTCACTTAAATGAATTGAATATTAGACTTAAATAATGAAGTAATGGATTTAAGGTTTTGTTTTTGTTTTTGTTTTTTCTCTTAGGGAAAATACTTTATTATTTTCTTTGTCTTCTATCAAGGCTCAGCTCAGGTGTTAACTCTTCTGTGAATCCTTTTATGATTATCTCTGAGTTATAGTGCTTCTTCCCTCCATAAATTATCTGACATTAAGTTATTGAGGTTTATATTGTATTTCCTAGTACCATGTAAGCTTCTTGAGGGCTAAGACCATCCTTTCTATTTCTCTCTCCCATACTTAGCAAAATGTCTTATATAAAGTAATAAAAAATATAATGATAGTGTGTAAATTTTGTATTTAAAGACAGAGACAAAAGTGATGTCTCCATCTCAAATGTTTATATGAACTAGTTGTGCCCAACTTGAGGTAGTGTGTTCTTAGCTTGTATTGATCTAATTAGACATAACCACATATGCTGTATGTAGTGATGTTGTTTTGGTCCTCTTCAAGAATGAAGGGAAACAACAACAATTTAAAGGTAAGCAAAGCAATGGAGAACTATTTGAAGGTTCCTGAATTTCTTGACTGCATACTAATTAGTAAAAATCCCTAGATAATAGCTTTAAAACTCGCTACAAAGTTTTCTTGTCCACCTCTCTCATAGAATCTTAGGTTTAGAGGTAGGATTGGCTCCAACAGATCATCAAGTTCTATCCTCTCATTTTATAAATAAGGAAACTTATATAAGTACTGGGCAGCTAAGAGTCTTGGAGCTCATAAAAGTAGGAAGTGTCCAAAGAAGGAATGGAATATCTCCCTCACTGTAAGTTTAGTGCCCTGTCCATTACTTTATGTGGTTCTATTTTTATTGTGAGAATCCCCCCCCCCCCCACTGAGGCTGGGGTTAAGTGACTTGCCCAGGGTCACACAGCTAGGAAGTGTTAAGTGTCTGAGACCAGATTTGAACTTGGGTCCTCCTGAATTCAAGGCTGGTGCTCTATCTACTGCGCCACCTAGCTGCCCCCATGGTTGTATTTTTATTGAGTAAGAAACTGAGGTTCAAAAAAGTTAGATAATATTCATAAGGGAGCACAGGTAACAAATAGCAGTCAAGATTTAAATATACATTTTCTGACAACAAATGCAGGACTTTTTCACTGTGAAACATAATTCATTTCTCCATATAGAAAGGTATATATATTATTATTTTTCTAATTGAATTATGTGAGAAAAAGGCCAATCTTGTACTATTTTAAGATGCACATTAATATCCACAGTGTAAATTTTATTCTTTTAGTCATATTACCTTGCTGCTAAAATTTTTCTACTCTCTTATGTAATTGACAATATTTAAAACCACATGCTGGGATCTGAAATATAGCATATGAGAAATGAAAGAGATATCACTAGAAAAAAAGCACCATTAAAATATAGGATTGATCTTTGATAATATTTGTGTAGACAGTATAGGACTAAATGAACTGGTACAGAGTAGTGATCTAAATAAACCAATAACAAATGATGTAAAGAATGGGATATAATATGTTCAGAACTCCTAAAAGTAGCTATTAAATGTAGAGATCAATTTCAAATCAGCAATATCAGTATTCTGTGTTTTAGTATTCTCAACTCTAATCTGAAAAATATTTTATATAATTTCACTTCAAACATGATACCAAATACTTAAGTTCTATAGCTATGGTAACCAGTTCATTGAGAGAAATTATAACCTTTATTACTTTAGAGTTAGTTTAATGCTATCATTTTAATTTTATTTATTTAATTATTTTATTTTTATTAAAGCTTCTTATTAACAAAACATATGCATGGGTAATTTTTAACATTGACCCTTGTAAAGCCTTCTGTTCCAAATTATCCCCTCCTTTCCCCCATCTCCTCCCCAGATGGCAAGTAGTCCAATACATGATAAATATGTTTAAATATATGTTAAATCCAATATATGTATACATATTTATACAGTTATCTTGCTGCACAAGAAAAATCACATCAATAAGGAAAAACAAAACTGGGTAAGAAAACAAAATGCAAGCAAACATCAGTAAGAGTGAGAATGCTATGTTGTGGTCCACACTCAGCTCCCTCAGTCCTACCTTTGGGTGTACATGGCTCTCTTCATCACTGAACAAGTGGAACTGGTTTGAATCATCTCATTGTTGAAGAGAGCCCCATCCATTAGAATTGGTCATTGTATAGTCTTCTGGTTGCCATGTATAAAGATATCCTGGTTCTACTCATTTCACTCAGCATCAGTTCATTTAAGTCTCTTTAGGCCTCTCTGAAATCATCCCGCTGATCATTTCTTACAGAACAATAATATTTTATAATAATACCATAACTTATTCAACTATTCTTTAATTGATGGGCATCCATTCAGTTTTGCCACTACAAAAAGGGCTGCCACAAACATTTTTGCACATATGGGTCCCTTTCCCACCTTTAAAATCTCTTTGGTATATAGGCCCAGTAGAAACACTGCTGGGACAAAGGATATGCACAGTTTGATAGTTTTTGAGCATAGTTCCAGATTGCTCTCCAGAATGGTTAGAACCTCACAGTTCCACTAACAATGTATCAGTGTCCCAGTTTTCCCACATCTCCTCCAACATATGTCATTATCTTTTCCTATCATCTTAGCCAATCTGACAGGTGTGTAGTAGTATCTCAGAGTTATCTTAATTTGCATTTCTTTGATCAATAGTGATTCAAAGCACCATTTCATATGATTACAAATAGTTTAAATTTCTTCATCTGAAAATTGTTCATATCCTTTGACAATTTTTCAAGTGGACAATGGCTTGAATTCTTATAAAGTTGAGTCAATTCTTTATTATATATAAATAATATATATGTATATATATATATATACATATATATTATTTATATATATATATGAGGCTTTTGTCAGAACCTTTGAATGTAAATGTTTTCCCAGTTTATTGGTTCCCTTCTAATCTTGTCTGCATTATTTTTGTTTGTACAAAAACTTTTTAACATAATATAATAAAAATTATCTATTTTGTGACCAGTAATGATCTTTAGTTCTTTTTTGGTCACAAATTCCTTCCTCCTCTATAGGTCTGAGAGGTAAACTATCCTATATTCTTCTAGTTTACAATATCATTCTTTATGTCTAGATCGTGAACCCATTTTGACCTTATCTTGGTATACAGTGTTAGGTGTGGGTTGATGCCTAGTTTCTGCCATACTAGATTCCAATTTTCCCAGCAGTTCTTGTCAAATAGTAGATTCTTATCCCAAAAGCTGGAATCTTTGGGTTTGTCAAACACTAGATTGCTATAGTCATTGACTATTTTGTCCTATGAACCTAACCTATATCAACTGCTCTATTTCTTAGCCAGTACCAAAATGGTTTTGATGACCGTTGCTTTATAATATTGTTTTAGATCTGGTTCAGCTGTGACACCTTCATTTGTTTTATTTTTCATTGATTCCCATGAAATTCTTGACCTATTATTCTTTCAGATGAATTTTGTTGTTATTATTTCTAGGTCAGTAAAATAGTTTCTTGGGAATTTGATTGGTATATGCTCTTAATTTATTGAAGAAAATGAAGATTATATAAATGAATAAAATGAACCCCAAGAAGAAACTATAGGGCCTGGAGAGTTGAAGGAATTTGCTGAGTGTTACACACTAAGTAGTGGCAGAGCTTGGGTGAAAATCTACACCTTCTTTCAATACTTTAAAAGATGATATTATTACTGGTGTTGATAACACTCTCAGTTGATGTAGAATACAAATATTTTGAATCATATAGCCATAGATTTATAAATGTAAGAAACTTTAGGGGTTATTTAGTCTAACCTCATTTTGCAAATGAGGAAACTGAGGTGTCAAGAGGTGATATGCCTAACTGGGTGTCATATTGGTTAATATAAGTAATAATAATAGGAGATTTTGACTGGATATAATTTCAGTGGTATAGATATGTTTACTGGGAAAGAGACTCCTTCTACCCATGAAAGTTAGCATCTTCACAAATTATAATCTTGTAGAGTCTCCTAGATCATAGAGAGGTTAGATAACCTTTCTTGGGTCACATGAATAATATATATTAGAGGCAAAAATTGAATCTGGGCATTGGCTTTGAGGCCAGTTCTTTATCTAGTATGCAAAAGTGCCTTTATAATAACAATAAAAATAATAAATAGTAATAAATAGTTATGAAGCATATATTTTAACTCATTAGTAAGTGCCAGAGCTAGTATTTAAATCCAGTTCCTCTGACTTCTAAATGCAGGAATCTTTCCTCTAATCCACATTGTTCCACCTTCAAATTCTTTTTTTTTTTTGGCAGCAAGTTTATTTTTAATACACATTGCTTTATGAATCATGTTGAGAGAGAAAAACCAGAGCAAAAAGTAAAAAACATAGGAGAGATTAAAAAAAAGACAAAAAAAAGAAGTGAACATAGTATGTGTTGATTTACATTCAGTCTCCTTAGATCTTTTTCTGGATGCAGATGGCAGTTTCTGTCCAAAGTCTATTGGGATTACTTTGGATTACTGATTTGCTAAGAAGAACCAAGTCTTTCATAGTTGATCATCATACATTCTTGCTGTTATTGTGTATAACATATTTCTGATTCTGCTTGTTTCACTCAACATCAGTTCAGTAAACCTTTCCAGGTCTTTCTATAATCACTTTTAAAGACATTAATATTCTATTCCCTTCATACACCACAACTTGTTCAGCCATTCCCCAATTGATGGGTAACCAGTCCTTTTCCAATTCTTTGTTGCCACAAAAAATTTTGCCCATGTGAGTCCTTTTTCCCTCCTTTATGATTTCTTTGGCATATAGACCCAGTAATGGCACTGCTCAGTCAAAGAGTTTTCACAATTTTATAGCCTTTTGGGCATAGTTCCAGATTGCTCTCAAGTATGATTGTATAATTTCATAAGTCTATCAACAATGCATTAGTGTCCCAATTTTCCCACATCCCCTCTAACATTTGTCATTATCATTTCCTGTCATTTTAGCCAATCTGAGAGGTGTGAGGTGGTATTTCAGAATTGTTTTAATTTGCAGTTCTCTAATCAGGAGTACTTTACACCTTAAAATTTTAAGGTTTACATTTTCTTTAGCATGAATGCTGTCTTCACTGACACATATCATAATGCTTCCTTAACTTGTTGGGATGTATGCCCCAATTCACATGCTTTAATCAAACTAGAGATAAGCCCATTTCCATTTTATCTTCTCGACTCTATGTTCCTTGGACATCATCTTCAAGATTACTTCCATACCACTGGAATAAAACTACTAGATGCAGGGGACCAATGTGGGAAAATGAAAAAAGAAACTAGTTTTAAGATCTTGTCCTTTTTTAAAATTTTTATTATTATTATTTTTTATAAATATTTTTATTAATTTTATAATTATAACATTTTTTGACAGTACATATGAATAGGTAATTTTTTACAACATTATCCCTTGTACTCCCTTCTGTTCCGAATTTTTCCCCTCCTTCCCTTCATCCCCTTCCCTAGATGGCAGGCATTCCCATACATATTAAATATGTTATAGTATATCCTAGGTACAATATATATGTGCAGAACCGAATTTTGTTGTTGTTGTTGTTGTTGTTGTTGTTGTTGCAAAGGAAGAATTGGATTCGGAAGGTAAAAATAATCTGGGGAGAAAAACAAAAAATGCTAACAGTTTACAGTCATTTCCCAGTGTTCCTTTTCTTCTGTCCATCATTAATCAATTGGAATTGGATTAGCTCCTCTCTATGTTGAAGATATCCACTTCCATCAGAATACATCCTCATACAGTATCATTGCTGAAGTGTATAATGATCTCCTATTTCTGCTCCTATTTCACTCAGCATCAGTTGATGTAAGTCTCTCCAAGCCTCTCTGTACTCATCCTGCTGGTCATTTCTTACAGAACAATAATATCCCATAACATTCATTTCCATAATTTCCCCAACCATTCTCCAATTGATGGGCATCCGTTCATTTTCCAGTTTCTAGCCACTACAAAAAGGGCTGCCACAAACATTTTGGCACATACAGGTTCCTTTTTCTTCTTTAGTATTTCCTTGGGATATAAACCCAGTAGTAGCACTACTGGATCAAAGCACAGTTTGATAACTTTTGGGGCATAATTCCAGATTGCTCTCCAGAATGGTTGGATTCTTTCACAATTCCACTAACAATGCATCAGTGTCTCAATTTTTTCACATCCCCTCCAACATTCATCATTATTTGTTCCTGTCATCTTAGCCAATCTGGCAGGTGTGTAGTGGTATCTCAGAGTTGTCTTAATTTGCATTTCTCTGATCAACAGTGATTTGGAACACTCTTTCATATGAGTGGAAATAGTTTCAATTTCATCATCTGAACATTGTCTGTTCATATCCTTTGACTATTTATCAATTGGAGAATGGCTTGATTTCTTATAAATTAAAGTCAATTCTCTGTATATTTTTGAGATGAGGCCTTTATCAAAACCTTTAACTGTAAAAATGTTTTCCCAATTTGTTACTTCCCTTCTAATCTTGTTTGCATTAGTTTTGTTTGTACAAAAAGATCTTGTCCTTAAAAAAAAAAAAAAAAAAGCAGTGAATAATCTAGGAACTTCATAACAGGTACAACTTTAGGACTAAATTAATGGAGACACAGTTGACACTTTTATGCATACTTCAGATTCAGAGATGCCAAATAAAGACTGAAGATTAGTTAAATAAGAATCTATTAATTGATCACCTTATCTTGGTTTACTGAGAATAATATGTCAAACACTGACTTTGAAAGCACATACAGAGAAGATAAAAGAGGGAGTCAGTGCCAGTAATAATATTATCTTAAAAGTGTTTACCTTAGGTTGAGAGTCAGTTTAGTTTCCTTATGAATCATTGCTCTTTCCTCTACTGCATATGTAATATTCTATTGTAACAGAATATATATATTAAGTTTGAAAATAGTCTTTCTATTCTGAGAGGATAGGCAGATGTAAAATTAAGATGCCTGAAACTAACTTTAAAGGGATCTATACTCACTAATATTCCTCTATTACCAGTAGATCCTCTTAACATAGAACTCTTTGTTGTAACAAAGAAAAAACAATTGTACAAAATCTACTAATAAAGTAATTATGTATAATATCAGTGTTTCACCTTCCTTCTAAAAAAAGAAATTTTTTGTCATTTGTTCTTTTTTCCTTTGCTATTAGAAAGAATATGCTGTAGAGAAAAATAATTTACTGTGCTTTTCACATTATAGGTACTCAAAGAATATTAAATGAATGAATACAGCAAAAAATAGTATCATCAGTAATCCTGCTTTCATTCATTTTGGAGCTCCATTGGCTAACATAGATCACAATCTTTCTAAAAATATAGTTTTAAAGTATTATCTAAGGAAGAAGAGAATTTATTGAATTTTTTGACAGACATGCAACTAGTTTCAGATGTAGTATTTGAAGTTAGAGTTTTCAAAGTTCAACACAAAATCTACTATACCACTATGCCTTTGAGATACTTAAAAGCAAAAGTTCTCAAACTTTCTGATCTCAGGATCTTTTTAGAGTCTTAAAATTTTTTGAGGATTCCTCTATGGACTTTTGTTTAGATTGAATATATCTATGGATATTTACCATATTAGAAATTTAAACCATCTAAGTATTATGAAAATGCTGGGTGATTATTTCCTGTTCTTTGTTTTCCTTTTTAAACTTTTTAAATTACCTGAAAAGGTCTTATGGACTCTCAGAGTTGCCAGACCACATTTTGAATATCCCTGTCTAAGAGAATCTAAACATCTAATATCATGAAATTAATTTTTGATTAGCATCAAGATTTAGATACAACTATTAAAATCTGATGAGTGTTTTGCCTTCCTCTGGGCAGTTAGGTGATGTAGTATATAGAGTACTGACCTAGAGTCAAGAAGACCTCAATTCAAATTTGGCCTCAGGCATCTAATTAATGTATGATCTTGGGGAAGTCACTTAACTCTACTTTAGTTTCTTCTCTGTAAAATGAGCTGAAGAAAGAAATGACAAAACACTCCAGAATCATTGCAAAAAAAAAAAAACAAAAACAAAAACAAAACAAAGCAACAACAACAACAACAAAAACAAACAAAAAAAAATTCTCAAATGAAGTCACTGAACAACAAATGCTTTCTCCATATGTCACCAATTCTTGCCTCTTGAAATTCTTCCTATGCTTTAAGGCCCAATTCTACCTATTCTTTCAGGCTACATACCAATCAATCAACCAATAAGTATTTATCATGTGCTAGGCATTGGGGAAACACAGACAAAAATTATACATATTTATTATTGTCTAGGTGCTGAGGAAATATAAGCATTCCCTCAAGGAATTTATTATCCATCAAAGAAACAAACAATATGTGTACATGTAGGGATAAGGATAGGAATTGAAATTGGACATGTGATTTTACTGGTACAAAGCATTCCCAAATAAAGAAACTATCTCTGCCATTTCAGATCAACACCTTTTCTCAATGTACTTAATGTGGAAAAGTTGTGGCAGATATTCAGAGAAATTAGAGATTATATTATATAGAGACACTAAAGGTCTTGAAGACGTTCAAGTGGTGGAATTTTATTTTCAAGGCAGTGGAGAGCGATTGATTTCTCACAAACATTGCATGCTGAAAGTAGCATTACAATATTCCACAGAGAGTGCATTTATGCAAGTCTATTATGCTAGGCATTGTACTAAGCACTTTCCAACAATTCTGTAAGGTAGTTGCTGTTATCTTCATTTTCCGGGTTGAGAAAACTGAGACATACAGTGATTAAGTGACTTGTCCCTAGTCATACAGTTAGTATCTGAAGCTAGATATGAATTCAGTTTTTCCTGACTCAAGTCCAATGTTCTATCAATTGTTCTACCTAGTTGCCTAGAGTAGAGAAAGAGTTCCTTTTGCATACTAAAACCATTGTATTCATCTAGCTGTGGCGTAAAAAGAAATGATGGAAATAATAAACACATATGTGAGAGAAATTTTGGATGAAGCATCTAAAGAACCTGGTGATTTATTGGATGAACTCCTGAGCCTGAATGAATAAAAGGTCGAGTTAATTTGATATTCTTACAATGTAGCAACAATGATCCAACCAGACTTTAAAACATGTTCTTATATATTGAGCCCTGAAGAAAACTGGATCAGAAGTCATTAGGTAAAAACTGGATGTACACTTGACTAATATGTTATACTAGGGATCCTTGATCAGATATGAGTTAGACTAAATATCCTTTGAAGTCTTCCGGCTTTGAGATTGTACAATTTTCTGAAAATCTTCCTTTCTCAATAAGTGTTATTTATTATTCAGAATTTTGCTTCTCCTCTCTGCTCTGTCTCCTCTAAACTATTCTCTGTTCATTCACCCTCCTGTTGCATGATCTCAAAGTCTGTTACCCTCCTACTTATCATCTACTTCATTTTATCAATATTTTTTTCTAAACTGTTACATCCACATAGTCCTGATCAGATTACAATGTAGCAAAATTGTCACATTTCTGGGCACTCTTTGCCTCTTGTAATGCATTCTTAGATTATATAAACCTTGAAGTTTCTTTATTATTTACACTTCTCATATTGAGTTTACATACTACTAATGACCCCAGAATTCAGCTGAATTATTATTTGCCCATATTACTTCCATCTTGTACTTCTGAAGTTTTTTTTAGTCCAGATATGATGTTACATTTATTAAATTCCACCTTATTAGATTGATCTTAGTGTTATAGTTAATGAAGATTTTTTGGGGATAATGACCTTGTCCTCCAGAATATTTTAGTTATCATCACCTTCTTTAGATATCCCTTTATCATCATCATCAATAAAAGCATTAAATGCATGGCAGATCCCTGGGGCCCTTCACTGGATACTTAGCTTTCCTCTAAGTCTTCTCTAGGTTAAATATACCATGTTCTTTCATCCAATCCTTGATTGAATCATCTCAAGGTTTGTCAATCTTCCAAGCTGATATTATTGACTACTCTTTCAGTCCAGCCTTTCAAGTAGTTCCAAATTCAACTACTTATACTATTGCCTAAGCAATATCTCCCCATCTTTTCATAGAAATTGCATGAATGTAATTAAATCAATACTAACATTCCTTATAAGGTTATGTCAGTCAATTAGTCTGTAATTCCCATTCCCTCTGACTTCCCTGTCTAAAACACTTTTGCACATTCACCACTTTTCAATGTATTACCTTTTTTTAGAATAAAAGTTCATAGAAATGGAGGTTATCTTGCTTATTTGTGCTTATTTTAGCAGTATCTACTACCATGCCTTACACATAATAATTTTTTTTCATTTATCATTTGTGAATTTAATCATTCATTAACACACATACATTAACAAACATAAATGCTTAGGTTAATTTGATCAAAAGCTCTGCTAGAACCTTAATAAATTATAACCTTAACCTTCTGCTGACCTGTCTTCAGTGTCTGGAGACACATTCACTAAACCTTTCTAGTAAAGTTAGTATGGAAGAAAAGAGATTAAGTATTTAAATAGATCTGAAGGAGAGGCTTGGGTAGCCTTCAGTCATCTTCTAAAAGAAATTGAATGATCATGTTAAAGTAGGGATTTAATTTGTGTATGGGTTGAATTAGAACTATGGGTTGAATGGTTTGAAGGAACCAGTAAGGTCATTTCTAACTCTAAATTCTGTGATTCTGAGTGAATCCATGACAGATATATTTTCTCCATTCTCATGAGTAGGATAAGACCCAGCATCTAATGAGTGCTTTGAATTCCTCATTGAGACAGGCTATAAAGAAAGAACAATATCATCATGAAATGTTGAGATGATCAAGTATTTCATAATGGAAGTACAGAAGCAATGAACAGCAAAATGAATATTTTTATTCTCAAGCTTATTACAACATGTAATTTTAGACTTTATGTCATTGTATATCAAAGCCAACAAGGTAAGTTTTTATAAGATAATTTGCAATTCTACTACTTATTGTGAGACAAGATACTCTTAGATGAGAAAGAAAACAATAAAATAAATAACATTCTTCCTGAAATGAGATATATTGCCATTTCTTTGCAGCCAGCAATTTTTAACAACAGACTTTCTTCTCCATTCTCTTAATCAAATCTCTGGTCCAGATTGATTAGCTCTTGCATAAACAATTCCAGCCTTCCCTGGGTCATCTTTTCTGTGTTTCTCATTCTCTTCAGCTAATTCTTTAGTGAACCTGACAATACTATCTTTCCTGGAGAAAGATTTATGGAAAAAATGATTTGTTAATTATATGAGGGTTTGTTATCCTCATTAAAGAAATTTTAGGACAAACTTCCAGATAATTCCAAAATTTATAGATTAGTGTGTTTTTTAAATTATTTTCTCAATTTATTTTTAATTATAGATTCTTCTCTAATAATTCCCAGAACTGAAAAAAAAATATGAAATCCTGAAAGATGAAGGCACTAGGGTTGTACGTGTGTGTGTGTATGTATGCTGATTTTCACTTGTCAGGGATATTTCCTTCTCCAAAGGTATTTAAGGCATTTAGTTTGTTGCTGAAAGAAAAAATGATCAACAATTTATTGATCATTAAATAGCCTAATTAATAAATTGATTATTAATTACCCAAAAACTGTTGTCTCTCTGTTTTTTTTTTCATTTGTCACATGTCTATGAATGAAGAAGATTATTTTCACAGTTGGCCAAAGAATAGACTGGAAAGGATAAAGGGAGATAAGTTAGAAAGTCTTTATAATAGTTCTGGCAAGAAGTGATGAGTAACTACAAATGTTATAGAGATAAAATTGATTGGGCTTAAATATAAGTGCTTAATTTACATACAAATGCTTAATAAATGTTTGTGGGATTTAATTGAATTGAATTAGTGACTAATTGTATGGGATGGAGGATGTGGTACTGAAAATCAAGGACAGCTTGGGAGACACCTTCTTTGAAGAATTGTTCTGACCCAAGAAAGGGAGGCACATTTGCTATAATATGGAGACTGCAGAACATGGAAAAGAGTGAATGGATGAGTGAATGAATAAAACTTTCTTCACTATTCACTATGTGCCAAATACTGTGATAAACACTGGCATTATATATGGAATAGTGAGACAGTCCTTGATTTCAAGGAACTTAAATTCTAGAGGCAGCTCTCGACAAGTAGAGCTGGAGTTAGAAAGAAGTGAATTCAAGCCTCCGATACTTACTATTGTTGTTATTGAAGTTATCTGTCTTTTTTTTTTCTTAAAATGGATCATGACATGAAGATGATGCCATGACTTGCATATAAATTGGATTTAAGTGAGGGACAATTGTGCAAAATTGCCAGCCTCACTTTCTCTTCTGTGGCTATGTGAGTTCAGTAGCAAGATATACTTCAGCACAGGTAGAGATGACCCTGTTTATAATGAGAGAACTTTGAATTATTAGAGAGTGACAAAGAAATTTAGGAGTCAAAACTTTCTTTTCTACTTTTTAGTAGCTGTTCTGCTGAGGAGACAGAGGTCATAACACAAGCAGAGACAGTTGCCAGGGTTCAAGTCTCTATAGGTTTTGCTCCTATGGCTGATAGAATGGGAGTAGAAGAAGGGATTTTGGTCTAGGGGTGCTACAGCAGGTTGCTGCTGTTTCCAAATTCTTAGGCATTAGCTCTTTGAGTTATTTTCACCAATTTGGGCACAAGGATGAGAGAATTTGGAGTAGTGACAGATTGGTTTAAATAGGGATATTCAGATATGGAGTCAGATCAATGTTAACTGAGTGACTGTGGGGAAATCACAAAATCTCCTTAACCCTAGTATCCTCATTTGTAAAATGGGAGTGCCTAGCCCTTGTACTACATCTTGCTTAGCAAGTGCTTTATAAAACTTGAAATACCATATAAATGCAATCCCTACTATATAGGATTGTGTGAATGCTTTAGCATTTATTGAGGATTGTGAACTTATTTATTACCAATATCCTATACTGCTAGGGCATTTTTCTGTGTTACTTACTAGTGGTTAATTCATACTCTTACAGCTTGTTTGCTAATTATTTCATCCTAGACATATGGGAATACTTATAGCGCTGTAATTATTACCAATATCTGGTATTATATTAAGACATTGTTGTTCATCAATCACATTTAGTTATAACTATATAAGATTTCTTCTCAAATAGCCAATAAAATTATGGAATGTTATACTCAAGTGAGTTTAAAACTTTTAAAAGTTTAATTTGTATATGATATTCCCTAAGTTTTTATTTATAAATAGGAAATTAAGATTAAAATATAGGAAAGACTTCCCCCCAAGTTACAAAAAATTGTGCTAAAATTATAATGAAATTCTTTTTACTGGAGTCAAATCAATTCAATAGATATTTATTAAGCACCTCCTATGACCCAGCAATGTGATCATTAAGAGTAGAACATAACTGAAACAACTCAATAACAACTCAACAAAAATGAATCAGATACTGTATGGTGGCACAGAAAAGAGTACTTGATTCAGAAAAACATAATTTGAATCTTGTTCATGCCATTCACCAGATGTATGATTTAAGACAAGTTATTTAACCTTTCTGAATTCCTCCTCTATGAAGGTAACTTGGAATAATTGCTTCTGAGATCCATTCCAGTTTCAAATCTATGTCCATAATTATAACTGCAAGTCCACAGAAAAGACTTTCAAATTCTTAAAAACAAATTACATGAGTCCTTATAAAATTCTAATCCAGTTCTTTCCATTAGAATTTTTTAAATTTTTAAAAAAATTATTTTATTAAAAAAAAAGGATAAGAAAAAGAAAACTGAAAAGGAATACAAAGCAAAACAAAAGAACATTGTCATGTGCCCAGCAGAACATCAGGAAAGATTCAAAATTTGTAACAACAAATTACTAGTTGAAGAAAGTATGTGTGTGTATATAATACACACACACACACACACACACACACACACACACACACACATATATATATATTAGTCAAAGAAACTATATTCATGAGTGTTAATCTTTTCTTTACTTCCTTGTAAATTATTATTTTTTCTCTGTTGAACACTTTTTTACTTTATTTTTTTCTCCCTTTCATCCCCTCCCTCACCACCCCCAAGCAGGCTGTAGTTAAGAAAGGATATATTTATGTATACATATGTAGATATATACATGTACATACATGCATACACACACCGCTCCTCCTTCACATGCACATACACCTATGTATCCTATACTTATTGACTCTTTGCTTTAGTTTTGTTCTTTAACTTGCATAAACTCCCTCTATCCATGGATCCCTCCCTTGTCTTCTTCCCTCACCCTTTACTTGCCCATCTGCTCAACCCTCCCCCCTTATTTCTTTATAGATTTTTGAGAGTATTATACCCTACATGGTGTATATGTAGTATTGCTTATTTAACCCATTCCTAATATGAGCAGGTTTCCAGAACTATAAGCACTCCTTTCCCCACTAATACCTGTGCCTATTTTTCCTCTGCACCTCATTTGTATAATATGATTACTATTTTTACTTTAACTCTGCTCCAAACTTTCTTTTCAGCTACACTATCATTGTTTTCAATCTTAAATGTAGGATATATATTTCCCATGCAAAAAAAAACAAAAAAAATCATAAGAAATTTGTTCAGGTTGAGTCCTTTGAAACTGATCTTTGATATTGGCTCTTATATGTTAAATTTTCTGTTCAGTTTGGGTTTGATTGATAGAAAGTCCTAAAAATCTGTAAATTCATTGAATATCCATTTTTCCTCATTCAATATTATAGATAATTTTGTTGGATATGATATTTTTGACCAAAGGCCTGGTTCTTTTGATTGTTGGTAGATATGATTCTAGGAACTGTGATCTTTTATTGTGGCTGCTCCTAAGTCCTATACAATTCTAATGGTAGCACCAGTGTATTTAAAATTATTCTTTTTCTAGTTTCCTGAAAAACTTTCTCTTTCATCTGGAGGTTTCAAAATTTGACAATAATATTCCTACAAATTTTCTACAAAAGATCTTGCTGAGATGGTAATTGGTGAATTTTTCTTTTTCTATTTCTATTTTCCTCTCATGTTCTATCACTTTTCTTGGATTGTTTCTTGCAATATTGTGTCAAGGTTCTTTTTTTGGTCACAACTTTCAGGCAGTCCAATTATTCTTACATTTTCTCTTTTTGATCTGCTCTCCAGATCTGTTGTTTTTCTTATGTTTCACATTCTGTTCTATTTTTTCATTCTTTATAATCTGTTTTGTTATTTCTTGGTCCCTCATAGCTTCACTAACTTCTCCTTGCCCATTTTCAAAAAGTTATTTTTATCTTTGAGACTCTGTATCTCCTTTTCTAGTTGATTAAAATTTTTTTTCATAATTGTCTTGTTTTTCTTGGATTTTTTTAGTTTTTCCTCAATTTTTAAGTTCCTTTTTTTTTTTTTTTTTTTTTTTTTTTTTTTGAGTTCTTCTATAAATGCTTTCTTGGCAGGGAGTTGTTTCACATTACTCCTTGGGGTAAGAGCTTTTTTTTTTTTTTTTTTTTTTTTTTTTTTGTATTTCAGTGGTCTCCTTTGACATAAACCCCTATCTTTGCTTTTCTCATAGTAAGTTTCTATGGTAGGGTTCTTTCCCCTTTACGAATTCATTTGTTAAAAATAAGAGGTATTCAGATAAGCAGCTCTAATTGTGGGTTGGGGGGGGGGTCTCAAGCTTCATTTCAGCTCTTCACTCTGACCTGGAACCCCAAACCAAGAACTCCACCCTACAGTAAGTGCTGGCAGTCACCAACATCCCTGTCCCTCTCACCTGTGTTCTGGTTTCTTCTCACTCAGGAACACAGCTCTGTAGCACAGCTGGGTGTAAGCAAAATTAGTCAAAGTTTCTTCAATCTTCCCAGACTTAGATCCTGGAAGGTAAAAGTTTCTGTGGTTCCTGCAGAGGCTCCAGCCACACACAACTAGCCCCAGGGCTCCTCACAGAGTCTACTGAACCAGCTTGGAGGTATTTGCACTTCATACAGGTTAATCCCTGATTCTAGGGTCTTTTTTCAAATTTTCTGGGGTTTCAGATCTGTACCTGGAGGACCTGTTCTGTCCCTGGAGGACCTGTTCTGTCCCAAGTCTTCATTTTTCACCAGTATATGTTTGCCCTGAGGCACAAATTTTGTAAAGGGCTAGAACTGAGCAAATGCACTTGGATAATGGAGCATGTGAGACTAATTGCCAATTGGACAATTCTCTATTAATATGTTTAAAGGATGACCCTCCCCAACTATTCTGTGCTGGCTGGATCGTTGGGTGTGGACAAAGAAGAGGAAGTGACATGAGTGGGTGGAGTAGGAGGAGGAAATTGAGGCATTCTTCTGGCAGTGGAGAGAGAGGAAGGAAGTGTGGAGATTGCTAGATCTAATCCACTGACAGGGACCTCAAAAGACCAAGAATAAAGATTTTTGACTATCCTGACTCCGGCTGATTCTAGGAAGACAGGGTTCCAGCAAATTTGTTGTTTGTGGGGGAAATCTGGAGAGCTTGAAATTTACCAGTTTACTTTTCCATCTTCCCACAATCCTCCCTGTGACTAAAGTTTTTACTAAAATATGTAGAAGGAAATTCAGTAAATAATTAATTTTTATAGATAATTTCCTTTATGCTAAAGACTTCACTTCTGAAATTACATCAAAACTTTTTGTATTTTGAAAATAGTCATTTTAACAACATTCCCTGCTAGTTATGATTGCATTGAGTTTCACAAATTTGTTTAAATGTTTTCCCCTTTACTGTTTAAGTTATAATTAGAAACATATTCAGAGAACCCAGTTTTTTGACAACTTCAATGGCAAATAAAGCATTGTCTATGCACTATGATTAGAAATGAATATTATTTATGTAGGCAAGTAGGTGGCTCAGTGGGTAGAGTCAGGAAGACCTGAGTTCAAATGTGAACACATGCCCTTGCTGTGACCCTGGGCAAGTCATTTAATTCAGTTTGCCTCAGTTTCCTCTTCTATAAAATGAGCTGGAGTCAAAAAATGGTAAACCCCTCTAGCATCTTTACCAAGAAAACACCAAATGAGGTCACAGAGCGTTAGACCCAACTGAACAATAAAATTATTTATATAGCCTGACCCATGTCTGTGCATTTGATCATAATAAGTAAGCTATCATCCCATAGTATAGACCTGAGTTTGAGTCCTATTTCTACTAAAAACTGGAAGTGTGATTTTGGATAAATTCAGGGTTTGGGTCTGCCTTATCTACCTTTCAGAGTATTCACTTGTGAGAGTCCAACAAGAAAATCTAAGGATGCAGAAAAAGCATTTGATAAAATCCAACATCCATTCCTACTAAAAATGCTTGAGAGTATAGGAATAAATGGACTATTCCTTAAAATAACAAGGAGCATATATTTAAAACCTTCAGTAAACATCATATGTAATGGTGATAAACTAGAACCTTTCCCTGTAAGATCAGGAGTGAAACAAGGTTGCCCACTATCACCATTACTATTCAATATAGTACTAGAAACTCTAGCCTCGGCAATAAGAGCCGAGAAAGAGATTCAAGGAATTAGAGTAGGAAATGAAGAAATCAAATTATCACTTTTTGCAGATGACATGATGATATACTTAGAGAACCCCAAAGACTCTGCTAAAAAGCTATTAGAAATAATTCGGAATTTTAGCAAAGTCGCAGGATACAAAATAAATCCACATAAATCCTCAGGATTTTTATACATTACCAACACAATCCAACAGCAAGAGATACAAAGAGAAATTCCATTAAAAATAACAGTCGATAGTATAAAATATTTGGGAATATATCTATCAAAGGAGAGTCAGGAATTATATGAGCAAAATTACAAAACACTTGCCACAAAAATAAAGTCAGATTTAAATAATTGGAAAGACATTCAGTGTTCTTGGATAGGCCGAGCGAATATAATAAAGATGACAATACTCCCCAAACTAATCTATTTATTTAGTGCTATACCAATCAGACTCCCAAGAAACTATTTTAATGACCTAGAAAAAATAACAACAAAATTCATATGGAAGAATAAAAGGTCGAGAATTGCAAGGGAACTAATGAAAAAAAAGTCAGAGGAAGGTGGTCTAAGTGTACCTGATTTAAAGCTATATTATAAAGCAACAGTCACCAAAACCATTTGGTATTGGCTAAGAAATAGACTAGTTGATCAGTGGCATAGGTTAGGTTCACAGGGCAAGATAGTGAATAAAAATAGCAATCTAATCTTTGACAAACCCAAAGATCCCAAATTTTGGGATAAGAATTCATTATTTGACAAAAACTGCTGGGAAAACTGGAAATTAGTATGGCAGAAACTAGGCATAGACCCACATTTAACACCACATACTAAGATTAGATCAAAATGGGTCCAAGATTTAGGCATAAAGAACGAAATCATAAATAAATTGAAGGAACATGGGATGGTTTACCTCTCAGACTTGTAGAGGAGGAAGGAGTTTATGTCCAAGGGAGAACTAGAGACCATTATTGATCACAAAATAGAACATTTTGATTACACCAAATTAAAAAGTTTCTGCACAAACAAAACTAATGCAAACAAGATTAGAAGGGAAGTAACAAATTGGGAAAAAATTTTTACAGTTAAAGGTTCTGATAAAGGCAAAATATACAGAGAATTGACTTTAATTTATAAGAAATCAAGCCATTCTCCAATTGATAAATGGTCAAAGGATATGAACAGACAATTTTCAGATGATGAAATTAAAACTATTTCCACTCATATGAAAGTATTCCAAATCACTATTGATCAGAGAAATGCAAATTAAGACAACTCTGAGGTATCATTACGCACCTGTCAGATGGCAGGAACAAATAACAATGAATGTTGGAGGGGCTGTGGGAACACTGGGACACTGATGCATTGTTGCTGGAGTTGTGAAAGAATCCAACCATTCTGGAGAACAATCTGGAATTATGCCCAAAAAGTTATCAAAATGTGCATACCTTGTCAGATGGAGCTAACTTTTTATCCTACAGATCAGGAAATTGATCAAAGAAAGTAAATTACTTAGTGAAACCTATACAGCTATTTAGTGGTATAGGCTAATAACATTTTTATCCCCTAGACAGAATTCTTGCTTCTAAATCATGCTAATCATTGCAAATATAAGATCTGAAAATTACAACATGCAATATATTTAATATTCATTGTATTATATACTTTATACAATACAAAATATACAGGAGACCAAAACCATCATCATATATAACCTTTTTATTTTCTCTTGTTTTTGAAAAGTCATGGTTTCTTCCTAATAAACTTCTCATTGAAGTTCAGTCCAGGAGCAGTTAAGTGTTGCAGTGGATAGAGCACCAGCCTTGAATTCAGGAGGATCCGGGTTCAAATCTGGTCTCAGACACTTAACACTTCCTAGCTGTGTGATCCTGGGCAAGTCACTTAACCACAGCCTCAAAAAAAAAAAAAAAAAAAAAAGGTCAGTCCATGGAATACTTTTAAAAAATTAACACCTATAGTTATAGAAGTTCTGAAGAGAGAAAATAGATATGACAGGTAAGATGTTTGTACATAGAGCAGAAGTGTCAATGAATTAAAACAGAATGGGTTCTTATGAGATGTAGTACCCTATCCTAGCTAATTCTTAAGAAACAAATTTCATTTGTGATTTAAGTTTTTAAAAATTTAATAGCATTTTTTTCAAATATATGTAAAGAAAGTTTTCAGCGTACATTTTTGTAAAGCTTTGTGTTCTAATTTTTTTCTTTATTCCTCCTTTAATCCCCATCTCCCTAAGATAGTAAGCAATCTGATACAGGTTAAATATGTGTAATCCTTTTAAACATATTTCCATATTTGTCATACTGTACAAGAAAAATATGATTTAAATTTAAATGAAGAATGAATGCTTTAAAGAATGGGTTAGTTTGGACAGGCCTGTTACACAGCTCTATGATTCTATAAAAATATAGATTGTTTTTAAAATATCAGTGGAATAATTCCAGGTAGATAGGTATCTATGGATACCTATTTGCTCCCATGCCCAAAGTTCATGTCTTGCTAAACAAAAGCATAAAAAAGCAGAGGTATTTTAGTATAATTGACATTTTGATTTGTTGAATATTTTTAAAATGGGAAGACTGCCAAAAGTGGAAAGCAACCCTGTTGTCAAATTTTTATGTATCCCTTTTCTTTTCTCTTTTCTCTTCCTCCTCATTTTTTCCTGTTATTGCTTTTCTTTTTTTAAAGTCTTCTCTGCCTTACCTTCATTCTACTTTTCTTTCATCTCCTCTTCTATCTTTTTTTCCCTCCATATTCAGTTTTTTCTTTGACCTAGGCAGCTAAGTGACATAGTGCATAGAGAGCAAGATGGGGAATCAGGAGAACTTGAGATTGAATCTTACCTGAGATACTTATTAACTGTGCAATACTGAATTAGTCACTTTATGAGTCTTAGTTTCCTCATCTCTAAAAGTGGGGAAATAATAAACATTATCTAATAGGGTTGCTAGAAGGTTCAAGCATGTTAACATGTAAAATGCCTTGCAAATCCTTGAAATAAATACTAGATATATTTCCTCTTCTTCCTCTTATATCTCATCTGTTTCCCTTTTACCTGCATGTACTTTTCATGCTCCTTCAATGGCATCTGTTTTTTTTTCTTTTCTTCCTTATTTTTTTTCTTTTTTCCTTTCTTTCTCTTTTCTTTTTACTTCTTTCTATTTTTTCTCTTTTTTTCTTTATCTTCTTCCTTTTCTTCATGCTCCACTTCATCTTCCCTTTTTAGCACATAGTGATAAAATTCCCCAAAACAATAAGTCTAGGTAGCATTGCCAATTTGCAACAAAGAAAGCAAATTGATCATCAGTTGCTGGTTACAAATAGACTCCCCACTGCTACTTTACTCTCACATAGCTTTATAAAAAATATTTATTAATTTTTAACATTCTTTTCTTTCTAAATTCTGAACTTCACACTGTCTCCCTCCTACCTATTGAGAAGGCAAGTAAAATGATACCAATTATACAAGTGAAATCATGCAAAATCTGTTTCCATATTAGTCATATGGAGAAAAAAAAAAAAAAAAAAACCAAAATCAAAAAAGACAATTATACTTCAATTTTCACTCAAAGTTCATCAGCTCATTCTCTCAGGATATGGACAGGCTTTTTATATTATGAGTTCTTTGGAATTATCTTGTATCATTATATTGATCAGAATAGCTAAGTCTTTTACAGTTGATCATGATTACAACATTGCTATTATGTGCACAATGATTTCCTGGTTGCTCTCACTTCACTTTGCATCAGTTCTTGCTATAGATCTTGCCATGTTTTTCCCTGAAATCATCTTCCTTGTTATTCCTTATATTGCAATTTTTTCCCATTGTAATCACATGCTACTTTATTCAGTCAGTCATTTCCTAATTGATGAGCATATCCTAAATTTTCAGTTCTTTGCACCATAAAAAGAACTGCTATAATTTTTTTTTTGTACATATGGATCTTTTTTCTTTTCCTTTGATCTTTCTGGATATAGATTTAATAGTATAATTGCTGGGCCAAAAGGTAGACAGAGTTTTACAATCCTTTTCCAATTGTTGGACAAGTTCACAATTTCACTAGTAATTCATTAATGTAACTATTTCCCTTATCCCTTCCACCTCTTCTGATGGGTGTGACGTGGTATCTCAGAACTCTTTTAGTTTACATTTTTCTAATCAATAGTGATTTAGAACAATTTTCATATAACCATAAATAGTTTTGATTTCTTTTTTTAAAAACTTGCTATTCATATCCATTGATTATTTATCAATTTTCTTTTTTTTTGTAAATATTACTCCTTTCCCTAAATATTTGAGAAATGAGGCCTTTATCAGAGAAACAGGCTATGAAAGTATGAATTACTTCATTGTCTATGGCAATGTTTCTTAAACATTTTTAATTCAAAACCCCTTTTTATCTGAGAAATTATTATGTGACCCCAGGTATACAAATATATAAAATATACAAATCAAACAGTTACTTATAAATCATAATTTTGTGATTCCCATATTCATAACATATGGGGTTGCCACCCACAGTTTAAGAAGCTGATGTCTGTGATATTTTTTAGTAAATTGTAGTTTTCCTGATTTTCCCTTTTAATTAGACTTATTTTTGCTTTTACTTTATCTGAAATCATGATAATGATATCTGCCTTTTTTATTTCAACTGGACCATATTATTAGATTCTTCTCTTTATGTTGATTTTGTATGTCTTTTTGCTTCAAGTGTGTCTCAGATGAACAATATGGTAGGATTTCTTTTTTCTAATTCATTCTGTTATTTGCTTCCAGTTTAGGGATGAGCCTATTCCATTCACACTCAGTTATGACTAGTAACAGTGTATTTCTCTTCATTCAATTTTTGTTTTGTTTATCCTTCTTAAAAAAAAAAAAAATCTGTCCCTCTTCAAAAATCTTTGTGTTTGACCACTGCCTTCCTTAATCTACCTTCTCTTTTATCACCCTCCCCCCATATCTCTTATCTTCTCAGGAATTATATGTATTATCTTCCTATATAGGAATCTTATGATTACTCTTTTTGACATTCAAATAAATGATTCAAAAGAAGCATAAAAAGGTAAACCTGAAAGAGTTGTTAAAATGTTTGCAAAATGTTTGATAATCCTCTATTTCATTAAATATCCATTTTCGCCTCTGAAGTATTATATTGGCTGTAATCCTAACTCCTTTCTGTTCTAGAATACCATATCCTAAACTTTCTGCTCCCTTAATTGGGTAACTGCTAAATCTTGTGTGATCTTGATTGTAGCTCTACAGTATTTAAACTATTTCTTTCTGCATTTTTTCCCCTTGATTGGTGATCTGAAATTTGGCTATAGTATTTTTGGGATTTTTCATATTGGCATCTCTTCCAGAATGTCATTGGAAATATTTCAATTTCTATTTTACTATTTAGACCATTTGGATTTCTTAAAACATGATGTCTAGGCTTTTCTTTTTTTGTTTGTTTTGTTTTTTTTTGTTTTGTTTTTCTTTTTTTTAGTCATGCCTTTCAGGTAGTCCAATAATTCTTCAATTTTTTTCTTCTTCATCTATTTTTCAGGCTATTTTTGTTCATTTGTTTGTTTTCCAGTGAGATACTTCATATTTTCTTCTATTTTTTAAATCATAGTTCTTGACTTTGTTTCTTGATGTAACATGGAGTCATTAGCTTCCAGTTAACAAATTCTAATTTTTAAGAAGTTATTTTCTTCAGTGAATTTTTGCATCAATTTTACCATTAAGTCAATGTTTTTATGGTTTTTTAAGATGTAATTTTTCATAATAATTTTGTACCTCTTTTACTAGGCTATTACTTCACTTTTCATAATTTTCTTGCATCACTCTTATTTTCCCCCAATTTTCCCTCTAAAAATCTTATCTCTTTCTTTAACTTATCTAAGAATTCTTGTTAGACTTCAGTGCAATTGAAAATTTTTTTCTTAAAGTTTTTTTTAAAGGCTTTGCTGGAAGCTGTTTTCATATTGTTGCATTCATCTGAGTTTATATCTTGATCTTCTCTGCCACCTCTGTAGATTTTTATGATCAAATTGTGTTTTATCATTTTCTTATTTTTCCAGTGTAGTTCTTGATTTTGAAGTTTTTGTTAATGTTGATTTCTGCTCATCTAGAGTAGATAAGCACTATGCCAGGCTTTAATTTTTTTTAATACCAATGTTTTCAAAGATGATTCTGGAGGGTCTCCGCATTTTCAGTGCTTCTAAGATGGTGTGATCCTGGGTGAAGTGTGGTCACTATTCTTTTGGTCTGTGTTCTGGTCTTTACTGAGGGAAGATCCTTGCTTTCCTGCAGGTAAATTCTAATTTTCCTCTTTATCCTGAAATGGTGACCCTGAATTGCTTGGCAATTCATGACAGTAGATGTCATTTGCCTCCAGTGCTACCAAAGGATTGGCTGTAATCTCTTTCTGACCAGTAGCCCACCCCTATAGTAGGGCTTATAGCTCTGGATACTGCTGTTGCAGCTGTTCCTCACCTGCAGTTAATCTTTCTGTCTCCAAGTCCCAGGACTGGTGTTGCTGCCACATTCTGACTTAACTCCTAAGTTCAAGTCATATATCTCTCCTTCTGACCTAAGATTTCCTAGTTTAAAAAAAAAAATGTCTTATTCTGACATTTTGTTGCTTCTGCCATTGCAAAATTTTATTTGAGGAGTTATTTTAAAGCCTATTGGAGGGGAATTTTGAGAAAGATCAATTGAGTTGCTGCCTCTACCCTATTATGTTTTTTTAAATAAAAGAATTCTTACTTGGAAAATTTTATTTTTTTTTCTGAAATGTAAGGCAACACTGAGGTGGAGAGCATGAAAGAGAGACATTTCATCATATAAAATGGTATAAGTAGAATGTTTCACATACTCAAAAGTATCATATAAATGACAGTTTTTATTACTAACTTTTTTCCTCTATGAAGAAATCATTAACCTACAGAAAAAAGGGAAAACTGTAGAAGCTGTGAGATGATGGTCAGAGTTCAGTGTCTACTGAATAATTTGTCACTGAGACTGTATGCAGCACTCAAGGCATTCTAGAAGGCCATCCTATCCATTGTGATTTGAAAGTGTTTTATTTTCTAATAATGGCCCCAAAGTGGCTACAATTCAAAAGCATAATACTTTAAGTCAGTGTGAGTGCAGAATAACCAGCGATATTTATAGCTTGGTTTATCTGTACAGTTGGTGAGAGAGAATTACTAAAGTCCCCTAGCTGCTGTTGTTTATTTTCACCTCCCTTGTCATTTATATTACGAGGGCTTTATCTGGGAAGCCAGTGTTATTACCTTAAACCTGATCTTTGGATAGATGAAATGAAGTCTCTTGTGGTTTAAGAAAATATTTTATTGGGGAGAACAAAAACCACTTTGAGAAATCTGAAAATCCAAAGTATCACATTCTCATTTTCCTCTCCCTGTCCCCATGTGCAGGCATGTGGAGATTTTCCATAAATATTGATTGAGTGTCTACTGCATTGTGAAAGACAAGAAGATAACTAAAATATGACTTCTGTCCTCAAGGAGCATGCAGCCTAATAAGGGAAGCAAAATATATGCCCTAAGAATGACATCAGTTTAATCTAGTTTTTTTGTTTGTTTGTTTGTTTGTTTTTTGGAGTGTGGGGGGGTATTGTCATTTGTCTGTCTATTAAGTGCCTGTTAAATCTATGTGGAACCTTAGAGGTTATCCAGTCCCAAATAATTATTTTATATATGAGATAATTAAGAAATAGAGAAATGAAATTACTTGCCTAAAGTCACATAACTTAGTGGTAGCAGAGCCAAGACTCCAATCTACAAGTATTCTGAATTACAGATTCATAAAGGATGGGAGTTCATTTATAATTTTAAAATACCAAGAAATAATCGTTAGAGGTCTTCTACAGGTCAAATTCTATAGCTCAAAAAATTGCAATGTAAAATTACAATCACAAACTTAAAAAAATCAAGTGTTTCCTTTGACTTTGCCCTATTAGGAAGCTTGGGCTGGGGGCTGTTATTGTCCTTTCAGGAAAGCAAACCAGAATGAATTGGTTTTAAAGGTATCTCAATAATTCTATTTGAATCACAATGATTTTAAAAACCTTTTTTTTTTTTTTTCACAGATACATTTCTAGAAATCATAATGAAAACTGAACAGGATAAACTTTTGAAAATAAACAAAAAGCACACTATATAAATGAATAAATAAATAAGGATTGGAATGAGCATAAATAGCTCTTAGGTTCTGATTAGCTTTCTGGAAGTCTTGGGACCAGCCTTCATTTTAGCAGAGTAATCACCACAAGAATAGTCAGAGATATAAAGTCCAAAGCTTTTATTATCTCCCTCACACTCTGTCTCCTTTACCTGGGGCCTGGGCTAGTTTTCTGGAGGCCCTCCGAAATGGGTCTTAGTTTCAGTGCAGGAGGCAGGAGAGCCACTATCTTGAAGTCTCTCTCTAGCTGAGTTTGTCCCAATTTATATACTCTATTACAATTACATCATTACAGTATATTGAGTATAAACCAGTCATTATATCACTTGGGAACCATTATTTGCTGTAAATTTAAATCAATCTTACTGAACTAGAGAAATTAAATGCTATACTAGATAACCATTGTCTTATCAATTCCACTGAGTTAACATCTTGTTGTAGGATTAAATCAATCATACAGAATTGCTTCCCTTTACAAATAGCAATTGTTTTCTGTTCTAATCAGAAACTCTGAGGGGATGCCTCTTTGACACTTTGTGATGGTAAACTAGACACTCATGCTTTTTTCTTACCTAACCCTTAGTCATTGAATAAGCATTTCTTCAGATATACAGATCTGAGAAAGATCTTAAGTTAGAAAGACCATAGTTACCCTATGAATCTTGAGCAGTCTCCTTGACTTTTGTCTTTCTACTGGACTTTAATGATTGGAGGAAAATGAGGCTGATGACTTTGTGCAGATTTACCTCATTTAAATCCAATTTGAGCAAGTCAAAATATCCACATTGGTGATATTATTAGTCCCCTTCAGAGATGAAAGATGAACAACAACAAAAAATCGAGTTAATATCTAGAAGTAAAATAAGGTAGACTATTTAAATTGCTGATTAATACAAAATGGAAGTTTGTGTTGACACCATGTTTATTGCAGTAATTTTATTTATTTTTAATACACATTGCATTATGAATCATGTTGGGAGAGAAAAATGAGAGCAAAAGAGAAAAACCATGGGAGAGATTAAAAAAAAAAAAAAAAAAAGAAGAGTGAACATAGCATGTGTTTATTTATATTCAGTCTCCCTAGTTCTTTTTCTGGATGCAGATGGCATTTTCTGTCCAAAGTCAATTGGTATTGCTTTGGATCACTAAACTACTGAGAAGAGCCAAGCCTTTCATAGTGATCATCACACATTCTTGCTGTTATTATGTGCAATGTATTCCTGGTTCTGCTTGTTTCACTGAGCATTCAGTTCATGGAAATCTTTCCAGACCTTTCTAAAGTCAGCTTGTTCACCATTTTTTAAAGAGCAGTAATATTTAATTACCTTCATGTACCACAACTTGTTCAGCCATTCCCCAATTGATGGACATCCACTCCTTTTCCAATTCTTTGCTACCACAAAAAGGCAGCTATAAGCATTTTTGCCCATGTGGATCCCTTTTCCTCCTTTATGATTTCCTTGGGATATAGACCCAGTAATGGCACTTCTGGATCAAAGGATACGCTCAGTTTTATAGCCCTTTGGGCATAGTTCCCGATTGCTTTCCAGAATGGTTGGATCATTTCACAATTCCACCAACAATACATTAATGTCCCAGTTTTCCCACATCCCCTCCAACATTTATCATTATATTTTCCTGTCATCTTAGCCAATCTGAGAGGTGTGAGGTGGTACCTCAGAGTTGTTTTAATCTGTACTTTTTTAATCAATAGTGATTTAGAACATTTTTTCATATAACCCTAAATTACTTTCATTTTGTCATCTGAAAATTTGTCTGTTCATATCCTTTGACCATTTATCAATTGGGCAGTGAAGCCATATTTTCTAATATTGAAAACTCTGTGGCTTATTAATTGGTTCTTTTCAGTGTTAAAATTTTCTCCTTTAATTAGAACTCTAAGTAATGGTTTTTGGGTTTGTTTTGTTTTGACTTGTTCACCATAACCTGTTATTTATTTTGTATAAAGTAGAAACTGGAAAACCACGGCCTGTTGTCAAAAAAGGAATAGATTCAAACATGTACAAACCATCTGTAGCTCATGGGTCAAACAAAAACAAGCTGCAGGTTAGATTTAACCCATAGGCCATGATTTGCTGACAATAAACTAGTATGGAAACTAGAATGGTAAAACTCTCCATCAGGGAAAATTTTAAATTCTTCTGTAATATGTAAACTTACTTACTTGGGGCATTGAAGGGTGAGGTGCTTTTCTCAAAGTCACACATCTAATATGTTTCAGAGATAAGAAACAAACTCTGACTTTCTTTATTCTAAAACTGATCCTATCTTCCTTATGGCACAAACTGACTTTCCATCTGAGATATGCCTCTCAATGCAAAAATATGAGAAATAGTTTTCTTCAGAGGAAATAACTAATTTATCATCCTAAGTAAAACATGATGATTATATAATTTCATGTGTATAATGGTTATATATATAAAGAGCTTCACAGATCTTCTGCTTTGAGAAACCCATCTGGGTGCTTGGGCATGCGTAATCCATTTGGCCTACTTTATAGCAGGACTCTAAGTAGGAGTCTCAGGGAGAATATGAGGAAGTTTGACATCATTTGGTCATCTACAGTGTGACTGGGGCATTATCTGACTCCAGACTATAGAATAAATTTGAGGGTTTCTTTCAGAAATAATAATTTTGAAAATAGTATGGTAATTATTATATTCCATGGAACCACAGGTTCATAAGGCTGATCAATTTCAATCCAAAAAGTATGGATCAAGAGCAATTACATGCCAGGTACTATAATAGGCACTGAGATACAACATGAATGACAAAAGGAGGATAAGTGCAGTAATAGGTAAAGAGAAATGTCTCTGGAACTCTAGGGAAGTCGCTTTAACATTTCTGGGCATTGAGGGAATTGAATTCAGTGGCCTCTGATCTAGTTTCTAGCTCTAAATATATGATAGATATCCTTTAAATAAAGTGTGATCATGGTAGCTATGTTTAGTATTTGGTTCTTTCTGATTGAAGTTAAAGAAACTCCCAGTGTGAGGTTGCTAACAAGACCAAAAAAAGTTTAAGCTTTTTTTCATGTCGTGGACCTCTGTGGCCATCAGTAAGATCTATTGACCCTTTTCATAATGTTTTAAATGCATAACATAAAATATAGAGGATTACCAAAGAAACTAATTATCTCTCTGAGAGTATACAAGGCTAATATGTGAGCTTTGTGTGTTAATTCTTATCCAATCAATCAATCAATACACCACACACAGATATAATAGGGCTGAGATGTGAATAATACAAATATCAAATAATCACAAAATCATTTAATGAGTTTCAGAATGCAAAACATAATTTTATCTTTAATGCTAATGCTTTCCTTATGTTAATATTAAAATTATTTTTTTCATCTTTAGCCAAGGATAGCAACACTGGACAGAGCACTGGATTTGGACCTGGGAAGACTAGAATGCATAAACTAGCTGTATGATCCTGGGCTAGTCACTTAAGTTCTGTCTCCCTCAATTTCTTCATCTATTAATAGAAAATAAAAATAGCATTTCTCTCTAGTTTTTATGAGGATTACATTCCATGATATTTTAAAATGATTTTGAAAATATTAAAGCATTGTAAAAATAGTGTTGAGGTTCAGAAGGGATCCCAAAAAGGTTGAGAGTGGTCAATAGGTATCCCGAGGCAAATAGGCTTGAACCCAAATCCAAGTCAAGAGGCTAAGTTTATTGTAATTGTAATGCTAGTTGAGTCAGGCTAAATTGCAAAAAAATTTAGCAAAGAACCAGGAGCAAGGAGACACATTTATCCAGTTCTTAATGTCAATGATATGCTAATTTTATGAGCCAGAGGTAGAAATGAGGAGTGGTCACAGGAATTTAGTTATCATTGACCAGTAGATTATATATCTGACAGTCAAGAAATGTTTGTAGGACTATCCTAAGGCCAGAAAACTTTAGAATTGATAGAATATAGCTTCTAGGGGAGACAGCAATAGGGAGGTACCCCTGACCTTGGGGTGTGTCTAACCCAATTGGTTAGAACCAATTGTTCTAACAATTGGTCAATGATTCTAAAATCTTCTGGCTTTAGAATCAGTGATCCCAAGGTTCCTCCCCCACCCCACCTTAGACCTTAGGGTGCTATTGTTCTAACAATCTCTCTGTCAATGATTGTAAAAGTCTTCTGGACTAGGAATATAATAATATTTCTTCCCTTAGACTTTAGGGAAGATATATTAGTGATCCTGAGGCTCTATGACCCTAGAGTGCAATTGTTCTGTCTATCAATGATTCTAATGTTTTCTGGCTTTAGGAGAGTCCTTGTGATTACCAAATTCCTGAGACCACTCCTCAGTTCTACCTCTAGGCCATAAAATTAGCATATCAATGACATAAAGAACTGGATAAATTTGTCTCCTTGCTTCTGACTCTCAGTTAAATTCTTTTGGAATTTAGCTCCCTTCAATTGGTATTACAACTACAAATTTGCCCATTACTTGGATTAGGGTTCAAGCCTACAAATTTGTTTGAGATACCTCATGACATGGGTCTGTGATCCAAAACTTTTTGAACCCCAACAGATTGTTAGAACAATAGCACTCTAAAGTCAGGGAAGTTTAAGATCATTGCTATATTTCCCCGGAAGCTGTACCCTATCAGTACTCTTTTGGTATTATTTTCTGGTTGTCAGTGATTAGGACCCTTTTCTTAAATGTATGTAACTTAATGGTAAAATATTCATTATGGGACAGAAAATTTAGTATATATGATTCAATTCTAACTATAAAACTGTACCAATTTTTCCCTAAAGAGTTCAGAATGTTTTTCAGATATTATTTATGTTATTTATTTCACTCTCCCCAATTCTTTGCATTTGCCAACTAAATGCAGATATCTTAATTTTCAAAAGAAGTTAAGGACATGAGACAGAAATTACTTTGCCAAAGTCACAGAGTGAGTCAAAGGTATTCCCAAAACTTGATCCCAGAGGTCCATGTTCTCAGGCTCTGTCCATTAAATTAGGCTTCCCTTATAAGCTGGCATTATGATTTAGTGGTGCTTTCTGTGCATTTTTGAGCTAAGTTAAATGGCTGATTACAGAAGGCTTTAGTAAAAATATCTGCTTTTAAATGTAAGTGGGGTGAGGAGAGAAGAGAGAAAAATTAAGAAAAGTTCCAGAAAACATGAAAGTGAGATTGTAATTTTGAATCAGTAGATTGATAAAGTGAAGGTAGGTGTAAGAAAGAGAGAATAATGTCTTGATGTCTTGACTCTTTTTATGGTAACTGTGGACTAAATACTAAAAACAGCTCTCATAGAGGCAAAAAGAGGAAGAAACCCAGTGATAAAGAAAAGACATTCAAAAATGATATAAAAATGATATGGCCCTCCTGACACTATTGTTGTCATCTTTGGCAAAAATATCCTCAAAATCTGGAATGAGAATGGGGAGAGGAGGAAAGAAGGAGGGGGAGGAAAGAGGTTCATAATAACAAGCTAAAGATAAAGTAGTTAAAAATACTTCTATTGGACAGTTAAGAACAAAAGACTAAAGTTACATGGTTTGGAAAAGCTGCTGAAGCTTTAGCAGCATTCATCTGGGTTTATCTTCACAGGAAAAAGAAGTTTGAGAGAGGTGAAGGAGCAATATGGTTCTATTTTGTTGAGTGAAAGCAAAGAGCCCTAGTGATTTCAGAAACCAACCTGTCAGTGCCTGTAGAACCCAATTTGTATGTGTGAACAGGTAGTGGTAGGAAGGGCAGATTCTAAAAGCATGTGCCAGCAGTTGAAAGGAAAGATTTGGGTTGTGGAAATAACTAGTTAGACCATCAGTAAGTTGAAAGCTGAAGGCCTGGGGAGGAATAGAGGAAGTAGATGGTTGGAGTGCCATCCATCATTTTATCAGTGGAAACGATATGGTTACCTGGGAAATTGTTTAAAAGCATAGAAAAAATGAGGTTATCTGCCACCTCTGGTAGACAACAGGAACTGCCCTTTTTGGAGGGATGCCAATGCTACTCTTTTCAACCTGTTCCATGACTCCTGGACTCATTTAGATCATTGTGGGTTACGGATCTTCTCTTATGTCATTCCTCCCTATCAAGCTTTCTCCCCATATTTCTGCCATTTTTCCTGATAACTCCAACTGTAGAAATATCATTCCTCAAAATTCCTTTAGGACTTTTTTTTTTTTAATATTACCCATAAAGAAACAATACTTGCCTATTCTAATGGGCTAAGAAAGTGCCTCTTTCTCTTCCTCATCTTCCTCCTTTTCCTCTTTCTGTTCCTTCTTCTTATTCTTCTTTTAAATGACTAAGTGGAACTTTTTGCTCAACATTCTGTAGTTCCTCTAGAACTGAGACAATTAATTTATTCATATACAAAATGGGACTCATATAATATTAAAAGTATGATAGGTTGATTGTGAAGGAATTACTTAGCAAATCTTAAAGTGATATACATGAGAACTCTCATTATTTTAAAGGTAGTATATTGGGGCAATGAGGTGGTGCAGTGGATAGAACATCAGCCCTTGAAGTCAGGAGGACCTGAGTTCAAATTTGGCCTCAGACAAACCCTTCTTAGCTGTGTGACCCTGGGCAAGTTACTTACCCCCCAATTCCTTCACCAAAAAAACAAACAAACAAAAATGCATTATGTTATTATAGAAAGAAAGCAGAAATGATAATTTGGATGCTAGGCTAAACTTTTCCAGAACCTAACTCTGTGACTTGAAACAAATTGATTAACCCCTTTAATTTCATTATCTGAAAAATTATGAGATTGGACTAGCTGGTCTCTAAGGTATCTGTCAGCTCTAAAGTTCATCAATTCTATATTGACTTCAGTAAACAAACTGGCAGAAGGGTAACAAATAGCTGAACAGTTCTAAAAAACAGTCCTGTTTGTAGACACACTGCCAGTTTGTCCTTTTGCTATGTGGGGATCCTTGGACAAATGTATGGCCCAGTGTCTTTAAGTTTACCTGTCTATACAAAAGAAATGAAATATTATTAGGTGACCTTTCTAAAAGGAAGACAAAGTACTTTTACAAACATGATCTCTTGAGTTCTGAGCTATGAGTCAGGGATATCTGGATTCAAATCTTAGTTCTTTCTGTCTCTTATCTGATTCCCTGGACCTCTATTTTTCTGTGACTACAACCTCAATTCATTGTTCTGTCATTTCAATCATGTCTCACTCTGTGAATCCATCTGAAGTTTTCTTGGTAAAGTTTATTGGAATAGTTTAGAATATGGTAAAACCAGAAACTAATTACCTTCTTATACAAATAAATTAGAGCACAAAATTATTTAGATATCTAGATTTATTTAGATACCTTAGTCAGAGTTAGCACCATTTTTGTTTCATTATTATTACATAACTGTAAAATTATGTATATTTTTTAGGGAGGATCTATCTTCTATTGTATAGATAATACAAATGAATGAATACAGTAAAAATCACATGAGTGAGAGGGGGGAGAGGCCCCTATGTAGACTGTTTACTTGTTGGTTAAAATTTTTTATTAGTATAGGGAACTCCTGGAGGGAGAACTTCCTCTACCAGTTAAAGCAAAGTAATCTGCAATTTACTTGAATTTACAACTAGAAAACTGGAAGAGTTGAATTAATTAAGTCACCAGAACCAGGAGAACAATATAAGCTATGACAACAAACACTATAAAGATTAATTTTGAAATGCCAAAGAACCCTGGTCAATGAAATGACTTATTTATGCTAATATTAAAATTGAGCCTATTCTATGAGCCACAGGCAATATAAGTAGATAGAATGTTAGCATGGACTCAGAAAAACCAAAGGTCATATCCAGTCTCAGGTATTTACTGTGTGATCCTACTATGTCACTCTGTCTCTTTCTCCTTCAATTTCTTTATTTATAAAATGAAGATAAACATCACACCTATTTCTAAGATTTGTTGTAAGGATCAAATAAGAACCTTTGACTTGTAAAACCATAACTCTAAATGCCACTTATGAAGAGTGCTTTCTCCCTTTGCAGAATGACAAACACATTTTTTGATACAAACAATAGTGTTACAACAGTTTTGTTTTCTCTCCCCTTCCCTACCCCACAGTAGCCAGAGAAGAGGGGAATAGGAAAGAGAAAATAAATGATAGTTAATTGAAAAAAGTTTGTTTTTTGTTTTTTTGTTTTTTAAATAAGAAGCCTGAGGCAATGAAAGGCTAAGTAACTAGCATATGATTACATTTAGCTTAGTGATAGAGTACTGGACTGGGAACCATAAAGTTTCATCTTACTGAGTTAAAATTTCAGCTCAAATACTTATTATCCCTGTTATCACTTAACCCTGTTTGTCTCTGTTTCCTTATCCATAGAATGGGCTAGAGAAGGAAAGGGCCCAACCCCCACAACATCTTTACCAAGAAAACTGCAAATGGGGGTTACGAAGATTTAGACATAACTAGACAATAATAACAGATAGATAGGATGCATTTGAGGAAAGGTTTGAACCAAGGACCAGTTTTTTATAGATATCTGGACTCTAACATAATCTGTTTAGATAAGGAAAGAGAGGTAATACTAAAGAAAAATGTTGGAAGAAAGGCTGGATTAAATCAAGTATACATTGAAGAGATTCCATGTAGACATTATACAGTATCCAAAATTTTAAACACCTGGAAGAGAGTAGAATACCACATTCTTGTCAGGAAGGGAGGAAGGGAAATATCATAGATCTTATTATAACATCTGAAAAAAGAGACCTTTGAGAAATTATCAATCACTAACCTATATAGATTGCCTACTTTCCTATCTCTACAAAATCATTAGAATAACCTACATATGTATTGAAGGTATCCTCAGCTGAAGGTATAAAAAAGGAATAAACAGGTTTTCAAAAACAAGTTCTACAGATCACATCTTTACAGTGCTGCAACTGACTGTACAAAGAATACATGATTCTACTGTGACTCATTTTTGTTGAATATTTAAAAAATAAAAAGAATAAGTGTCCTGAGAATTCACTGTGAAGATTGGACTTGGGAGAAGTTAGAAAGTTGTCTAAATTCCTTGAACCTCTGTAATTTCAACTTCTCTCTATTTAGGTATCTTAGAAAGCATGCCGACACCTTGTTGAGGCTTAGAAGGGACTCTAAAAGGTTGGAGTTGCAAATGACTGTTACAAGGTTTCTCAAAAAAATTTGTAGGGGTAGCTAGGTTGGCGCAGTGGATAGAGCACCAGCCTTGAATTCAGGAGGACCGGAGTTCAAATCTGGTCTCAAACACTTAATACTTCCTAGCTGTGTGACCCTGGGCAAGTCAAGTCACTTAGCCCCAGCCTCAGAAAAAAAAAATAAATAAATAAAATAATATGTAGGCTTGAATCCTACATCCTAGTCAAGGAGCAAAGTTTATTGTAATTATAATGTCAATTGAAGTGGGCTAAGTTCCAAAAGAATTTGGCAAAGGACCAAGAGAAAGAAGACACAATTATCCAGTTCTTCATGTCAATGATATGCTAATTTTATGGCCTAGAGGTAGAATTGAGGGGTATGCTCTGGAATTTGGTTATCTCTGACCAGCAGATCTAGGACTATCCTAAAGCCAAATCATTGACAGACATATCATAATGTCAGAACAATAGCACTCTAGGGTCAGAGTCTCAGGATCACTAATATATCTTCCCTAAAGTCTAAGGAAAAAAATATTATATTATTCCCAGACCAGAAGACTAACAGATTGTTAGAACAGAAGTACTCTAAGGTGGGGGGGGAAACCTCCTTACTGCTGTCTCCCCAAGAAGCTATACTCCTTCATTTTCCCCTCTCAAGCAGTTTGAATACCAAATTCATTTAGGACAAAGAGACAAGAGATCTCATGTTCTAGAGCTGCTTCATGCTGATAAGGGGTAAAAAACTCTCCCTGACTAGTGGGGTCCAGACTGAGTAGTACACTTGAATATGGTGGCAGCAACATTCAGAGGAGTGCTGAGTGTCAGAACCATTGATATTCAAGTTGAACAAATAGTTGGAAGTTCAAAGCTTAGAGCTTGGAAATAAATCTCACAAGTAAGCTAAAAATACAGAGGCCAAATATGAGCAAAAAAGAATAATTAAAAGTGGAGTTAGTATGGGGATTACTAGAGATAGTAACCAGAAACCTCATCCTAAGGAAGACTTGGCGGGGGTATGCAAGGCTATGGTGAATGTCTCATATCCAGAGAGTTTTTCCTAGGGTAAATACCAAAGATTTTCCCCAAATCCCTGCTTTTGTTTCCTCATAGGAGTAGGAGTAATGGGTAGAATAGTGTGGCATTATACACAGTGAAAGGAAAGCTCAGGTAATCTAGTGTACAAGTACCATAATGTTTAAAAGGCATTAAGCACTGGGTAGAGAGAGTGTCATGAGGAGTAGAGATAATAATTAATCTTAAATGGGTTTGATCTCCTTTAGCAAAAAAACTCTGAGCCCTTTCAGAAGGCTTTTACCCAATTAGTAAAGGTATCAACAAAAACCAAAAACAGTTTGAAGTCCCAGAAATGGAACATATGTGTAAAATCTATCTTCTAGTCCTCCCCAAATATGTACCCCCCTCCAGAGAGGCTTCAGGATGGGAGAGGGGGAAGTTAACAGCCCTTTCAGAATTTACTTGGGCACAAACTGGACAGATCTGACAGATCTGTATAATAGTTTCTCCTGGCTTTTGACCAATGAAAATAGATTTCACAAGGGATTGGAGAACATTTTTCCCCCCCAAGTAGCTTGGAGTAGACCATAGAGAAGTTTCCACTGGCTGGCTTCTGGGATTAGGAGTTGGACTGAAGGTGTTTGAAATAAGGAGAAAGTATATAGTCCCTTTGTTTAGCAAGGGCTTGTTCTTGGGAGCTATGAAAAAGTGTAGGAGTTGGGAAATTAAAAGTGCCATGGTCAGGGACAAATGGGTAGCAACATGGGCAACTGAATCTGCAAGCCTGTTTTCCTTGGCCTGAAGTGAACTTTCATTCTGGTGTTCTTCACATAACATAACAGAAACATAACAGAAACTTTTTTTTAAGTCTATGGACAGTTTGCAATAATTGCAGAATTTTTCCTGCATATTAATTGGGGGAATTATTTATTTATTTTTGCTGTCAAAAGTCCCTTCTTGGCCCTCAGGGCCCCATTGGAGCGGAATTGTGTAAGGGCCTTAAATAGAATCAGAGAAGGGCTTGGCAATACCTAATGTTAGATATGAAATCCAGCCATGCCCTGGAAAGTACACAGCAATTTCTTTGAGGAAGATTCAGGGAGTGATAAGATTACTTCCTCTCCATTGTGAACAAAAGGGAGTTAATTCATGGTTCAAATATTTAACAGATTGATAGCTTTTAGATAAAGAAACTTCATAGCACTGGGGTGGGGGGAGAAAACCTGGAAGTTAGGGGTTTCTATGGCTGCAGCCAGAGAAGCCCCTTGGGTTAGGCTGCAGATCAAGATAAAGATCTACATATTAGATAGTCACTGCCTGTCCAAATATGTAGGGTTTGTCACATAGGCCCTGAGCTTCCTCCATGTTATAGATATGACTGCCCATGTTAATTGATGGGATTATGTTCCCCTGGATTTGCCTCTTCAAAGGCAAAAAGAAATTGTGAGACTTTATGCAATAGTATGCAAAAGAAAATATCTTTAAGGTCTAAGGTAGAAAACCATTGTGCCCCTTGTGATACTTGTATTGGGCTGGTTCATGGTTTCTACTTACCATTTGCTCTATTATGGAAATTTGCTATAAGAGGAAAAAGCAGGGACATGATTATAATAGCATCAAAACAGGTCTTTTAGGCTTTAGCCTGAGAGCACATACATGAGAGGATAAAGCATCCTTAGCTCTATTTGACAGCCAATTATGCAGCAACAATTCTACCTCATAGCCAGACTCAGAAATAATCAGGTTGGAAAACAAAAAAACAGAACTGGTAAACTGAGTCAGAAGGATCTCACGTTAAGCAGAGACTAAGGTTATCTTCCCAGCTTTTGCCCAGATAAGAAATCCACAGTTCAGGAAGAAATTCCTCTGATTAACTTATGACATTTCTCTGGAATTAATTGACTTAATGATCAGGCAATCAAATTCAAACTCAAAAGTATATCAGCTACATTCCCAAGAGATTTTATCTCTAATAGCAAATTCTACTAATTGCAGCTTAGGGTTTTTTTTAAGGAGTATTTTTAAATGTTTACCAGAATTTATACACATGATATTTTTGTTTAACATGCTTTATATGTTTAAATTTATCTTGGATCAATCATTAAACAAGCTGATATATTCTTTGTAAACTATAAATTCTAAACAGCCTCATTTCTCAGGGCTGATGACCTTGTTCACACTGATAGTTTCAAGAAATCTAGCAAGCTTACAAATTAAGGGGAGTTGA